>NC_091764.1:114572600-115219028 GCF_029378745.1 Bos indicus | reverse complement strand
GCTGGAGCCTTGGCGCCACTTTTTTTTTTAATTAGCAGAATTTATTGTTTAGAGGAGCGGTTTTAGGTTTATAGAAAAACTGAGCAGAAAGTACAGAGAGTTCCCATAAGCCCCCTCTACACACACCCCCTCCCCCCATTCACATGCTGCACTGGTGGCCATGTTTGTTACAACTGATGAACCAACAGAGAGATGTTCCTGTTAACTCAAGTGTGGCCTGCGCTAAGGTTCACTTTGGGCACTGCACATTCTAGACATCTGACAAATGGATGATGTCCACATTCTTTCTTAAAAGCTCCTGGGTAGTTCTAAAGGCAGCCAGGGTGGAGAACCACAGACAGGAGTGAACCAGCTGACCACATACACATCACATTCACAAAAGACAGGAGAGCGCTAAATCTAAACGTCACCCCAGGACTCGCCACCAGTAAGCACTCCGGAGCACTGGCAAGGGCCACTGTCGCACCCTGTCCCGCTGGGGGAGAGAGACCAGGGGCCTCTGTTAGTCACAGATGACTCTGTATTCCAGGTAATAGAAACGTCTTTCATTTACACAGCATTTTATATTTTTGCAAGCACTTTCATATACTGTTTCATTTTCATCTTCTCAAAATTATCTTTCACTCAATCCTGAAGAGTTCACTTGTTCTCTGATTCATTCCAAGTATGTATTTTTCGGGGGACATCGGAACGGAGTGAACCGCCACACACGGAGTCCTTCACAACCCGTCTCCTGATCCTTCTCCTGCCTCGTCTTGCTTCACTCATCCCCATGACTGCCTTCTGGCTCTGGAGCCCTGGCGTCCACCCAATGACCCTTTCTCTCTGGCCACAGGGCCTATTCTCTCTCCCTAGAACATTCCTCATCAGCCCTGCTCCCCAAACGCACTCATGCGCATCTTTTAGGTCTCAGCATCTGTGTCACCTCGTCCAGGAAGTCTTCTCTGATCCACTTTGCCTCTGCTGACCGAGAGACTAGGTCTCCTCCTCCAGGGCCTCGCCCCCATACAGCATAACCTATCAGCTGAACTGTCCTCACTTCTCTGTCTGTCCCCAACCCTCTTCCACTTGACTAGAAGCTTCTTTGGAAAGATACCATGTCTTATCTGCCACGGGCTCTTCCTACGGCATGGACTCATTAACCAAAGAATAAACACCAAGGTAAGACAGCTGCCCAATATCATAGCAATTGAGGAAGTGAACAGACGCTCAAAAGTGAAATCTGACTCCCACTTGCCTCCTCTTCTTAACATATATTTAGGTGGAATCTGCCAAGAGCTTATTCAGACACCCGCTGGGGTGGGCTATCCCGAAAAAGCCCAGCTCTCTCCTTCTCAGAACCCTGGTCCCATCAGCAAGCAGCATCTTCAAAGTCACCTGACCTCCCTCAGCCTGACTTGAAGACCCAGTGAATTCCTTGAGAACGCACGTGCTCTCTGCCTGGACACGTAAATAGCGTCCGTGATCCTAGGGGAACATATCCTAGGTGAAATCAGAGAGAAGCTGCAACCAGGATGCCTACCCTGACACGTATCGATCAAAACATCCACTTGTCTGAATATTCCTAGACGCAGCAACTTTTCACGGGCTTCGTGAGATTTCCTCATAACCTGTAAGAGAGAAAAACAGAAACTGTATTCCTCTAAGATACAGAGACATACACGGTGGCTGTGAGACCAAGCTGGCGGCTTAGCATTCGTGCAAAGTTGATGATTCCCTGAGAAGAATATTAATCTTTAAAAAAAAATACTATATTTTTAAAAGCGGGAATGGCTGAACACTGCTTAAGAGATCACATGCAATGGGGGCTGGAGCCAGCCAGACGTGGTCACGAGGAAGCTGCTGGCGACTCTGCCAGGCGCCTAAGTGTGGTTCCGAGAGCAGACACAAGAAAGCCACAGAGGAGAGGACGGTGCAAGCCGGGAAAGATGCGGGGCATAAACAAGTAAGGGCCCGAGGAGTCGGCAGGGGTGGGTGGCAGGGAAGAGCCCAGCCCCCATGGTCACGGAGGGCCCTGAAGGGAAAGTGCGCTGAGCACCAGGGGGGTGCGGGAAGGGTCAAGACCCCCCACCAGCAGCTCTGCAGCAAAGCTGGGATGGCTGCAAGGGACACGGGGACGGGCGGCCCTGGGCAGGACGGGAAACACCTCTTCTCTGGGGTCAGGGTGGACGCGAGAGCATGTCAGTTTGTGGGGGGGCTTCTGGGAACGGAGGGGGTTCAGCCCCCTTCCCGGGAGGAGGTGAGCTCATCAGTGGGGGCGGGATACCCGGTGGTGCGAGCAGAGGTCCACGGGGTCTCCAGAAGGGATGGGAAAAAGGCCACACAGAGGGGAATACTTGCCTCAATAAGGTTTTTAGCCTTAAAAACATCTCTAATTTCATACATGATGATGTCGTCCTTAGTCCTTCCAAGTCCATCGAAATGCACATGTTGAACCACCACCTGGACGTGATAAGGGGACACAAGACCGTTGAGGACAAGACGCGGCAAAAGATCAGACGCCAAGGCCAAAGACAAATGCCTAAAGTTACTTTCAAAGACTTTCTTTTTTTAATTTAATGAGCCACGTTTCTTAACTCCATGCCTTTTCAAAACAACTGGTCCCTTGAACTGACTAGTGAACTAGACTTACAAGCTCCCTGCAGCCAGATGGCCAAGGGCCAGGTCAGTCCTAAAGCCAGGCAGGGCGCAGAGACCCTCTGGACCCCCTTCCCCACATGCTCCCTGGGGCACTGGCCTCTGGATGATGCCGACTGTGACCTGGTTTAATAACTGAGTATTTTGCAGGAGATCCTGTGTGGATCTCAATATGGCATGATAAACACCAGCTCAGAGCCTTTCCCTTGTCTATAAAGACTTACTTCATTCATTCATTCAATGAAAATGCACTGATTACCTATGAACCAAGTATCATACTGAACACTGAGAATATATCAGCAACCAAAACTTAAAAATTTCTGACTCTATGGAGGTTATATTCTAAAAGGGAGAGAAACAGGCAATGTACATAGTAGAGTAGATGGTAGTGAGTAACAGAGAAAAATCAAGCAGGCATAACGGGGAGTGCTAGGGCCTGCATGACTTATAGGTGATCAGAACACTATACTACAATCGTAATCAAAGAACTAATCAAAGGGAGGAAGGCGAGAGGGAGGTTCAAGAGGGCAGCGACATATGTTCACCTATGGCTGATTCAGGTCGATGTATGGCAGAAACCAACACAACAGGGTAAAGCAATTATCCTCCAATTAAAACTAAGTAAATTTAAAATAGAAAAAGAACTAATTAAAATGTGTTTACGTTTCTCAAAGGCAACAAAGTTTAGAAAAAGTTTCATTCAAGACCCAAAGTCTTTTCTGGGAGGAGGGAACACAGTTTAAATTTTAACACCACTTGAGTTTCTCTTTGAAATACTTTTGGGTTTTTTTTCTAACAGAAATACAAAAATGGGTTTGTTTACCCTTCCCACACAAAGAATCACCAAGAAAAAACTGTTCCTCTAAAACCAGAAGCTATTTCTTTCAGCGTCCAGTCTTTCTAAAATGTAGCTGGCTGCAAACTCTTCTTTGATTAAGGTGTCAACAAGATTAACCCGTCTGTTTTCCCAGCGGTTTGTGGAAGCGAGTGCTTCTAGCAACAACAGTATGGAGCCCTCGCCCTCCACGGGATACGTACATCCTTGTTCTCAAGAATTTCCTGCTTAGCTTCAGGTTCAACTTCAACAAATTCAGCTTCTTCTCCTAATGCTCCGAAATCAGGTCCACTGGCTGGAAGAGGCTCCAAACTCTGAAAGGGAGTGGGGGGAACCACAGATAAATGAACTTCCATTAAAAAGCCAAATCTTTTCGTTTTCGTCTTCAGATGGCGCTCCAGAAAACTCAGGACCACAGCCCCTTCTAGTGCTGGTGGCAGTGGGGTGGGGAGCACAGAGAATGGGAGCAGCTGTTGACTTGCGAGCCTTCGGCTGACAGTGACCCTTCGGGGTCCAGAGTATTGTTATTACAGAAAACAAAGGTGAAAATTAATCAACAAAAGGATCAGGCGCAAACTACAGTGACTGTTCCAAGAACTTAGCTCTGTACACCTGAGACCCATGTGAAAACAAACAAAAAAATTGCTTTCCTGTTATAGAAAGCGTCCTCATTTTTTAAAATCAAAACTAGATACAATCTAGGATAGTTACATTAACACACCAAATTATTTAAAGATACTTCTTCGGACTCTGATAAGATTTGTTTTGGTTCAGAAAGTCTCACTTACACACTGAGGGGAGCAGCATATGCCAGAAAGCAGTCCTTCAGTCTGAAGTGACATTACCTCCAAAGCGTTCAAGCATCTTCTGAGGAAGGATTCTACAGTAATAATTATGGAGATATGATAATAGTATGCAAAACAATGCACATATAATATGGTATATTTATTACATACATAATTGCTTCAGTCCACGGGGTCACATGGTAAAGCCGGAGCCAATACATTGCTGGAGACCCGGGTTCAATCCCTGGGTAGGGAAGATCTGGAGAAGGCAATGGCAACCCACTCCAGGACTCTTGCCTGGAAAATCCCATGGATGGTGGAGCCTGGTGGACTACAGTCCATGGGGTCGCAAAGAGTCGGACACGACTGAGCGACTTCACTTCACGGGGTCACAAAGAATCAGACACGACTGAACAACGTGACTCCCAGACGCTCGAGTGGCACCAGGTGGGTGCACACACAGGCAGCTCTGGGAGCACCATGGTACCCGTAGCCGGCTGCTTCCTCCCGCCACCAGCTCTCTCCAGAGAGAAGCACTTCTGAAGCGCGCGGGCCTGTCTGCCGCCTGCGGACCGTGCAGCAAGGCGGGCTCCGGGCCGTTCTCGCCTTTTCCCTGGAATGGTCAGTGGCCTGTCAGCACACCCTTCATCATGGCGCTGGTCCTCTGGAAAGGAACTGCCTGACAGTACCATGGCCGCTTTCCCATCCTGGCCCTAAAAAGCGCCCCCAGGGACGCAGTGCAGCGGACTCCTCAGCGGGGCGCGGAGGAGCTCCACTACGCAGCCCCTTCCGCTACTCCAGACTCGACCCGACCACGCGCAGCCCTCGCCCTCCTGTCTGGGCGCCCCCGGTCCTCTCCGCCCAGGACAACCAGCCTCCTCCCCAGAGGTGAGCCGAAGAACCACCGTCGGCGTTATCTCCTCTGTGAGCCGTCCCTGCTTCTTCAGCGAGAATCCGGCCCTCCTTCACAGGGATACCCCTCGGCCGAAGTTTACGACCTTGGCAAGTACTCCTTTCTATTTTTACCTGCCCGGCTACATCAGAAATACGCATTTATGGAATGGGTTAGTGAATTATTTTTTTTCTTTTGTTCTCAAGTTTAATAAATATCTGAGTGCCTACTGTCTGCTTAAGAGCAGGGAAGGCAGCCGTGAATAAGACAGACTGGGTCCTTCCCCCGGGGGTTGACATGGATTACTTACATGAGTAAAAAGGGAAGATGATGTTGGGCAAAGAAATAGAATTTATTTCACATAATTATCCTTTCACTTTTGTTGTGTAAATATTTACAACGGGATCATTACTGTATTTCTCAAACATGCGAACAAATCAAAATAGTAACTTTTTAATGTTTTTTAATGTGGACCATTTTTAAAGTCTTTATTGAGTCTGTTATCATATTGCTTCTGGTTTATGTTTGTTGGTTTTTTGGCCACAAGGCATATGGGATCTTAGCTTTCTGACCAGGGATCAGACAAACACCTCCTGCATTGGAAGGCGAAGTCTTAACCACTGGACTGCCAGGGAAGTCCCTAAAATAGTAACTTTTTAATGCAACCTTTCATGAACATGCTTCTGTATTTACGTTTGCTAAGTCCCTTCAGTCGTGTCCAACTCTGTGCGACCCCATAGACGGCAGCCCACCAGGCTCCCCTGTCCCTGGGATTTTACATAGTGCTAAAAGTGTATTACAGATGAGTAAATCCTACATGCACAGTATATACTATGGTTAGGAACATACACACATATTCATTGTTCTAAATCCGAATGCTTGACAAACAGATTTTTGTCTGGACATAAAGTTCATGTGCTATTGTGCTAAAAAAAATTCCCTTGTGGTTCCTAAAATCTCGAAGCACAGAACATATTTCACCAAAGACTTGTCACACCCATTTGTAGTCTTAAATCCAAAATTTACACTTTAAGTTCAACAGATGGTGTCTTTACAGTCTCACCAATTGCACCAAAGCTTGATGTCCTAGATTAACTGCTTCACCAGTAGAGATTCATTCATTCACCAAATATCCATTCACTACGTGACAAGCACTTGCAAGAGTCTCACCTTCACAGAATTTACATTGCAGTGCCTGGCTAAGTAGTCAGTGAAATGAATTAAAATAAATATTTGGATCCAGCCTCTAACCTTTAAGCAGATGTCTACTGTGAGTCGACAAACTTTACCGAGCACCACATGCCAAGCACTGGGCAAGGCAGTGCTAACAGAAGAAACAGGACATGAAATAAATTTAATGAGTTATGAACACCATCTTTAAAGTGATATAGACTAGAATGAGACAGAAAATACCAGAAAACAAAAAGATGATAAATACTGTTTCAGAAAACTTTTTTATTCCAATTTTTTTTTAAATTTTTTGGTCTTGCCACGAAATGTTTGGGATCCTAGCTCCCCAACCTGGGATTGAACCTTTCCTGCACCCCCCGCCCCACAGTGGAAACAGCATCCCAACCACTGGACCGCCAGGGAAGTCCTGATTCAGAAAACTTTTGTTTCACATATGCATGAAGGTACTAGATAGCAAATATGGGAAGTTTTCTTACTGTGAGTTCTGACCAAAAAATTCAAACACTAGCTAGTGAAGTTAAAGAACTGAAATTATTTTTTGTCAATATATTCAACAAAGGAGTGGCAGTTTCCGTGTCAAAGGAGCTCGATAAAAGCCAAGTCTTTTTGTTCCTGTACTCTGAGCACCTAGAACAGTGCCAGGCAGCACACAGCTGACCATCGGTAAACAACTTTGCGAAGATGCTACAAGGGATCCAAGGCAAATAAGATGTGGTTCATATTGTCATCTAGAAACTAAGAATCTAAAAGGTTAAGTGAAAAATGCAGAGCTAAAACAGAGCACCAGAATAGAAATGTCAATCAAGGAGGTTGGTAGCACATCCAAAATGAGGAACGGACGGGAGACAAGGTTTGTGCAGAAAATGATTTGAACTGAGTTCTAAAAAACCATGGGCTTCCTTTGTGGCTCAGCTGGTAAAGAATCCACCTGCAATGCGGGAGACCTGGGTTCGATCCCTGGGTTGGGACGATCCCCTGGAGAAGGGAAAGGCTCCCCACTCCAGTATTCTGGCCTGGAGGATTCCATGGACTGTATAGTCCACGGGGTCGCAAAGAGTCGGACACGAATGAGGAACCTTCACTTCACTTCTAAGAGACTGGCCCGTTTCGCTAGCTATTGCGAGTGATGAGAGAGAGGAGCTACGCCCACCAGCACGGTCCAAATAGTGTTTTATTTGAAGGAAATATCTGGCAAAGGGAGGTTAAGTTCAATTCCGGACACCATGCTGAGACATCTGTGCTAAATTCAGGAAAACTCCTGAAAACTTCTGAGCAGCGCAGCTATCTACGCTGCAGAAAAAGTTGTGCTGTGGGCTGGGACTCAGGAACATGCAGATGGTTCCGAACATTCAGTTTCAGAACATTCTGAGGCTTGAACAGTAAGGCCTTGGACATATATTCTTTCTCTGGGCCTCAGTTAAGATTGCGATAAAGGAGAGCAGCTGGGCAGTCTGCCTACCGCACCGCAGGCAAGCAAGTGCATTTACATGCATTCTGTTTCAATTCTCCCAAGGGCCCAGTGAGTGGACACTATTACTGCCTCCACTCAGCCGGGTTTCCTCTTTGCGGGGCGGTAACCAGGAGACATGAGGACTCCTGAGCCTGGGTTGGAAGACTTCAGAAGATGCTTCCTGCTCTAGGAAAGCCTCACAAGACCCCAGCAGCGGCTGAGCGGGAGAGACTGGAAAAAGCAAAAAAGCAGAGACATTACTTTGCCAACAGAGATCCATATAGTCAAAGCTCTGGTTTTTCCAGTGGTCATGGATGGATGTGAGAGTTGGACTATAAAGAAAGCTGAGCGCCGAAGAATTGATGCTTTTGAACTGTGGTGTTGGAGAAGACTCTTGAGAGTCCCTGGGACTGCAAGGAGATCCAACCAGTCCATCCTAAAGGAAATCGGTACTGAATATTCTTTGGAAGGACTGATGCTATAGCTGAAATTCCAATACTTTGGCCACCTGATGCGAAGAAACCAACTCATTGGAAAAGATCCTGATGCTGGGAAAGATTGAAGGAGGGAGGAGAAGGGACGACAGAAGATGAGATGGTTGGGGGACATCACCGACTCAATGGACATGAGTCTGAGCTAACTCCGGGAGTCGGTGATGGACAGGGAGGCCTGGGATGCTGCAGTCCACGGGGTCGCAAAGAGTCGGACACGACCGAGCGACTGAACTGAAGGAACTCAGACGCCCGAAACCGCTGAGGGCAGAAAAAATTTATTCCTCCGCTGCAAGACATCGCGGAAAGCCTGCTGGCCCTTTCTAGGCCCCACTGCTAAGTGACCTTGGGCAAGTCAGGTCTCTCCTCTGGGTATCGGTTTTCCAGTTCGGAAGCCTGCCGTAGCGGGTGGAGGCATCTTTGCGGCCTCCTCCACCCGGCCCGCGGCGGCGCAGCGCTGGGGCTCCCCCCACCCCCACCCCGGCACCGTTCCCCGAAGGCTAGCGGGCCCCGCCGCCCTCTTTTTACCCGGGCAGCCCCGGGCGCAGCCGCGAGAGCGTCTCCCCGCGGCGCCCGCCCCGAGGTCACGCAGCCCGCGCGGGTCGCTGGGCCTCTTACCCGGGCGTGCACCGTCCCCATGGCTCCCTCTCTGGCCGCCGCCTCCCAGAGCAGTCCCGGCCGGACGAAGGCTCGGCGGGTGAGGACAGAGGGCGGGGCTCCGGTGACCGAGCTCCGGGTTAAGGCAACACCCACAAGCCCCTAGACGCTGCGGACTGGGGGCGGCCATGATGTCCCGCCTTCGCCCCGCCCCTTGGCTCACGGTGCTTCCGCTCATTGGCTCATAGGCGTCCGTGACCCGGATGTACACGCGAACGCCCGGAAGCCCTGAGACCCGGAGACGGCCCCAGCACCGCGCGTTCGTGGGCGTTCAGAGGAGCTGGCGGCGAGTGGACGGCGGGTCTCCGTGGTTGTCTAGTGGGGGTAGGCGCCCCGGAGTTGCCCCTGGGGTACAGTACGCCAGCTGGTGAGCGCGTCGGGCCTCATGTCTTTCCCTTAAACCTCGTGTTTAGTTCAGTTCAGCCGCTCAGTCATGTCAGACTCTTTGCGACCCCATGGACTGCAGCACGCCAGGCCTCCCTGTCCATCGCCACCTCCTCGGAGTTTGCTCAAACTCGTGTCAATGTCCTTGACTCCGCGGTGCCTCTCTGGTCCCCGCACTCTGGCGAAGCGCCGCGGCTCTCCACGCCTGGCTGCGGCTGTGGCCTCCCCCGCCCCTGCCTGCGGAGCCTCACAAATCCGGATTGGCGCCCTGCACCTCTCCCGCTGGCCACATTGACCCTTCAGGTCTCTGAAGCTCCCAGGGCTAAGGCTCCTCGTTGACAGAATGAAGGTGACGTCTTACCTGCTTAGCAGGGATGGATTACAAGGCTTTTGCACGACAGTATAAAAAGCGCCGGGCACAGGGCTGGGCACTGAGTGAGCAGCTAGTCAATGACCCCTATTCTTTCAACTGCAGTAAATGTCAAGAGTGTTAACCAGGGTTGACGTGGGGACTATTCACATTGAAAAACAAGACAGCTCTGGTGTTACTGAGTCTAAGCTCGCTCTGATCCTGGTAGGATAGGCAGTGAATCTGGGGAGAGGAGGAAATGAGGCCAGGAGTCTGACTTTATTTGGAAAGCTGGCTGACTGAGAAGAGGGCAGACTGATGTCTCAAAGTAACCCATCTTGTAGGGGTCTGGATGCCAGGTTCTTTTATGGATCTGAGATGGGGGAGGGATGAGGAGACAAAGTAAAATAAAGGCCTTTAATCTTGGAAATACTCTTTTAGAATGCCAAGTCTCAGGCAGAGAGATGTGTTAACTTCTTTCTTCCTGCCTTCTCCAGGTGGACAGGGTTATGCACAAAGGCACTTTAGCTTAACAGGCAGAGGGGCAGAATTCTCTGAGGCAGGGCATTATGTATGATTGTAATAACGAAAGCAACAGAAAGCAAGTGGAACAGTTTCAAGGTGGAGTCAGAATTGACTTCTCCCTGCAACATGGGGCTTTATTTTGGTGGTGGAAACAGCTTCCTGTCTCAAATGACAGCATGTAATAAGTAATAGCACATGGTGATAAATGCAGTGAGAGAAACAAGAGAAGGGTTTTCAGTATCATGTGGTCTCACGTTTCCACCCCTTCCCAGAGACTCTGACACCCTTTCCCATTTAAGTAGCAGTACCTTAATTCTCTTGCCTTCCTGGGGTAAATATTAAGTCCATGTTCCCCTTCTTGCCTGGGAAGAAACAAGACATTAGCTCCTCCCAGGCGCCCCTTCCCACACTGCATTCCTTGCCAGTTGACCTAGTTATCTGTTTGAGCTGGACTAGTGCCTGGAGGCAGGGCCCAGTCCTTCGCTCCACGAGCCCAGAGGCTGCACAGTGCCTGGCGTGGTGTAGCGACTCAGTTAATATTTCCTGAATTAACTGCTCTCCCACCGTAGGCTACAGCAGACAGAAAGACACTGCTTATATTAAAAATGCACATTCCTGGGCCTCAGCCCTGATCTACTGAACCAACCCCCGGAAAGTAGAACCTGGAGATGTGAGTTTTTTAAAGTGGGCTACATAATTCTTTTAGCCATTATGTTTAAGAACCCCACAGTAAAGAATCTGCCTGCAGTGCAGGTTCCGTCCCTGGGTGAGGAAGATCCCCTGCAGAAGGAAATGCCAACCCACTGCAGTATTCTTGCCTGGGAAATGCCATGGACAGAGGAGACTGGTGGCCTACAGTCCATGGGGTTGTAAAAGAGGCAGACACGACTTCCTGATTAAACAGCAACATTCTAAAAAGCTTTAGGTCTGTGTCTGACTTTATCACTCATTTCTAAAGTCTCTGAAGACTTGGGCTACTCACCTGCTTATAAGGAACTTGGCCAGAATTGAGTGGAGAGGTGCTCAGCAAGGGGGAGGAGGAAGCAGAGGCTGCGGCAGCAACAGAGCATCTGCAAGCGGGGCAGGGCTGTGACAGAGGTCTGGCCCAGAGGCTTCTGGGTCTGGGCATACATTTGAAGGACAGCGAGCTGATGGAAGAACTGGGCTGTAAGTTAGCAGTTGACCCCTGGCAAGTTACACCCTCTTTAAGGGTTACTTTTCTCCACTGTAAAATAAGAGATGAGCTTGCTAAGGACCAAAAACAGGTTATTGTTTTACATGTTTTATATTTTACACTGGGAAGTAACGGGTCCTGGGCTTTTGTACTCGTTTAGGCCATTTAGGATCACCCCTTGGCAGGAAACCACAACCAGATTAGCTCCCCATTAATGGTTATGAGAGCTGGCTTTATGGGCCGACCCACTGGTTGGGTTTCAGCCATGATTCTGTCACTGCTAAGCTGTGTGGACTTAGGCAGGGCCTGTACCTCTCTGGGTCAGTTTCCTCTTTGGTGAAGTGAGGGTGGTGATGGTATCTACCTCATAAGGTTAGTAAATAAGGTAAAGGTTTGCCTGGCCTAGAGAGAAAGGGCAGGTGCACACACACGCATACACAGACACAGCCTGCAACCAGGCCTAGAGAGAGCACGTGTGCACGCCCACACACACACACACACACAGCTGCAAGCAGGCCT
The DNA here is from genome assembly GCF_029378745.1 of Bos indicus. Classification (NCBI taxonomy): domain Eukaryota; kingdom Metazoa; phylum Chordata; class Mammalia; order Artiodactyla; family Bovidae; genus Bos; species Bos indicus. Next base: position 115,207,139 of record NC_091764.1, on the reverse strand, counting down.
AGAGGGAGAAGAGCACGTGAGCACAGTCACACAGAGCCTGCAACCAGGCCTAGAGGGAGAGAGCACGTGTGCACACCCACACACACAGAGCCTGCAACCAGGCTTAGAGAGAGAGAGCATGTGAGCACACACACACACAGAGCCTGCAACCAGGCCTAGAGAGAGCACGTGTGCACACCCACACACACAGAGCCTACAACCAAGTCTAGAGAGAGAGAGCATGTGAGCACACTCACACACACAGTGCCTGCAACCAGGCCTAGAGAGAGAGAGCACGTGTGCACACCCACACACAGCTGTAACCAGGCCTAGAGAGAGCATGTAAGCACACACACACACACACAGCTGCAAGCAGGCCTAGAGAGAGCATGTGAGCGCACACACACACACAGCTGCAAGCAGGCCTAGAGGGAGAGAGCATGTGAGCACACTCACACACATAGAGCCTGCAACCAGGCCTAGAGAGAAAGAGCACATGTGTGTGTATACACACACCCACACAGCTGCAACCAGGCCTAGAGAGAGAGAACATGTGCGCATGCGTGCACACACACACAGCCTAAACCCAGGCCTAGAGAGAGCATGTGCGTGTACACACACACACATACAGTTAACCATCACAGGGGAGCTTTTATAAAGGATGAAACAGACCCAGAAAGAGTAAGCAACTTACCCTATAGCCAAGCTGGACCCAGAGTGATATGGCCCCGCCACTGGCTCTTAGCCACCTCTGAATGATGCCCACATGTCCCAGGGTCCGGAGACAGGGCAGTGAAGTAGATATGACTCAGAAGCCTCCCGACCCTTAAAAGGGAGGGGGGAGCATATATAACAGGCTGTGCTGGATTGTTTCTGGGCAAGACCCCGAGGGGCCTCGGCTCAGTGCCCACAGGCCTGGACCCTGGGTCCCCGGACACCTGCCTCTGGCCACCAAAGTGACGCTTTGAGGGTCTTACCGATCCCCAGCTCAGACACAAAAGATTGTGATGTGTGAAAACTTGGACACAGATTTCCAAAGATAATCTAGGAGAAGGAGCAAATTTTAAGCACAAGTCACACAAGTTGGACACTTATTTTTAAAATTCATCCTCCTGTTGCCTGAACCTCAGTTTTCTCAAGTACAAGATGAAGATAGTGGTTCCTAAAGCATAATGGTGTAGTGAGGATTTAAGGAGAGAGAAGACGGGGCCTAGCTCACTGAACGCTGAATAAACTAGGCTTTCTTCCTGCATTTCCTTGTTATTTTCTTACGAAAGCCTCCTCTCAAAGATAAGCCGTGACTTTGACCTGCAGATTACAACACAAGTCCTGAGCCAAATATCTGAGAGCCTACTCTGTACAAGGGCCAGGGTAGCTGAGGACGTGTCAAACACAGTCACAGCTCTGCCCTCTCTGGTCACAACGTACGCTTTTTTTTTTGGTCACGCCGTGTGGCATGCAGGATCTTAGTTCCTATCCAGGGATCAAGCCCTTGCCCCCTGCTATGCCCCCTGAAATAGAAGCATGGAGTCCTAACCACTGGACTGCCAGGGAATTCCCCGTACATTAACATTTCAAAGGCTCTGAGACATCCTGTAATGCATACACCTGTTAGGGTTTCTTTAACCCAGTATTTCCTGGGTTATTTATTTTGCCATAAAGACTTTGTGGTTTTTTTGAGGTTTTCAGTGGCCCTGTTCACCAGAATTTCTGCTCTTCCTCTTTGGGGCAAAAGGTAGACTTGGGTTTGCATGCCCCCATCCATGTGACTTGCTTTGGTCAACAAGTGGTGGGCGGAAGGGAGAGCTGACACCTGGATGGAAACCTTCAAGCACCATGTTCCTCCCCCGCCGCTGTCCCGACCCTGGGCCCAGAGGCAGGGACAGGTTCAGGCTGGGCCACCTGGGTCCGCAGGGTGGCCTGAGAAGTGAGACTCTGGGGAACATAACACCGTCTATCCTAACTGATAAAAGTCCCTAGTCCCATCTGCAAGAACATCAGCGTTCTGGAAAACTTGGTTTACGAAGGGCTGACCTAAATGCAGGTTAGTGACCACACTGGTTCCCTTGACAAAGGCAAACCCTGAGTCTCAGAGGTCATGAGGAAGGCACACTGGGTCTTCACAGATCCCTGCAGTGGCGACCCCTGCTTTTAGTTTGGGGTGGCCTGAGGTGAGGGCCTCGCCTCCGTCCCGTCTCCCCAGCTCCTGCCACCGGAGGAGTGAAGGTGAGCGGCTAAGAGGAAAGGACAAGGGTGCCAGCAGGGAGTGGAAGACCAGGCAGGATGCCCGGGGCTGGGGGCGTTGCAGGGAAGGCATCTTCTTCGGGTTGGGGTGGGAGGTGACTTGACCGATTCTGGGCCCAAGAATGGCCCGAGGCAGAGTTCAGGCCACCAGCCCCTGCCCAGAAGTTGTTGCCACAGCCCAGGGCAGGGGCAGGCTGCCAAGAGGGACTGGCTTCCAGATGCCTGAAGTGGAAGTGGAGGTGGACGGGCAGGACAGGGACTAGCTGGGGGAGAAGGGCGGCGGGACTCAAGGCGCTGCTCGTTCCTGGCTCGTTCCTCGCTCCGATGAAAGAGCTGAGGGGCTCTGCCCTGGGGGAGGGTGTGAGGGAGGCAACCAGGGGCAGGTGGGGGGTGTTAGGTGGGCTCTCCCGCGAACCAGAGACTGGGGAGTCCTCGGAGTGAGTGAGGCCTCCCCAGGGGTGGCTGGATGCTTTCTGCACATCCAGGCCCTGGGGAAGAGCCGGGTACCCAGGATGAAATCGGGGAGTCTGGGGTCCCAGAGGGAGGAGGGTCTGGGCCTCAGTGTTCAGGACAGAGCACGTGAAGGCCGCCTGGCCTGGCGTGGCCCATCTGGGGCAGCGGACCCGTGAACCTGCTTAGGGATCGGGTGGGGGGTCCCAGAAGAGATAAAAGGAGCTTGGCCGTGAGGCAAGGAAAGCAGCACAGCGCGAAGGATGCAGAGACACGGGGAAGCAGTTGAACAATCACAGTTGTTATGAATTATATCGTGATGAACGCAGAAATTTAATATAAAATGTAATTACAGGGGACGGCATCATGGTAACCACCGTCGGTAACCGGGCAAACAGTCTTTCAGTGTCCACTCTACACACACATTTTATTTCCTTAGCAAGACTGGGCTCATGCTTCTCAGCAGGCTCTGCTATCTGTTTACCAAACAGACGGTTGCTCCCTGGCATGAATCACACTGCACACCAATGATTCCTGATACTGGAGCATCCCCGCATACCGAGCGGATCATCAATATTTGACAAGGTGGGAGAAACTTGAGAATGTTTTACACGCTGATGAGAAACCCGCAGTGCTGGAGAGGTGAGGGCCTGGGGGGCGGTGAGGATGTCGGGGGGAGGCCTGGGTCAGCCAATGAGGAGACAAGGCACCAGTGAGGCGGAACCCGGGATATTCCTAAGAAACAGTAATACACTTCCTCGTGTTACTGCACGTTTGAAACGAATTAATAAAACACATGCTGATCGTAAGAAGATGGAATAATCACAGACAGTAAGAAAATAAGTCCCATGTAATCCTATCTTAACACATCTTTTTCCCTACGATGACGTCAGAACCAGTGCAGAGAATACTATATAAATGAAAGTGTCTTGGTTACTGTAAGATGCTGCTAAGGTGGGGTTGCATGTATTAAGACCCGGGCGATGGTTCTGGCAGAGAAGGCCACTGGGACCCCGAGCACCGGGCTCAGGGAAGGTGTGAGGGTGTCACCAGGAGTCCAGGTCAGCTCAGCAAGGGGACAGTGCTTTGACCTGGGGCCCAGGTGGCCAGAGAGCCCACCACTCAGCCTTGCCTCACTCGGGAAGTGAGGGTTACCAGCACAGGAGACCCCAGAAATGTGAGGAGCCAGCCAGGAGCCCCCATGGGGCACTTCCCTGCACTGCGAGCCGACCCTGTGTTTTCACAGGCAGTCCCTGCCTGCTGCCCTCACGGTGCGGTGCTCTGTCTGGCCCTGCTGGTTCTTCGGCTCCAGGACACCTACACGATGTGGGTGAGAGCTGTGACTTTGCACGCCCAGAAGTAGGATTTGAGCTGATTGTTCCTTTCCTTTTTGGTATCCTCAAATGCATAAATAAGCAAAACGCACGCCACATTGCTCCTTGGGTCATATTACACGGGCAGTGGGCCCATGTAATCTGTGCCTGCCAACAGATTACCACCCTGGAGAGACGGTGCGTGCCTGCCTCCTGCTCGTCTCCATTAGAGCTCGCGGGGGAGGGGTGCGGGGGCAGGTGCCAGGGTGACTGTCTTATGCACTGGATTTCTATTTTCAAGACTTATTCTCTGAATGTTTTCTTGATCCTCATAATAGATAATTCAAGAGATTTTAAGAATCCTTTGTTTAATATAAGTTCAGTTCAGTTCAGTCGCTCAGTCGTGTCCGACTCTTTGCGACCCCATGAACTGTAGCATGTAGGCCTCTGTCAATTACCAACTCCCAGAGTCCACCCAAACCCATGTCCATTGAGTCAGTGATGCCATCCAACCATCTCATCCTCTGTCATCCACTTTTCCTGCCCTCAATCTTTCCCAGCATCAGGGTCTTTTCAAATGAACTCTTCACATCAGGTGGCCAAAGTATTGGGAGTTTCAGCTTCAACATTAGTCCTTACAATGAAAATTCAGGACTGATCTCCTTTAGGATGGACTGGATAGATGTCCTTGCAGTCCAAGGGACTCTCAAGAGTCTTCTCCAACAGGACAGTTCAAAAGCATCAATTCTTCTGTGCTCAGCATTCTTTATATTCTAACTCTCACATCCACACATGACCACTGGAAAAACCATAGTCTTGACTAGATGAACCTCTGTTGGCAAAGTAATGTCTCTGTGCTTTATAATACCCTGTCTAGGTTGGTTATAACTTTCCTTCCGAGGAGTATGCACCTTTGAATTTCATCTTTTAATTTCAGATGGTGGCTGCAGTCACCATTCTGCAGTGATTTTGAAGCCCAGAAGAATAAAGTCAGTCACTATTTCCCCATGTATTTGCAATGAAGTGATGGGACCGGATGCCATGATCTTCGTTTTCTGAATGTTGAGCTTTAAGCCAACTTTTCCACTCTCCTCTTTCACTTTCATCAAGAGGCTCTTTAGTTCTTCACTTTCTGCCATAAGGGTGGTGTCATCTGCATATCTGAAGTTATTGATATTTCTCCTGGCAATCTTGATTCCACCTTGTGCTTCCTCCAGCCCAGCGTTTTTCATGATGTATTCTGCATATAAGTTAAATAAGTAGGGTGGCAATATACAGCCTTGACGTACTCCTTTTCCTATTTGGAACCAGTCTGTTGTTCCATGTCCAGTTCTAACTGTTGCTTCCTGAACTGCATACGGATTTCTCAAGAGGCAGGTCAGGTGGTCTGGTATTCCCATCTCTTCCAGAATTTTCCACAGTTGATTGTGATCCACACAGTCAATGGCTTTGGCGTAGTCAAGAAAGCAGAAATAGATGTTTTTCTGGAACTCTCTTGCTTTTTCCATGATCCAGTGAATATTGGCAATTTGATCTCTGGTTCCTCTGCCTTTTCTAAAACCAGCTTGAACATCAGGAAGTTCATGGTTCACATATTGCTGAAGCCTGGCTTGGAGAATTTTGAGCATTACTTTACTAGCGTGTGAGATGAGTGCAACTGTGTGGTTTGCTTGAGCATTCTTTGCATTGCTCTTCTTTGGGATTGGAGTGAAAACTGAACCTTTCCAGTCCTGTGGCCACTGCTGAGTGTTCCAAATTTGCTGGCATATTGGGTGCAGCACTTTCACAGCATCATCTTTCAGGATTTGGAATAGCTCAACTGGAATTCTATCACCTCCACTAGCTTTGTTCGTAGTGATGCTTTCTAAGGCCCACTTAACTTCACATTCCAGGATGTCTGGCTATAGGTCAGTGATCACACCATCGTGATTATCTGGGTCATGAAGATCTTTTTTGTACAGTTCTTCTGTGTATTCTTGCCACCTCTTCTTAATATCTTCTGCTTCTGTTAGGTCCATACCATTTCTGTCCTTTATTGAGCCCATCTTTGCCATGAAATATTCCCTTGGTATCTCTAATTTTCTTGAAGAGATCTCGTCTTTCCCATTCTATCGTTTTCCTCTATTTCTTTGCATGATCTCTGAGGAAGGTTTTCTTATCTCTCTGTGCTATTCTTTGGAACTCTGCATTCAGATGCTTATATCTTTCCTTTTCTCCTCTGCTTTTCACTTCAGTTCTTTTCACAGCTATTTGTAAGGCCTCCTCAGACAGCCATTTTGCTTTTTTGTATTTCTTTTTCTTGGGGATGGTCTTGATTCCTGTCTCCTGTACAATGTCATGAACCTGCGTCCATAGTTCATCAGGCACTCTATCACATCTAGTCCCTTAAATCTATTTCTCACTTCCACTGTATAGTCATAAGGGATTTGATTTAGGTCATATCTGAATGGTTTTCTCCACTTTCTTGAATTTCAGTCTGAATTTGGCAATAAGGAGTTCATGATCTGAGCCACAGTCAGCTCCTGGTCTTGTTTTTGCTGACTGTATATACCTTCTCCATCTTTGGCTTCAAAGAATAGAATCAATCTGATTTCAGTGTTGACCATCTGGTGATGTCTATGTGTAGAATCTTCTCTTGTGTTGTTGGAAGAGAGTGTTTGCTATGACCAGTGTGTTCTCTTAGCAGAACTCTATTAGCTTTTGGCCTGCTTCATTCTGTACTCCAAGGCCAAATTTGCCTGTTACTCCAGGTGTTTCTTGACTTCCTACTTTTGCATTCCAGTCCCCTATAATGAAAAGGACATCATTTTGGGGTGTTAGTTCTAGAAGGTCTTGTAGGTCTTCATAGAATTGTTCGACTTCAGCTTCTTCACTGTTACTGGTTGGGACATAGGCTTGGATTACCAAGCTATTGAATGGTTTGCCTTGGAAACGAACAGAGATCATTCTGTCGTTTTTGAGATTGCATCCAAGTACTGCATTTCAGACTCTTTTGTTGACCATGATGGCTACTCCATTTCTTCTGAGGGATTCCTGCCCGCAGTAGTAGATATAATGGTCATCTGAGTTAAATTCACCCATTCCAGTCCATTTCAGTTCGCTGATTCCTAGAATGTCGACATTCACTCTTGTCATCTCCTGTTTGACCACTTCCAATTTGCCTTGATTCATGGACCTAACATTCCAGGTTCCTATGCAATATTGCTCTTTCCAGCATCGGACCTTGCTTCTGTCACCAGTCCCATCCACAACTGGGTGGTGTTTTTGCTTTGGCCCCATCACTTCATTTCTTTCTGGAGTTATTTCTCCACTGATCTCCAGTAGCATATCAGTGACCTACCAACCTGGGGGGTTCATCTTTCAGTGTCCTATCTTTTTGGCTTTTCATGCTGTTCAAGGGTTCTCAAGGCAAGAATACTGAAGTGGTTTGCCATTCCCTTCTCCAGTCGTCCACATTCCGTCAGACCTCTCCACCATGACCCGTCCGTCTTGGGTGGTCCGTTTGATCAGATTGGCCTGTTGTCTGTGATTGTGGTTTCCATCTGTCTGCCCTCTGATGCTCTCTCTCAGAGCCTGCTGAGAGTTATGTTTAATATAACTCCACCAAATATTTAGGATAGGTAAGTACTATTGCCTGGAAAATCCCATGGACAGAGGATCCTGGTAGGCTGCAGTCCATGAGGTTGCTAAGAGTCGGGCACGACTGATTCACTTTTCACTTTCATGCACTGGAGAAGGAAATGGCAACCCACTCCTGCCGGGAGCCGGCATATTGCATATTGAGTGCAGCACTTTCCACAGCATCATCTTTCAGGATCTGGAATAGCTCAACTGGAATTCTATCACTGCCAGGAGCCAGCGTGAGGAACTCCGCCCATGACAAAGGTCATGAGGAAGGAGGCTCGGCATACGCAAAGGCGGGATTGAGCCTCAGGAGTCCCCCATCTACCCCCAAAACCAGAGTCTGCCTACTTTCTGCTTTGTGCCTTCACCTGCACCTCTGACTTTGCGGGGGGCTGTCCCCCACTACCTCTCTGGGAGAGGAGTTGGCTTGCAGCTCCAGTTAATAATTCCTGGGTGTGACAGTGTTTAAGCTACAAACTCCTTTGGAAATCCTCTAGCCTGCCTGAATAGGTTTTTCTGGCCACATGTGATTGTTCAAAGCCTCCCAACTGTGAGAGGCAGGAGATGTTCTAAACTGTCTAAACACAGATTCTTTTGAGTAGTTACAAGATTGATTAGAAATTGTATTGGTGAAGGGATTTTCACTTGTTGGGCCAATGTTTGCTGCTAAGTTTCCATATCCCTTACCTCCTGTGACCCTGGCAGTGTATTGATTAATATAATTGGTGTAAGTAGTAGCTTTAATGTTTGTAACCTGGGACCCTTGAGTTAATTCTTTTTCTTGTTATAGCCCACCACACCTTTGCTCTGTAGGAATGCAACTTTATCTAATGCTTTTGGAGGGTGGCTCCTGACCAATCACCTTTAGAGAAAAATAAGTTTTTGAAGAAAGGGTCTTAAAATGTTAACAGGCCTCCGGGCCAGAAGATGATGCAAATCACCTAAGCTTTTGCATATGATAAGTTTGCAGGAAGAAAGCCTGGCTTCATTTAGGACCAGGAGCTGCTGTCCTTGCATGACTCCACCCCTTCCCCCATTATCCATAACTTAAGGTATAAAAACTATTTTGGAAAATAAAGTGCGGGCCTTGTTCACCGAAACTTGGTCTCCCCATGTCGTTCTTTCTCTCACCTTCTGGCTGAATTATTCAGCCTCTTTTCTCCACTGAATTTCCTCACTGAGCTATCCTTATTTCAGCCTCTTTTCTTCACTGAATTTCCTACTGAACTATCCTTATTCTATTACTCCTTATATCCTTAATTAACGTTTAATTAAGCAGTTGTTTCCTGATCTTCGCCTACGCTGTCTCTCCTTCGAATACCCTGGATCAGCCGGGGCTGGACCCCGGCACATTCCAGTATTCTTGCCTGGAGAATCCAGGGACAGAAGAGCCTAGTGGGCTGCCGTCTATGGGGTCACACAGAGTCGGACACGACTGAAGCGACTTAGCAGTAGCAGCAGCAGAAAGATGTACCAGAGTTCACGTAAGTTACCACCTCGGAATGCCCCCTGAAACCAGGGGTGTCCTTGGGAGGATGGCACCCCACCTCCCCGACACTGGCTGCTTTCTCTATGGAGAGATGGGACCACAGTCCTTCCCCCCAACCACTGTGACTGCACAAAGGGCAGCCCAGCTCCCCGCCACAACGTCCCTGATCCAAACACCAGTCACCCTAGGAACGTGCCCTGGGGCAGCTGAGAGGGTGAGGAGTCAGCCACAGATGCCCCCACGCCGGGCTCCCTTGTGCAGTTTCCCAACTGAGCCAACGATATTTAGAGACTCATATCCTGGATATGCTTGAGCTCTGCACCCACCGCGCACACCAAGAGTAGCTTCCTAGCTTTTTGTTAGAAAGATTGCCTTTGGTTTCAGGACACTACAAACTCAGCACACAGGTCATTCTGCGGACATCATAGTTGTCAGCTCTGGCCTCTGCAGGACATCCACAGGGTGCGTGTCCAGGTCCTCGGAGGAGCAGAGAGCCCAGCGACGCCCACAGTGTCCGGGTTTGTGGAGGAAGGCCGTTGGCTGCTTGCTGGGATTTGGGATCTGAAACAAACGAAGAATTCTGACTCAGCTGCCGACCTGCCGCTCTGGTCTGCAGTGTCAGTGGGGATGCGGGAGGGGGGACATTGTCACACGGTCTGGGGTGTGCAGGGTGGCCCAGCCCAAGTTCACCACCTCCTCGGAACCCCCATCCCCGTGCTGGGCTGACATCACCATCCCAGGCCTCCAAACCTGTGGCCCTCCCAGCCACCTGGACACCTCCCACTGGACGTGCACAGGCCCGGAGGAGCCCATCAGTTACCCCCACGCACATCAGCTCACCCGCCAGGGTGGCCCTCTGCAGCCACACCACCATCCCCCCCCACCCCTGCTCCTGCCTGCCGACCAGCCTGGAGCTCAGCAGCGCCTCCCAGCTGCTATCATCCTTCTCACCTGGAGCCTACGAACAGCACTCAGCCCTGCAGTTTCTCTGGAGAGCAAGCCCTTCCCCTCACTGGCCCAGTTCTGCCCTCTCTGGGGATCTGGCCTCCACAAGGCCACTGCTGTCCTTTTCCCCACACAAGCCAGACCCCTCCGTCCCTACTTTAAACCTTCCACGTCTGTTAATAGAAAACCTGGAGGGCTCATCTCCCAAGCACCTGCCATGTGTCAGGACTGAGCTGGGGGCCCCCAAAAGCCTCGCAGACACCTAATGGGGCAAGGAGGCTCACCCCCGGGGAACGGGGGAGGAAGCCGAGGTCCACGACGTTCAGGACAAAAGTCCCAGAATCCTGACGGGAACCAGGCCCTCCTTGCTCCTCATTAGTTTTCAGAATTCAGGAAGTGGTGGCAGCAGTACCTGGGTCGTGTTAACAGTGTGGGTGGCCGGGTTCCAGCCCAAGAGACCGGGATTCAGGGGGTCTAAGGTCAGACGGGAATTTGCATTAACAGATGGGCACATATTCACACACACACATTCACACACAGACACACACGCAGACACACACACAGAGGGGCCCTGCCCCTCTCTCCCTGCCTCACCCCCTGCCTGTGCTACCGGTACCCAGAGCCACTCCCTTTAGGCAAACCAATGCTACCTGTCCACTGGCCCTGCTCCTGCTCCATCAGCCAGCTCCTCCCTCCTCTACCCTCAAAATGGGCTCAGTGGGGGACTTCCCCTGGCTGTCCAGTGGCTAAGACTCCATGACCCCAGCGTAAGGGGCCGGAGTTCAATCCCTGGTCAGGGAACTAGAGCCCACACGCGAGAACTCAAGATCCCACATGCTGAAAGTAGGACCTGGCCCAGCTAAATAAACAACTTTTTTTAAAATTACGCTCCATGGACACACCTCCCCGGGCTTCAGGACACCCTTTGCAGGGGAGTCTCGGTCACTAGCTTCCAGCAGGTACACTGGGACCTCTGATGGGCCCAGCTGCCTCCCGTAAGGCAGGGCCTCTGGCACCAGGGGACACGGTCCCTGCCCCCTCTCCGGGGCTTGATGACATACCTAGGATGGCGCGTGGGGCCTGAGCAGATGAGAGGGTGCTGGGTGGACCCCCAGACCCACAACCAAATCACTTACCTGGAAGCGGGGAGCAGACGCACCATGGCTTGAGAACACACGTGGGAGGTGGCCGACCACAGCCACTGGATGTCGCTGGGCATGTCTGGAAGCCACGTCACCAGTCTGCAAGAAGGAAACGCAGACACGCACACCTCGTACGTGAGTGAAGACGAGCCACAGCAGAAAAGACAAGAGGAAACCCACCCCGAAGGCAGACACCTGACGCCAGTACCGTCGTTCAGGTACTGCCAGGGTCACTTCTAACCCCAAGCTGATAAATGCCGCAAGGCAAACCCACCTAAAAGCCTAAAGCAAAATGAGGCCACTTTGGATTCAGGAAAGCTCAAGGGACTTACACGGAGATAAAAGGCCTGGGTCTTCCAAGAGCTCACTCCTCCGGGGCATCATGGACTGACACACAGCATCTTCTGGTTGAAACACCACCCCCTGCACCCACATCGAAGGTACCTGGCCATACGGATGCCCGCTGTGCTCTACAGCCCGGAACCGCAACTGAAGCCCACGTGCCCGAGAGCCCGTGCTCAGCAACCAGAGAAGTCGCTGCAGTGGGAAGCCATGCCTGCACCTGGAGAGCAGCCCTCACTCACCGCAACTAGAGAAAAGCCCAAGCAGCGGTGAAGACCCAGCACACAAAAATAAATATTTTTTAAAACTGAAACTGTTAGTTGCTCAGTCTGGTCTGACTCTCTGCAACCCCATGGACTGGAACCTCTGTCCGTGGGATTCTCCAAGCAAGAATACTGGAGTGGGTTTACATTCCCTTCTCCAGGGGATCTTCCCAACCCAGGAATCAAATGAGTCTCATGCATTAAAAAAAGAAAGAAAGAAAAACTTATTGTATAGCACATGGAACTTTTGTGCCAGCCTGCTTGGGAGGGGGTATGGGGGAGAATGGATACGTGTATATGTATGGCTGAGTTCCTTCACTGTTCACCCAAAACTATCAGAACAGTGTTAATCGACTATACTCCTATAAACATGTTTTTGGTGTTAAAAATTAAAAAAAAAAAAAGAAATGTCAAGGGACTTCCTGGTGGTCTAGTGGAAAAGAATCTGCCCTCCATTGCAGGGGACGAGGGTTCAATTCCTGGTCAGGGAACTAAGACCACACATGCCCTAGGGCAACTAAGCCCGCTCGCCACGACTAGAGAAGCCCACGTGCATCCTGGTCTGAAAACCAAGCACAAGCACAATACACAAATAAAAGAAGTTATCAAAGTCCTTTTTTAAAACAAAGGAAAAGGAAGGAAAAACTATGCCAGAGCAGCCAGCCCTCCTCCCAGGGCAAGGCAGGTGGCTGACTGGCAGGGCTGGGGAGTGATCTGGGAGGTCCAGCAGAGCCAGAGAACTGAGCCGGATTTTGAAGGATGGCTGGGACTTTTAGGGGCTTCCCTCATAGCTCAGTTGGTAAAGAATCCGCCCGGTTTGATCCCTGGGTGGGGAAGATCCGCTGGAGAAGGGAAAGGGTACCCACTCCAGGATTCTTGGGCTTCCCCTGTGGTTCAGCTGGTAAAGAATCTGCCTGCAATGTAGGAGACCCCGGTTTGATCCCTGGGTTCGGAAGATCCCCTGAAGAAGGGAAAGCCTACGCACTCCAGTATTCTTGGCCTGGAGAATTCCATGGACTGTATAGTCCATGGGGTCACAAAGAATTGGACATGACTGAACGGCCTTCACTTTCACTTTGGGACTTTTAAAAAGACAGACTGAAAGACATGCTGACTACGTTGCAAAAAGAAAATAAACACTAAAGAAAATCTGAAGAAAACGGAGGGAAAACCATGCCCGGGAATCTAGCAGCCACACAGCGTAGGCCTCGGGATCCTTCCAACACACAGGAATAAATCCCCCTCCCTCCCCAAAACGCAGACCTACGAGAAGCCACAAACCTGAGGGAGCAATGAGAAAGGAGCTGGGGTGGCCAGGGGCTCCCAACCAGGCACCTTTCCAGGGTGTTCCACGCAGACGGCGAGCTCCACCCAGATGTGCAAGGAGCCAGGCTCTGGGCTGAGCGCCCAGCGTGACTCCTCTCACTGAATCCTCACCCTACCTCCAAGCCCCGAGAGGAAGCCAGAAAGCCACGGAAAGCGTTCACCTCTGGACCACAGCGATGGCAGACTCCACGGGCAGCGTACAGGGCAGCATCACGTAGGACATGATCTTAACTGGTAAGAAGTTGCAAATCCTGTTTCTGTACCCATCTGGGTTTCTGACTGCCTTCCTCAGTGCTGAAAAACACAAGTTGGAGGTCTGTTTCCCACCAGCGTAAAAGCCAAGCCACCTTCCCCAACTGGTGCCTGGAATTTCTATAAATCCTACCAATCCTGGCAGCTAAGCAATCAGAAAGTGAAAAAGTGAACGTGAAAGTTTCTCAGTCGTGCCCCACTCTTTGTGACCCCATGGACTGTAGCCTGCCGGGCTCCTCTGTTCATGGGATTCTCCAGGCCAGAATACTGGAATGGGTAGCTGTTCCCTTCTCCAGGGGATCTTCCCAACCCAGGGATCGAACCCAGGTCTCCCACATTGCAGGTGGGTCCTTGACCATCTGAGTCAGCAGGGAAGGAATCAGAAGCTATGACAATTGAGGTCAGATGTGGAATGTGCCTACACAGCCCTTGGATCGCCGACAGGACACAGGATCCCTTTGAAAGAGTCTCCTTTAAACTGACTCCCTGCACAAGGGAATGGCAACCCACTCCAGTATTCTCGCCTGCAGAATTTCATGGACAGAGGCGTCTGCTGGGCTACAATCCACGGGGTCACAAAGAGTTGGACACGACTGAGCAGCTTTCACTACTACATTTTACTTCGTTTATTTTTTATTTATTAAATTCATTTGGCTGTGCTGGGTCTTAGCTGTGACATGTGGGATCCAGTTCCTGGACCAGGCATTGAACCTGGGCCCCGTGCTTTGAGAGCTGCACTGACTCTTAGGCACTGCACTGAGGCTTCCAGAATGGAAATCCCACTTCACTACCTCTTTAAATTACTTTTGGAGGCAGACACAATTGTCTCAAATCTCGCCAGCCCAGGCTTCATGAGCTTTGCTTTGCATCTGCAATTGGATTCCACTCTGCCACCTGGGACCCCTAGCCTTCTATTTTCCCCTTTGTGATGACCTCACCATGCCTCAGATCACAATAACCTGAGCAGCTGCTGGTCAGTGCGAATCCTAGGGCATTAGTACCTAAGGCAAGAAACGGCATCCCTTTCATCTTTGTTTTATTCAGCGGCTCAGTTGTGTCCGACTCTTTGTGACCCCGTGGACTGCAGCACGCCAGGCTTCCCTGTCCTTCACCATCTCCCAGAGTTTGCTCAAACTCATGTGCCTTAAGTCAGTGATGCGATCCAACCATTTCATCCTCTGTCGCCCCCTTCTCCTCCTGCCCTCAATCTTTCCCAGCATCAGGGTCTTTTCCAGTGAGTCAGCTCTTCACGTCAAGTGGCCACAATATTGGAGTTTCAGCTTCAGCGTCAGTCCTTCCAATGAGTATTCAGAACTGATCTCCTTTAGGATGGACTAGTTGGATCTCCTTGCAGTCCAAGGAGACTCTCAAGAGTCTTCTCCAACACCACAGTTCAAAAGCATCGACTCTTCCACGTTCAGCTTTCTTAACAGTCGCAACTCTTACATAAATACATAACTCCTGGAAAAACTATAGCCTTGGCTAGACGGAATGAAGACCCAGTGCAACCAAAAATGAATTAAATTAAACACACACACACACACACACACACACACAGCTGCAATGTTATGTGCCAGCCTGGGTGGCAGGAGGGTTTGACAGAATGGATACCTGTATGGCTGAGTTCCTTCACTGTTCCCCTGAAAATATCAGGACACTGTAAATCAGTTCTACCCCAATATAAAATGTTTTTGGTGTTAAATAAATAAATAAAAACTCAGCTGGAGTTTGTTTTCCTCTGGCCATGACCAAACAGGAAAGGAGACAGAGCAAGGAGTCAGGGGGATAGGAGGTCCATGCGAGGAGCTGGGGGTCCCGACCGTCCTGCGCTGGTCGCTCTGCCCTGTTTCTCCCCGAGCAGCGGCTCGACCATCCTCCATGGTGAAGATCGCCCTTCCTCCTCTGAAAGGGTCACCGACCACCACCTCCTCTGCGCTCCCCCTTCCCGCCCCCAGAGCCAATACCCATGCTGAGCTCGGGCGACTGGGTCTCCAGGACGCTCTCGTCCCAGGTCAGCATGCTGAGATGCAAGTGGTCCAGCAGCTCCACTGGCTTGGGCCCCGCCTCCCTGGGGGCCACACCCAGAAAAGGCTCCAGGCTCCCGGGCGCCAACTCTGCGGGGGGCGCGCTCAGGCACGGATGGGGCCCATCACGGATGCCTGCGAAGGGCACGGAAACAAAACCCATCAGGCGATTTCAGGCAGCAGGGCCACTACCCGCCCAGCCACCTGCCCACCCAGTTGGAGGAAGCTAACAGGCCTGTTATAGGTACGCAGCGTGGATCCACCTGGGAATAATCCGCCTGGGATCCCCCCTGCTCCACCTCGAACAGGGACCACCACTTCTAACAGGGAGAGCGCAGTGTGGTCCTTTGAAGGGGACGGATGAGGCGGGCAGCTGGCTCTGTCACGCACCAGCCGTGTGGGCTCTAGAGCCACATGTGGATTCATGAGGTTCAGTGCCGGGAGCCGGTGAGGCATTCTGCTCGTGACAAAGGTCATGAGGAAGGAGGCTCGGCATACGCAAAGGCGGGATCGAGCCTCAGGAGTCCGTCCGGATATTCTCGAGCATTTTCCCCCAAAAAGCCAGAGTCTGCCTACTTTATTGCTTTGTGCTCTCACCTCTGACTTTACTGGGGGCTGTCCCCTACCACCATCTCGCTCTCTCTGTCAAAGAGTTAACTTACAGCTCCAATTAATAAAGTTCCTGGGCAATTAGGAGTGTTTAAATCCAAACCCCTCAGATGGCTCTCTAACTCGCCTGACAAGTTTACCCGGACTCCTACAGCTATGCATACGATTGTTTACAGTCTCCCAGCCTCAAGAGGCACAGGAAGCTTAAGATATTCAAATAGCTTAGAGCCTCTCAGAAACTGTCAGAATAAACTAGTAAAGGATTTCATTGATGAGCCAATGCTTGTTGCCAAGTTTTCACATCCCCTGAGTTGTATCCTTGAATATGTATTAATTAATAGTTGGTATGTAGAAAAAATAAGTAGTGGCCTTGGTGTTAGTAACTTTAGACCCTTAAGGTAATAAATTCTTTTCTTTGTTGTAAACCCATTACACATCCGCCCTATAGGAATGCAATTTTATCTTCGGAAGATGGCGCCAAACCTTAAAATAATTACTCTTAGAGAAAATAAGTCTTTGTTGATAAGTCCTTGTCAAGAGTCATAAAATGTTAATAGGCCTTCTGGCCAGAAGATGATGTAAATCACCTAAACCATTTGTATAGGATAAATTTGCAGGAAAGAAACCCTGGTTTTTGATAAGAATCAAAGACTGCTGACTTTGCATCCCCTATTATCCTCTATGTGTAACTTAGGGTATAAAAGCCCCTGTTAAAAATAAAGCTATGGGCCTTGCTCACCAATGCTTGGTCTCCCCATGTCATTCTTTCCTTAAAGTCTCCATCTGGAGCGTGGATATCCTCTGCGACCACTTATTTGCCTGGGCTTCTAAGACCCACTCAAGAAGGTGTCTAAGGTGGAGCACCTTCCGCTATTCGAGAGGGCGCCTGCGGCCTCCGTGGTCAGAGCTAACCTGGTGTCATGGGTTATATTGATTTTCCACGTAAACCAAGCTACTCACCCTCTTTTCTCCACTGAATTTTCCTACTGAGCTATCCTCATTCTATTACTCTTTATATCTCTAATTACCATTTGAATAGGTCGCTGACGCCGTCTCCCCTTCGAACACCCTGGATCAGCTGGGGCTGGTCCTCGGCAGTTCAGAGGAAAGGATGATTCATAACAACTGAACCACTCGAGAAGCCCAGTGTTCCAGGACCTGCATGACCCACGCAGCTGCTCCCAGCTGAACGCTGAGGAATCAGAAGCCCAGAGAGGTGAAGGGATTTGCCTAAAGTCACAAAGCCGACACGCGGCAGAGCGATATTCAAACCCAGGTCTGATATCAAAGATGGCACCCTTCCGTCACCCGACCTCGAAAAGAAGCCACAGGTCGGGGAGTCTGTGCTGGCCCTGCCCTGGGTGCCAAGGCTCAGGGGCTGATCCCAGTGGGTGATTCCTGCTCTCACGCTGCGTGGGGACGGTGGGACGGGCACACTTGGATGCCCACACCTCCCCGGGAGCACCTCTCGCTTCCAACCTCAGGTTAAAAGCCCAGGGGCTGTCCCTGCATGCCCCCCGCCTCACTCCCAAGCTACACCTCCCACTTCGATTCCCTTGCATCTTTCCAGCCTCTGACAGACACACAGCTCAGCCTCTGGGGGGCTTATTCTCTCTGAGGAATGTGTCAGAGAATCTATTTCCAAGGAACACCTGTCCCGCCCCCATGCATCCTCTGCTGAACCCCAAGGAAGCCAGGGTGACCGAGGCAGAACCTGGCTTAGATCCTTAAACCCAAACCCAGCACCCGTGCTGCAAGCGCCCAGCCCACGCCAGGATTTAGAATTACTAAGAATCAGTCGGCATCATTTACTCCAAAGTCCTCTTGCTACAGATGTGGAAACAGAGGCCCAGAGAGAGAAGGGGCTTGCCTAAAATCACCTAGCAACTTCTAGAGGGTCGCTCATTGTCTTTTATTTCCAGGTGGCTCCCAAATTCCAATCCCAGTTCACACCTGCTTTCTAGAACCTCGAACTCTGACATCACCATGCCTTCTGAGTACATGCATGCTAAGTTGCTTCAGTCGAGGCCAACTCTGAGACCCCGTGGACTGTAGCCCGCCAGGCTCCTCTGTCCATGGAGTTTCTCAAGGCTAGAATACTGGAGAGGGTTGCCAGGCCTTCCTGCAGGGGGTCTTTCCGACCCACAGAACAAACCTGCGTCTCCCACGACTCTCGCGTTGGCCAGTGGGTTCTTTACCACGAGTGCCACCTGGGAAGGCCCAGTCCCTCTGCCAACCACCCAAATCTGTCCCAGGGCACCACAGATGGGGCTCTCGAGCTTTCCTGCAGGACCCGCGCCCTCCCAAGGGCCCAAACTGTGAGCACCACCCTCTGCTCCGGTCCCAGCCACAGACGCCAAGGGCAGGACTTCATCCCTGAGTCCTCCTCCTCGGCAATCTCTGGTGGGTCGTCTCCAAGTCCTGCCCCCTCCGGCCCCTTCCACCTTGCTGCCATGACCCCAGCCAAACCCATGGTGGCCACCTTGACCGGGGATATTGGCCTCACCCTCTCTGTACTGCAGCCAGGGGCCCTGGCAGAGCTCCCTCTGCCTGCCCTCACTCCCGCGTCAGCAGCCCTCCCTGGCTCCCTATGGCTGTGAGATGCAAGCCCCTCTCCACCTCCACAAGGCCCAGCCTTGCCCCTCTTTCCATTCACCCCCATTCCTGTTCCCCTCTAATCTGTTCCTCTGTCCCCCACCCCCACCACTCCAGTGACAGATGCCTCTTTCCACCTCGAACCAGACTACCTGTCTGCAGGACTCACGCTCACAACCCCCCATGCCTAGAACATTCCTGTTCACCCTCAAAGCATCACTGCGGATTTGCATCCTCCCAGGAGCCCTGCTTTCCCCTGCCTTGCAGAACCCCACCCCCCTTCCCCTAACTGAACCCCAGCTGAATCTACAGCATCCTGTACGTTCCTGCCAGGGCACTGAGCCCTCTGGCAGCCTTCTATTCAGGTACCTGGCCCCTCCCCAATCCCAAGACTAAGCTCCAGGAAGGCTGAGGCTACATCTGTCTACCCACTGTGGAGTCCCAAGCCCACAGCCAACTGCTTAGCACCCGGAAGGTATAGAGTAAGCGCTTTCTGAGCAGATAAATACACGAATGTCCCATGAACCACACCAGCTCCTCGGCCTCGGACAAAGACTAACTCAGAGGATCAGTGACTGTAGCAACCGTTAGTGTCGGGGAAAAATAGCTCGAGACATGACTAATACTTGGTTCCACACTAACATGTGAAGAACCCAAGTTCCCCAGCCCAGACCAGCCAGGACCTTTCCCCAGAACACAGCTGGGCTGGTGGGCGCGGCCCACACCTGGCTGGAGGCAGCTCTCCTGATGGCTTCACCTGAGACTCAGAAACTGTTTCTCTTCCTTTCTCATTAAACTAAAGGTTCACAATTGTTCAAGCAGAAATAAAAAGGCAAAGGAGCTGCCTTCAGCTGCAGACAGGGACACTGCAGAGGGAAAGGAACCTGGGGCTGTGACCTCTGCAGGGTGAGCAGGGCTGACCCCAGCTCTGCTCCCCAGAGTGCGGGCCATGGCTGCCTCCATTTCTCCATCTGTAAAATGGGGGCAATGATTTCCTATCTCTCAGGGCCGAGCCAGATGGCAGGTGAATGTGCTGAGTGCCACACGGCTCCCCTGGTGACCAAGACTGAACAGAAAAGTGACTCAAAGGGCATGCCTGCCGCCCTCGCCATACGCACCATTCTTCTCCAAGAACCTGAGCGCGTCCACATATCCTTGAAGGCATAGCTCTCCAAGCACCTGTGGACAAACCACGTGACGTGAACCGCAGGCGGAGTCACTAAGCGGCAATCCTTCCAGCAGCGCCTGAAGACGGCAGGCACAGAGCCAGGAACCCCCGAGCTCCGAGTCGATGCCGCCTGTGGACAGGGTTCTGCGCTCCCACGAAGAGGCAGCCCTGCTTCCTGGCAGGACTCCCCTCGAAGGACACCCTCTCCACGCGCAGCCTGCACTGGCGCCCCAGCATGACGGGAGCTGGTTCCTCTGGTGTCCTTTGGTCCCTGGATGAGCCTCCATCCTCACAAATACCAGGGCCTGATCTGCTTGTCATGGGACACTGAGCTGCATCCTATGCACTCAAACCACATGGGCACCCGATGCTGTGGTCCAGCGTTATCTCTACCCAGGACGACACGCCTTCACGTACGCTGTATGGCATGGCCTTCTTTCTCCCCAGAGAGCTGTCACTGTGCAGATTCTACCAACTTTCTTACTATATTAGGGTGGTAAGGTCCACCACACTATAGTGACAGTCAAAACAAAGGATTAAATGGGGAATTTCCCAGTGGTCCAGCGGTTAAGACTCCACGCTCTCAGGCCAAGGACTCGAGTTCAATCCCTCAAGATCCTACAAGTCTCATGGCACAGCTGTGGAGAAAAGAAAAAGATTAAACCACCAAACGCAGTGTAATTCTTGACCATGGCTGCCAATAATCACTGGGGGACTCACCTGGTGGTCTGGTGGCTCAGGCTCTGCACGCCCAAGGCAGGGGGTGTCAACCTCTGGTCAGGGAACTAGATCTTGTGCCACAACTAAGACCCAGTGCAGCCAAATTAATTAATTTAAAAAGAATCATCGGGATAATTAAATAATAAAAAACAAAACACCCTACTGCCCAGGCTGTGATGTGCTATGGTCGGTCATGTCCAACTCATTTGCTCCTTTGCCTTGGGATTTCCCAGGCAAGAATACTGGAGTGGGTTGCCATTTCTTTCTCCAGGGGATCTTACCAACCCAGGGACCAAACCCCAGTCTCTTGCATCTCCTGCATTGGCAGATGGATCCAGGCTGTGGATACTTAAGCCACAGCCCCTGGAAGTGAGACCTCAGTGGCAACCCCCAGCCCTCCGTTCCAATGGCCCCAGGGGATTCCGGTGGCCAGCGGGAGGCAGCCCTGAATTGAGCTCCTTTCCGAGGATGGGCTTTGTTGCTGTTGGTCCGTCAGTGTGGGGAACAGCTGCTGCTCTGCTCACTCAGTCACGGCCGACTCTTTGTGACCCTTTGGACTGTAGCCCGCCAGGCTCCTCTGTCCGTGGGATTTTTCAGGCAAGAATTATGGAGTGGCTTCCCATTTCCTTCCCCCAACTCAGGGATCGAACCCACATCTCCTGAGTCTCCTGCATTTCAGGCAGATTCTTCACCCAGTGAGCCATCCGGGAAGCCTGAATAGCTGCTGGGTCCCCTGGCAAGGAGGGATGCAAAGGGGAGAACAGCACCCACCCCCAGAACTCAGAGGCCCCTCTCACCTTGACATCTGGTGGGAACAGCGACTGGAACATCAGGTAGAGGTTCTCTGTGCAGAACTGCATATTGAGCTTGGTGAATCCTTCGTTAAGAAAGAACGTGGACTTGACTTTGGGGCAGATGTCGCTCTCCCCATAGAAGGGGGACACAGTGATGGTCCTTTTGGTATCAACAAAGGGTATGTTATCACTTATTCCTCCATCCACATATCGCTTTTAAGGGAGAAGACAAAATAAAAGGACACACTGTCATTAGCTCTGGGCTGGAGTTTTCTGTGTGCTTCAGATTAGGGATAGAGACTTCTCAGAGCCGCAGGGAGACCTAGTGAGAGACCAGGGAGTTTGGAACAACTCTTGCAGCAAATCCCCAGCAAGCATTTCTGTGCCAGGCCAGGCTGCAGGCTGGCACTCAGGACTGCCACATGCTGTTGCGCAGTGCGCGCACTGCACCAGAACAGTGCCGGGTGAAGAGGCACACGGAGGCTGGCGCCTGGCCACGTTGCTGGGCCCAGTCATGAGTGCCCCCAGGCGAGTCCATGTAATTCGCATCCACTAGGGGCGCTGAGCGCACTCAGGGCAGAGTGTGATGTAGATGGCGCCAAAGAGAGACAGATGGTCATGGGTTCGATTCCCGAGGCCCCCTGCTGCTTGAGCGATCTTGGATGAGACACCTAACCTGTGGTCCTGACTCTCTGTCCACACCTGGGCAATGAGAACCAGCACTGGAGACTTAAATGACACGGCGAACCCGGGACTTGTGCTCTTAAAAAAACTGGCATCTTATCCCACAGGAAAGGAGCATCTGGGTAAGCACTGTGAGAATCCATTTTCCTATATTCCATGTAAGCGCTCAGGAACTCTGTTGTGTCCAGCTGTTTACGACCCCATGGACTGTGGCCCACCAGACTCCTCTGCCCATGGGATTCTCCAGGCAAGAATACCTGGAATGGGGGTGCCATCTCCTACTCCAAGTGATCTTCCCGACCCAGGAATCAAACCCAAACTCTTGCGTCTCCTACATTGGCAGGCAGGTTCTTTATCACTGAGCCACCTGGGAAGTCCTCCTATTAATGTATTCATAGTCTCCAACAACCCTAGTGCCCACGGCCAGGCTGGGGTAGCAAGGTTTTGCTACAGTTTAGATCGAGTCTGAACCTATGAAGCCAACATCTTGAATGATTCCCGAACCTCAAACCATCATAGCCCAGCTGTCGTTGCCCATGGTGGGGGTGGGGGGGCCTTCAAATATCACAAGGGGGAGGCTTTCCCCAGCCAGTCCTTCCAAAGGGAGACATGCCAAGGCACACTTTGGCCTAAGATGAGTCCCGGACAGGATGGGGCATGCTCAGGCATGCCTTCGGGATCAGGAGAGTCCTCCCTGGAGGCCCACAGTGGTCAGCTGTGCACACACAGCACTAGTTTCTGCATCGTAGCTGTTTGTCAGCGTCAGATCCCTCACTGGCAGAAAGGGACTCGGAACCCAACATCAGCAAAGTTGAGATTGAGATGGGCAGAAGCAAGGGACTGTTTTTCCAATTCTTTTTATGTTTTTGTTAGGTAGGTAGAATAGGGAAAAGGAATCCAAAATGGCGGTGGCTAAAAGACAAGGAAGGTCCGAGGACCAGAGTGAAGACTTCAGGCAGAACAAACAGAACAAACAGCGCTCCTGGCTAAGCCCAATTTGCATGGGGCAGGCCCAGGTAGAAGAAAAAAACATATAAAAGGAGGAGCCAAAGCGCTTTCTCTCAGACTCTCTCTCCCGCGTGCGTGCGCTCTTTTCTCTCGCTCTTTCTCCCTCTCTCTCTCTCTCCCTCTCTCCCTCTCTCTCTCCTGCTATCTTCTAAATAAAATAGAGCTGTAACACTGATTTGCCTAAGAGCTGTAGCACAGTTTGTCCAAGACCTGAGAGCTGTGACGTGCCGAGGGCTTTAATGTCCGTTGCTCCAAATCTTTGTTGTGACGAGACAAAGAACCGAGGAACATACATTCGCGTGACATTTATGGTGCCGTGACTCGGATTTAACCTGGCTGAAACGACCTCTACGTGGAAGAGGCCAAGCACAACAGGAGCCCAGCTCAGCGAAGCTCCCGCGCTAGAAGTGGAAGGTGAAGAAACCCAGCGCAGGGGAAGGCCCATCGTGCTGGAAACCGGGACAACGAAAACCGAACTCAGCAGAAAGCTCACGTGGCCCAGTCTCAGATTCCAGAAGACCTCCAGTTAAGGTAAGAGGTCCTCGCTCCTATGGCTGGAGGGACCTTTACAATCTCTCGTTTCTTGTTTCCTCGAACCCCCCGCTAACAGGTGGGCGGCAGGGGCACAACTGAGGGACTCTGGAGAGGCTGCTCCTCAGCATGCCCCAGAGGCGCTATCTGCTGAGCCCCAGTAGCTGTTACCCAAGCCGGTGGGGGTTCTTCTGTCCTTTCTGTTCTCTGTGCCAAAGATCAGACCAATGAAACTGTGAGCACCGGTCAGATATTTAGCAAATTTTCCGGCGGGCTATGAAGGGGATTCCTTGGCATGTTTTTCCCACTGCTTTTTCCTCCTGTCCTTCAGCTCTCCGGGACTCAGGCCCGGCCAAAACTAGTGAAACTCAGCCTCTGATGTCTCATTGCAAAAATTCATTGAGAGACAAAGGGATAAGAGGTAGATTTGTTAGGATCCAGAGAGAAGCCACCCTTCAGGGTGTGAACCATTGCCGAGGGCAAGGGCTTCAGCCATGGAATTAGGCCTGGCTAGGTTTTGTGAGGGGATGGAATTCATATGCTAGTGAGTGAGAGGAACAACCCAACCATTGGGGAACCACCCACTCCTCCCTCTTCTGACCTTGTGCCTTGGAGCTGTCCTGCCACCTCTGGGTGTGTCTGTTGGCTTATAGATTGGGGATTAAGGTCTACTTGAATTTGACTTGTCATTTTGGACCCAGTTGATTTCAATTGGTTTACGTTACACCCTTGTGCTATGTCATTCTTTCAAAGGTTGTGCTCTGCCCCCTTCCCTCCTGTTTCATGCTCTTTTCCTGAGCCCCATCCAGACCCACAAGACTGCCTCTACAATCTTCTGGAGAGACAACCAGAAAATAGCTGGCCTTGGGAGGGAAATACTCTATAATATCCAACCCCTAATCCTACCCAATACTGGTCACACTGGAGATCTTGGGGACGCCCAAACTCCAGTCCGGGGGGTCCCAGGAGGTCATCACGCCTTGACCTGCCTAGGGATCGGTCTTCGAGAGGTTGTCACGCCTCAACCTGCTCGGGGATCCTCTAGTCCCAGGGGTCCCAGGAGGTCGTCACGCCTCGACCTGCCCAGGGACCCAATTCTTGGGAGGCCGTCATGCCTCAGCCTGCCTGGGGATCTGCACCCTGACCCGGGGACGCCTGGCTCTCAGGTTGCAACCGTTCTGGGTAGGATAAGCTTCAGAAAGACTCACCCCTAAGGAAGTCTACCTATGGAGACAGAAAGAAGCCTATTACTTGTGGGACTGTGCCCAGTCTCAGCAATAACTCAGGAGCCCAATGAGAACCCCATTGCCTTTCTGGAGAGGCTAAAAGAGGCACTCCAAAAGTTTACCAACCTGGACTTAGACTCTTACGAGGGACGGGTGATTTTAAAGGACAAATTCCTGTCCCAGTGTGCATCAGATATCAGAATTAAGTTACAGCAACTACAACAGCAGGACCCTGCTGCCTCTTTAGATGAGATGGTCCAGACAGCCACCAATACCTTTTATAACAGAGAACAGGAGAAGGAGGCCAAGGCCCAGGAGAAGGAGAGAAAGAAAGAGACAAGGCATGCCTAGATGCTGGCTGCCCTCCAGAGAAGCCCTATGGCAAACCCCAAGTCCTTGAAGGACAAGGCACAAGACAGATGCCTGATCCGTAGACAGGTGGGGCATTGGGCCAGAGAGTGTCCAAACCGTGACAAGTCTCCTAGAAGGCTTGCCACAAATGCCATCAACTGGGACATTGGGCGGCACTCTGCCCTGGGGACCCAAGAACCTCAAGGTCAAGTGCCAAGCCTGCCCTCACGATGGTTCGAGAGGACTGAAGCGGCCCGCTCCAGCCAGCCCACCTGTCACAGATAACCATCACGGGGCTGGAGCCAAGGGTACAACTGGATGTGGCAGGCAGGTCCGAGAATTTCTTGGTTGACACAGGGGCTACCTACTCTGTCTTGATCTCCTACTCCGGAGCCTTCTCCTCCCAAACCTGTACCATTTTGGGTGCTACAGGAAAAGCAACTACTAAAAGATTCACCCGAGCACTTCTTTGTTGCTGGGATGGACAAATATTTTCCCACCAGTTTCTGGTGGTCCCTGAGTGTCCTACCCCCTTATTGGGAAGAGATATACTCACTAAACTGGGGACCACCCTTGTGGTGGTAAGTTTTTCAGCCCCCAGAGCTCTACAGTTCCTGGTTACTACTGAAGAACCCATTACACCTTCAATAGAGAGGGACCAAAAACTATGGGAAGACAAAATTAACCCCCAGGTGTGGGACCAGGGGATCCCTGGACGAGCCCACCAAGCTGAACCGGTCATCATTGTCCTCCGAGATCCCACTCAGTTTCCTAACCGGAAACAATATCCTCTCAAAAGAGAGGCCCGGGAGGGACTACAGCCTTTAATAAATAAAGTCCTTGCTTGTGGGCTACTTGTCCCTACCAGTTCGCCATGTAACACCCCAATCCATTCAGTAAAGAAAAAAGACGGAACCTGGCCAATGGTTCAAGATCTCCGGATCATAAATGAAGCTGTAGTCCCCTTCCATCCCACGGTACCCAATCCCTATGTAATCTTGGGAGAAATCCCACCCAGTGCCAAATGGTTTACTGTCTTGGATCTCAAAGACGCATTTTTTTGCATACCACTGGCTAAAGAATCCCAATACCTTTTTGCCTTTGAGTGGGAGGCCCCAGGAGAAAAACACCAACAGATGACTTGGACAGTATTACCTCAGGGGTTCAGAGATAGCCCCCACCTGTTTGGACAGGCCCTTGGCCGGGATCTCCTAGATCTGGACCTGGGACCTAATGGGAAAATATTACAATATGTAATAATATGTAATGACCTACTAATCTGCTCTCCAGATGAGAAAAGTGCCCAACAACATGCAATTCAGGTTCTAAACTTCTTGGCAGAAAGGGGATATAAAGTCTCCCGTGCTAAGGCACAGATGGTCGAGACAAAGGTCACTTACCTGGGAGGTCAGATTACACACGGGTCCAGGAGGCTGTCCTCTGATCGGGTACAAGGAATTCTCCAGTTGCCCTCCCCCACGACTCGAAAACAATTGCGAGCTTTCCTGGGGCTAACTGGTTATTGTAGAATCTGGATACCCAATTATGGTCTAATTGCCCAGCCCTTATATGAAAGCTTAAAGGGACGAGATGATTCAATCCCACTGATGTGGGGAACTCCTCAAAAGGAGGCAGAGGCTACACTAAAACAGGCCTTAACTCAGGCACCTGCCTTGAGGTTGCCAGACCCAGAAAAAACATTCCAACTTTATGTCCATGAAAGAGAGGGAATAGCCTTGGGAGTGTTAACTCAAAGGTTGGGATCTGAGCCCCAGCTGTAGCTTACTTATCCAAGAGGCTCGATCCAACTTCCCGAGGCTGGCCCCCCTGCCTTCGAAATCTTGCAGCTATTGCAATCATGATAGAAGATGCTTTAAAACTCTCCTTTGGGGGCAAACTAACTATTTTTACCAGCCACCAAGTAAAACAACTCCTAAATGGGAGAGGCCACTTATGGATGTCTGATATGGAAAATCCAGGCCTCACTATATTCCCTTGTGAGGTTCTTAACCCAGCCACCCTCCTCTCTACCCCCGAGGGCTCTCTCCCGTTTCATTCTTGTCTAGAAACCTTGGACCACTGGACAAAACCCCGAGAGGGATTGTCAGAAGATCCTCTGACCAATCCTGAGGAAATCTGGCACACCGATGGAAGCAGCTTTGTCTTGGATGGAAAAAGAAGAGCCGGGTATGCAGTAGTCTCCAATTTTGAGACCATAGAGGCTAAGCCTCTGCCACCAGGTACTTCAGCCCAATTAGCTGAGCTCATAGCCCTGACTCGAGCTTTAGAGCTGGGAAAAGGAAAAAGAATAGCCATTTACACTGACTCCAAGTATGCCTTTCTGGTGCTACATGCACATGCGGCTGTTTGGAAAGAAAGGGGCCACTTGACCACCCGAGGGTGCCCAATCAAATATGGTGATCAGATTCTTCGAGTCTTGGAGGCAGTCCATCTGCCCACTGAGGTTTCAGTCTCGCACTGTAAAGGACACCAAAAAGGGAACACGGAAGTGGCACGAGGGAACCAAGCAGCTGACCAGGCAGGTAAGATTGCAGCATTACAGAACCATGACCTAATAGGGATTGCCACCTTAGTTCCACAGACTAATTTGCCAGAAACTCCTTCATATACTGAAGGTGAGACTCTTAAAGCTAAGAGCGAGGGCTTTCAAGAAGATCATATGGGGTGGTTCCAAAAGGAGGGACTCCTTTTTCTGCCTGGAAACCTCCAATGGAAGTTGGTTAACTCCTTACATGCCACTACTCATTTAGGAGAAAAGGCCCTCCAAATATTACTAGAAAGGTCCTTCAGAGGAACAGGCCTCCAAACAACTATAAGACAGGTGGTCTCCTCTTGTCCCATTTGCCAAATAAACAATCCCCAAGGAGCTCGAAGACCCCAGCTGGCCCAGCCCATCCAACGACGTGGGGCCTACCCAGGAGAGGACTGGCAGATGGACTTCACCCGGATGCCAGCTTCTCAAGGGTATAAATACCTATTAGTCATGATAGATACATTCACAGGATGGATTGAAGGCTTTCCCACCCGGACTGAGAAGGCTAAGGAGGTGGTAAAAAACTGCTCCATGAAATCATTCCAAGATTCGGTCTGCCCAGGTCATTACAAAGTGACAATGGGACATCATTTACTTCTAAGGTCACCCAAGGGGGTCTCGAAAGCATTGGGCATTACTTATTATCTCCATTGTGCCTGGAGGCCTCAATCTTCAGGAAAAATAGAAAGAGCCAATCAATTCTTAAAATCAGCGATAAAAAAGATAACCCAGGAGACCTCCCTGGGATGGAAGGAGGCTTTACCAATAGCTCTCCTCTGCACCCGCATTGCCCCTAAGGAACAGGTTGGTCTTAGTCCTTATGAGATGCTATATGGGAGACCTTTTGTTTACGTCAATGACCTCTTCCTAGATCCAGAGGTTCAGACCCTCCAGTCTTATACCATGGCCATTGGGCAATTCCAACAGGATATACGCTTGTGGGGTATGAACCAGGACCCAAAAGATTCTAAAGAGTCACCACTATATGCTCCAGGAACTCAAGTCCTAATTAAAGCCTGGAAAGATGGGTCCCCAAAGGCTCAACTCCAGCCCACATGGAAGGGCCCCTACCCTGTAATACTTTCTACCCCCACAGCAGTCAAGGTACCAGGACATGACTCCTGGATTCACTACTCACGAGTCAAGCCATGGAAGAAAACAGAAGAGGACACTCAATACACCTGTGAGCCCCTGGGAGACCTCAGATACCTATTCAGAACTACCAATGAGTGTCATTCTAATGAACACCCCCAAAACCTGGTTTCCGGGGATAAGATTTCTCAGGATAACTCTAAGGAGCCAACACAGTTTGACAGAGACTGTACTCCAAAACAGACAGGAGATAGATCTTCTGATCCCTGAACAAGGAGGGACTTGAGCCATCCTGGCGATGTGAATTTAAAATTGACCAATGTCCCTACTAGTCCTTGTTACGCTATATTGATGATGCCTATGATTATTCCATGTACTGTCAATTGTCTAAGCTGTTTTGTCTCTGCCCAGGTCAACCAGCTACAACATGCAGTGCCAGTTCAACAAAGATATAAAACTACAGATGACCACGGAAAATATCACACACCCTTGGACACCGCTATAAGGACTCTGAGGCTTGAGACTAGCAAGAGGGGGAGGCCCAATACCCCTCGCCGCCCCAGTTCAGCAGGAAGTAGCCAGAAAGACCTCGACGCCCCTATTCCCAAAGAATTGGGCCTCCCATCTCTTGAGGGGGTAATGTTAGGTAGGTAGAATAGGGAAAAGGAATCCAAAATGGCGGTGGCTAAAAGACAAGGAAGGTCCGAGGACCAGAGTGAAGACTTCAGGCAGAACAAACAGCACTCCTGGCTAAGCCCAATTTGCAAGGGGCAGGCCCAGGTAGAAGAAAAAAACATATAAAAGGAGGAGCCAAAGCGCTTTCTCTCGGACTCTCTCTCCCGCTTGCGTGCGCTCTTTTCTCTCTCTTTCTCTCTCTCTCTCTCTCCTGCTATCTTCTAAATAAAATAGAGCTGTAACACTGATTTGCCTAAGAGCTGTAGCACAGTTTGTCCAAGACGTGAGAGCTGTGACGTGCCGAGGGCTTTAATGTCCGTTGCTCCAAATCTTTGTTGTGACGAGACAAAGAACCGAGGAACATACATTCGCGTGACATTTATGGTGCCGTGACTCAGATTTAACCTGGCTGAAACAACCTCTACGTGGAAGAGGCCAAGCACAACAGGAGCCCAGCTCAGCGAAGCTCCCTCACTCTGGTCCTCGGACCTTCCTTGTTTTTTAGCCACCGCCATTTTGGATTCCTTTTCCCTATTCTACCTACCTAACATTTTTAATTCATGTTTGCTGGAGCCTAGGTGCTTCCCACTGTCGTCTTAGTTTCTGCTGTACAACAATGGGCAGCTGTTATACACACACACACATCCCCTCTTTTGCCGCTCAAGGTCTACTGTAAAGTCCAATGACTCCTCTGTCGTGTGGGGTTTTCCTCCAGCCCGAACTTTCCTGGAGGAATGTTCTGAGTTTGCTCTACACACACACACACGCGCCCTCTTTTGCCGCTCAAGGTCTACTGTAAAGTCCAATGACTCCTCCGTCCTGTGGGGTTTTCCTCCAGCCTGAACTTTCCTGGAGGAATGTTCTGAGTTTGCTCAGTGGAATCCCAAGAACACTCTGCTCTGACTTTCAGCAGGTTTTGTCTGAGGACACTGAGGGTGTGACTGTGTGTGGCCCACGGCCGGGGCGGCCAAGGGGAAGTGCAAAGATGACAATGACAACAACGACAAAACAACCCACATTTACCTAATACTTAAGAGTGCCAGGCTCTGTGCCGGGCACTTCAGTGCATTATTGCAGGTAAGTTCCACGAAAGTGCAACAACTGCACACTATTATTGACTCCCAGTTTGCAATTCTTTCTAAGGCTTAAGAAATGTGTCCAGAGACTTCCCTGGAGGCTCGGTGGCTAAGATCCCACACTCCCAATACAGGGGGGCCGGCTTCAGTAGCTGGTCAGGGAACTAGACCGGGGACACCACAGCTAAGCATTTGCATGCCACAACCGAAGAGCCAGAGTTCCACAACTAAGACCCGGCACAGCCAAATCAGCAAATAAATGTTAGAAAGAAAGAAAGGAACAGATCAACGTGGCCCAGCTAACATGGGCTAAAGCAGACACTCGATTCTAGGTTTGTCTGCCAGGCAGGGGCTGTGAGAACCACAGGTGACCGCTTCATGGCTCCAGGCCTCGGTTTTCTCATCTGTAAATAGGGCCAGCTGTGTGTCTGTCCGGCGGAAGCTCCGGGGCATGAGTGAGCCTATTCATAACCTGCCTTTGCAAGAGTCTTTGCAGTGTGAGGCCCGTACTGCTGTTAAAGCATGAACCGAAAGCGCTTCTGAAGTGCCTTCCTGCTGAGACATGCGGATGTCTCGTCTTCTCTCCCACAGCTCTGACAACCTAAATGGTCTCCAGACGTAGTCAGATGTCCCGGGACAAGGGACAGAATTATTTGACAACCACTGCCCTAGAAGGAGGCTGCCAGGTGGTCCAGCATCCAGCCCAGAGTCTGTAGGACCGACACCTCAACTTCTGCTCTTCCTCCTGAGCCAGTGCTCAGGAACAGCCACATGTGTCTACATGGGAGTTGAATCACAGCCCTGTCGGAAGCCTCTGCCCAAAGCTATGGACCGAAAAAGACAGAGTCAGAGGCAGAGAGGATTGAAACTCTCAGCTCCTCAGAATTAAACCTTAAGTGAGTAAATTGACTGTTGAGCATTTTATACTCTAAGTAGGCCCCTGGGCACCTATTTCAGTGCTCATGTGGAGATTATGTGAACAGCTTATGTTACAGGTGAGCAGTTAATTATCCCACACAAAGTCAGTTTTGCTTCAAGAGAGCTTGGAAGGGGTTCAGCTGTGGAACCTCTGTCTGAAGGCTGAGAGGCAAAAGGCTTTCTTCTTTTAGGGACAGGTCTCAGGGGCCCAGGGTGCCTGAGCCCAGTGCCTTGTCTTCCTTTTTTTTTTTGTTGCAAGATGCTTAATACGGGATTTAGTTCCTGGACTAGGGATAGACCCAGGCCCTTGGGAGTGAAAGTGCAGAGTCTTAACCACTGGACCACCAGGGAATTCCCAGAAACACCGTTTAAAAGTGGACTTACCACGCCTCTGAAGGAAGGGGGGATCCAGCCACAGATGAAAGGGACGTAGGAGGAACAACACAAGGCCTGCGAAGACAAAAGAGAGTGAAACCACAGCACAGCCCAGACCAGGCGGCCTTTTACTCCCTGGGCCTTCACAAGCCTTCTACAAGCAAGGACAGCAATAAGCCTGAAAGCGCTGCTGGCAGAGCAGGTGCTTTTCTGAATGGTTGGATGAAGATGAGCCTGCCCACACACTTATTACTTCAGCGTGCTTGTGTGCTAGGTCACATCCGACTCTTTGTGACCCCCATGAACCATAGCCCCCCAGTCTCCTCTGTCCATGGGGTTTTCCAGGCAAGAACACTGGAGTGGAGTGCCATTGCCTTCTCAGCAGATTAGATCAGGGCTTTGCAATTACTGACACTCATCAGAATCACCTGGAAAGCTTGGCCAATCACAGACTCGGGGCCCCACCCCTAAGATTCTGATGAGGCAGGCTGGAGGCGGGTCCTGAGAGCCTGCACTTCTAAAACACCCCCAGGAGATACTGCTGCTGCGGGTCCCGGGGGACCACGCTCTGCATCTCACCGAGCTAGCGAGCACTAAATTAAGCATGATGTAACACTGGTGCAATGAGAGAAAAGGGCTCCTGTGGGAATGCACAGGTGCTGGGACCTAGAAAATGCTCCCAGAAACAAGGTTAAGTGGAAGACGACACTGGCTGCTGAGAAGCAGCTGGTTATATTCACCAGGCAGCTGGCTCGTATGGACCCGTGTTAAGTGAAATGACGCCCAAGGCATTCTCACAAAAGACTCAGCCAAACCAAACGGCATTTTGATATCGGCATTCTCACAAAAGACTCAGCCAAACCAAACGGCATTTTGATATCGCCAATGATCTTCTCTGTGCTAGAGCCAAGAGGACAGAAGTAACCAAGACACGCTCCCACCCTTGTGGGCTTCACTGGGCGGGTCCTCATTAAGGAACAGGCATCGTTGGGAGGACGGCCACACACATAAGGTCCCTGGAGCAGGAGGTTATGAACCAAGTCGTGAAGGAGGGGGAGACACTGTTCGAAGCTGACACTGTCTGGGACACCCCAGGTTTGCACAGGCTCTGGACCAGCCCGCTGGAGGCACACAGCTTCCATCACTCTGGTGCAGGAAGCCAACCTGCATCACGGGCAGCCAGGTTCTCCTGCATCTTAAGTAAAAAATGGGGCAGACTGGCTTACAACAGCCCCTCCCTGTGTTGCTTCCAAAACGAAATGGCCCTTCCGACTCGACAGTACCCAGATAAGCCGCTTACGTCCACGACTTCGTCTTTGGAATGAAAATCCGACACCAGCACGTTTTTTCCGTCCGACACTCTGGTAAGCGAGATGACCATCTTGCCCGAGACAAGCTGGTGGACGTTGTCAGGGAGGTGTCTCTGGAGACCGTCTCGGATGTGCTTGCTCAAACTGAAGCCTGGGTGGACGATCCCGAATTTCTGGCTTCTGGCGCTCCGGGTGAGGTCCCCGAGGATCTGCAACGTCTGGTCTGGGTGGGGGGTGAAGTGGAGGATGGGCAGGGAGGGGAAGAAGGGAGGGGGAGGGGTGGAGAGAGAAATATGCAAAGGAATGTACCACCCTGGAGGTGGCCATTGCTTTGCGGTGGGACCAGAAACCTGATGGCAAGGAAGCTGCCAACCCTCTCCTTTGTCTAGGCCTGGGCTGCCGGATCGGGCCGGTGGTTCCTGAGCCTGAGATGTGGTTAGTCCACACTGATGGGTAAAAGACGCACAGGATCCCGAGGGCTTAGAATGACGATCACAACAACAAAACGTTGACTATCTCACGGGTAATGTTTTGCGTTGATTAGATGTGAAAATGGCAATATTTGGGCTACACTGGGATAAATCAAATAAATTTCACTGATGTCTTTTATTTCTTCCACGTAGTTCAATGGACATGAATTTGAGCAAATTCCAGGAAATACTGAAGGACAGGGAAGCCTGGTGTGCTGCAGTCCACGGGGTGGCAAAGAATCAGACACGACTTGGTGACTGAACCACAACAACTAGGAAATAAAGATACACATAATCCTGTTGGTCAGAGCCGTTCTTGACCCTCCCGGGCCAGAGGAACGAGCCTCCAGAGGCCCAGGGAGCCCTCCCTTCATCTTCATCCCTCCATCAAGGCCGGATGCCAGGAACCCACAGCATCAGAGCTTGAGCATGGATGGGCCTAACCCTGCAGGGAGCAGAGAGCAAGCGCAGGCTGGGACCTGAGTTTGAATCCTGTCTCTACCGCTTACTAGCTGAGCAACTTCAACACGTTACATCACTGCTTCTGAGCCTCAGACAGTATGTTTTTAATGTGGGACAACACTCACCTATATTCTGGAGACGGAGAAGGTTAGGTACACTAAAATCTGTACACGGTCAACCCGGAGGAAGCACCTCGTAAATTTCTAGACTTAACTTTCAAAAACACATTTGCTTATTTATTTGCTGCACCAGGTCTTGTTGCGGCACACGGAACTGTGTGAAGATCTTTGATCCTCACTGTGCAGGCCAGTTCTTCCCAGGCAGCATGCAAATTCCCAGTGCAGCATGAGAACTCTTAGTTGTGACATGTGGGATCTAGTTCCCCAACCAGGGACGCAACCCGGGTCCCTGCATTGGCAGCATGGAGTCTTAGCTACTGGACCACGAAGGAAGTCCCCAGACTTAACTCTGAACCTCTGGAAAGGGAGTCACTCAGCCCCGGGGCTCCTCTGTCCATGGGGATTCTCCAGGCAAGAATACTGGAGTGGGCCATGCCCTCCTCCAGGGCATCTTCCCCACCCAGGGATCGAACCTGGGTCTCCTGCAGTGCAGGCAGATTCTTTACCCTCTGAGCCACCAAGGACACTTTTAACCTCTAATGCTACAATTGCCAGACCGTCTAGTGGACACAGGGCCCTTTCATGCTCCATCTGACCTCACTCACTGGCCTGGGCCCCTCTGGTGGCCTGCACTGCCCTGGCAGGCAGTGCCAGCCCAAGCCCTGGTCATCCACAGATGCGGGGACGCAGAGGGCCCGGACACACCAGCAGGCCCTGACCCACTTCCGACTCCACTGGGTTCTCCCTGCACATGTGGCCCCTTTGAGGCCAGACAGAAGGCACATGATTGCACAGAGCTGCTTGGTTCTGCCAGGCTCTTCTTCCAGGTCAGCCCTGGCTGAGAGATGCGCTCAGGAACCCTGCCCAAGCCACAGGCCCTGGGAATGCTCCCCGGAGCTCCCCAAAGTCAGACAGGCAGTTAAAGCAGGAAACCGGGGCTCCCAGACCCTGCGGAGCAGTTCTTGCCAAAACCTCCAGACCCTTTCGGGGGACTTGCTGGTCCCGAGCCTCCCCCTGCAAGCCCAGCCGCTCCGCTGCACCTGTCCTCTACCTGTGAACCTCCTCCAGGCTGGATTCGGCCAACTTCCGGTGCTGGGGTCTGTGCATCGGAATCAATGAAACACTGGACTGTGTGCATGTCTCCAGGTCACAAGCCGGAGACGCAAGGGTTGGCTTTTATCACAGCTCAAGTCCAAGCTGTGCAGACTGGCTGTGTGTCCAGTCTAGTCACCCCCGAGGTCACATTTCCTGCTCTTTGCCCCTCTCCCTCTCGATGGAGACGGTTGCCAGCGTGGCCTCTCCCAATCCCCACCTCACAATCAGCCCAGGGTCTGCTCACTGATCCTATCCAATGGCAGGGCTGTGAGTATTGGCAAGGGATTCCTGGTCTCCAGGAACAGTCACTTCCTGCTGGCAGTGCCCAACACAGCTGTCCCCGGGTAGAGCAAAAAGTAAAGTGTTGAGGAAGCCCAGTAAAACAGGGGCCGCTGAGAAGAAGCTCTGTCGCCCAGTGTGGGCACCAACAGCCTCACCACTCCAGGCTCTGCTCCCTGGCCAGAACCACAGGCCAAGGACGCCAGGCCCTAGTGATTCAGGCCCGCTGGCCACCAGCCTCGGTCCTCCCCTCCCTCCGGTCTCTACGGGGACAGAGACCTTCACTAGGACAAGATTCAAACAGCCAGGACCTGTTTCCAGGGCACTGTGCAGGGACGTGGTGGGGAGGATGGGATGGGAATGTCCAGTCCCCCAAAGGTTCTCCAACACCAGGAAAGGAAGAGAGGAGACAACTTTGCGAATTTCTCTCCTCTCCCAAAACAGCTCTCCTCAACCCCCTTTCACCCCAAACCAGCAAGCTGCCTTCTGCCTCAGAGGCACCCTGGCGCCCCCCAGTCCCCAGGGTTGGGCGGAATTCAAAGGCCCCTGGCGGCGGCGGAGACGGGGGGCTGTCTCAGCCCCTCGAGTCCCCAGAGGGAAGAAGGTACTCACCCCTGCCTGGGACACAGCCCCAAACCTCCCTCCTGGCCTCACGCAGGGGAAATGGGAACTCCGCTCCCCCGACCGCGTCACGCTCCCTCCTCCCGGTCGCTCCGACACCACCTGGCTCTTAGTCCCGGAATGGGCAGAGGGGCTTCCTCCAAGCCCGGGCGCCAAAAGGGAATTGAGGCGAGGATGCGCTCCGGGTTTGCACGCCCCGCTTCCAGGGCTCCCCGGCGCCGGGCAAAAAAAGATGCACTGGACGACCCAACTGTTTGGGGGAGACCCCGGCTTTACCCCCGCAGGGCCCGCTTCCAGCCCCGGCTCCCAGCGCGCGCCCCATCCCGGCGCGGAGCCCGGGACCTACCCAGCGGGATCCCGGAGAGGAAGAAGGAAGAGTGCAGCGCGCCCGCCGAGGCGCCAAAGAACTTGCGCGCGTGGCGGAGGAGGTGCGGGGCGTGCTCGCTCAGGCAGCGGGTCACCCCGACGTGGTAGAAGCCCAGGAAGCCGCAGCCGGCGAAGGACAGGCTCCAGCCGCTCTCGGCGTCGTACATAGCGGCGGGAGGTTGGGGCGGTGGGCCGGGGTCCGAGCGCGCCTCTGCTCCGTCCGGCGCCCACCCTGCTTCTCCGCCGGGCCTGGGCGCCGCAGCCCGGGCTATTCCCGGCGCGACGTCACCGGCCCCGCCCCCGCCCCGCTCGGACCACGCGAGCCAGCCTCCGGGCGGCCCAGTGCGGGTAGCGCGGCCACCCCGCCCTCCCCGGAGGCGGGAGGCTGGGAGGGGTCTGGACCCTGCGGAGCAGAGAGCGGAAGACCTGGGCCAGGTGAGGGTGGAGGAGGGAGTTCCTGCAGCTCCTTTGACAGTGGAGATCCAGAGCTTCCTTGCCGGTTCCTTTTCACCCCTTAAACCAGTTAGAACGTTACAACTGCCTACTTAACGTTCTTTGTTTAAGTTTAAAAACAATTTTTTTTTTTTTTTAATTTTCGGTAGCCCTGTGTCTTCTTTGCTGCCCCAGGGGACCTCCTCTTCACTGCAGTGCGTGGGTTTCTCCTCGTTTCTCTTGTTGCTGAGCGCAGGCCCTAGGCACACCGGCTTCAGCAGTTGCAACACTCAGAGGAGTTGTAGCGCGTGGGCTTTTAGGACGCCTGGGCTTCAGTAATTGGGATCCAGGGGCTTAGTTGCTCCGCAGCGGGTGGAATCTTCCTGGACCAGGGATATAATTCCTGTGGCCTGCGTTAGTGGGCAGACGAACCACGTGGGAGTCCGCCACTTAGGTTCTTAATATCCTTCTGACCGTGTATTCATTTACCTTTTTACAGGAGGAAGCAAGCTTGCAGTAGGCACCAGCATCTAAATGGAATTTCATGTTTTTGACTTCCTGCAAGTTTTTGCATGATGTCTTCGGTTCTCGGCAAATGGTGGAGATTTTTCATTGAATGATAATGATACGAAGGTCCCTTCAAAAATTCACTTCTAAGTCAAAATTGTACATAACAGGTGCTTGGGGGTTGGGTGGGCTGTGCAGGATCAGGGGTTCTGGAGGCTCAGGCCTGGGGTATTCCTTGTGCCCTTAGGAAGTGCCTGGGATCCCCTTGGGCTCTGTGATGGCACTGCACGGAGAATTTCCACAGCGCTCCATCAAGGGAGGTTAGGCTTTTACCCAGAGTTGCACAGCCAGCAACCACGCCATGGTTGCTGGGCCATCCCACCCCCTGTTTTGTGGACAGAGGCACCCCCTTCCCCCTCCACCAAGCCCATGCGGGGAGCAGAGTGTGGGCCTTGGGATCAGACCCCCCCTCTGTGTGATCCTCATCTGTGACCCACTGGTGGAGATGCTGCCAGGACTCCGAATCTCACCTATGGCCTGGCCACATGGGTTATGCACGCCCCCTGCCCCCGCCTCCCACCCACAGAATTTCCCAAGTCTGAGTCATCCCCTGCTCCAGCTGAGCCTGTGCCTGGAGGTATGGGGGAGGGGCGTGCCAGGATCTGAGCAGAGGCTGAGGCTGGGCTGCTTCAGGAACTGCAGACCCCCGGGGTGAGCCAGTCTGTCTCGCCTCTATGGACCAGACCCTGGGATGTGGGATCAGACCTGAGTGACCATCTGGACCAACAGGACCTCACACAGACACTTCACTGATGGAAGTCCAACGCAAGGAAAGGGCTGGCCCCTCTATTTGTCCTGGACCATGTGGGCTTGGCTAGGGTGAGGGTGGGGCTAAACTCACAGGCCTGCCCCGACTAACTGCTCTCCACACCCACCCAACACTCAGGGTGGGACAGAAATGAAATTTCTGGGTGGGAAAACAGGCTGTTGGCAGGGTCTGTTGGGTCCACAATCTCTCGATGACTCCTGCCCCTTACCGGGGACTCCTGCCTCTGCCAGCCCTCCTGTGTTGCATAGCTGCTCTTACAACTAAAATTAGAGGCTGTGAATGCAGGTTCCAGATGAGTCGTCTTGCCAACAACCACTGGCCTTTGCATTCTCTTCCAGTCCACGGATACACGTTCATGGCAGCTGCCAGGGACATCTGTGCTCCGTGGTGTGACCCGGATGAAGGTGGGAGAGGAGCAGGGCTGAGAGTGACTCTGCGGTACATGAACAGCAAGTGGACACCCTTATGCCCAAAGAGAAGAAAGGTCTGAGCGGGGGTCCCAGGTCCCAGCTCTCTCAGCCCCTTGCCCAGTGCTCCCGCAGGGCAGGCTGTGAGCTTTGAGATGGGATCAGTGTTGTTGTGTTAGTTGCTTCGGTACTGTACGACTCTTTGCGGCCCCATGGACTCTAGCCCACTAGGCTCCTCTGTCTGTGGAACTCTCCAGGCAAGAATACTGAAGCGGGTTTCCATTTCCTCCTCCAGGGGATCTTCCTGACCCAGGAATCAGACCCAGATGTGCCACGTTGCAGGCAGACTCTTTATCATTTGAGCCGCCAGGGATGACTGAGCCCAAATGCAGGCTTCGCCACTCATTAGCAGAGTTAGATTTTTGCAGGCATCTTTCACCTCTTAGCTTAGTTTCCTTAACCGTGTGAGGGTGAGTGAAGTGAAGTGGCTTGGTCGTGTCCGACTCTTAGCGACCTCATGCACTGCAGCCTACCAGGCTCATCCGTCCATGGGATTTTCCAGGCAAGAGCGCTGGAGTGGGGTGCCATTGCCTTCTCCGTTGACAAGCTATTTGCATTTAGTAAATTCCCTTAGAAATACACCCCGGAAAGCCTTCCTCTTCCTCTCTAAAGGTAACGGTAGTGCAACAAAATCAGTAACAATTTTAGAAAGATGAAACAGATAACTTCAGTAATTCGCAAGTTAATATATGCCCGAAATCAAGGAAACAAGTCATGTTTATCCTAAGGATAATAAACTTATTGTTTGGAAAATAATATCATAAACACATAACCTCTGGATATGCTTTATTATGCCACAAATTTCCAGGAAATATAAGAAATATTTCTGAATGGGACTAATACTTTCACAAATATTAACACTTTATTGACAACAGTCAAGTATTTTAAGATAGTGTACATATAAGTAACCTTTTAAAAATCTCGATGCTTTCTATAAAATTTAAAGGAACCTGTAGCAGATCCTACTTTGCTTTTCAACATTCAGTGTCAAACCTGTATGTGATATAAATGCACATTTTAAGGACGGAAGGGAAGACAGCATGTGACCTGCTCTGCCAACGTGGTCAGGCCCCTTCCTGCATCCGTACACG
Organism: Bos indicus; assembly: GCF_029378745.1. Lineage (NCBI taxonomy): Eukaryota > Metazoa > Chordata > Mammalia > Artiodactyla > Bovidae > Bos > Bos indicus. The sequence goes on along the minus strand of NC_091764.1, from coordinate 115,167,322 downwards.
TGCCACCATGTCAGAGTTCATTATTGGAGACGCTCCTGGAAAACTGAAATAAAGGGGAAATTGTAACACGGCTGGGTCTTTAAAAGCATTAGCACCTGCTATAAATTTAAAGAGGGAGATGAGATATTTCTTTACTTCCCAATGGATTAAACAGAAAATTCAAAATACTTCTCTTATTTGGAGAATGAGTACACAAATATATTTGAAGGCCGGATACTGACACCATTTTCACAATATCCAGACTACGGATGGGAAACACGGCAATGCTGATATTTCTGCCACACATCCCAGGGTAAAGAAAGGGAGATGAGGACTTCACAGCCAAAGCCAGTGACCGAGCCTGGCATGCCACGTTGACAAGAGGGCGGCAAACCACTACTCCCACGCTGGGAATATTCTCCAAAAGGAGGCCCTTATGCAGTAAGTCTACAACTGTATCAACTTTGGTAATCTATCATTGAACTTTTGGGTAAATATATATCCTTGGACATATGAGAAGTTTTCCAGAGCCAAAGTCCATTATTAAATAAACTAAAGGGTGAAATAATGCTGATAGCTAAAATTCTGTTCATTTCAGTGATTCCAGTGGAAGTTATGGGAGGAAAGAGGCAGGAGGAGCTGTTTCCAAACCGAAATGATGATCCGAATCACCACGTCTTGAGCTTATTCTACCCAGGGTCTCAAACCTACCAGGAAGTGGTAACCCAGGAACTCCTTTTAAGCAATCCCGCTGTGTGAGGGGAGGCAGTTTTTGTTTTGCGGGGTTTCTGTTGGCCACACTGCAAGGCTTGCAGAGTATTAGTTCCTCAAGCAGGGATTGAACCCCTGCACCCTGCAGAGATGGCACATAGTGTTAACCTATGTTAACACTTTGTGGGAATTCCTGACGCTAAGCTGTTTTATGGGCTTCCCTGGTGGCTCAGACAGTAAGGAATCTGCCTGCCAAGGCAGGAAACCTGTGTTTGATCCCTGGATCAGGAAGATCCCCTGGAGAAGGGAATGGCTACCCACTCCAGTGTTCTTGCCTGGAGAATGCTATGGTCAGAGGAGCCTGGTGGGTTACATTCCATGGGGTTGAAAAGAGTCAGACACAACGGAGGGAATAACACTTTCATGCTGTTTTTCCCCACCAAGCTTCTGACATCAATTATGTTGACAACTTTTCCAACACCACTTCAACAACTCTCAGAAGCACCAGCTGGGTGTCCAACATTGCGTTCAGTTCTGACGCTTGTTACCCAGAGTTAACACGGTCTCCATGGGTGAAGGGCTCACTCCACAAGACTGGCCCCACTCCAGATGCCACTGGCACATCGGGTCCCCGGAGTCCCACCACTCCCCCGTTATGACTTGCTAGAACTGCTCCCGGAACAAGAATCTGACTGCCAGTCAAAGCATTTAGGAATGACCAGGTCAAAGCTCTGTCTGGTAGTCTGGGGCCAAGTAAGGTACATGGCGAACAGTGGTGTTACCCAGAAATAGCAAGTCTCCACTCCCTGCTGAACTTCATGTCCTAAATATCATGGTATCCTGATCAAATGTGGGCTGTTTTGGCAGTCGCTGTACCGAAAGACTCGGAGAAGGCAATGGCACCCCACTCCAGTACTCGTGCCTGGAAAATCCCACGGACGGAGGAGACTGGTGGGCTGCAGTCCATGGGGTCGCTGAGGGTTGGACACGACTGAGTGACTTCACTTTCACTTTCACTTTCATGCATTGGAGAAGAAATGGCAACCCACTCCAGTGTTCTTGCCTGGAGAATCCCAGGGACGGGGGAGCCTCGTTGGCTGCCATCGATGGGGTCGCACAGGGTCGGACACGACTGAAGCGACTTAGCAGCAGCTGCAGCAGTACCCAAAGACTGAGGAACACTTTGTGGTATTAAGAAACACCTGTTGCTATTAAGCTGGTTAGTTCACTGGCCTGACTCTAAGGCATGAAACCTGTTACTCTTTACTTTGGCAGCTAGGTGAGAGTGGGCCAGTAGAGTTGCACATAGTTTTATCTTGATAAAAGCATTGACTAAGGTTTCAACTTTCAGCCATATTAAATAGATTTAAAACCTTTAGATCTTTCTCACACACACATATATATAAAAAGTCCAACTCAGCTCAGTTTGCCAGGGACTTCCCTGCTTTGGGCACTTGAAAGTCCTACATCCTGGGAAAACTTTTGGTCCCAGACCCACTGGGATATGGGTCAAACCCATGCCACTTGCAAATGTCGGGGTACGTCTGCCTGGCCTATAAATCTTCAGGAGGAACAGTCCTAGGATTGTTCATCTTATTGGGCAGGAAACAGCCTCACCGCTGGCTAGGAGACGAGTGAGAAAGTCACAGAGGAGAGACCAGCTCAGAAAGGAAAGAAACACTCAGCCATCCTCACTGTTTATGGTTCTGTATTCACAAACTCGCCTAGAACTCACTGGAGCATATTTATAAATCCAGATTAATGCAAACAGCTCTGTTTTGGGCCATTCATGGGTATCTGCAGAGCAGCCAAAACGTTCAAGTTGCCCCATACCTGCCGTTCCCAGCTGTGGCTGAACTGCTGTGCCTGCCTGTCTTGGTCCCTACTATAAACAAGGGTCCTTTCTGTCATCGGTTTACTTCTTTGTTTCACATTGTGGTGCCCTTTGGTGGCGATTTTCCAGCTTAAAATTGTCCCCAGGCATAGAGCTGAGGGCCCCCTGGTACGGCCATGCTCAAGAAGGCTGTGCCGGCCTCACTATGGAGACGATGGCGTGTCAGTGAGCTTAGGAACGGCACCAGTGGCAGTTCCACATCCATGAGTCATGTGTGCGTCACATGAGGTGTCTTTAAACAGAAGCACCCATCACACAAGGCTGCGTTTTTTCTAAGTATTTATTGATTCATCTTGCAGCCCCTGGTCTTCAATGCAGCATCAAAAAGATTAGGTGCAGTGTGCGAACGCTTAGCTGAGGCACGTGAGGTACGTTGAGGCACTTGAACTCTCAGTTGTATTAACAGCCTGTGGGATTTAGTTCCCTGAGGAGGGATCAAACCTCAGCGCCCTGCATGGGGAGGGCAGCGTCTTAGCCACGGGATCATCAGGAAGACCTTCTTTTTTATTCCAATCCTGGTAAAATACGCAGAATGTAAAATTTCCTATTTTAACCAATTTTAAGATGCAATCAGTCAATCCTAAAGGAAATCAGTCCTGAATATTCATTGGACGGACTGATGTTGAAGCTGAAACTCCAATACTTTGGCCACCTGAGGCAAAGAACTGACTCATTGGAAAAGACCCTGATGGTCGGAAAGACTGAAGGCAAGCAGAGAAGGGGATGACAGAGGATGAGATGGTTGGATGGCATCACCGACTCAACGGACATGGGTTTGAGAAAACTCCGGGACTCGGTGATTGACAGGGAGGCCTGGCATGCTGCAGTCCATGGGGTCACAAAGAGTCGGGCCCGACTGAGTGATTGGACTGAAGAGCACTGAAGTGTATTTGACTTTCTCTGGTTCTAAGTTGGAAGCAAGACAAAAACTGGGGAAGCTGTCGGTGATCAGGGCTTCCCTGGTGGCTCAGACGGCAAAGACTCTGCCCACAGATCCTGGTCTTGTGAGGACAGCTGTCACGGGGTTATTGTTTGGCTTCCTGGACCGGTTGCTAGAGATACTGATCTGACCGCCTACAAGTCTGACTCCCCTTGTGGCGGGTGTCCGGGGCCAGTTACTTCAGATGCTGGGTTGGTTTCCTTGGCTGCTTGCTACATATGTCAGAATTATCTTTTTATGCGTGGTCTGCCTATTGTATGTTCCTATATTCAGTCTCCAGTGGGGGAAGGCAGACAGAAACTTTGCTGATGCAAGACATGGAACCAGCCTAAATATCCATCAACAGATGAGTGCATACACATGTGGTGTATATATACGCAATGGAATATTACTCAGCCATTAGAAAAGAATGAAACAATGCCATTTGCAGCAACATGGATGCACCTAGAGATTATCACACCAAGTGAAGACAAAGGAAGACAAATCCCATATGATATGACTTATACACGGAATCGAAAATATGATGCAAATGAACTTGTATACAAAACAGAAACAGACTCCCAGACACAGAAGACAGACTTATGGTCACCAAAGAGGCGAGGGGGTGTGAGAGCGCTAAATTAAGAGTTTGGGGTTCTTGCTGTTGTTGTTCAGGCACTAAGTTGCGTCTGACTCTTTGTGACCCCATAAATTATAGCCATAAATTATAAAAAGTAGCAACGAGAGATAAGAAAGCCTTCCTCGGCGATCAATGCAAAGAAATAGAGGAAAACAATAGAATGGGAAAGACCAGAGGTCTCTTCAAGAAAATTAGAGATACCAAGGGAACATTTCATGCAAAGATGGGCTCAATAAAGGGCAGAAATGGTACGGACCTAACAGAAGCAGAAGATATTAAGAGAGGTGGCAAGAATACACAAAAGAACTGTACAAAAGAGATCTTCACGATCCAGATAACCATGATGGTGTGATCATTCACCTAGAGACAGACATCCTGAAATGTGAAGTCAAGTGGGCCTTAGAAAGCATCACTACGAACAAAGCTAGTGGAGGTGATGGAATTCCAGTGGAGCTATTTCAAATCCTGAAAGATGATGCTGTGAAAGTGCTGCACTCGATATACCAGCAAATTTGGAAAACTCAGCAGTGGCCACAGGACTGGAAAAGGTCAGTTTTCATTCCAATCCCTAAGAAAGGCAATGCCAAAGAATGCTCAAACTACCGCACAATTGCACTCATCTGACACGCTACTTAAGTAATGCTCAAAATTCTCCAAGCCAGTCTTCAGCAATATGTGAACCGTGAACTTCCTGATGTTCAAGCTGGTTTTAGAAAAGGCAGAGGAACCAGAGATCAAATTGCCAACATCCACTGGATCATCGAAAAAGCAAGAGAGTTCCAGAAAAACATTTATTTCTGCTTTATTGACTACGCCAAAGCCTTTGACTGTGTGGATCACAACGAACTGTGGAAAATTCTGAAAGAGATGGGAATACCAGACCACCTGACCTGCCTCTTGAGAAACCTATATGCAGGTCAGGAAGCAACAGTTAGAACTGGACATGGAACAACAGACTGGTTCCAAATAGGAAAAGGAGTACGTCAAGGCTGTATATTGTCATCCTGCTTATTTAACTTATATGCAGAGTACATCATGAGAAATGCTGGGCTAGAGGAAGCACAGGCTAGAATCAAGATTGCCGGGAGAAATATCAATAACCTCAGATATGCAGATGACACGACCCTTATGGCAGAAAGTGAAGAAGAACTAAAGAGCCTCTTGATGAAAGTGAAAGAAGAGAGTGGAAAAGTTGGCTTAAAGCTCAACATTCAGAAAACGAAGATCATGGCATCCAGTCTCATCACTTCATGGCAAATAGGTGAGGAAACTGTGGAAACAGTGGCTGCCTTTATGTTTCTGGGTTCCAAAATCACTGCAGATGGTGATTGCAGCCATGAAATTAAAAGATGCTTACTCCTTGGAAGGAAAGTTATGGCCAACCTAGACAGCATATTAAAAAGCAGAGACATTACTTTGCCAACAGAGGTCCATCTAGTCAAGGCTATGGTTTTTCCAGTGGTCATGTATGGATGTGAGAGCTGGACTATAAAGAAAGCTGAGCACTGAAAAGTTGATGCTTTTGAACCGTGGTGTCGGAGAAGACTTTTGAGAGTCCCTTGGACTGCAAGGAAATCCAACCAGTCCATCCTAAAGGAGAACAGTCCTGGGTGTTCTTTGGAAGGACTGATGCTAAAGCTGAAACTCCAATACCTTGGCCACCTGATACAGGAGGGCGGTGTTAGGGCTCTCCCCTGAACCAGAGACTGGAGAGTCCTCAGTGAGCGAGGCCTCCCCAGGGGTGGCTGGATGCTTTCCGCAGAGCAGCACGTCCAGGCCCTGGGGAAGAGCTGGGTTCCCAGGATGAAATCGGGGAGTCTGGGGTCCCAGAGGAAGGAGGGTCTGGGCCTCAGTGTTCAGGACAGAGCACGTGAAGGCCGCCTGGCCTGGCGTGGCCCATCTGGGGCAGCGGACCCGTGAACCTGCTTAGGCATTGGGTGGGGGGTCCCAGAAGAGATAAAAGGAGCTTGGCCGTGAGGCAAGGAAAGCAGCACAGCGCGAAGGATGCAGAGACACGGGGAAGCAGTTGAACAATCACAGTTGTTATGAATTATATCATGATGAACGCAGAAATTTAATATAAAATATAATTACAGGGGCGGCATCATGGTAACCACCGTCGGTAACCGGGCAAACAGTCTTTCAGTCTCCACTCTACACACACATTTTATTTCCTTAGCAAGACTGGGCTCATGCTTCTCAGCAGGCTCTGCTATCTGTTTACCAAACAGACGGTTGCTCCCTGGCATGAATCACACTGCACACCAATGATTCCTGATACTGGAGCATCCCAGCATACCGAGCGGATCATCAATATTTGACAAGGTGGGAGAAACTTGAGAATGTTTTACACGCTGATGAGAAACCCGCAGTGCTGGAGAGGTGAGGGCCTGGGGGGCGGTGAGGATGTTGGGGGGTGGCCTGGGGTCAGCCAATGAGGAGGAGACAAGGCACCAGTGAGGCGGAACCCGGGATATTCCTAAGAAACAGTAATACACTTCCTTGTCTTAGTGCACATTTGAAACGAATTAATAAAACACATGCTGATCGTAAGAAGATGGAATAATCACAGACAGTAAGAAAATAAGTCCCATGTAATCCTATCTTAACACATCTTTTTCCCTACGATGACATCAGACCCAGTGCAGAGAATACTATCTAAATGGAAGTGTCTTGGTTATTGTAAAATGCTGCTAAGGTGGGGTTGCATGTGTTTAGACCCGGGCCATGGTTCTGGGAGAGAAAGCCACTGGGACCCCGAGCACCGGGCTCAGGGAAGGTGTGAGGGTGTCACCAGGAGTCCAGGTCAGCTCAGCAAGGGGACAGTGCTTTGACTTGGGGCCCAGGTGGCCAGAGAGCCCACCACTCAGCCTTCCTCACTCGGGAAGTGAGGGTTACCAGCACAGGAGACCTCAGAAACGTGAGGAGCCAGCCAGGAGCCCCCACAGGGCACTTCCCTGCGCTGCGAGCCAACTCTGTGTTTTCACAGGCAGCCCCTGCCTGCTGCCCTCACGGTGCGGTGCTCTGTCTGACCCTGCTGGTTCTTCGGCTCCAGGACACCTACACGATGTGGGGGAGAGCTGCGACTTTGCACGCCCACAAGTAGGATTTGAGCTGATTGTTCCTTTCCTTTTTGGTATCCTCAAATGCATAAATAAGAAAAACGCACGCCACATTGCTCCTTGGGTCATATTACACGGGGCAGTGGGCCCATGTAATCTGTGCCTGCTAACAGATTACCACCCTGGAGAGACGGTGCGTGCCTGCCTCCTGCTCGTCTCCATTAGAGCTCTGGCAGGGGGAGGGGGAGGCAGGTGCCAGGGTGACTGTCTTATGCGCTGGATTTTTATTTTCAAGGCTTCTTCTCTGAATATTTTATTGATTCTCATAATAGATAATTCAACAGATTTTAAGAATCCTTTATGTTTAATATCAGTTCAGTTCAGTCCAGTCGCTCAGTCGTGTCCGACTCTTTGTGACCACATGAACCGCTGCACGCCAGGCCTCTCTGTCCATTACCAACTCCCAGAGTCCACCCAAACCCATGTCCATTGAGTCAGTGATGCCATCCAACCATCTCATCCTCTGTCATCCACTTCTCCTGCCCTCAATTGTTCCCAGCATCAGGGTGTTTTCAAATCAGCTCTTCACATCAGGTGGCCAAAGTATTGGAGTTTCAGCTTCAACATCAGTCCTTCCAATGAAAATTCAGGACTCATCTCCTTGCAGTCCAAGGGACTCTCAAGAGTCTTCTCCAACACCACAGTTCAAAACCATCAATTCTTCTGCGCTCAGCTTTCCTTACATTCCAACTCTCACATCCACACATGACCACTGGAAAAACCATAGCCTTGACTAGACGAACCTTTGTTGGCAAAGTAATGTCTCTACTTTTTAATACCCTGTCTAGGTTGGTCATAACTTTCCTTCCAAGGAGTAAGCAAGTTTTGATTTCATGGCTGCAATCACCATCTGCAGTGATTTTGGAGCCCAGAAAAATAAAGGCAGTGACTGTTTCTACTGTTTCCCCATCTATTTGCCATGAACTGATGGGACCGGATGCCATGATCTTCATTTTCTGAATGTTGAGCTTTAAGCCAACCTTTCCACTCTCCTCTTTCACTTTCATCAAGAGGCTCTTTAGTTCTTCTTCACTTTCTGCCATAAGGGTGGTATCACCTGCATATCTGAGGTTATTGATATTTCTCCTGGCAATCTTGAGTCCTGCTTGTGCTTCATCGTGCCCAGGGTTTCTCTTGATACACTCTGCATAAATGTTAAATAAGCAGGGTGACAATATACAGCCTTGACGAACTCCTTTTCTTATTTGGAACCAGTCTGTTGTTCCATGTCCAGTTCTAACTGTTGCTTCCTGACCTGCATACAGATTTCTCAAGAGGCAGGTCAGGTGGTCTGGTATTCCCATCTCTTTCAGAATTTTCCACAGTTCGTTGTGATCCACACAGTCAACGGCTTTGGCGTAGTCAAGAAAGCAGAAATAGATGTTTTTCTGAAACTGTCTTGCTTTTTTGATGATCCAGCGGATGTTGGCAATTTGATCTCTGGTTCCTCTGCCTTTTCTAAAACCAGCTTGAACATCAGGAAGTTCATGGTTCACATATTGCTGAAGCCTGGCTTGGAGAATTTTGAGCATTACTTTACTAGCATGTGAGATGAGTGCAATTGTGCCGTAGTTTGAGCATTCTTTGGCATTGCCTTTGTTTGGGATTGGAATGAAAATTACCTTTTCCAGTCCTGTGGCCACTGCTGAGTTTTCCAAATTTGCTGGTATATCGAGTGCAGCACTTTCACAGCATCATCTTACAGGATTTGAAATAGCTCCACTGGAATTCCATCACCTCCACAAGCTTTTTTCTTAGCGATGCTTCCTAAGGCCCACTTGACTTCACATTCCAGGATGTCTGGCTCTAGGTGAATGATCACACCATCGTGATTTACCTGGGTCATGAAGATCTTTTTTGTACAGTTCTTCTGTGTATTCTTGCCACCTCTCTTAATATCTTCTGCTTCTGTTAGGTCCATACCATTTCTGTCCTTTATCGAGTCCATCTTTGCATGAAATATTCCCTTGGTATCTCTGATTTTCTTGAAGAGATCTCGTCTTTCCTATTCTGTTGTTTTCCTCTATTTCTTTGCATGTTCGCTGAGGAAGGCTTTCTTATCTGTCCTTGCTATTCTTTGGAACTCTGCATTCAAATGGGTATATCTTTCCTTTTCTCCTCTGCTTTTCACTTCCCTTCTTTTCACAGCTATTTGTAAGGTCTCCTCAGACAGCCATTTTGCTTTTTTGTATTTCTTTTTCTTGGGGATGGTCTTGATCCCTGTCTCCTGCACAATGTCATGAACCTCCATCCATAGTTCATCAGGCACTCTATCAGATCTAGGCCCTTAAATCTATTTCTCACTTCCACTGTATAATCATAAGGGACTGATTTAGGTCATACCTGAATGGTCTAGTGGTCTTCTCCACTTTCTTCCATTTCAGTCTGAATTTGGCAATAAGGAGTTCAAGATCTGAGCCACAGTCAGCTCCTGGTCTTGCTTTCACTGACTGTATAGAGCTTCTCCATCTTTGGCAGCAAAGAATAGAATCAATCTGATTTCGCTGTTGACCATCTGGTGATGTCCATGTGTAGAGTCTTCTCTTGTGTTGTTGGAAGAGGGTGTTTGCTATGACCAGTGCGTTCTCTTGGCAAAACTCTATTAGCCTTTGGCCTGCTTCATTCTGTACTCCAAGGCCAAATTTGCCTGTTACTCCAGGTGTTTCTTGACTTTCTACTTTTGCATTCCAGTCCCCTATAAGGAAAAGGACATCTGTTTTGGGTGTTAGTTCTAAAAGGTCTTGTAAGTCTTCATAGAACCGTTCAACTTCAGCTTCTTCAGCGTTACTGGTTGGGGCATAGACTTGGATTCCTGTGATATTGAATGGTTTGCCTTGGAAAGGAACAGAGATCATTCTGTCGTTTCTGAGATTGCATCCAAGTACTGCATTTTGGACTCTTTTGTTGACCATGATGGCTACTCCATTTCTTCTGAGGGATTCCTGCCCACAGGAGTAGATATAATGGTCACCTGAGTTAAATTCACCCATTCCAGTCCATTTTAGTTCGCTGATTCCTAGAATGTGGACATTCAGTTGTCATCTCCTGTTTGACCACTTCCAATTTGCCTTGATTCATGGACCTAACATTCCAGATTCCTATGCAATATTGCTCTTTCCAGCATCGAAAATTGCTTCTATCACCAGTTCCATCCAGAACTGGGTGTTGTTTTTGCTTTGGCCCCATCCCTTCATTCTTTCTGGAGTTATTTCTCCACTGATCTCCAGTAGCATATCAGCCACCTACCAGTCTGGGGGGTTCATCTTTCAGTGTCCTATCTTTTTGGCTTTTCATGCTGTTCATGGGGTTCTCAAGGCAAGAAGACTGAAGTGGTTTGCCATTCCCTTCTCCAGTGGACCACACTCCATCGGCCCTTTCCACCATGACCCGTCTGTCCTGGGTGGCCCCACACAGCACGGCTTAGTTTCATTGAGTTAGACAAGGCTGTGGTCCGTGTGATCGGATTGGCCTGTGGTCTGTGATTGTGGTTTCCATCTGTCTGCCCTCTGATGCCCTCTCTCAGTGCCTGCTGAAAGTTATGTTTAATATAACGCCACCAAATATTTAGGATAGGGAAGTACTATTGCCTGGAAAATCCCATGGACGGAGGAGCCTGGTAGGCTGCAGTCCATGGGGTCGCTAAGAGTCGGGCATGACTGAGCATCTTCTTTCATTTTTACTTTCATACATTGGAGAAGGAAATGGCAACCCACTCCAGTATTCTTGCCTGGAGAATCCCAGGGACAGAGGAGCCTAGTGGGCTGCCGTCTATGGGGTCACACAGAGTCGGACACGACTGAAGCGACTTAGCAGCAGCAGCAGCAGCAGCAGCAGCAAGATGTACCAGAGCACACGTACGTTACCACCTCATAATGCCCCCCGAAACCAGGGGTGTCCTTGGGAGGATGGCACCCCACCTCGCCCGACACAGGTTGCTTTCTGTACGGAGAGATGGGACCACAGTCCTTCCCCTCAACCCCCGAGACTGCACAAATGGTAGCCCGGCTCCCCCCGGTAAGGACCCCGATCCAAACACCAGTCACCCTAGGAACGTGCCCTGGGACAGCCGAGTGGGTGACGAGTCAGCCACAGATGCCCCCACGCCGGGCTCCCTTGTGGAGTTTCCCAACCGAGCCAACGATACTTAGAGACTCATATCCTGGATATGCTTGAGCTCTGCACCCACCGCGCACACCAAGAGTAGCTTCCTAGCTTTTTGTTAGACAGAAAGATTGCCTTTGGTTTCAGGACACTACAAACTCAGCACACAGGTCATTCTGCGTACATCATAGTTGTCAGCTCTGGCCTCTGCGGGACGTCCACTGGGTGGGTGTCCGGGTCCTCGGAGGAGCAGAGAGCCCAGCGACGCCCACAGTGTCCTGGTTGTGGAGGAAGGCCGTTGGCCGCTTGCTGGGATTTAGGATCTGAAACAAACAAAGAATTCTGACTCAGCCGCCGACCTGCCACTCTGGTCTGTAGTGTCTGTGGGGATGCGGGAGGGGGGACATTGTCACACAGTCTGGGGTGTGCAGGGTGGCCCAGCCCACGTTCACCACCTCCTCGGATCCCCCATCCCCGTGCTTGGCTGACATCACTATCCCAGGCCTCCAAACCTGTGGCCCTCCAAGCGACCTGGACACCTCCCACTGGACGTGTACAGGCCCGGAGGAGCCCATCGGTCACCTCCAGGCATACCAGCTCACCCGCCAGGGTGGCCCTCTGCAGCCACACCACCATCCCCCCTACCACTGCTCCTGCCTGCCAACCAGCCTGGAGCTCAGCAGCGCCTCCCAGCTGCTATCATCCTTCTGACTGGAGCCTACGAACAGCACTCAGCCCTGCAGTTTCTCTGGAGAGCAAGCCCTTCCCCTCGCTGGGCCAGTTCTGCCCTCTCTAGGAATCCGGCCTCCACAAGCCCACTGCTGTCATTTCCCAGCACAAGCCAGACCCCTCCATCCCTACTTTAAACCTTCCATGTCTGTTAATAGAAACCCTGGAGGGCTCGTCTCCCAGGCACCTGCCACGTGTCAGGACTGAGCTGGGGACTCCCAAAGCCTCACAGACACCTAATGGGGTGAGGAGGCTCACCCCCGGGGAATGGGGGAGGAAGCCGAGGTCCACGACTTTCAGGACAAAAGTCCCAGAATCATTGCTGGGACCAGGCCCTTCTTGCTCCTCATTAGCTTTCAGAATTCAGGAAGTGGTGGCAGCAGTACCCAGGCCATGTTAACAGTGTGGACGGCCGGGTTCCAGCCCAAGAGACCAGGATTCAGGGGGTCTAAGGTGAGACAGGAATTTCTATTAACAGATGCGCACACATTCACACACACACATTCACACACAGACACACACGCAGACACACACACAGAGGGGCCCTGCCCCTCTCTCCCTGCCTCACCCCCTGCCTGTGCTACCGGTACCCAGAGCCACTCCCTTTAGGCAAACCAATGCTACCTGTCCACTGGCCCTGCTCCTGCTCCATCAGCCAGCTCCCCCCTCCTCTGCCCTCAAAATGGGCTCAGTGGGGGACTTCCCTGGCTGTCCAGTGGCTAAGACTCTGTGATCTCACTGCAGGGGGCCGGAGTTCGATCCCTGGTCAGGGAAGTAGAGCCCACACGCCACAACTCACGATCCCACATGCTGAAAGTAGGACCTGGCCCAGCTAAATAAACAACTTTTTAAAAATTACGCTCCATGGACACACATCCCCGGGCTTCAGCACACTCTCTGCAGGGGAGTCTCGGTCACTAGCTTCCAGCAGGTACACTGGGACCTCTGATGGGCCCAGCGGCCTTCCGTAAGGCAGGTCCTCTGGCACCAGGGGACACGGTCCCTGCCCCCTCTCCGGGGTCTGATGACATTCCTAGGATGGTGCGTGAGGCCTGAGCAGATGAGAGGGTGCTGGGTGGACCCCCAGTCCCACAACCAAATCACTTACCTGGAAACGGGGAGCAGACGCGCCATGGCTTGAGAACACACGTGGGAGGTGGCCGACCACAGCCACTGGATGTCGCCGGGCATGTCTGGAAGCCACGTCACCAGTCTGCAGGATGGAAAGGCAGACACGCACACCTCGTACGTGAGTGAAGACGAGCCACAGCAGAAAGGACAAGAAGAAACCCACCCCGAAGGCAGACACCTGATGCCAGTACCGTCGTTCAGGTACTGCCAGGGTCACTTCTAACCCCAAGCTGATAAATTCTGCAAGGCAAACCCACCTAAAAGCCTAAAGCAAAATGAGGCCACTTTGGACTCAGGAAAGCTCAAAGGACTTACACGGAGATAAAAGGCCTGGGTCTTCCCAGAGCCCACTCCTCTGGGGCAACGTGGACCCTGGCACACAGCATCTTCTGGTTGAGACACTATCCCCTGCGCCCACATCGAAGGTGCTCGGCCACACGCGTGCCCGCAGAGGAAGCTGCCAAGGAGGCCTGACCTCTGCCCTCCAGGCTTCCAACACCCCGGACACAAAAAGGACCCCACGTCTCGGGCTTCAAGAAATGTCAGCGGAGGACTTCCCTGGTGGCTCAGTGGCAGAGCCTGCCTGCCAATGCAGGAAGCATGAGTTCGAGCTCTGCTCCAGGAAGATCCCACACACTGAGGAGCACCTAAGCCCATGCACCACTGTTGGGGGCCAGAGTGAGGCACTCCGCCCGTGGCAAAGGTCATGAGGAAGGAGGCTCGACATACGCAAAGGCGGGATCGAGCCTCAGGAGTCCCCCTGGAAATCCTCGAGCATCTACCCCCATAACCAGAGCCTGCCTGCTTTACTATTTTGTGCTCCCACCCACACCTCGGACTTTACGGGGGGCTGTCCCCCACCACCTCTTTCGGAGAAGGAGTTAACCTAGAGCTCCAGTTAATAAAAATTCCTGGGCGTGACAAGAGTGTTTTAACCTACAAACTCCTCTGAAGGTTCTCTAGCCTGCCTGACAGGCTTGTCCGGCCACATGTGATTGCTCACAGCCTCCCAACTGTGAGAGGCACGAGATGCTTTAAACCTTCTAAAAACAGGTTCCTTAGAAAAGTTAGAAAACTATTAGGATAAGTATAATGGGCTGATTAGAAATCGTATTGGTGAAGGGTTTTTCATTTGTTGAGCCAATGTTTGTTGCTAAGTCTCCACATCCCCTGCCCTTACACATGGTAACGAATATATAGAAGAAATAAGTATTAACCTTCGATATTAATCACGTTAGACCTTATGCTAAGAATTCTTTTCTTAACTAAAACCCACTACACTCTCACCCTATAGGAATGTAACTTTATTTGGGTGGTGTCTGTTTTAAGAATAATCACCCCTGGAGAAATAAGTGTCCTGGTTGACTGACCGCTGTCACAAGGAGAGGGTCATAAATTGTCAGCAGGCCCCCTGGCCAGAAGATGATGTAACAGCCCTACGACCTCTGTATACATTGGTATGAAGCACCTGACTTTGATAAAAGTCAGGACTGCTGACCCCACGTGACTTTTGCATAATATCTCACTGTATAAAAGTAGACCATGGAAAATAAAGAATTGGGATCAGTTTCTCGAAATACTGTTCTCCCCATATTGCTTTCTCTCTCACTCTGGCTGAGTGTCCATCTGGAGCGTGGAACCTGCCATGCTTACTAATTATGCCTGGGCTTCTAAGATCCAACCGGGGAGGCCTCAGTGTCTCCTCTCCTTCGGGAGAACGGAAGGACGCCTGCGGCCTACGTAAGTGGTGCAAGCTTCTTGTCTTGAAGTTTTATTGGTCTCCCGCGTAAACCAAGCTACTCAGCCTCTTTTCTCCACTGCATTTTCCTACTGAGCTATCCTCATCCTATTACTCTTTACATCTTTAATTAATATCTAATTGAAGCTACTGTATCCTGATCCTCGCCGACGCCGTCCCCGCTTCGCATACCCTGGATCAGCCGGGGCTGGAGCCCGGCACACCACAACTACTGAGCCTGTGCTCTCCAGCCCGGGAACCGCAACTACTGAAGCCCACGCGCCCGAGAGCCCATGCTCAGCAACGAGAGGTCGCTGCAGTGGGAAGCCATGCCTGCACCTGGAGAGCAGCCCTCACTCACCGCAACTAGAGAAAAGCCCACGCAGCAACGCAGACCCAGCACAGCCAAAAATAAAGAAATATTCTTTAAAAGTGAAACTGTTAGTTCCTCAGTCGTGTCCGACTCTTTGCAACCCCATGGACTGGAGCCTCTGTCCCTGGGATTCTCCAAGCAAGAATACTGGAGTGGGTTTCCATTCCCTTCTCCAGGGGATCTTCCCAACCCAGGAATCAAATCTGGGTCTCCTGCATTAAAGAAAGAACGAAAGAAAGAAAAACCTACTGTATAGCACATCGAACTCTACTCAATGTTATGTGCCAGCCTGCTTGGGAGGGGGATATGGGGGAGAATGCATACGTGTATATGTATGGCTGAGTTCCTTCACTGTTCACCCAAAACTATCAGAACATTGCTAATCGTCTATACTCCTATAAACATGTTTTTGGTGTTAAAAAGATTAAAAAAAAAAAAATGTCAAGGGACTTCCTGGTGGCCCAGTGGTAAAGAATCTGCCCTCCATTGCAGGGGACGAGGGTTCAATTCCTGGTCAGGTGCCGGGAGCCGGCATATTGCATACTGAGTGCATATTGCATATTGAGTGCAGCACTTTCCACAGCATCATCTTTCAGGATCTGGAATAGCTCAACTGGAATTCTATCACTGCCGGGAGCCAGCGTGAGGAGCTCCACCCATGACAAAGGTCATGAGGAAGGAGGCTCGGCATATGCAAAGGCGGCATCGAGCCTCAGGAGTCCCCCTGGAAATTCTTGAGCGTCTATGCCCAAAACCAGAGTCTGCCTACTTTCTGCTTTCTGCTCTCACCTACACCTCTGACTTTACGGGGGGCTGTCCCCCACTACCTCTCTCTGAAAAAAGAGTTAGCTTACAGCTCTAGTTAATAATTCCTGGGTGTGACAGTGTTTCAACCTACAAACTCCTTTGGAAGTCCTCTAGCCTGCCTGAATAGGTTTTTCCGGCCACATGTGATTGTTCAGAGCCTCCCAACTGCGAGAGGCAGGAGGTGTTCTAAACTGTCTAAACACAGATTCCTTTGAGTAGACAAAAGATTGATTAGAAATTGGATCGGTGAAGGGATTTTCACTTATTGGGCCAATGTTTGCTGCTAAGTCTCCATACTCCTTACCTACTGTGTCCTTGGCAGTGTATTGATTGATAGAATGGGTGTATAGAAATGTAAGTAGTAGCCTCAATGTGTGTAACCTTGGACCCTTGAGTTAATTCTTTTCTTGATTGAGCCCACCTCACCTTTGCCCTATAGGAATGCAGCTTTGTCCAGTGCTTTTTTGGAGGCTGGTGCCTGACTTTGGAATAATCACCTTTAGAGAAAGATAAGTTTCTTAAAAGGTTAACAGGCCTCCTGGCCAGAAGATGATGTAATTCACCTGAACTTTTGCATATGATAACTTTGAAAGCCTGGCTTCGATTAGGACCAGGAACTGCTGTCCTTGCATGACTCCACCCCTTCCCCCATTATCCTCTATGCACAACTTAAGGTATAAAAACTACTGTGGAAAATAAAGTACAGGCCTTGTTCACTGAAACTTGGTCTCCCCATGTCGCTCTCTCTCTCAAATTCTGGCTGAGTCTCCATCTGGAGCGCAGAACCCGCCACACTTGCTAATTATGCCTGGGCTTCCAAGATCCGACCGGGAAGGCCTGTGTCTCCTCTCCTTCGGGAGAACGGAAGGACGCCTGCGGCCTACGTAAGTGGTGCAAACTTTTTGTTTTGAAGTTTTATTGGTCTCCTGTGTAAACCAAGCTACTCAGCCTCTTTTCTCCACTAAATTTTCCTACTGAGCTATCCTCATCCTATTACTCTTTATATCTTTGATAAAATATTTAAATAAATAGGTCGCTGACGCCGTCCCCGCTTCGAATACCCTGGATCAGCCGGGGCTGGTCCACGGCAGTCAGGGAACTAAGACCACACACGCCCCAGGGCAACTAAGCCCGCTCGCCACGACTAGAGAAGCCCACGTGCATCCTGGTCTGAAAACCAAGCACAAGCACAATACACGAATCAAAGAAGTTATCAAAGTCCTTTTTTAACACAAAGGAAAAGGAAGGAAAAACTACGCCAGAGCAGCCAGCCCTCCTCCCAGGGCAAGGCAGGTGGCTGACTGGCAGGGCTGGGGAGTGATCTGGGAGGTCCAGCAGAGCCAGAGAACTGAGCCGGATTTTGAAGGATGGCTGGGACTTTTAGGGGCTTCCCTCATAGCTCAGTTGGTAAAGAATCCGCCCGGTTTGATCCCTGGGTGGGGAAGATCCGCTGGAGAAGGGAAAGGGTACCCACTCCAGGGTTCTTGGGCTTCCCCTGTGGTTCAGCTGGTAAAGAATCTGCCTGCAATGTAGGAGACCCCGGTTTGATCCCTGGGTTTGGAAGATCCCCTGAAGAAGGGAAAGCCTACTCACTCCAGTATTCTTGGCCTGGAGAATTCCATGGGGTCACAAAGAATCGGACATGACTGAGCGGCCTTCACTTTCACTTTGGGACTTTTAAAAAGACAGACTGAAAGACATGCTGACTACGTTGCAAAAAGAAAATAAACACTAAAGAAAATCTGAAGAAAACGGAGGGAAAACCATGCCCGGGAATCCAGCAGCCACACAGCGTAGGCCTCGGGATCCTTCCAACGCACAGGAATAAATCCCCCTCCCTCCCCAAAACGCAGACCTACGAGAAGCCACAAACCTGAGGGAGCAATGAGAAAGGAGCTGGGGTGGCCAGGGGCTCCCGACCAGGCACCTTTCCAGGGTGTTCCACGCAGACGGCGAGCTCCACCCAGATGTGCAAGGAGCCAGGCTCTGGGCTGAGCGCCCAGCGTGACTCCTCTCACTGAATCCTCACCCTACCTCCAAGCCCCGAGAGGAAGCCAGAAAGCCACGGAAAGCGTTCACCTCTGGACCACAGCGATGGCAGACTCCACGGGCAGCGTACAGGGCAGCATCACGTAGGACATGATCTTAACTGGTAAGAAGTTGCAAATCCTGTTTCTGTACCCATCTGGGTTTCTGACTGCCTTCCTCAGTGCTGAAAAACACAAGTTGGAGGTCTGTTTCCCACCAGCGTAAAAACCAACCCACCTTCCCCAACTGGTGCCTGGAATTTCTATAAATCCTACCAAACCTGGCAGCTAAGCAATCAGAAAGTGAAAAAGTGAACGTGAAAGTTTCTCAGTCGTGCCCCACTCTTTGTGACCGCATGGACTGTAGCCTGCCGGGCTCCTCTGTTCATGGGATTCTCCAGGCCAGAATACTGGAATGGGTAGCTGTTCCCTTCTCCAGGGGATCTTCCCAACCCAGGGATCGAACCCAGGTCTCCCACATTGCAGGTGGGTCCTTGACCATCTGAGTCAGCAGGGAAGGAATCAGAAGCTATGACAATTGAGGTCAGATGTGGAATGTGCCTACACAGCCCTTGGATTGCCGACAGGACACAGGATCCCTTTGAAAGAGTCTCCTTTAAACTGACTCCCTGCACAAGGGAATGGCAACCCACTCCAGTATTCTCGCCTGGAGAATTTCATGGACAGAGGCGTCTGCTGGGCTACAATCCACGGGGTCACAAAGAGTTGGACACGACTGAGCAGCTTTCACTACTACATTTTACTTCGTTTATTTTTTATTTATTAAATTTATTTGGCTGTGCTGGGTCTTAGCTGTGACATGTGGGATCCAGTTCCTGGACCAGGCATTGAACCTGGGCCCCGTGCTTTGAGAGCTGCACTGACTCTTAGGCACTGCACTGAGGCTTCCAGAATGGAAATCCCACTTCACTACCTCTTTAAATTACTTTTGGAGGCAGACACAATTGTCTCAAATCTCGCCAGCCCAGGCTTCATGAGCTTTGCTTTGCATCTGCAATTGGATTCCACTCTGCCACCTGGGACCCCTAGCCTTCTATTTTCCCCTTTGTGATGACCTCACCATGCCTCAGATCACAATAACCTGAGCAGCTGCTGGTCAGTGCGAATCCTAGGGCATTAGTACCTAAGGCAAGAAACGGCATCCCTTTCATCTTTGTTTTATTCAGCGGCTCAGTTGTGTCCGACTCTTTGTGACCCCGTGGACTGCAGCACGCCAGGCTTCCCTGTCCTTCACCATCTCCCAGAGTTTGCTCAAACTCACGTGCGTTGAGTCAGTGATGCGATCCAACCATTTCATCCTCTGTCGCCCCCTTCTCCTCCTGCCCTCAATCTTTCCCAGCATCAGGGTCTTTTCCAATAAGTCAGCTTTGAAGTGAAGTCAAGTTGCTCAGTCGTGTCTGACTCTTTGCGACCCCGTGGACTGTAGCCCACCAGGCTCCTCCGTCCATGGGATCCTCCAGGCAAGAGTACTGGACTGGGTTGCCATTTCCTTCACTTTCCCCAAATGCCTGACTGGAAACTGGACGGTGCACTCATCTGTCCATCAGATAGTTTGTGATGACACGATAAGATACATCACCTTCAGTGAAGGTTCAAAACTGTGGTTTGGGGAGGAGGAAGACGTTTCGAGGGGCTCCTCAAGAGAGAGAAGACTCTTAGATGGGAGGACAGAGAGCAAACAGCATCGTCAAAGAACGGGCCACCCCAGGAGGCCCCCTAGAAACCCAGTGTGTTTGGACTTTTGAGCAGAGAGCACAGCAGGTTAACTCAAAAGTCAGCTAGAGGGTTTCCTGGTGGTCCAGGGGATAAGGATCCTCCCGCCAGCGCAGGGGCCATGGGTTCTAGCCCTGGTCCAGGGAATTCCATATGCTGTCGAGCACTAAGCCTGTGTGCCACAACTACTGAGCCCTCGCGATGCAGTGACAGAGCCCGTGCACCTGGAGCCTGTGCTCCGCAGCAAAAGAAGCCACCGCAATGAGGAACCTGGGTACCACAACCAAGAGTAGCCCCTGCTCGCTCAGGGACAGCAAACAAGACCCAGTTCAGCTCAGTCAGCCAGTCGTGTCTGACTGTGACCCCATGGACTGCAGGACGCCAGGCCTCCCTGACCACTGCCAACTCCGGGAGCTTGCTCAGACTCATGTCCATCGCGTCGGTGATGCCATCCAACCATCTCATCCTCTGTCATCCCCTTCTCCTCCTGCCCTCAATCTTTCCCAGCATCAGGGTCTTTTTCAGGGAGTCAGCTCTTCACATCACGTGGCCAAAGTATTGGAGTTTCAGCTTCAGCTTCAGTCCTTCCAGTGAGTATTCAGAACTGATCTCCTTTAGGATGGACTGCTTGGATCTCCTTGCAGTCCAAGGAGACTCTCAAGAGTCTTCTCCAACACCACAGTTCAAAAGCATCAATTCTTCTGCGCTGAGCTTTCTTCATAGTCCCAACTCTTATATCCATACATGACTCCTGGAAAAACTATAGCCTTGGCTAGACGGAACGAAGACCCAGTGCAACCAAAAATGAATTAAATTAAAAAAACAAAAACAAAAACCCAGCTGCAATGTTATGTGCCAGCCTGGGTGGCAGGAGGGTTTGACAGAATGGATACCTGTATGGCTGAGTTCCTTCACTGATCCCCTGAAAATATCAAGACACTGTAAATCAGTTCTACCCCAATATAAAATGTTTTTGGTGTTAAAAATAAATAGATAAATGAAATAAAAACTCAGCTGGAGTTTGTTTTCCTCTGCCCATGACCAAATGGGAAGGGAGACAGAGCAAGGACCCAGGGGGATGGGAGGTCCATGCGCGGAGGTGGGGGTCCCGACCAACCTGCGTTGGTCGCTCTGCCCTGTTTCTCCCGGGGCAGCAGCAGGACCTTCCTCCACAGCTCACGGGGAAGCCGCCCTTCCTCCTCTGAAAGGGTCACTGACCACCGCCTCCTCTGCACCCCCCGCCTCCCCGCCCCCAGAGCCAGTACCCATGCTGAGCTCGGGCGACAGGGTCTCCAGGACGCCCTCGTCCCAGGTCAGCACGCGGAGGCGCAGGTGGTCCAGCAGCTCGACTGCCTCAGGCCCCGCCTCCCACGTGGCCACACCCAGAAGAGGCTCCAGGCTCCTGGGCTCCGACTCTGCCTCTGCGGGGGCCGCGCTCAGGCACGGATGGGGCCCCTCACGGATGCCTGCGAAGGGCACGGAAACAAAACCCATCAGGCGATTTCAGGCAGCAGGGCCACTACTCGCCCAGCCACCTGCCCACCCAGTTGGAGGAAGCTAACAGGCCTGTTATAGGTACGCAGCGTGGATCCACCTGGGAATAATCCGCCTGGGATGCCCCCTGCTCCACCTCGAACAGGGACCACCACTCCTAACAGGGAGAGCGCAGGGTGGTCCTTTGAAGGGGACGGATGAGGCGGGCAGCTGGCTCTGTCACGCACCAGCCGTGTGAGCTCTAGAGCCACATGTGGATTCATGAGGTTCAGAGAAAAGGATGATTCATAACAACTGAACCACTCGAGAAGCCCAGTGTTTCCGGCCCTGCACGACCCACGCAGCTGCTCCCAGCTGAACGCTGAGGAATCAGAAGCCAGAGAGGTGAAGGGATTTGCCTAAAGTCACACAGCCGACACGCGGCAGAGCGATATTCAAACCCAGGTCTGATATCAAAGATGGCACCCTTCCGTCACCCGACCTTGAGAAGAAGCCACAGGTTGGAGAGTCTGTGCTGGCCCTGCCCTGGGTGCCAGGGCTCAGGGGCTGATCCCCGTGGGTGATTGCTGCTCTCACGCTGCGTGGGGACGGTGGGACGGGTAGACTTGGATGCCCACACCTCCCCGGGCTCACCTCTCGCTTCCAACCTCAGGTTAAAAGCCCAGGGGCTGTCCCTGCATGCCCCTCGCCTCACTCCCAAGCTACACCTCCCGCTTCGACTCCCTTGCATCTTTCCAGCCTCTGATACACAGCTCAGCCTCTGGGGACTTATTCTCTCTGAGGAATGTGTCAGAGAATCTGTTTCCAAGGAACACCTGTCCCGCCCCCATGCATCCTCTGCTGAACCCCAAGGAAGCCAGGGTGACCGAGGCAGAACTTGGCTTAGATCCTTAAACCCAAACCCAGCACCCATGCTGCAAGCGCCCAGCCCACGCCAGGATTTAGAATTACTAAGAATCAGTCGGCATCATTCACTCCAAACTCCTCTTGCTACAGATGTGGAAACAGAGGCCCAGAGAGAGAAGGAGCTTGCCCAGAGTCACCTAGCAACTTCTAGAGGGTTCTTCATTGTCTTTTATTTCCAGGTGGCTCCCAAATGCCAATCCCAGTTCAGACCTGCTTTCTAGAACCTCGAACTCTGACATCACCATGCCTTCTGTGTACATGCCTGCTAAGTCGCTTCAGTCGTGTCCAACTCTGAGACCCTGTGGACTGTAGCCCACCAGGCTCCTCTGTCCATGGAGTTTCTCAAGGCTAGAATACTGGAGTGGGTTGCCAGG
This sequence comes from Bos indicus, assembly GCF_029378745.1. Taxonomy (NCBI): domain Eukaryota; kingdom Metazoa; phylum Chordata; class Mammalia; order Artiodactyla; family Bovidae; genus Bos; species Bos indicus. The sequence goes on along the minus strand of NC_091764.1, from coordinate 115,144,643 downwards.
CCCTCCTCCAGGGGGTCTTTCCGACCCATGAAACAAACCTGCGTCTCCCACGACTCTCGCGTTGGCCACTGGGTTCTTTACCACGAGTGCCACCTGGGAAGGCCCAGTCCCTCTGCCAACCACCCAAATCTGTCCCAGGGCACCAAACATGGGGCTCTCGAGCTTTTCTGCAGGACCCGCGCCCTCCCAAGGGCCCAAACTGTGAGCACCACCCTCTGCTCCGGTCCCAGCCACAGACGCCAAGGGCAGGACTTCATCCCCGAGTCCTCCTCCTCGGCAATCTCTGGTGGGTCGTCTCCAAGTCCTGTCCCCTCCGGCCCCTTCCACCTTGCTGCCGTGACCCCAGCCAAACCCATGGTGGCCACCTTGACCGGGGATATTGGCCTCACCCTCTCTGTACTGCAGCCAGGGGCCCTGGCAGAGCTCCCTCTGCCTGCTCTCACTCCCGCATCAGCAGCCCTCCCTGGCTCCCTATGGCTGTGAGATGCAAGCCCCTCTCCACCTCCACAAGGCCCAGCCTTGCCCCTCTTTCCATTCACCCCCATTCCTGTTCCCCTCTAATCTGTTCCTCTGTCTCCCACCCCCACCACTCCAGTGACACATGCCTCTTTTCACCTCGAACAGACTACCTGTCTGCAGGACTCATGCTCACAACCCCCCATGCCTAGAACATTCCTGTTCACCCTCAAAGCATCACTGCGGATTTGCATCCTCCCAGGAGCCCTGCTTTCCCCTGCCTTGCAGAACCCCACCCCCCTTCCCCTAACTGAACCCCAGCTGAATCTACAGCATCCTGTACGTTCCTGCCAGGGCACTGAGCCCTCTGGCAGCCTTCTATTCAGGTACCTGGCCCCTCCCCAATCCCAAGACTAAGCTCCAGGAAGGCTGAGGCTACATCTGTCTACCCACTGTGGAGTCCCAAGCGCACAGCCAACTGCTTAGCACCGGGAAGGTATACGGTAAGCACTTTCTGAGCAGATAAATACACGAATGTCCCATGAAGCACACAAGCTCCTCGGCCTCGGACAAAGACTAACTCAGAGGATCAGTGACTGTAGCAACCGTTAGTGTCCGGGAAAAATAGCTCGAGACACAACTAATACTTGGTTCCACACTAACATGTGAAGAACCCAAGTTCCCCAGCCCAGACCAGCCAGGACCTTCCCCAGAACACAGCTGGGCTGGTGGGCGCGGCCCACACCTGGCTGGAGGCAGCTCTCCTGATGGCTTCACCTGAGACTCAGAAACCGTTTCTCTTCCTTCCTCATCAAACTGCTGCTGCTAAGTTGCTTCAGTCATGTCCGACTCTGTGTGACGCCACGGACTGCAGCCTACCAGGCTCCTCTATCCATGGGATTTTCCAGGCAACAGTACTGGAGTGGAGTGCCATTGCCTTCTCCCCATCAAACTAAAGGTTCACAATTGTTCAAGCAAAAATGAAAAAGCAAAGGAGCTGCCTTCGGCTGGCAGACAGGGACACTGTGGACGGAAAGGAACCCTGGGGCTGTGACCTCTGCAGGGTCAGCCAGGCTCACCCCAGCCCTGCTCCCCAGAGTGCGGGCCGTGGCTGCCTCCATTTCTCCATCTGTAAAATGGGCCAATGATTTCCTATCTCTCAGGGCCGAGCCTGATGGCAGGTGAATGTGCTGAGCGTTGAGTGATGGCACCAGCATGGCTCCCCTGGTGACCAAGACTGAACAGAAAAGTGACTCAAAGGGCATGCCTGCCGCCCTCGCCATACGCACCGTTCTTCTCCAAGAACCTGAGCGCGTCCACATATCCTTGAAGGCACAGCTCTCCAAGCATCTGTGGACAAACCACGTGACGTGAACCGCAGGCGGAGTCACTAAGCGGCAATCCTTCCAGCAGCGCCTGAAGACGGCAGGCACAGAGCCAGGAACCCCTGAGCTCTGAGTCGACACCGCCTGTGGACAGGGTTCTGCGCTCCCCCAAAGAGGCAGCCCTGCTTCCTGGCAGGACTCCCCTCGAAGGACACCCTCTCCACGCGAAGCCTGCACTGGCGCCCCAGCATGATGGGAGCTGGTTCCTCTGGTGTCCTTTGGTTCCTGGATGAGCCTCCATCCTCACAAATACCGGGGCCTGATCTGCTTGTCATGGGACACTGAGCTGCCTCCTCTGCACTCAAACCACATGGGCACCTGATGCTGTGGTCCAGCCTTATCTCTACCCATGACGACACGCCTTCACGTACACTGTATGGCATGGCCTTCTTTCTCCCCAGAGAGCTGTCACTGTGCAGATTCTACCAACTTTCTTACTATATTAGGGTGGTAAGGTCCACCACACTATAGTGACAGTCAAAACAAAAGATTAAATGGGGAATTTCCCGGTGGTCCAGCGGTTAAGACTCCACGCTCTCAGGCCAAGGACTCGAGTTCAATCCCTCAAGATCCTACAAGTCTCAAGGCACAGCTGGGGAAAAAAAGGAAAAGATTAAACCACCAAACGCAGTGTAATTCTTGACCATGGCTGCCAATAATCACTGGGGGACTCACCTGGTGGTCTGGTGGCTCAGGCTCTGCACGCCCAAGGCAGGGGGTGTCAACCTCTGGTCAGGGAACTAGATCTTGTGCCACAACTAAGACCCAGTGCAGCCAAATTAATTAATTTAAAAAGAATCATCGGGATAATTAAATAATAAAAAACAAAACACCCTACTGCCCAGGCTGTGATGTGCTATGGTCGGTCATGTCCAACTCATTTGCTCCTTTGCCTTGGGATTTCCCAGGCAAGAATACTGGAGTGGCTTGCCATTTCCTTCCCCCAACTCAGGGATCGAACCCACATCTCCCGAGTCTCCTGCATTTCAGGCAGATTCTTCACCCGGTGAGCCATCCGGGAAGCCTGAACAGCTGCTGGGTCGCCTGGCAACGAGGGACGCAAAGGGCAGAACAGCACCCCCAGAACTCACAGCCCCCTCTCACCTTGACATCCAGCATTAACAGCGACCGGAACATCAGGTAGAGGTTCTCTGTGCAGAACTGCATGTTGAGCTTGGTGAACCCTTCGTTAAGAAAGAACGTGGACTTGACTTTGGGGCAGATGTCGCTCTCCCCATAGAAGGGGGACACAGTGATGGTCTTTTTGGAATCAACGAAGGGCATGATATCAGTTACTCCTCCGTCCACGTATCGCTTTTAAGGGAGAGGACAAAATAAAAGGACACCCTGTCATTAGCTCTGGGCTGGAGTTCTCTGTGTGCTTCAGATTAGGGATAGAGACTTCTCAGAGCCGCAGGGAGACCTAGTGAGAGACCAGGGAGTTTGGAACAACTCTTGCAGCAAATCCCCAGCGAGCATTTCTGTGCCAGGCCAGGCTGCAGGCTGGCACTCAGGACTGCCACATGCTGTTGCGCAGTGCGCGCACTGCACCAGAACAGTGCCGGGTGAAGAGGCACACGGAGGCTGGCGCCTGGCCACGTTGCTGGGCCCAGTCATGAGCGCCCCCAGGCGAGTCCATGTAATTCGCATTCACTAGGGGCGCTGAGCGCACTCAGGGCAGAGTGTGATGTAGATGGCGCCAAAGAGAGACAGATGGTCATGGGTTCGATTCCCGAGGCCCCTTGCTGCTTGAGCGATCTTGGACGAGACACCTAACCTGTGGTCCTGACTCTCTGTCCACACCTGGGCAATGAGAACCAGCACTGGAGACTTAAATGACACGGCGAACCCGGGACTTGAGCTCTTAAAAACTGGCATCTTATCCCACAGGAAAGGAGCATCTGGATAAGCACTGTGAGAATCCATTTTCCTATATTCCATGTAAGCGCTCAGGAACTCTGTTGTGTCCAGCTGTTTACAACCCCAGGGACTGTGGCCCACCAGACTCCTCTGCCCATGGGATTCTCTAGGCAAGAATACCTGGAATGGGGGTGCCATCTCCTACTCCAAGTGATCTTCCCAACCCAGGAATCAAACCCAAACTCTTGCGTCTCCTGCATTGGCAGGCAGGTTCTTTATCACTGAGCCACCTGGGAAGTCCTCCTATTAATGTATTCATAGCCTCCAACAACCTTAGTGCCCACGGTCAGGCTGAGGCAGCAAGGTTTTGCTACAGTTTGGATCGAGTCTAGACCTATGAAGCCAACATCTTGAATGATTCCCGAACCTCAAACCATCATAGTCTAGCTGTCGGTGCCCATGGTGGGGGTGGTGGGGCCTTCAAATATCACAAGGGGGAGGCTTTCCCCAGCCAGTCCTTCCAAAGGGAGAAATGCCAGGGCACACGTTGGCCTAAAATGAGTCCCGGACAGGATGGGGCATGCTCAGGCATGCCTTCAGGATCAGGAGAGTCCTCCCTTGAGGCCCACAGTGATCAGCTGTGCACACACAGCACTAGTTTCTGTATTGTAGCTGTTTGTCAGCGTCAGATCCCTCACTGGCAGAAAGGGACTTGGAACCCAACAGCAGCAAAGTTCAGATTGAGATGGGCGGAAGCAAGGGACTGTTTTTCCAATTGTTTTTTATGTTTTTAATTCATGTGTGCTGGAGCCTAGGTGCTTCCCACTGTCGTCTTAGTTTCTGCTATGCAACAACGGGCAGCTGTTATACACACACACACATGCCCTCTTTTGCCGCTCAAGGTCTACTGTAAAGTCCAATGACTCTCCGTCGTGTGGGGTTTTCCTCCAGCCTGAACTTTCCTGGAGGAATGTTCTGAGTTTGCTCAGTGGAATCCCAAGAACACTCTGCTCTGACTTTCAGCAGGTTTTGTCTGAGGACACTGAGGCTGTGACTGTGTGTGGCCCACGGCCGGGGCGGCCAAGGGGAAGTGCAAAGATGACAATGACAACAACGACAAAACAACCCACATTTACCTAATACTTAAGAGTGCCAGGCTCTGTGCCGGGCACTTCAGTGCATTATTGCAGGTAAGTTCCACGAAAGTGCAACAACTGCACACTATTATTGACTCCCAGTTTGCAATTCTTTCTAAGACTTAAGAAATGTGTCCAGAGACTTTTCTGGAGGCTCGGTGGCTAAGATCCCACACTCCCAATACAGGGGGGCCGGCTTCAGTAGCTGGTCAGGGAACTAGACCGGGGACACCACAGCTAAGCATTTGCATGCCACAACCGAAGAGCCAGAGTTCCGCAACTAAGACCCGGCACGGCCAAATCAGCAAATAAATGTTAGAAAGAAAGAAAGGAATGGATCAACGTGGCCCAGCTAACATGGGCTAAAGCAGACACTCGATTCTAGGTTTGTCTGCCAGGCAGGGGCTGTGAGAACCACAGGTGACCGCTTCATGGCTCCAGGCCTCGGTTTTCTCATCTGTAAACAGGGCCAGCTGTGTGTCTGTCCGGCGGAAGCTCCGGGGCATGAGTGAGCCTATTCGCAACCTGCCTTTGCAAGTCGCTTTGCAATGTGAGGCCCGTACTGCTGTTAAAGCGTGAACCGAAAGGGCTTCTGAAGTGCCTTCCTGCTGAGACATGGGGATGTCTCGTCTTCTCTCCCACAGCTGTGACAACCTAAACGGTCTCCAGACGTCGCCAGATGTCCCGGGACAAGGGACAGATTTATCTGACAACCACTGCCCTAGAAGGAGGCTGCCAGGTGGTCCAGCATCCAGCCCAGAGTCTGTAGGACCGACACCTCAACTTCTGTTCTTCCTCCTGAGCCAGTGCTCAGGAACAGCCACATGTGTCTACACCGGAGTTGAATCACAGCCCTGTCGGAAGCCTCTGCCCAAAGCCATGGACCGAAAAAGACAGAGTCAGAGGCAGAGAGGATTGAAACTCTCAGCTCCTCAGAATTAAACCTTAAGTGAGTAAATTGACTCTTGAGCATCTTATACTCTAAGTAGGCCACTGGGCACCTATTTCGGTGCTCATGTGGAGATTATGTGAACAGCTTATGTTACAGGTGAGCAGTTAATTATCCCACACAAAGTCAGTTTTGCTTCAAGAGAGCTTGGAAGGGGTTCAGCTGTGGAACCTCTGTCTGAAGGCTGAGAGGCAAAAGGCTTTCTTCATTTAGGGACAGGTCTCAGGGGCCCAGGGTGCCTGAGCCCAGTGCCTTGTCTTCCTTTTTTTTTTTCCAAGATGCTTAGTACGGGATCTTAGTTCCTGGACCAGGGATAGACCCAGGCCCTTGGGAGTGAAAGTGCAGAGTCTTAACCACTGGACCACCAGGGAATTCCCAGAAACACCGTTTAAAAGTGGACTTACCACGCCTCTGAAGGAAGGGGGGATCCAGCCACAGATGAAAGGGACGTAGCAGGAACAGCACAAGGCCTGCGAAGACAATGGAGAGTGAAACCACAGCACAGCCCAGACCAGGCGGCCTTTTACTCCCTGGGCCTTCACAAGCCTTCTACAAGCAAGGACAGCAATAAGCCTGAAAGCGCTGCTGGCAGAGCAGGTGCTTTTCTGAATGGTTGGATGAAGATGAGCCTGCCAACACACTTATTACTTCAGCGTGCTTGTGTGCTAGGTCACATCCGACTCTTTGTGACCCCCATGAACCATAGTCCCCCAGTCTCCTCTGTCCATGGGGTTTTCCAGGCAAGAACACTGGAGTGGAGTGCCATTGCCTTCTCAGCAGATTAGATCAGGGCTTTGCAATTACTGACACTCATCAGAATCACCTGGAAAGCTTGGCCAATCACAGACTCAGGGCCCCACCCCTAAGATTCTGATGAGGCAGGTTGGAGGCGGGGCCTGAGAGCCTGCACTTCTGAAATACCCCCAGGAGATACTGCTGCTGCGGGTCCCCGGGGGACCACGCTCTGCATCTCACCGAGCTAGTGAGCACTAAATTAAGCATGATGTAACACTGGTGCAATGAGAGAAAAGGGCTCCTGTGGGAATGCACAGGTGCTGGGACCTAGAAAATGCTCCCAGAAACAAGGTTAAGTGGAAGACGACACTGGCTGCTGAGAAGCAGCTGGTTATATTCACCAGGCAGCTGGCTCGTATGGACCCGTGTTAAGTGAAATGACGCCCAAGGCATTCTCACAAAAGACTCAGCCAAACCAAACGGCATTTTGATATCGCCAATGATCTTCTCTGTGCTAGAGCCAAGAGGACAGAAGTAACCAAGACACGCTCCCACCCTTGTGGGCTTCACTGGGCGGGTCCTCATTAAGGAACAGGCATCGTTGGGAGGACGGCCACACACATAAGGTCCCTGGAGCAGGAGGTTATGAACCAAGTCGTGAAGGAGGGGGAGACACTGTTCGAAGCTGATGCTGTCTGGGACACCCCAGGTTTGCACAGGCTCTGGACCAGCCCGCTGGAGGCACACAGCTTCCATCACTCTGGTGCAGGAAGCCAACCTGCATCACGGGCAGCCAGGTTCTCCTGCATCTTAAGTAAAAAATGGGGCAGACTGGCTTACAACAGCCCCTCCCTGTGTTGCTTCCAAAACGAAATGGCCCTTCCGACTCGACAGTACCCAGATAAGCCGCTTACGTCCACGACTTCGTCTTTGGAATGAAAATCCGACACCAGCACGTTTTTTCCGTCCGACACTCTGGTAAGCGAGACGACCATCTTGCCCGAGACAAGCTGGTGGACGTTGTCAGGGAGGTGTCTCTGGAGACCGTCTCGGGTGTGCTTGCTCAAACTGAAGCCTGGGTGGACGATCCCGAATTTCTGGCTTCTGGCGCTCCGGGTGAGGTCCATGAGGATCTGCAACGTCTGGTCTGGGTGGGGGGTGAAGTGGAGGATGGGCAGGGAGGGGAAGAAGGGAGGGGGAGGGGTGGAGAGAGAAATATGCAAAGGAATGTACCACCCTGGAGGTGGCCATTGCTTTGCGGTGGGACCAGAAACCTGATGGCAAGGAAGCTGCCAACCCTCTCCTTTGTCTAGGCCTGGGCTGCCGGATCGGGCCGGTGGTTCCTGAGCCTGAGATGTGGTTAGTCCACACTGATGGGTAAAAGACGCACGGGATCCCGAGGGCTTAGAATGACGATCACAACAACAAAACGTTGACTATCTCACGGGTAATGTTTTGCGTTGATTAGATGTGAAAATGGCAATATTTGGGCTACACTGGGATAAATCAAATAAATTTCACTGATGTCTTTTATTTCTTCCACGTAGTTCAATGGACATGAATTTGAGCAAATTCCAGGAAATACTGAAGGACAGGGAAGCCTGGTGTGCTGCAGTCCATGGGGTGGCAAAGAATCAGACACGACTTGGTGACTGAACCACAACAACTAGGAAATAAAGATACACATAATCCTGTTGGTCAGAGCCGTTCTTGACCCTCCCGGGCCAGAGGAACGAGCCTCCAGAGGCCCAGGGAGCCCTCCCTTCATCTTCATCCCTCCATCAAGGCCGGATGCCAGGAACCCACAGCATCAGAGCTTGAGCATGGATGGGCCTAACCCTGCAGGGAGCAGAGAGCAAGCGCAGGCTGGGACCTGAGTTTGAATCCTGTCTCTACCGCTTACTAGCTGAGCAACTTCAACACGTTACATCACTGCTTCTGAGCCTCAGACAGTATGTTTTTAATGTGGGACAACACTCACCTATATTCTGGAGACGGAGAAGGTTAGGTACACTAAAATCTGTACACGGTCAACCCGGAGGAAGCACCTCGTAAATTTCTAGACTTAACTTTCAAAAACACATTTGCTTATTTATTTGCTGCACCAGGTCTTGTTGCGGCACACGGAACTGTGTGAAGATCTTTGATCCTCACTGTGCAGGCCAGTTCTTCCCAGGCAGCATGCAAATTCCCAGTGCAGCATGAGAACTCTTAGTTGTGACATGTGGGATCTAGTTCCCCAACCAGGGACGCAACCCGGGTCCCTGCATTGGCAGCATGGAGTCTTAGCTACTGGACCACGAAGGAAGTCCCCAGACTTAACTCTGAACCTCTGGAAAGGGAGTCACTCAGCCCCGGGGCTCCTCTGTCCATGGGGATTCTCCAGGCAAGAATACTGGAGTGGGCCATGCCCTCCTCCAGGGCATCTTCCCCACCCAGGGATCGAACCTGGGTCTCCTGCAGTGCAGGCAGATTCTTTACCCTCTGAGCCACCAAGGACACTTTTAACCTCTAATGCTACAATTGCCAGACCGTCTAGTGGACACAGGGCCCTTTCATGCTCCATCTGACCTCACTCACTGGCCTGGGCCCCTCTGGTGGCCTGCACTGCCCTGGCAGGCAGTGCCAGCCCAAGCCCTGGTCATCCACAGATGCGGGGACGCAGAGGGCCCGGACACACCAGCAGGCCCTGACCCACTTCCGACTCCACTGGGTTCTCCCTGCACATGTGGCCCCTTTGAGGCCAGACAGAAGGCACATGATTGCACAGAGCTGCTTGGTTCTGCCAGGCTCTTCTTCCAGGTCAGCCCTGGCTGAGAGATGCGCTCAGGAACCCTACCCAAGCCACAGGCCCTGGAAATGCTCCCCGGAGCTCCCCAAAGTCAGGCAGTTAAAGCAGGAAACCGGGGCTCCCAGACCCTGCGGAGCAGTTCTTGCCAAAACCTCCAGACCCTTTTGGGGGACTTGCTGGTCCCGAGCCTCCCCATGCAAGCCCAGCCGCTCCGCTGCACCTGTCCTCTACCTGTGAACCTCCTCCAGGCTGGATTCGGCCAACTTCCGGTGCTGGGGTCTGTGCATCGGAATCAATGAAACACTGGACTGTGTGCATGTCTCCAGGTCACAAGCCGGAGACGCAAGGGTTGGCTTTTATCACAGCTCAAGTCCAAGCTGTGCAGACTGGCTGTGTGTCCAGTCTAGTCATCCCCGAGGTCACATTTCCTGCTCTTTGCCCCTCTCCCTCTCGATGGAGACGGTTGCCAGCGTGGCCTCTCTCTCCTGGCCTCACGCAGGGGAAATGGGAACTCAGCTCCCCCGACCGCGTCACGCTCCCTCCTCCCCGTCGCTCCGACACCACCTGGCTCTCAGTCCCTGAGTACGGTGGGGGGCTTCCTCCAAGCCCGGGCGCCAAAAGGGAATTGAGGCGAGGATGCGCTCCGGGTTTGCACGCCCCGCTTCCAGGGCTCCCCGGCGCCGGGCAAAAAAAGATGCACTGGACGACCCAACTGTTTGGGAGAGACCCCGGCTTTACCCCCGCAGGGCCCGCTTCCACCCCGGCTCCCAGCGCGCGCCCCATCCCGGCGCGGAGCTCGGGACCTACCCAGTGGGATCCCGGAGAGGAAGAAGGCGCAGTACAGCGCGCCCGACGAGGCGCCGAAGAACTTTTGCACTTGGCGGAGGAGGTTCGGGGCGTGCTCGCTCAGGCAGCGGGTCACCCCGACGTAGTAGACGCACAGGAAGCCGCAGCCGGCGAAGGACAGGCTCCAGCCGCTCTCGGGGTCGTACATAGCGGCGGGAGGTTGGGGCGGCCCACCCTGCTTCTCCGCCGGGCCTGGGCGCCGCAGCCCGGGCTATTCCCGGCGCGACGTCACCGGCCCCGCCCCCGCCCCGCTCGGACCGCGCGAGCCAGCCTCCGGGCGGCCCAGTGCGGGTAGCGCGGCCACCCCGCCCCCCCGGAGGCGGGGGCCTGGGAGGGGTCTGGACCTGCGGAGAAGAGAGCGGAAGACCTGAGCCAGGTGAGGGTGGAAGATGGAGTTTCTGCAACTTCTTTGACAGTGCAGATCGAGAGCTTCATTGCCGGTTCCTTTTCACCCCTTCAATTCAGTTCAGTTCAGTCGCTCAGTCGTGTCCGATTCTTTGTGACCCCATGAATCGCTGCACGCCAGGCCTCCCTGTCCATCACCAACTCTCAGAGTTCACTCAGACTCAAGTCCATCGAGTCGGTGATGCCATCCAGCCATCTCATCCTCTGTCGTCCCCTTCTCCTCCTGCCCCCAATCCCTCCCAGCATCACGGTCTTTTCCAATGAGTCAACTGTTCGCATGAGGTGGCCAAAGTACTGGACTTTTAGCTTTAGCATCATTCCTTCCAAAGAAATCCCAGGGCTGATCTCCTTCAGAATGGACTGGTTGGATCTCCTTGCAGTCCAGGGGACTCTCAAGAGTCTTCTCCAACACCACAGTTCAAAAGCATCAATTCTTCGGCGCTCAGCCTTCTTCACAGTCCAATCTCACATCCATATGTGACCACAGGAAACCAGTTAGAACATACAGCTGCCTACTTAATGTTCTTTGTTTAAGTTTAAAAACAATTTTTTTTTAAATTTTCGGTAGCCCTGTGTCTTCTTTGCTGCCCCAGGGGACCTCCTCTTCACTGCAGTGCGTAGGTTTCTCCTCGTTTCTCTTGTTGCCCAGTGCAGGCCCTAGGCACACGGCTTCAGCAGTTGCAACACTCAGGCTCAGGAGTTGCAGCGCGTGGGCTTTTAGGACACCTGGGCTTCAGTAATTGGGATCCAGGGGCTTAGTTGTTCCGCAGCGGGTGGAATCTTCCTGGACCAGGGATATAATTCCTGTGGCCTGCGTTAGTGGGCAGACGAACCACGTGGGAGTCCGCCACTTAGGTTCTTAATATCCTTCTGACCGTGTATTCATTTACCTTTTTACAGGAGGAAGCAAGCTTGCAGTAGGCACCAGCATCTAAATGGAATTTCATGTTTTTGACTTCCTGCAAGTTTTTGCATGATGTCTTCGGTTCACGGCAAATGGTGAAGATTTTTCATTGAATGATAATGACACGAAGGTCCCTTTCAAAACTTCACTTCTAAGTCAAAATTGTACATAACAGGTGCTTGGGGGTGGGAGTGGCCAGGCAGGATCTCGGGGTTCCAGAGGCTCAGGCCTGGGGTATTCCTTGTCCCTTAGGAAGTGCCTGGGATCCCCTTGGGCTCTGTGACTGCACTGCACGGAGAATTTCCACAGCGCTCCACAAAGGGAGGTTAGGCTTTTACCCAGAGTTGCACAGCCAGCAACCACGCCATGGTTGCTGGGCCATCCCACCCCCTGTTTTGTGGACAGAGGCACCCCCTTCCCCCTCCACCAAGCCCATGCGGGGTGCAGAGTGTGGGCCTTGGGATCAGACCTCCCCCTCTGTGTAATCCTCATCTGTGAAACCACTGGTGGAGATGCTGCCAGGACTCCGAATGTCACCTATGGCCTGGCCACATGGGTTATGCATGCCCCCCACCCCCGCCTCCCACCCACAGAATTTCCCAAGTCTGAGTCATCCCCTGCTCCAGCTGAGCCTGTGCCTGGAGGTATGGGGGAGGGGCGTGCCAGGATCTGAGCAGAGGCTGAGGCTGGGCTGCTTGAGGAACTGCAGACCCCCAGGGTGAGCCAGTCTGTCTCGCCTCTATGGACCAGACCCTGGGATGTGGGATCAGACCTGAGTGACCATCTGGACCAACAGCGACCTCACACGGACACTTCACTGATGGAATCCAACGCAAGGAAAGGGCTGGCCCCTCTATTTGTCCTGGACCATGTTGGCTTGGCTAGGGTGAGGGTGGGCCTAAACTCACAGGCCTGCCCCGACTAACTGCTCTCCACACCCACCCAACACTCAGGGTGGGACAGAAATGATATTTCTGGGTGGGAAAACAGGCTGTTGGCAGGGTCTGTTGGGTCCACAATCTCTCGATGACTCCTGCCCCTTACCGGGGACTCCTGCCTCTGCCAGCCCTCCTGTGTTGCATAGCTGCTCTTACAACTAAAATTAGAGGCTGTGAATGCAGGTTCCAGATGAGTCGTCTTGCCAACAACCACTGGCCTTTGCATTCTCTTCCAGTCCACGGATACACGTTCATGGCAGCTGCCAGGGACATCTGTGCTCCGTGGTGTGACCCGGATGAAGGTGGGAGAGGAGCAGGGCTGAGAGTGACTCTGCGGTACATGAACAGCAAGTGGACACCCTTATGCCCAAACAAAGAGAAGAAAGGTCTGAGCAGGGGTCCCAGGTCCCAGCTCTCTCAGCCCCTTGCCCAGTGCTCCCGCAGGGCAGGCTGTGAGCTTTGAGATGGGATCAGCGTTGTTGTGTTAGTTGCTTCAGTACTGTACGACTCTTTGCGGCCCCATGGACTCTAGCCCACTAGGCTCCTCTGTCTGTGGAACTCTCCAGGCAAGAATACTGAAGTGGGTTTCCATTTCCTCCTCCAGGGGATCTTCCTGACCCAGGAATCAGACCCAGATGTGCCACGTTGCAGGCAGACTCTTTATCATTTGAGCCGCCAGGGATGACTGAGCCCAAATGCAGGCTTCGCCACTCATTAGCAGAGTTAGATTTTTGCAGGCATCTTTCACCTCTTAGCTTAGTTTCCTTAACCGTGTGAGGGTGAGTGAAGTGAAGTGGCTTGGTCGTGTCCGACTCTTAGCGACCTCATGCACTGCAGCCTACCAGGCTCATCCGTCCATGGGATTTTCCAGGCAAGAGCGCTGGAGTGGGGTGCCATTGCCTTCTCCGTTGACAAGCTATTTGCATTTAGTAAATTCCCTTAGAAATACACCCCGGAAAGCCTTCCTCTTCCTCTCTAAAGGTAACGGTAGTGCAACAAAATCAGTAACAATTTTAGAAAGATGAAACAGATAACTTCAGTAATTCGCAAGTTAATATATGCCCGAAATCAAGGAAACAAGTCATGTTTATCCTAAGGATAATAAACTTATTGTTTGGAAAATAATATCATAAACACATAACCTCTGGATATGCTTTATTATGCCACAAATTTCCAGGAAATATAAGAAATATTTCTGAATGGGACTAATACTTTCACAAATACTAACACTTTATTGACAACAGTCAAGTATTTTAAGATAGTGTACATTTAAGTAACCTTTTAAAAATCTCGATGCTTTCTATAAAATTTAAAGGAACCTGTAGCAGATCCTACTTTGCTTTTCAACATTCAGTGTCAAACCTGTATGTGATATAAATGCACATTTTAAGGACGGAAGGGAAGACAGCATGTGACCTGCTCTGCCAACGTGGTCAGGCTCCTTCCTGCATCCGTACACGTGCCACCATGTCAGAGTTCATTATTGGAGACGCTCCGGGAAAACTGAAATAAAGGGGAAATTGTAACACGGCTGGGTCTTTAAAAGCATTAGCACCTGCTGTAAATTTAAAGAGGGAGATGAGATATTTCTTTACTTCCCAATGGATTAAACAGAAAATTCAAAATACTTCTCTTATTTGGAGAATGAGTACACAAATATATTTGAAGGCCGGATACTGACACCATTTTCACAATATCCAGACTACGGATGGGAAACACGGCAATGCTGATATTTCTGCCACACATCCAAGGGTAAAGAAAGGGAGATGAGGTCTTCACAGCCAAAGCCAGTGACTGAGCCTGGCATGCCACGTTGACAAGAGGGCGGCAAACCACTACTCCCACGCTGGGAATATTCTCCAAAAGGAGGCCCTTATGCAGTAAGTCTACAACTATATCAACTTTGGTAATCTATCATTGAACTTTTGGGTAAATATATATCCTTGGACATATGAGAAGTTTTCCAGAGCCAAAGTCCATTATTAAATAAACTAAAGGGTGAAATAATGCTGATAGCTAAAATTCTGTTCATTTCAGTGATTCCAATGGAAGTTATGGGAGGAAAGAGGCAGGAGGAGCTGTTTCCAAACCGAAATGATGATCCGAATCACCACGTCTTGAGCTTATTCTACCCAGGGTCTCAAACCTACCAGGAAGTGGTAACCCAGGAACTCCTTTTAAGCAATCCCGCTGTGTGAGGGGAGGCAGTTTTTGTGTTGGGGGGTTTTTGTTGGCCACACTGCAAGGCTTGCAGAGTATTAGTTCCTCAAGCAGGGATTGAACCCTTGCACCCTGCAGAGGTGGCACATAGTGTTAACCTATGTTAACACTTTGTGGGAATTCGTCACGTTAAGCTGTTTTATGGGCTTCCCTGGTGGCTCAGACAGTAAGGAATCTGCCTGCCAAGGCAGGAAACCTGTGTTTGATCCCTGGATCAGGAAGATCCCCTGGAGAAGGGAATGGCTACCCACTCCAGTGTTCTTGCCTGGAGAATGCTACGGTCAGAGGAGCCTGGTGGGTTACATTCCATGGGGTTGAAAAGAGTCAGACACAACGGAGGGAATAACACTTTCATGCTGTTTTTCCCCACCAAGCTTCTGACATCAATTATGTTGACAACTTTTCCAACACCACTTCAACAACTCTCAGAAGCACCAGCTGGGTGTCCAACATTGCATTCAGTTCTGACGCTTGTTACCCAGAGTTAACACGGTCTCCATGGGTGAAGGGCTCACTCCACAAGACTGGCCCCACTCCAGATGCCACTGGCACATCGGGTCCCCGGAGTCCCACCACTCCCCGTTATGACTTGCTAGAACTGCTCCCGGAACAAGAATCTGACTGCCAGTCAAAGCATTTAGGAATGACCAGGTCAAAGCTCTGTCTGGTAGTCTGGGGCCAAGTAAGGTACATGGCGAACAGTAGTGTTACCCAGAAATAGCAAGTGTCCACTCCCTGCTGAACTTCATGTCCTAAATATCATGGTATCCTGATCAAATGTGGGCTGTTTTGGCAGTCGCTGTACTGAAAGACTCGGAGAAGGCAATGGCACCCCACTCCAGTACTCGTGCCTGGAAAATCCCATGGATGGAGGAGACTGGTGGGCTGCAGTCCATGGGGTCGCTGAGGGTTGGACACGACTGAGTGACTTCACTTTCACTTTCACTTTCATGCATTGGAGAAGAAATGGCAACCCACTCCAGTGTTCTTGCCTGGAGAATCCCAGGGACGGGGGAGCCTCGTTGGCTGCCATCTATGGGGTCGCACAGGGTCGGACACGACTGAAGCGACTTAGCAGCAGCTGCAGCAGTACCCAAAGACTGAGGAACACTTTGTGGTATTAAGAAACACCTGTTGCTATTAAGCTGGTTAGTTCACTGGCCTGACTCTAAGGCATGAAACCTGTTACTCTTTACTTTGGCAGCTAGGTGAGAGTGGGCCAGTAGAGTTGCCAATAGTTTTATCTTGATAAAAGCATTGACTAAGGTTTCAACTTTCAGCCATATTAAATAGATTTAAAACCTTTAGATCTTTCTCACACACACATATATATAAAAAGTCCAACTCAGCTCAGTTTGCCAGGGACTTCCCTGCTTTGGGCACTTGAAAGTCCTACATCCTGGGAAAACTTTTGGTCCCAGACTCACTGGGATTGGGTCAAACCCATGCCACTTGCAAATGTCGGGGTAGGTCTGCCTCGCCTATAAATCTTCAGGAGGAACAGTCCTAGGATTGTTCATCTTATTGGGCAGGAAACAGCCTCACCGCTGGCTAGGAGACAAGTGAGAAAGTCACAGAGGAGAGACCAGCTCAGAAAGGAAAGAAACACTCAGCCATCCTCACTGTTTATGGTTCTGTATTCACAAACTCGCCTAGAACTCACTGGAGCATATTTATAAATCCAGATTAATGCAAACAGCTCTGTTTTGGGCCATTCATGGGTATCTGCAGAGCAGCCAAAACGTTCAAGTTGCCCCATACCTGCCGTTCCCAGCTGTGGCTGAACTGCTGTACCTGCCTGTCTCAGTTCAGTTCAGTTCAGTTCAGTTGCTCAGTCGTGTCCAACTCTTTTCGACCCCATGAATCGCAGCACGCCAGGCCTCCCTGTCCATCACCAACTCCCGGAGTTCACCCAGACTCACATCCATTATGTCAGTGATGCCATCCAGCCATCTCATCCTCTGTCGTCCCCTTCTCCTCCTGTCCCCAATCCCTCCCAGCATCACGGTCTTTTCCAATGAGTCAGCTCTTCGCATGAGGTGGCCAGAGTACTGGAGTTTCAGCTTTAGCATCATTCCTTCCAAAGAAATCCCAGGGCTGATCTCCTTCAGAATGGACTGGTTAGATCTCCTTGCAGTCCAAGGGACTCTCAAGAGTCTTCTCCAACACCACAGTTCAAAAGCATCCATTCTTCGGCGCTCAGCCTTCTTCACAGTCCAACTCTCACATCCATACATGACCACAGGAAAAACCATAGCCTTGACTAGACGGACCTTTGTTGGCAAAGTAATGTCTCCGCTTTTAAATATGCTATTTAGGTTGCTCATAACTTTCCTTCCAAGGAGTAAGCATCTTTTAATTTCATGGCTACAGTCACCATCTGCAGTGATTTTGGAGCCCAGAAAAATGAAGTCTGACACTGTTTCCACTGTTTCCCCATCTATTTCCCATGAAGTGATGGGACTGGATGCCATGATCTTCATTTTCTGAATGTTGAGCTTTAAGTCAGCTTTTTCACTCTCCACTTTCACTTTCATCAAGAGGCTTTTGAGTTCCTCTTCACTTTCTGCCATAAGGGTGGTGTCATCTGCATATCTGAGGTTATTGATATTTCTCCCGGCAATCTTCATTCCAGCTGTGTTTCTTCCAGTCCAGCGTTTCTCATGATGTACTCTGCATATAAGTTAAATAAACAGGGTGACAATATACAGCCTTGACGTACTCCTTTTCCTATTTGGAACCAGTCTGTTCTTCCATGTCCAGTTCTAACTGTTGCTTCCTGACCTGCATACAGATTTCTCAAGAGGCAGGTCAGGTGGTCTGGTATTCCCATGTCTTTCAGAATTTTCCACAGTTTATTGTGATCCACACAGTCAAAGGCTTTGGCACAGTCAATAAAGCAGAAATATATGTTTTTCTGGAACTCTCTTGCTTTTTCCATGATCCAGTGGATATTGGCAATTTGATCTCTGGTTCCTCTGCCTTTTCTAAAACCAGCTTGAACATCAGGAAGTTCATGGTTCACATATTGCTGAAGCCTGGCTTGGAGAATTTTGAGCATTCCTTTACTAGCATGTGAGATGAGTGCAATTGTGCGGTAGTTTGAGCATTCTTTGGCATTGCCTTTCTTTGGGATTGGAATGAAAACTGACCTTTTCCAGTCCTGTGGCCACTGCTGAGTTTTCCAAATTTGCTGGCATATTGAGTGCAGCACTTTCACAGCATCATCTTTCAGGATTTGAAATAGCTCAACTGGAATTCCATCACCTCCACAAGCTTTGTTCGTAGTGATACTTTCTAAGCCCCACTTGACTTCACATTCCAGGATGTCTGACTCTAGGTGAGTTATCACACCATCGTGATTTATCTGGGTCGTGAAGATCTTTTTTGTACAGTTCTTCTGTGTATTCTTGCCACCTCTTCTTAATATCTTCTGCTTCTTTTAGGTCCATACCATTTCTGTCCTTTATCGAGCCCATCTTTGCATGAAATGTTCCCTTGGTATCTCTAATTTTCTTGAAGAGATCCCTAGTCTTTCCCATCCTGTTGTTTTCCTCTATTTCTTTGCATTGATCGCTGAGGAAGGCTTTCTTATCTCTTCTTGCTATTCTTTTGAACTCTGCATTCAGATGCTTATATCTTTCCATTTCTCCTTTGCTTTTCACTTCTCTTCTTTTCACAGCTATTTGGAAGGCCTCCCCAGACAGCCATTTTGCTTTTTTGCATTTCTTTTCCATGTGGATGATCTTGATCCCTGTCTCCTGTACAATGTCACAAACCTCATTCCATAGTTCATCAGGCACTCTATCTATCAGATCTAGGCCCTTAGATCTATTTCTCACTTCCAGTGTATAATCATAAGTGATTTGATTTAGGTCATACCTGAATGGTCTAGTGGTTTTCCCTACTTTCTTCAATTTAAGTCTGAATTTGTCAGTAAGGAGTTCATGATCTGAGCCACAGTCAGCTCCTGGTCTTGTTTTTGTTGACTGTATAGAGCTTCTCCATCTTTGGCTTCAAAGAATATAATCAATGTGATTTTGGTGTTGACCATCTGGTGATATCCATGTGTAGAGTCTCTTCTTGTGTTGTTGGAAGAGGGTGTTTGCTAAGACCAGTGCATTTTCTTGGCAAAACTCTATTTGTCTTTGGCCTGCTTCATTCCGTATTCCAAGGCCAAATTTGCCTGTTACTCCAGGTGTTTCTTGACTTCCTACTTTTGCATTCCAGTCCCCTATAATGGAAAGGACATCTTTTTTGGGTATTAGTTTTAAAAGGTCCTGTAGGTCTTCATAGAACCGTTCAACTTCAGCTTCTTCAGCGTTACTGGTTGGGGCATAGACTTGGATTACTGTGATATTGAATGGTTTGCCTTGGAAACGAACAGAGATCGTTCTGTCGTTTTTGAGATTGCATCCAAGTACTGCATTTCGGACTCTTTTGTTGACCATGATGGCTACTCCATTTCTTCTGAGGGATTTCTGCCCATAGTAGTAGATATTATGGTCTTCTAGTTAAATTCACCCATTCCAGTCCATTTAAGTTCGCTGATTCCTAGAATGTCGACATTCACTCTTGCCATCTCTTGTTTGACCACTTCCAATTTGCCTTGATTCATGGACACGACATTCCAGGTTCCTATGCAATACTGCTCTTTTGCTGCTATAAACAAGGGTCCTTTCTGTCATCGGTTTACTTCTCTGTTTCACATTGTGGTGCCCTTTGGTGGCGATTTTCCAGCTTAAAATGGTCCCCAGGCATAGAGCTGAGGGCCACCTGGTATGGCCAAGCTCAAGAAGGCTGTGCCGGCCTCACTGTGGAGACGATGGCGTGTCAGTGAGCTTAGGAACGGCACCAGTGGCAGTTCCACATCCGTGAGTCATGTGTGCGTCACATGAGGCGTCTTTAAACAGAAGCACCCACACACAAGGCTGCGTTTTTTCTAAGTATTTATTGATTCATCTTGCAGCCCCTGGTCTTCAATGCAGCATCAAAGGGATTAGGTGCAGTGTGCGAACGCTTAGTTGAGGCACGTGAGGCACGTTGAGGCACTTGAACTCTCAGTTGTATTAACAGCCTGTGGGATTTAGTTCCCTGAGGAGGGATCAAACCTCAGCGCCCTGCATGGGGAGGGCAGCGTCTTAGCCACGGGATCATCAGGAAGACCTTCTTTTTTATTCCAATCCTGGTAAAATACGCAGAATGTAAAATTTCCTATTTTAACCAATTTTAAGATCCAATCAGTCAATCCTGAAGGAAATCAGTCCTGAATATTCATTGGACGGACTGATGTTGAAGCTGAAACTCCAATACTTTGGCCACCTGAGGCAAAGAACTGACTCATTGGAAAAGACCCTGATGGTAGGAAAGACTGAAGGCAAGCAGAGAAGGGGATGACAGAGGATGAGATGGTTGGATGGCATCACTGACTCAATGGACATGGGTTTGAGAAAACTCCGGGACTCAGTGATCGACAGGGAGGCCTGGCATGCTGCAGTCCATGGGGTCACAAAGAGTCGGGCCCGACTGAGTGATTGCCCTGAAGAGCACTGAAGTGTATTTGACTTTCTCTGGTTCTAAGTTGGAAGCAAGACAAAAACTGGGGAAGCTGTCGGTGATCAGGGCTTCCCTGGTGGCTCAGACGGCAAAGACTCTGCCCACAGATCCTGGTCTTGTGAGGACGGTTGTCACCGGGTTATTGTTTGGCTTCCTGGACCGGTTGCTAGAGACAGTGATCTGACCGCCTACAAGTCTGACTCCCCTTGTGGCGGGTGTCCGGGGCCAGTTACTTCAGATGCTGAAGTTGGTTTCCTTGGCTGGTGCTACATATGTCAGAATTCTCTTTTTATACATGGTCTGGTGCCGGAGTCCAGCTCCAGCAGCCAGGGATTCAACCTGAAGGGGTGAGCGGTGTCGGCGACAAACCGAAGCAGCCTCTCAGTTTTCTTGGACTGCCTGTTTATTTCAAGCTTATGATTCTCTTTTATACTTTCACAAAAGCATTAGGTCAGAGGTTTGGTATTTTTAGTTCCCATGGACCCAGATTTATTTTTCTCCAGAAATCATTGTTGCCCCTCAAAAGGAGTTCCTTCCTCAGCGATTTTCTTATCTACTTTTTCTCATGTGTCCTTGTGAATACGCTGTAACTCATGCTAATGTCTGGGCTGCCCACCACATTCCTCAGTTTAATTCTTATCTTTCTAAGTCCTGTTTGCCCCTAGTATCCTAAGCTCACTATTTCTTAGAAAGGGCTTCTACCTAATAATATCTCTAAAGTCCCTAATTTCTATAAGCTATAGTAGACTATGCTAACACTACAGCAATCCTTAAATCTTTAGCTTCTAATTATTTTAATTATTCCTAAGCCCTCAATTCAGCCAACTCCTTTGCCATAAACTTTTCTCACAAATGGGCTTCAGATAGCAATCCCTTCCATGGCCTCAAGCTGCGGCCTGTGTGCTCAGCCTGGAACAGTTTTTTGTAAAAGTCCTTGAACAAATATCAGTGATTAACTTTATGAATTATTCTTTGAGCACAGCTGCAGAAGGCTTTATACCTTCTCATGCTGCTCTCAAAAACAAAAAGCACCTTAATATTCTTCTCAGTCAACTCAGCCCGAGGAAAGGGTAAAACAAGTCAGAATCACAAAGCCTAACTCCTTCATTCTGGGTCCGTGCCTACGGAACAAAGGGACGGGTTTAGGGCTGTACCTCCATTTTGTCAGTAATGCCTAACGTGGCTCCCAACATCTCCCCCTTTTTTATTTTTTAGAGCATAGGTATGAAACTCACACGCTAGTAAAGTAATGCTCAAAATTCTGCAAGCCAGGCTTCAGCAATATGTGAACCATGAACTTCCTGATGTTCAAGCTGGTTTCAGAAAAGGCAGAGGAACCAGAGATCAAATTGCCAACATCCGCTGGATCATGGAAAAAGCAAGAGAGTTCCAGAAAAACATCTATTTCTGCTTTATTGACTATGCCAAAGCCTTTGACTGTGTGGATCACAATAAACTGTGGAAAATTCTTCAAGCGATGGGAATACCAGACCACCTGACCTGCCTCTTGAGAAATCTGTATGCAGGTCAGGAAGCAACAGTTAGAACTGGACATGGAAGAACAGACTGGTTCCAAATAGGAAAAGGAGTACGTCAAGGCTGTATATTGTCACCCTGCTTATTTAACTTATATGCAGAGTACATCATGAGAAACACTGGACTGGAAGAAACACAGCTGGAATCAAGATTGCCAGGAGAAATATCAATAACCTCAGATATGCAGATGACACCACCCTTATGGCAGAAAGTGAAGAGGAACTCAAAAGCCTCTTGGTGAAAGTGGAGAGTGGAAAAGTTGGCTTAAAGCTCAACATTCAGAAAATGAAGATCATGGCATCCAGTCCCATCACTTCATGGGAAATAGATGGGGAAACAGTGGAAACAGTGTCAGACTTTATTTTTCTGGGCTCCAAAATCACTGCAGATGGTGACTGCAGCCATGAAATAAAAGGTGCTTACTCCTTGGAAGGAAAGCTATGACCAACCTAGATAGCATATTCAAAAGCAGAGACATTACTTTGCCAACAAAGATCCGTCTAGTCAAGGCTATGGTTTTTCCTGTGGTCATGTATGGATGTGAGAGTTGGACTGTGAAGAAGGCTGAGCACCGAAGAATTGATGCTTTTGAACTGTGGTGTTGGAGAAGACTCTTGAGAGTCCCTTGGACTGCAAGGAGATCCAATCAGTCCATTCTGAAGGAGATCAGCCCTGGGATTTCTTTGGAAGGAACGATGCTAAAGCTGAAACTCCAGTACTTTGGCCACCTCATGCGAAGAGCTGACTCATTGGAAAAGACCGTGATGCTGGGAGGGATTGGGGACAGGAGGAGAAGGGGACGACAGAGGATGAGATGGCTGGATGGCATCACTGACTCGATGGACGTGAGTCTGAGTGAACTCTGGGAGTTGGTGATGGACAGGGAGGCCTGGCGTGCTGCGATTCATGGGGTCGCAAAGAGTCGGACAAGACTGAGGGACTGATCTGATCTGATCTGATCTGATGAAACTGGGTAGATAGAGCAGAAACATTTTGGCTGAGTATTCTGAAAAGGCATGGGGTTATTACACAAATCAGAACTAACAGGCATAAGCACATGGCTGCATTAATCATTATTGTAGAAAAGGATCCATGGGAAAGATTCCCCTCCAGATTTTTAAAGAGGGAATTAGAAAGCCATTGAGAGGAAAAGTGGGACTCCACCTGCTTCATATCCTGAATATTCTGATGTAATTTAGAGATATCAATACTAAAATCTGAATGATTCCAGATGCCTAAAATATGATTTTTAATGCATTTCCAAGAACACATGAACTCATTCACTTGTAGAGGGGTAACCCACATCCATTTAAATTCAGCATGGCACCTTAAAGATAATTTAATTTTTAAGTTTGTAATTTCTTGCCCCATAAGCAGAACTGCTTCTTCTAAAGCATTGACCCTATTTTCTATTTTCTTATCTATAATTTCCTGCATAGTAAGAGCTATGGAGACATTTTTGGACAGCTGATCGACAAACGAGGCCGTATGCACTTCTTTTGACAGGGCAACAGCAGAAACCGTGACTGATGCAATTATGGCAATCAAGGCAGTTATTCCCACAACCAGAGCTGCAATGAATCTCTTAGGTCGAGAACTTAAGCCATTAAGTTCATATAAAACTTTCAATGCATAATCATCAAACCATTGTCCCTCTAATTTTACAGGAACCATCAAATATGATGGTTGCTTTACGATCATCACAGCCTTATAATTATTATAATCATTTCCATCAACACAATTTGATATAAAACAATTCACACATATAACATTGTAAACAGTTTTTCCTTTAGAAACTTCCAAATCACTCTGATTTCTGGCCAGTTAAAAGGCATAGGGAGAGTGCATGCAGGCCCGTACGGTATATCTTTGTTCATTTAAAGGTCTATGTAAAATCACAGGTGCCACAGCAGCCAACACTTTCAGTAACTCAGGCTGCATGGGACCTGTTCCATCGAAGCTCAATAAAGGAGGAACCCATCCGTTAGCATGTCACCTAGTAATTACTAAAGGCATAGGAAGAAATGAATTATTCCATGTGGACCTATAAGGTTCTACATAAATCAAGCCCCATCGTTGATTCGAAAGATAGGGGCACCTGCATTCGGTCAGAAAATGTCTGGTGGCAGCAATGGGAATAGTAACTTTATGGTGTACATGCATTCTTTCCAACGAGGAAAGCCAGAAATTCTGCTTATGCTTTCCCAGGCCTGCAGTCCTTGTTCATCAGAGTCCGAAGTGGGGAGTGCACAGCTCCATCCTTTGAATGAGGGGCTGCCTTTTTTAAGGCATCAAAAAGTCTTTCTTATGCCCCCAGCATCAGCAGCTGTAAAGACCAAAAGTCATCGCTTCTCGGAGAATCAGTAAGCATGACTTTCAAGGAAGCGCTAACACATCCATTCAAAACCGGAGCTGATCCTTGTAAAGAGGAAGATATGGCAAAGCAAATAGGTGGATAAATGGACACGCCTGAAAAATTGAAGGAAGTGCTGACCACTGTTTTAACATTATTAGGACAGATGAAAGCCCTGCCCAAAAGAAGAGTATCATTAACAAAAACATGAATGGGCTCATTCATCCAATCAACAGGCTGGAAAGAAGGTGGATTAGATAAATAGGCCCAGTCTGACAAGCCAACACAGCAAGCATAGCCACAAACATCACTATAGGAGTGGCCTCATATCTCCCCCTTTCTATTAATTCTTCAGCCCGCTGAGCGAGATGTTTTAGCTGGCCCCAAGTTGGTACCATGCTGGAGGCAGTTGTTGAGTACGATGACAGCAATGAGATGGAGCAGAATACCGCTGAAGTCGATCAGCATGTCTCTCCCGAAGGGCCAGGTGCCTGAAGCGATGTACTAGCGGTGAAGCCTCAGGTGAAGGGTCATTTGCCCTTTGGCTTTTCCTTGGTTCTCTCAGGTCTGGACTCGACGAGCTTCTGATCTCCCCATTTTCCCTTGGTCCCGGACTCTAGGACTCCAGGAATCTCAGTAACCTCAGGGGTCCAAACAGGAGAAGTGGAATCCTGTGGAAACACACAAGCATGCCCTCTCCCACAAGTTAGCAACACATCTGGCCCTTTTCACTCTCTGCTAAGGAGGTCTTTCACTTGACCAGGGGCCGAGTCGTAGCCCCTTCAGGAATCTAGTGTCTCACCATTGCGATCTGCCCCTGTGTGTCTACATTTAAATGATTAATTACAAACAAAGCACGGTGTAGAACATGATGTGGAGAGGAAAACTTAAATTTTCTCCGTCTTAGCTATCTGATTATTGAAAGTCTGGTGTGCCCTTTCCACTATGGTTTGACCTTGGGGATTATAAGGTATTCTTGTTGTATGTACTATGGAAAATTGTTGACAAAATCTCTTAAAAGCAGCAGAAGTATAAGCTGGGGCGTTATCTGTTTTTATCTGTTTGGGGAGTCCTATTCAGGAAAAGCAATGAAACAAGTGCTGAATTACGTCTCTTGATGCTTCACCTGATCTAGCAGAGGCTATAATATCATGAGAAAAGGTATCCACAGTAACATGTACAAAGGACAGTTTTCCAAAGGCCGGGATATGAGTTACGTCCATTTGCCAGAGAGCATTAGGCCTAAGGCCTCGGGGATTTACTCCTAATGGTGGAGATGGATTAAATATTGGGCAATTTAGACATAAGTTAACTATTTGTCTAGCTGTTTCCCTAGGGATATGAAATTTATACCTTAAACCAGCTGCATTTTGATGGTGAATTTTGTGAGAATTTTTGGCCTTGTCAATCTTTTTATGTAAGTTTAAAGCAATTATTTAGTTAATGCATCTGCCAAAGAAAAGGGCCAGGCAAGCCAGAATGGGCTCTAATATGTCCCACAAAATATTTTTTATCTCTGTGTTTAATCTCTTTCTGTAAATCAGATAACAAGGAGAAGATAGTAGTTTTATTTTCCAGAATATTAGCAGTCTCTATATGTGAACCGTGAACTTCCTGATGTTCAAGCTGGTTTTAGAAAAGGCAGAGGAACCAGAGATCAAATTGCCAACATCCACTGGATCATGGAAAAAGCAAGAGAGTTCCAGAAAAACATCTATTTCTGCTTTATTGACTATGCCAAAGCCTTTGACTGCGTGGATCACAATAAACTGTGGAAAATTCTTCAAGAGATAGGAATACCAGACCACCTGACCTGCCTCTTGAGAAATCTGTATGCAGGTCAGGAAGCAACAGTTAGAACTGGACATGAAACAACAGACTGGTTCCAAATAGGAAAAAGAGTACGTCAAGGCTGTATATTGTCATCCTGCTTATTTAACTTCTATGCAGAGTACATCATGAGAAATGCTGGGATGGAAGAAACACAAGCTGGAATCAAGATTGCCGGCAGAAATATCAATAACCTCAGATATGCAGATGACACCACCCTTATGGCAGGAAGTGAAGAGGAACTCAAAAGCCTCTTGATGAAAGTGAAAGTGGAGAGTGAAAAAGCTGGCTTAAAGCTCAACATTCAGAAAATGAAGATCATGGCATCCAGTCCCATCACTTCATGGGAAATAGATGGGGAAACAGTGTCAGACTTTATTTTTTGGGGCTCCAAAATCACTACAGATGGTGACTGCAGCCATGAAATTAAAAGGTGCTTACTCCTTGGAAGGAAAGTTATGACCAACCTAGATAGCATATTCAAAAGCAGAGACATTACTTTGCCAACAAAGGTCCGTCTAGTCAAGGCTATGGTTTTTCCTGTGGTCATGTATGGATGTGAGAGTTGGACTGTGAAGAAGGCTGAGCGCCGAAGAATTGATGCTTTTGAACTGTAGTGTTGGAGAAGACTCTTGAGAGTCCCTTGGACTGCAAGAAGATCCAATCAGTCCATTCTGAAGGAGATCAGCCCTGGGATTTCTTTGGAAGGAATGATGCTAAAGCTGAAACACCAGTACTTTGGCCACCTCATGTGAAGGGTTGACTCATTGGAAAAGACTCTGATGCTGGGAAAGATTGAGGGCAGGAGGAGAAAGGGATGACAGAGGATGAGATGGTTGGATGACATCGCCGACTCAAAGGACAGGCTGCAGCTGCTGCTAAGTCACTTCAGTCGTGTCCGACTCTGTGCGACCCCATAGACAGCAGCCCACCAGGCTCCCCCATCCCAGGGATTCTCCAGGCAAGAACACTAAAGTGGGTTGCCATTTCCCTCTCCAAGGCATGAAAGTGAAAAGTGAAAGTGAAGTAGCTCAGTCGTGTCTGACTCAGCAACCCCATGGACTGCAGCCTACTAGGCTCCTCCATCCATGGGATTTTCCAGGCAAGAGTACCGGAGTGGGTTGCCATTGCTGAGTGCCGGGGACCAGCCCCAGCTGATCCAGGGTATTCGAAGGAGAGACGGCGTAGGCGAAGATCAGGAAACAACTGCTTAATTAAACGTTAATTAAGGATATAAAGAGTAATAGAATAAGGATAGCTCAGTAAGAAAATTCAGTGGAGAAAAGAGGCTGAGTGGCTTGGTTTACGCGGGAGACCAATAAAACTTCAAGACAAGAAGTTTGCACCACTTACGTAGGCCACAGGCGTCCTTCCGTTCTCCCGAAGGAGAGGAGACACTGAGGCCTCCCCGGTTGGATCTTAGAAGCCCAGGCATAATTAGTAAGCATGGTGGGTTCCTCGCTCCAGATGGAGACTCAGCCAGAGTGAAAGAGAGAGAGACATGGGGAGACCAGTATTTCGAGAAACTGATCCCCATTCTTTTTTCTTAGACCATCCATGGTCTACTTTTATACACTGAGATGTTATGCAAAAGTCACGTGGGGTCAGCAGTCCTGACTTTTATCAAAGTCAGGTGCTTCATACAAATGTATACAGAGGTCTTAGGGGTGTTACATCATCTTCTGGCCAGGGGGGCCTGCTGACAATTTATGACCCTCTCCTTGTGACAGCGGTCAGTCAACCAGAACACTTTTTTCTCCAAGGGTGATTATTCTTAAAACAGACACCACCCAAATAAAGTTACATTCCTATAGGGTGAGGGTGTAGTGGGTTTTAGTTAAGGAAAGAATTTACTTAGCCTAAGGTCTAACGTGATTAATATCAAAGGTTAATACTTATTTCTTCTATATATTCGTTAACGTGTGTAAGGGCAGGAGATGTGGAGACTTAGCGACAAACATTGGCTCAACAAATGAAAAACCCTTCACCAATACAATTTCTAATCAGCCCATTATACTTATCCTAATAGTTTTCTAACTTTTCTAAGGAACCTGTTTTTAGAAGGTTTAAAGCATCTCGTGCCTCTCACGGTTGGGAGGCTGTGAGCAATCACATGTGGCCGGACAAGCCTGTCAGGCAGGCTAGAGAACCTTCAGAGGAGTTTGTAGGTTAAAACACTCTTATCACACCCAGGAATTATTATTAACTGGAGCTCTAAGTTAACTCCTTCTCCGAAAGAGGTGGTGGGGGACAGCCCCCCGTAAAGTCAGAGGTGTAGGTGAGAGCACAAAGTAGTAAAGTAGGCAGGCTCTGGTTATGGGGGTAGATGCTCGAGGATTTCCAGGGGGACTCCTGAGGCTCGATCCCGCCTTTGTGTATGTCGAGCCTCCTTCCTCATGACCTTTGCCATGGGCGGAGTACCTCACTCTGGCCCCCAACAGCTGAGTTTGAGTAAACTCCGGGAATTGGTGATAGACAGGGAGGCCTGGCGTTCACGGGGTCACAGAGAGTCAGGCACCACTGAGTGACTGAACTAAACAGAAATTATAGCCTGCCAGGCTCCTCTGTCCATAGGATTTCCCAGACAAGAATACTGAAATGGGTTACCGTTTCCTTCTCCAACTATATAAACTGTATATTAACTATCATAAAATCGATAAACCACAAGGTTCTACTGTATAGCGTGGGGAACTATAGTCAGTAACCTGTGACAAACCACAGTTGGAAAAGAATATGAAAGAGAATGTGTACATATGTGTAACTGAATCACTTGGCTGTACAGCAGAAATTAACACAACGTGGTGTATCAACTATACTTCAGTCAAATAAGTTAAACAGAAAAAAGAGCTGTCCTTACAATAGATAAGCTACACAGTGTCAGGGGAAGTCATTGTGGGGTGACCAGGGGAAACTTCTCGAACATCAGTGCTTTAACAACATGTCTGATAAGAAGGATCAGCCTCGAGAGAATACAAGGGAAGGAGCCAGAGGGAGACCCAGTCCAGCTGTACTGGAAAGTCTGGCAAATTCAAGTCCGCACAAATCTCCCCAGGCTGGAAGATAGAGCAGGCGGTTGGGGAGGGAGGTGCCTGCCAGGAGCTCAAGCAGAGAGGTGAGGTTGTTGCAGAGGCTGCCAGGGAGGAGGCTGGAGCCAGGGCTTACAGAAGAGGAGCCGGGAGGAGGTGAAGGGTCCCAAGGGAGCGACTGCCTTTGGTGATGGGGTCGGGCACCGTGGGGACAGGAGTGAGTGCTGTCGACATGGGAAGGGACTGTGCTCTTTCTGGCAAGAGCCAGCTCACCAATGAGTGTGAGGAGGAGGGGGTGGGTTTTAGGGACTGAGAGGAGAGGTGAGACGGGGTGCAGGTTTTGTCTGGCCATGCTCAGCCAGGAGACCCGAGCCTCCTCGTTGAAAGGGAGCAGGCAGGTTCACTTAGATTAGATTTAGCTGCTGCTGCTAAGTCATATCAGTTGTGTCCAACTCTGTGCAACCCCATAGATGGCAGCCCACCAGGCTCCTCCGTCCCTGGGATTCTCCCGGCAAGAACATTGGAGTGGGTTGCCATTTCCTTCTCCAATGCGTGAAAGTGAAGTCGCTCAGTTGTGTCCAACTCTTAGCGACCCCATGGACTGCAGCCTACCAGCCTCCTCCATCCATGGGAGTTTCCAGGCAGCATCTAAACCCAGACCTAAGCCAGAAAGACCACTAGGTGAGGAGACGGCAGTCTGAGGACAGCCAACCCCACAGCACCCGGTGGCTTCCCACATAAGGCTCGCCCAGGACGCAGCCCACGCAGGACTCTCCTGTTGGCGAGGCTTTGCCTCCCTGTCTCCTGTGGGTGGTGTGCTCCTAACCACTCCCCATTTGGCACTGCCCAGGTCGAATTGATTTTTGCTCAAAAAACTCAACATTTTTTATATACTTCAGTTTATCCTTTTAATGAGCACGTGCTTAGTCGTTCAGTCGTGTCTGACTCTTTGTGACCTTGAGACCCTTTGGACTGCACACAGTTCAGTTCAGTTCAGTCTCTCAGTCATGTCTGACTCTTTGCAACCCCATGGACTGCAGCACAACAGGCCTCCCTGTCCATCTACCAACTCCTGGAGCTTGCTCAAACTCATGCCCATCAAGTCGGTGATGCCATTCAACCATCTCATCCTCTGACATCCCCTTCTCCTCCTGCCTTCAATCTTTCCCAGCATCAGGGGCTTTTCCAATGAGTCAGTTCTTCATATCAGGTGGCCAAAGTATTGGGGTTTCAGCTTCAGCATCAGTCCTTCCAATGAATATTCAGGACTGATTTCCTTTAGGATGGACTGGTTGGATCTCCTTGCAGTCCAAGGGACTCTCAAGAGTCTTCTCCAGCACCACAGTTCAAAACTATAAATTCTTCGGTGCTCAGCTTTCTTTATAGTCCAACTCTCACATTCACACATGACTACTGGAAAAACCACAGCTTTGACTAGATGGACCTTTGTCAGCAAAATAACGTCTCCGCTTTTTAATATTCTGTCTAGGCTGGTCATAGTTTTTCTTCCAAGGAACAAGCGTCTTTTAATTTCATGGCTGCAGTCACTATCTGCAGTGATTTTGGAGCCCAAGAAAATAAAAACTCTCTCACTGTTTCCATTGTTTCCTCACCTATTTGCCACGAAGTGAGGGGACCGGATGCCATGATCTGTTTTTTGAATGCTGAGTTTTAAGCCAGGTTTCCCACACTCCTCTTTCACCTTCATCAAGAGGCTCTTCAGTTCCTTTTCGCTTCCTGCCGTAAGGGTGGTGTGTTCTGCACACGTGTGGGCCTTGTTCCTGGAGCCCAGATTAAGAGTGTGTGTCTATGCTGAGTCTTTGCGACCCCATGGACTGTAGCCCGCCAGGGCCCTCTGTCCATGGGCTTTTCTGGACACAATACTGGAATGGGTTGCCATGTTCTCCTCCAGAAGATCTTCCCAACCCAGGGATTGAACTCACATCTTTTGTGTCTCCTGCATTGCAGGAGGATTCTCTACCACTGAGCCATTGGACAACCACAGAACATAAGCTGAGGAAGGTGGAAAGTGAGGACCTGAAAGGTGTTGTGGGTCGTGGCAAGACTGTAGGATCAGAGTCTGGGTGGGGGTCGTGGGGCTGGAGCCTCGCTGGAGTAGGAGAGCATCTGGAGTGGGAAGGGGCTGACACCCCTCCTGGGAGAGGGGCGAGGTGTGGCAGCAGTTTTCTAGACGTCAGAACACAAAGCACGGGGAGACCCTGACTCAGAGATCGGTTTTGGAGGGAGGAGCCCAGGTCACCAGCTCAGGGGCAGGGGCTGAGGCAGGTGGGTCAGACTTTGTTGAAATCAGGTGTGAGTGCCAGAGACCTCATTCTCCTTCTTTGAACAGAGGCCGCGATTCAGAGGCTAGGAGCCCCGGGGCCTGTCACAGGGTGACTGATCTGCCCCCAGTTCCTTCCGTGCCTCGTCGGCCTCTGTGCAGTGCTGGCTCATGCTGCTGCTTAAATTTATTTTATTATTGGAGTATAACTGCTCTACAACCTTGTGTTAGTTTCTGCTGTTTAACAAAGTGAATCAGTTATATGTATTCATATATCCCCTCTCTCTTTAGCCTCTCTCTCACCCCTCTAGGTCATCAGAGAGCCCCGAGCGGAGCTCCCTGTGCTGTGCGGTAGCTTCCTGCTAGTTATCTATTTCAAATGGCACCCCACCCCAGTGCTTGTGCCTGGAAAATCCCATGGACGGAGGAGCCTGGTGGGCTGTGGTCCAGGGGGTCGCTGAGGGTCGGACGTGACTGAGCGACTTCCCTTTCACTTTTCACTTTTCACTTTCATGCATTGGAGAAGGAAATGGCAACCCACTCCAGTGTTCTTGCCTGGAGAATCCCAGGGACGGGGGAGCCTGGTGGGCTGCTGTCTATGGGGTCGCACAGAGTCGGACACGACTGACGCGACTTAGCAGCAGCAGCAGCAGCAGGGTATATACACCGCATTCTCCACAGCTGAACTGGGCTTCCCTCATAGCTCAGTTGGTAAAGAATCCACCTGCAGTGCAGTAGACCCCAATTCGATTCCTGGGTCAGGAAGATCCCCTGGAGAAGGGATAGGCTATCCACTCCAGTATTCTTGGGCTTCCCTTGTGGCTCAGCTAGTAAAGAATCTGTGAGGGAGGCCTGGGTTTGATCCCTGGGTTGGGAAGATCCCCTGGAGAAGGGAAAGGCTCCCCACTCCAGCATTCTGGCCTGGAGAATTCCATGGACCATATAGTCCATGAGGTCTCGAAGAGTTGGACACAACTGAGCGACTTTCACTTTCACAGGGTATATGTGATGCTGAAGCTCTAGTACTTTGGCCACCTGATGCAAAGAACTGACTCACTGGAAAAGACTCTGATGCTGGGAAAGATTGAAGACAGGAGGAGAAGGGGACAGCAGAGGATGAGATGGTTGGAGGGCATCACAGACTCGATGGACATGAGTTTGAGCAAGCTTCAGGAGTCAGTGATGGACAGAAGAGCCTAGCACACTGCCCTCCATGGGGTCACAAAGGGTTGGACATGACTGAGCGATGGAACAGCACGTGTATATATGCCAATGCTGTGCTCCCGATCAAGCCAACCCTCACCCTCTTTCCCTGTGGCCACAAGTCCATTCTCTACATCTGCATTGCCGTTCCTGCCCTGCAAGGAGTCTGCTTTTTAAAGTGCATCTGAGACCATGGGGCACCCCCAGCTCTTCTGGTGGGGTGGCATGAAACAGACCCTGGGAGAGGGCCCAGGCCAGGCACTGCTGACTGTCCACCATGGGGCCACTTGACCTTGGAAGATCCAGCCAGGCACAAGCTGGTACGATTCTGAGACAAGGGCTTCTCCATAAAAATGTGTGTTATGTGTTCAACCGACAGCAACAGTGTGACAGCTGTCCTTGGAGAGCGGCCCGCAGACTGGGGCCCAGTAAGAGTTAGCTTGCAGCGTCCCCGTCTGTTTCCCAAGGAGGAGGAACCGCCTGCTGTCCTGCCTGCTGTTTTGTAAGTCAGGCGCTTTAGGGAGGACAGGACTTTTGCCATGGGAAGAGGTGTGGGTTTGGGAGCACCGAGGGCAGGGGCGTGTGAAGGGCCAGCCTCCCATCCTTCCCCCATCATCCACCTTCCTCTCTAGTATTTACAAGGCAATGTCTGATCCACAGGTGCTTCCCTGGTGGCTAAAGAATCTGCCTTCAGTGCAGGAAGACATAGGTTCAATTTCTGGGTGGGGAAGATCCCCTGGAGAAGGAAATGGCAACCCACTCCAGTATTCTTGCCTGGAGAATTCCATGACAGAGAGGCCTGGCTGGCTACAGTCCATGGGATCTCAAAGACTCAGACACAACTTACCATCTACACTTGAGCCATAGAATCATACCTTCCTTGGAGCCAATTGCAGACCTAGGGTTGCAGAAGCTCAGACTCTTTCCACACACCCAGACTGGCGTCACCATGACCCTGGCTCTCCCTGGATTCTTGCCTACCTGCAGGCCTTCCTCCGAGCAGCCTCTGAGGCCTTGTCCTGACAGAGAGCCTTCCAGAGTGAGTGAGAGGAGATGACGGAGCCCAAAGATCCAGCCCAGATCGGCCTGGCCTCGGAATGCAGAAAGGCTGCCTAGGTCCAGCCTGTACACAGTGGAGAGCTTCAGACATGGCCCGGGAACTTCCCTGGGGGTCCAGTGGTTAAGAATCTGCCTTGCAACGCAGGGGACACTGGTTTGATTCCTGGTCTGGGAAGGTAGCCCGTGGGCCGCCACTACTGAAGCCAGTGAGTCTAGAGCCCACGCTCTGCAGCAAGAGAAGCCACCACAATGAGAAGCCCCCACACCGCAGTGAAGAGTAGCTCCCGTTGCCACAACTAGAGAAAAACTGGTGCGGCAACAAAGACCCACTACTGACAATAAAACAAAACAAAAACCCGCCTCCTGGGGCTGTGGGCCAGTCACACTGCACCTTCACCCCTACCTGTGCTTTCGGGCCGAGGTGACCCTTGGTCCTCTCTCCCGGGCCCTTTCCCCACCCTCTTCCACTCCCCTCGCCAAGCCAGGGGGAGCCAGGCACATCCCAGCTGGACTTTGGATTCCACCACTTGCTCTGACCTTGGCAGGTCGCACAGCCTTGCTGAGCCTCAGTTTCTGCATCTGTAAAATGGGCGTGTGCTCCGCACCTGGAGGCTCAGTGTTCAACTCAGCGCAAAGCTCAGAGACAGAAGACACCCCAAATCTGGAATTTGGTGGGAAGTTGATGGAGTCTGAACAGTCTGTGGCTCATTAGGTACCTCAGTTTTGTGTTGAATGAGAGACACCAGCTTGTTGGTGCCCCCTAATCCCCTGAGAAGTGAACCCCTGCTTGTTCGTCTCAGGAACTAGTTCAGCTGGGAAAGGGGAGCACCCTCAATTCAACCCTTCTGGATGTTTCCCTCTTCAAAAGAGCACTCTGTCCACGTACCTCATGCAGAGACACAACTCTGGAAACCAGGAGGTCTTCGCTGGTCTTTATATACATGCTGAGGAGGCACCGGTAATTTTGTTCCCACCCGTGGGAATGCGTTTCTCAGGGGAGAGCCTGCTGACCGGCCACAGACAGGTTCTAAGCTGACTCTGGAGGTGGGCCTCGGGGTCCCTGACACTGTGGCCCCTGCGGGTGAGTCTGTGCACAGGGCTCGGGGCTTTCTTCACACTCTTATCAAGCATCTGAGGCCCCAAGAGGAAGAAGACCCCACTGCCCTGTCTGTGCCTGGAGGCTGACATGAAGCAAAAGTCTGCTGAGGGCAGGAGCAGAGACAGGCCGGCCCAGCTGGGCCCTGCCCCACCCCAGCGCCTTCTCCAGGGGCTTCTCGAAGCCCCTCTGAGGGCCTCTTCAGACAGGATCAGAGGCTATTTGGGTTTTTGCTGTGTGACTGTGGCCAACCCCTTGCCACTTCGGGCCACAGCCCCACCCCATCAAGACGTTCGAGGCTGGGCCTCGTGGGGCCTCACCACCTCCCACATGCAAGTGGCTGTTCCCAGGTTCGGGCGTGGAGGGGCTCCCACGGGCCCCAAATGTCATCCAGGAGGCGAGGCTCCAGAGCTGGGACCTGTGAAGAAGGAAGGGAGGGGGTTCCGCAGGACAGACCCCCTGTATCACCCTGTGCCCTCTGCGTCAACAAGGGCCCTGACACCCAGATGGGGCGGCACCCAGAGGGGCAGGGTCCCGTCATCTCTTGGGGCTGCACGGGGGCTGATCAGGACCCAGGCCTCCTCACAGGCCCCCTTCCCCTGGACCTGCTGTGGTTTGTAGATGGCACAGGAGTCGTAAGTACCTGGGTCAGGGCTGAGAAACAGACCCTCCCTGGGAGGGTCACCGAGATGGACGCAAGCCCACCTGGACCACGCACAACAGTGTCCAGGAGGGAGTAAGTTCTCAAGAAATGGTAACGAGAAATGGTCAAGAAATGGTGTGACAGTCATCATTCCTGCTGCTGTTTTTTTTTTTTTTTTCCTTTTTCATCATTGTAGAGAATCATTTTATTTTTAATTTATTTTCATTATCTTAAAATTTTTTTTCTATGAGTTTTTATTGGACTATATATGCTTCCCCAGGTGGCTCAGTGGTAAAGGCTCTGCCTGCCAATGCAGGAGATGCAGGAGACTTGGGTTCGATCCCTGAGTCAAGAAGATCCCCTGGAGGAGGAAATGGCAACCTACTCCAGGATCTTTGCTGGGAAAATCCCATGGACAGAGGAGCCTGGAGGGCTACCGTCTGTGTGGTCTCCAGGGTCGGACACGGCTGAGTGAATGAGCACACAAATAGTTGCTTTCCGTTGTCGCGTTGGTTTCTACTCTACAGCAAAGTGAATCAGCTATGCGCTCACATATGTCCTATCTTTTTTTGGATTTCCTTCCCATTTAGGTCACCACGGAGCTCTGAGTAGAGTTCCCTGTGCTCTACAATAGGTTCTCATTGGTTATCTAGTTTATCCTTAGTAGTGTATATCGGTCAATCTCATTGTTACTACTATTAACTTTATTGTTTGCCAGGAAGTTTTCTGGGAATGCAGAAATGAATGGTTCATGGTCCCTGCTCTCTGGAAGCTTAGACATCAAGACATACGCGTGAATAATCAAAGATAGGAAGTCCTATAGCGGACAGAAATACAGGGCAATAGTGATTTTAATAACAGCAACAATAATAGTAGCGAGTACTATCGGGAACATGCTGTATGATAGCCCCTATGCTAGGAGTTGTATCTGGATTTGGTTTCATGCTTGCAATAACTCTGTGGGGTAAGGAATATTGTCACCTTCTCTTACAGATGAGGAAATTGAGGCTCAGAGGTGGAGTAACTGGTCCAGAGCCCACGGCCAGCAGGAGGTGGAGTCAGGGCTTGAACCTAGGCAAATTTCTTCTTCACTGAGACAAAGGGCACCTCCATTGGGAAGGAGGAAAGGGAGTCAGAGAGGGCTTCTGAGAGGAGGTGACCTCGATTTATTTACACATGCACATCTCGGCAGCCCCGCTTCCCCCCCAGAAGCAGGGACACAAGTGAGCTGACCCACATCTTGTCCCCAGTGCCCAGCGCAGGCCCTGGGGCAGGTCAAGGGGACTCGGTGACTTTGATGAAGGAATGTGTAAGGGGTGTCCACTCTGCCCCAGTCGTGGCCTCACGAAGGGCCTCGTTGCCAGAATTTCTTGTCCACTAGGACAGCCCGCTACCAGCCTTGCTCTGGAACATCAGGTGCCAGCCCCATGGCAGGGCAAGCTCCTCCGGGACAAGGCAGAGGGTGGAGCAGCAACGTGAGGACAGGTCCGTGCTGGAGGTGACCACTTCCCTCAGGCTGATGTTCACAACAGGAGGGTCTGGCTTGTGAAGCGAGGACTCCACCTCCAATTGCCACCCTAGCTGGCTCCAGTCCCCACAGCCTTCAGCCAAGCCCACCTCCCACAGACCCTCAGATCAGCCCTACCCCCACCCCCACCACCGTTATCACTGGCCCTTTCCTTTCCCCGTGAATCTCCATGAATCTCCGTGAATCTCTGCAAATGCTGGCCCCTAAGCTTCTTCCTCTGTGTGACTACAGAGCTCACCTTGGTGCCAGCCATCAGCCCACAGGTGACAGGAGCAGGGCCTAGATTGAGGAGGGGACAGATATTTCAGAAACTGTGTGTTGAGGGGTGGGAGGAACACTGGGGCCACACGGCTTGGAGAAAGGACCCCAAGTGCTTCTGATGCACCTTCCTCAGCTGGAAATCCAGCTTTAAAAACTGTGACCGTCTACTGTTGTTATTGTTCAGTCGCTAAGTCATCTCCAATTCTTTGCAACCTCATAAACTACAGCACGCCAGGCTTCCCTGTTCTTCCCCATCTCCCAGAGCCTGCTCAAACTCATGTCCACTGAGTCAGTGATGCTATCCGACCATCTCATCCTCTGTCATCCCCTCTCCTCCCACACCATCAATCTTTCCCAGCATCAGGGTCTTTTCTGATGAGTCAGCTCTCTGCATCAGGTGGCCAAAGTACTGGAGCTTCAGCTTCAGCATCAGTCCTTCCAGTGAATATTCAGGATTGATTTCCTTTAGGATGGACTGGTTGGATTTCCTTGCAGTCCAAGGGACTCTCAAGAGTCTTCTCCAGCTCCACAGAGATGCTCGGAGGATGCAAACAAAACCGTGTGCACACAGGGCCCAGGGCAAGGAGCAGCTACCTCCGCAAGAGACTGAGCCACACCTGCGTTTGAGTGTGTGAGTGTCTCCTGTGGAGGCATGGAGAACTTCCACAGGACTGGGAGAAAGAGACTCTTGGAGGGTACAAACAAACCCTGGTGTGCCCCGGGACCCAGGAGATAGGAGCAGCGACCCCACACGAGACTGAGCCAGATTTGCCCGTGAGTGTCCTGGATCTCCGGCAGAGGCTTGAGTTGACAGTGGCCTGCTGTGGGGTCAGGGGCACTGGCTACAGCAGTGCTGGGAGCAGCGGCGTGCTGGTATAAGTCCTTTTAAAGGACGTCGCCATTACCCCATTACCCCTCATGGCAGGAGAGGGAACACAGCCCTGCCCATCAGCAGAAAATTGGATTAAAGATTTACTGAGCCTGGCCCTGCTCATCAGAACAAGACCCAGTTTTCCCCACAGCCAGTCCCTCTATCAGGAAGCTTCCACATGCCTCTTATCCTCATCTATCAGGGGGCAGACAGAATGAAAACCACAGTCTGTGCATGAGTTCTAGGCAAACCATACCTTTGACTATACGGATCACTCTTGGCAAAGTAATGTCTCTGCTTGTCAGTACGCCATCCAGGTTTGCCATAGCTTTCCTTCCAAGGGAAGTCTATGGTGAACTGGAACGTGTGTTTCTAAATGGAGGTTGGCCCACAGATACACTTAATTTTACTTTTAAAAAGCCCTCATATCTATTTAAAGAGATCTGAGGGCATTTTTATCCTGGCAACAGGTTCCTTTTGAAGAAGCTTCAAGGAGAGCTGCAGAGGGAGGAGGGGGGCAAGGCCAGCCTTGAGAACACACGCCTGCTTCTGGAACATCCAGCAATGAGGCGTGCCGGCTGCAGACGTGGGGTGACTCTGAATGCTGGTCACGATGGCCGTGGACTTTGGAGGGAGGAAGGCCCTCCCAGACGGGCCTTTGGAACAGCTGGCCTGCTTTCTGGAAGAAAAGGCAGCTGAGTGGAACCAGAAGCACCTGGACTGTCCCAGTTGGCAGGGCACAGAGGTGCAGGACACAGTGATTTGAAACACCGGGATGCAGATAGCTGCCCCCACGTGAAGAGCCTCGGGTAACAGAAGACTGCAGGGACGGAATTTCTGGCAGGACTCTGTCGCTAGAAACAGCCCTGAGACAGGGCGGGCCTGCCCGGTTACCCAGAGATGCCGGGGGTGGGGGCAGGAGCCACCGGCCAGCCTCCTCCTTGGTGCGTGAGATTTTAAACTTGCAGGAGGACAGGGCGGGGCTGGGGCTTGCCAGGTCTCTCAGGCAAAGTGGGACCAGCCTGGGATTGGCGGCCTCAGGGCCCATTGGTCATCACCAGATGAGTTTACCTCTTCCAAGTAGGAGTCAAAGCTTGGGGCCATAAGGAGCACACAGAGCCAATGCAAAGGACTCCTGACCTCTGCCAAGAACTTGGAAGAACACAGAAGCTAAAGGTCATTCCCCAAGTAATTCACCAGGGTGCTGGGTGAGGACGGGGCAGACCCACTGCGGGGCTCCGACAGCAGCCACAGACACTCAACCCCCCGTCCAGGCCTGCAGCTGCCCTGTCCGCTCTCCTGCTCACTGGGCTGCACTGGAGTCTCACTCTCCCTTCTCTTCCCTGCCCCGGGGCCTTTGCTCCTATTCTTCCTTCCGTGCCCACCCCCTTTCCCTGCTAGGGGAATCCTCACTCAGCCTCTAAGCCCTGGGACGGCTGGCCTGTGACCCCCACCATTCTGAACGCACACCAGCTGCCCTAGCTCCCCACCCGCCCAGCCTACCTCGACTCTCCTCCAGCCCGTCACTCCTGTGTGTGTGTTTTCCTCTGTGGATGATGGGCTCCCTGGGGGCAGCCACCTGCTCACGCCTCTCAGAGACACCAGGGGTCTGGGAGGGAGTACGTGCTGGGAGATGTCAATTTCTACTTTGGATTCTAGACCTGTGTTCCCTTGTGTGTGTGTGTGTGTGTGTGTTTGGTTGTGGGTGGTCCTGGGCTTTGTTTGATGTGGTCAGATTCCTCCCCAGGGGCCAGAATCAGCTGGGGCCTCTGACTGACCCCCAGCTGCGGCCCACTCTAGAGACAGCCTTGGGTTATTTGCCACCAGGCCAGGTAAGTTAGTTCAGGACAGACAGTGTGAACTTTCAGCTCACAGTCTCTAAATCGAGGATGCTGCTAATGCAGGCTTCCCAAAGCAGCTCAGTTCTCGAGCCGGACAGAAGGACAAAGAGACCAAGAAATTCAGAGTCCAACCCCAGAGAGTAGGGCCTACAGAGGATGTCACTGGATTAAACAGTAGGGTATTTGTTCATGCAGAAGACGTGTCTGGATGGAACTCTTCTTATGGACATTTTCAAATACAGACCCAAGGGGAGTCTACGGCCATACCAGCCTGAATGCGCTTGATCGTGTCTGATCTTGGAAGCTAAGCAGGGTCAGGCCTGGTTAGTACTTAGGTGGGAGACCGAAGTGGAGAGGTTGGTACTGCAGACTTCACAGATTTTCACCTGGATGCATCTGTGAACCAGCCATGGGCCCTGGTGGAGCTGCGTCTGGGGGCAGTTTAGGGGAGCTGGGTTCCACTTATAGAAGCCAGGCTCTCTTCTGGTCATGAGACATTTTAAACAATAGTGAGGAAGTGAGGCATGACATCCCTGTCATGGCCAGCGCCTTGCTGTGTGGGGGCTGGGGCATGTCACTCTCTGGGTCTCACCTGCCTCAGCTGGAATTGGGGGGCCTGACCTAGATGTTTTCTAGACCCTAGAGACATCCGGAGCTGAATTCACCACCTGTTCCCAAACCTGCTCTGTCCCCCAGATCCCTAGCTCAGTCCATGTACTGCTGTTCCCCCAGGCA
Source organism: Bos indicus (assembly GCF_029378745.1). Classification (NCBI taxonomy): domain Eukaryota; kingdom Metazoa; phylum Chordata; class Mammalia; order Artiodactyla; family Bovidae; genus Bos; species Bos indicus. Next base: position 115,104,199 of record NC_091764.1, on the reverse strand, counting down.
CCCAGAGCAGAAACCTGGGTGTTCCAGACTGCTCCCTCTCTTTCACCTCCCTCCAGCCACGGGCCCTGCCCCTTCTCCCTCCTGAGTGCCTTCTGCTGTGGCCATCTTAATCCCAGCCCCACCAGCATCATCATCCCTGCTGCCTACTGCACCAGTCCCAGCCATCGACAAAACAAAAAGACAGCCTGCTGAATGGGAGAAAACATTTGCAAATGATATAACTGATAAGGGACTCATATCCAACGTATATAAGCAGCTCATCCAACTCAATATCAAAAAAATTCTCAAGTGGGCAGGGGACCTGAATAGACATTTTCCCAAAGAAGGTATATAGAGGGCCAACAGGCACATGTAGAAATGCTCAACCGTGTTAATTATCAGAGAAAGGCTAGTCAAAAGCACACTGAGACATCACTTTACACACGTCAGAATGATGATCATCAAAAAAACAACAGCAGTAACAACACACAAATAATAATGGTGAGGATGTGAAGAAAAGGGAGCCCTTGAGCACTGTTGGTGAGAAAGTATATTGGTGTAGCCACTATGGAAAACCGGTTGGAGGTTTCACACGCACACACCAAAAATAGAATCACCATATGACCCAATAATTCCATTCTTTGATATATATCCCCCTAACCCAAAAGCTCTAAAGGAAAAGATACATACACCCCAATGTTCATAGCAGCATTATTTATAATTGCCTAGATTTGGAAGCAATTGAAGGGTCCATCAACAGATGAATGGATAAAGAAGATGTGGGACATATATTTCTCAGCCATAAAAAGGAATGAAATTTTGCCGTTTGTAGTCACATGGATGGACTTGGAGGGCATTATGCCAAGTGAAATAAGTCAGACAGGGAAAGACACATACTGGATGATATCACTTATATGTGGAGTCTAAAAAGTACAATAAACTAAAGAATATAACAACGAAGACGCAGACACAGATGTAGAGAGCAAACTGGTGGTTACCAATGGGGAGAAGGAAAGTGGGAGCGGCAGGATGGGGTTGGGGTTAAGAGGCACAAACTACTATGCATAAAATAAGTAAGCTAGGAGGATATATTGTATAGCACAGGGAGTATTTCATAATAACTATAAGTGGAGTATCATGCTTGTGCTCACTCGCTAACCTTGAAAACTTGTCAATCACCCCACTGCACGCCTATCATTTATGTGGTATTGAAAAGTAACTATATCTCAACGAAAGCACAGAAAAATTAAAAGCAGCTTTTGAGAGCTGGGAGGACAAGTGGAAGGTGCATGCTAAGGACAGGAGAGGGGCTGGGAGCCTCCTGCCGCTCGGGACCAGCTCACAAGTCAGCGGCGGCCACGTCTTTTCCAAGGCTTCCTCCAACATCTGTCTGGCTGGTGGCTCCCTCGGGGGCGCCTCTGCAGTGTCCCCACCGCCTTCACACCCCTGTGGGACCATGTCGGCTGACGAGAGCGCAAGCAGGCTCCCCCCTGGCCCCCAGGGCCAAGCTGCCTTCTGAAAAGGATACATTCCTTTAAGGCAATAAGGGATGCATTCCTTTAATCCCCCTGCCCCATCTTTTCCAGGGCTGCCCACTGCCACTCAGGCCTGGGTGCCAGGTCTGCTCAGAGGACTTGCTGCAGGGGATTTTTTGGGGCCCCCCTTTTCTTACCTTCCATGTGGCTTCTATTGGGGGCCCCCATCTGTCTGTCTATATGGGCCAAACGTGCATGCCGGGCCCTCTGTCCGTCAGGGGTGGGAGGGCCGGGGTCGGGCAGGGCAGGCAAGGGCTGTGTCTTGCTGCCAGCTTGCCCTCTTCCCATGCTCCCAAGGGGGCTCCTCCAGAATTGGGGGTGAGCCAGCTGCATTTCCGTGGGCTGACACCTGGCCTGGGACAGCGCCAGTGAGCCCCTGCCGTTGCCGAAACTACTCCCTGGGGCAGGCGGTCGGGCTCCCCATCAGGCTGGGCTCAACACCAGGAAGGAGAGGTTTGGCTCCAGATGTGGCTCCCTGCGTGGGATCGGCAAAGCAGGGACCACCTAGCTCTGCCGAGGTAAGGAGGAGGAGTTGAGGCCCAGCTGGTGTCCAGACTGGTACCTGCTGTGCCCAGCACCCGCAGGGCAGCTTCACTGCTCCGGGAATCCTAACCTCCCTCCTCTTTCTGTGAACATGACCCATCCAGGCAGCCGATCATGCATCCTGTCCACCTTTTCTGAGCCCCACTTCCTCCAGGCACCGGTGGTAGCGTGGCCCCTCCCTCAAGGGCCTCATGGTCCCTGAGAGCATGCGGCGTGTGTTACGTGATTAAAATAATAACACAACGGCAACGGTGGATTACATGCTGACCACATGTGAGGAGTGATGCCTCCCCTGCTCTGACTCATTCAGTCCCCACTGCGGTCCTACAGCATTGGCGGGGGTTTAGGCGACTCATTGGAAAAGCCCCTGATGCTGGAAAAGATTCAGGGCAGGAGGAGAAGGGGGCGACAGAGGAGGAGATGATTGGATGGCATCACCGACTCGATGGACATGAGTCTGAGCAAACTCGGGGACATGGTGAAGGACAGGGAAGCCCGCTGTGCTGTAGTCCATGGGGTCACAGTCGGAGACAACTGATCAAGCGAGCAACAACAGTGAGTGAGGAGGTATGGATCAGCTAAATTACCCAAGGTCACCGGCCAAGACGCACTTGGGGCAGAACCGGAATCCAGGCCACGTGTATCATCGTAAGCCAGCCAGGGTGGGCTGGCTGAACAGTTCATAAAGCACTTTGGGGTGTATTTATTGGTCTTTCCATTCTCTCCACAGATCTGTATGAATCTCAGGTAACCCATACTTCTAGGGAAAGGGGGCCATTCTCCTATGTTCTAATTCTTTGAAGATGATTATGCATACACAGGAGAGAAGGGGATAGCAGGAATGTGTGTCTCCCCTGATAAATCCCTCCATCTCTGCTCCCCAGGGGCATCAGCGTTATAGTACCTGTGGGTCTCCCCAGAGATAGTTTACCCTTATATTCTCACGTGTTTATATTCTGTATAAAGTGAAAGTGAAGTCGCTTAGTCGTGTCTGACTCGTCGAGATCCCATGGACTGTAGCCTACCAGGCTCCCCTGTCCCTGGGATTCTCCAGGCAAGAGTACTGCCTGGAGGGTTGCCATTTCCTTCTCTATATTCTGTATAATTCTCCTTAAAAAAAAAAAAAAAAATCACTCGGATTTCCCTGGTGGTCCAGTAGTTAAGGGGAAATGGTTTCGATCCCTGGTCCGAGAAGATTCCATATGCCAGAGCAACTAAGCTTGTACGCCATGACTACTGAAGCCTGCGTGCTCCAGAGCCCGAGTGGCATGACTACTGAGCCCTTGATCCAAAGTGCTCGGCAACGAGAGAAGCCTCTGCTCACTGCAACTAGAGAAAGCCTTCGGGCAGCAACCGACCCAGCTTAAAAAAGGAAAAAAGAAAGAAGAACAAGATCCAGGCGGCGGAACCCGATGTGCACTGAAGTACCCTGCTGCATGTCTTCCCCTCGGGTGCGCCTTTGTGGCTTCACCTACCCTCGCTCTTCTCAAGCCGGACACTCCCTGACGACGCTGCTGTTTGCCTCTGGACGAGTTCGGTTCTTTCTCGGGCCCCCTTTTCGGTGTGGTGCATCTTTTGAAATCGTTCCCTCTATGGTGTGAGTTGTTCTCTGCTGTGTGTATGTGCGTGTTCCTTCTGATCACTCGGAAGACCCGTTGTCAGCCAGCAGCGAGGCAGATAGGCACCATCAGCCCCGATCAGGCTCAGAGAGGGGCAGTGACCTGCCTGCGGTGGCCCAGCCTGGGAGGTGTGAGCCAGGACCCAGCTCAGATGTGCGGTCCCAGGCTCCGGCCAGCGCCTTCTCCGTAGGGCTCTTTATGGAGACAGCAGCAAGACCTGCCTGCCAGGAGTGGGGTGGGGGTTCAGCCATCGTGGCAGGATCCGGAGGCACATGGCGGTGTTCTGTCTTGGAAGGGTTGGGCTGACACCTGTGTAAATAGGTCGGCGAGGGGTCTGGGAGAGGTTTGTGAGCCACCTTGGAGACTGTGGGAGGCAGTGGGAGGCAGCTGCAGATGATGGGGTGAGAGGCGATGAAACGTGGCCCTGCCGGGCACTGGGGAGGAGGGAAGAGGTGAGATGCTTAGGGAACCCAGGGAGCTGGCAGGGGTGGGGTGGGAGGGGAGGCTCAGCATGCTCGATGCTTGATTTCCAGCCGCATCCCCGGGAGAGGATGAGAGGGAGTGGAGAGGTAGGGGGAGATTGTTCTAGGGGATGGAAAATTCAAGGCTGGGGGAGCATCTCCAAAAGAGATGGGGTGGGGATTTTCCTGTGGTCAAGGGGTTAAGACAATGTGTTTTCACTGCAGGGGGCGCAGATTCAAATCCTGGCCGGGAAGGAAGATCCCACAAGCCATGTGGCACAGCCGAAAATAAAGAGAGAGAGATGGGGGTGGGCTGAGCGAGGGCCGCCGCCTTCAGGAAGACAGGCGGGGAGAGAACCTGGACGATAACCTGGGACCAGGAGAAGAGCACGCCCCTTCAGGGGGTGGGAAACGCACACCTGTTCCCAGCCGCCCCACCCGGCAGCCAGTTCATCGGGAGCTGACTGGGCACCTGGCTGCCCGGGAGCGGGCACCTGGCAGCCACAAGGACAGGGGTTTTCAGTCGCCCGCTCTCGGGGAAGGGTGCCTTTCCCAGTGGTCTGTGCTGCCCCCCAGTGGGCTCTGCCCGCCCCGCCCCCCCGCCGCATTGCCCTAGCCCACAAAGGTTGTCCGGCCACAGCCACCCTTCTCCTCCCCAGCAGGCCGCCCTTGGCCTTGGCGGCTGGTGAGTCTGCAGAGCTCTGTCCTGGCCCTTCTTCCTCCCGCACCCCGAAGGCCTCCTAAGCCCAGCTCCCCAACCACAGGGAGGGGGAAGTGGTGGCACAGACCCCAGCCCAGTCACCATCTTTCATACACGTGCATCTTTTGCAAAACGCTTGCCAGTCAGAGGCAGAACGGCTCTTCCCTTTACACAGGGGCAGAGATAAGCTCATAGAGGGCAGGGGATGCACTTCAGCCCTGCTGGGCTCAGTGTCCCACCCCCCCCGCTCGGTGTCCCCACCCCTACAAGGGAGGCTGGAGCCATGGGGAAGCCGAGGATGCCAGTCCCAGCTGCCCAGACACTGCCCTGCTTCCCTTCCTGGAGGCTTGGGCCCTTGGATCCCAGAGGGGCACGCCTGTAGGGGGAGGGAGGCCCAACTCTCGTGTTCCCACACAACCTGGGCCCAGCTGCTAACAGGGCACTTCCTGCCCGGACCCCTGCCCAGCCTTGCCCACCCACTAGAGCTCCATCTGCCTCACCAGCCTCATCTGGAATCTCTTCCTTCCTGTCCATTCTAAGAGCCCCTCATCGAGTCCCAGGCACACCCCACGCTCTCCTGCCCGTGTGGTTTTGCTCTAGAATGCCCTGCTTGAATCTCTCTGCCTCCCTCCCTCCCCGCTCCTCCACCCTTCCAGGCTCTGCTCAAACCCCTCCTCCAAGCAGCCTTCCCTGATTGGTCCCCTTTCAGGGGTGAAGAGGACAGAGAGGGAAGAGCAGCTTGTAGGGAAAAGGGCACTGGCTGTGGGCCAGCCTGGGCTTCACCAAGAGACCCCCAAGAGACTGGAGCGGCTCAGCATTCACACCTCTGTTTCTGTTTTTGCCTCACTGTGTGGCTTTGCAGGATCTTAGTTCCCGGGCCGGGAATTGAACCTGGGCCCTCAGCAGTGAGACTGCAGGGTCCTAAACACGGGAGCTCCTGGGAGTCCTCCATAAGTCCTCTGTGGATGGAGGTGGACTAAAGAGATGAGAAGAGGAAGGAAGACCAGCTTGGTGTTTGATCTGTAACACGCATGGTTCCCGTCCCCTCAGAGCTCCAGTGGTCATCTTGAGGGGTGTCCCGGGCTGAGGGGTCCCTTTGTCCCATCTTGGGTGGGAGCAGGGGCAGGTAGAGGCCCCTGGCCTCTCCCCAGGGCTGGGGCTGGAGCATGGAAGTCAGGTCAGCACCCTGCACCTGGTGCCCTAGAAGTGGGCTGGGAGCGAAGGCTTAAGCGCTGGGTCACCGCACTCAGAAGTCCTCCCCATCCCAGGGCCGTCCAGTGGAAATCCACTAACCCAGACAGTCCCAGGCCACCCGCGGGCACCTCGCTATACTGAGGCCGTCTGGTTAGCAGGTCAGCCCCTGAGCTGCATGCTCCCCTTTCCGGGGCCGGGCCTTGGTGACATTGTGAAGAGCTGGCCCCTCTTCCCTGGCAGAATTGAGGCAGCATTTCGGGAGCAGGCAGGTCTGGAGGCCCAGCAACCTGGTCCTGGCAGGACCCTAACCCGATGTGTGACTCAGGCAAGTCCCTTGGCATCTCTGGGCTCCAGTCCCTTCATCTGCGAAAAGGGGATAATTAACCCCGCTTCATGACATCAGACGGGGGCTGCCGAGGAAGGGCTCTGCGCCTGGCCCTGGAAAGGGCGGACCTCCATCCTTGGTCTCCTGTTGGACGCTGCACCCTGAAGGAGGCCTGGGGCACCATCCCAGCCCCTCCCCATCCTCTATGGACCTCTGCTGGGTCTCTGTCGGTCTCTCTGCCCTGAACACACTGAGAGAGGGACCTGGGACAGCCCTGCCGGCCTCTCAAGTCCCATCTATCCAGAATAGCTCCAACTCCCAATATCTCACAGGCAAAGTCTCCGCGCTGATGGCCTGAAGTCTTTTGATAGATACTCCGTGGAAATTGGGAGAAGGCAATGGCACCCCACTCCGGTACTCTTGCCTGGGAAATCCATGGACTGAGGAGCCCGGTAGGCTACAGTCCATGGGGTCGCACAGAGTCGGACACGACTGAGCGACTCAGCAGCAGCAGCAGCAGCCGTGGAAACCATTCTCCTGGATTTCTTCAAGTGGGACTTGGATGGACTCTCCAATCCCAACACCCACCTCCCTTGGAGCTGGACTCAGCCGTGTTGCCTCTGGACTTAGTCAGGACCCACTGTGTCCAGCCTCCGTGTTGGGCAGAAGGGAACTGGCGGAGGCCCCGGACCCGGGCCCACACCACGTGAGCCTGGTTTGGAGGTAAATAGATGACTCTGCACACACAGGGACAAGCGCTTTCCAGTCCTTGTCTGGAAAGTATCAGTTGTACTGATACTCTGTACAGTACTTTTCCCAAGTGTTGCTGGATTCAGGGCCACTCTCGGTGGCTCGGGATTTTCTCCATCAGTGGATGCTAAGAGGTCAATTGACTCAGGCGACTAAAAGGTCAGGTGACTCTCCAGGTGTGCCTGTGTGTGAAGCGACACCCTCGTTCCGGAAAAGGTTGGAGGCTATGATGTAATGATTCCCCCAATTCACAGGTGGGAAGAGAGAGGCAGAGAGAGGCAATTACTTGTCTCAAGCCCCAGGGACAGAGTCCACTCCAGAACCCACGTAGGTGGGTGGCCGCTTCTTACATCTGGGTCTTGGGTCCTGGGTGAAAGGCTCTTGGAAGATCCCGGCGCAACCCCAGGGACCAGATGCAACAGTCAGGATGGAGGCAGGCCTGAGGGTGAGTGGGCACAGGTTCTGCCCGTGGCCCAGCAACCCTCCCTGCCTCCTTCTGCCCTTTTGCCAGTGGCCTGGACCATGTGACCAGCTGGCGCTGTGTTTTCACAGCCTTCACCACTCTGCTCTCCCTGCCCCGACGTGGTCCTTCATGCCGCCAGTCAAGCAGCCCATCTTCTCCTGTTTTAAGAATATGGGCAGTGAAGAAGGCAGATTTGATGCCTCTGACTCCTGTGCCCGTTTATGTTAGAAAGCCTGGCCTTCCCACCCAGCACTGCCCAGCCGCTGACCACGGGCCATTTCAACATCCTCCTCCTCCCTTGGTTTGCCACCCACAAAACTGCATTCCCAGTTTTCAAAGCTTGTAGAAATGAACTCTGCTCTGTGAAACAACAGCCACCCAATCACAGTGCTCGCCGGACGTCTTCCCCGTTGGGTGCAGACCTGGCAAGGACTCCTGGTGCCCACGGTGCCCTGCAGCCTGGCAGCCCCTTTTCACTTCCAACAGCTTGTGCCAGCCGCCTCCATCACCTAAGTCCATCTGGAGGCTTGTGGTCCAGCCAGAAGTCAGACCGTTCTGTAGCTCAGGTGGCGATCTTCACCCACTTTTAAAGGATGAGATCACTCATGGCTGGGAGAAGAATACAGTAACTTATTAAAGTTTACTTGTTCCCCTTTTAATGTTAAAAAGAGAATAGAGAGTGCAGGTCTGAGCCTCAGGAAGGCCTGACCGATCAATATCAACCCTTATAAAAAGAGACAGCGAGGGACTTCCTGGTAGTCCAATGGCCAAGACTCTGAGCTTCCATATTGGGAGCTAGAGGTCCTAGGACCAATCCCTGGTCAGGGAACTAGATCCCATACAGTGCAACAAAAGATCGAAGATTCTGAGTACCGCAACTAAGATGCTACACAGACAAACAAATACATATATTTTTTATTATTATTTTAAAAAGAGATCCAGGGGTTGGAGGAGCCAGGGGAAGTCCCAGCAGTGTGGGGGCAGGGAAGAGGAACGCTGATGAATCCCAGGGTCGGGGAGGCATGGGCAATGATCTTTAGATCCCTGCCCTGGACCTGAGGCTCAGGGAGTAGCCACCTGTGCCCTTTCCAGACCAGAGTCCCATTCCTTTGAGTAGAGGGCAAGTTACTGAGTCCCTGCTCACTCTGCTAGCCACACAACAGGCCTGTGAATCGGGTGACAAGGTGTTAAGGCAAGGAATAACCAGCAGATCAAGAAGATGGAAGCCTAGCATCTTAAAATAACCATCTTACCGGGGTCTTATCGGTCCAGTGTCTTTTATAGAACATAGAGGAGGAAGAGGAGAGGAAGTGAAATACAAAGGCCATTAATCTTGCAAATACCTCCTGTTATGGCCAGTCTCAGAGAGGGGATGAGCTAATTTCTTCTTTCTTTCAATCATTCACGGGTGGACAGGGTCAGGATGACTTCCTGAACACTCTTTGGTTCAACATTCAGGCAGAGGGGCAGGGCTCCCCAGTGCAGGCCGTTATGTATGGACACCATCCTTTCAGTGAAAAAAAGCCACGGGAAGGAAAGGTTAAAGAAATACAGATCCAGCAAAGACTCAGATTCGGTCCTTCCCTGTAACAGACACGCTGCTTCAAGCCGTCTTCAAGGCTCAGAAACCACTTCCCCACTTCTGTCTTCTCTTCTTTTTTGGGGTGTCCCTGTCCTCACCTCCCAGCTCACCCCTCCTCTCGCACGCCACGTGGCCTTCCCTCTGCTCCCTCCTTTTTTTCCTCCTTATCTTTTCCTTCTTGCTCAGTTAGGGAGCCACTGGGAAGGTTTCCTTATTTCCTCTTTTGGCCTCCTGCTTGGGACATTTACTGCTTCAGCAACCAGCTCTCTGCAGAATCTCTGAAAAAGGCACCACTCTCCCCTCAGTGAGCCCGTGATCTCTGGCGAGTCTAAAACCCCTATCCAAACACTGATGCTGAATAGAACTCACCACTTACGGCTGAAGATAGATCCCCCCCATCTCAAGTCCGCTGAGCCAGGCCAGAAAGGGATAACTGTCTCCTGTCTTTTTCTTTTTGATATGATCTCATGTTTTCTTGTAGAGAAGTTGCAAGAACTGGGCCCCCAAAAATTCTCGTGTCCCCGTAACTCAGGTTCTGGGATCAGTAACATTTGGCATGTTTTGCTTCTCTCTCTAGATAACAGACAGAGACAAATAGATGTGGTTTTGAGCTATAGAAAGATAGTGATTTTTTTTTTTTGTAACTGCTGGAAATTAGGTTGCAGATACCATGCCTCTTCGATCCTGAATATCTCGATGTATTCCCCAAGAATAGACTTTCTTTTATGTATCCGCAGTACAGTTTTCAAAATCGCCAGTGTAACATCAGTGCAGCTCTGCGATTTCATTTATGGCTTACATGTACACTTTGCCAATCGTCCGCACAATGTCATTTAGGGCTGTTTTCCCTCCAGGCCAGGATCAAATCCAGAGCTGTGTGTGGCTCAGATGCCCCATCTCTGGTGTCCTTTAATCTGTCCGACTCTTTGAGTCCCCATGGAGTCCATGGAATTCTCCAGGCCAGGATACTGGAGTGGGGAGCCTTTCCCTTCTCCAAGGGATCTTCCCAAGCCAGGGATCAAACCCAGGTCTCCTGCATTGCTGGCGGATTCTTTACCAGCTGAGCCACAAGGGAAGCCCAACAATACAGGAGTTGGTAGCCTATCCCTTCTCCAGCAGATCTTCCCAACCCAGGGATCGAACACGGAAGGCTACAGGGGTGATGTGTGTTAGTATCTCATTGCTGCTATAACTTAGCAAGCTTAGTGGCTTACAAAAGCACAATTTTATTATTGGGTTGGCAAAAAAGTCCATTTGGGTTTTTCCATAAGTTGGTATGGAATATTTTAGTTTGGAAGTTTGGAAGTCCAAAAGGGGCTTCACTGGGTTAAAATCAAAGTGTTAGCAGAGTCTGTTCCTTCTAGAGGTTCTAGAGGACAGTTGGTTTCCATGCCTTTTAGAGCCACGCAGTCTGTGGCTCATGACCCCTTCCTCCATCTTTAAAGTCAGCATCTCATGATCTTTAAATCTCTCTCTGACTCTTCTGCCACCCTCTTCTGTCTTTTAAGGACCCTTGTGATTACAATGGATCCACCCAGGTAACCCAGAACAATCTCCCTGTTTTAAGATCCTTCCTTTAATCACATCTGCAAAGACTCTTTTGACATATAAAACAACATATTTGCAGGTTCTGAGTATTGGGATGTGGACAAGCCACCATTCCGTCATTTCTTGAACACTTGCTTGCTTTCTGGTATAAGAAGATGTCCTGGGTTAAGGCTTCCAGGATTCCCTGAGAATCGGGGTAGAATGCTCTACCCCGATTCCTATAGAGAAGCTTCTGCTCCCTAAATTCTGAAGCCCCATGCCCTCCAGCCAGCCCCTCTGGAGTCCTCCAACCTGAAAGATACACTTCCCCATCTGCTTCCTGCCCTACCCTGGCTCCTGATTTACACCTCAGCTCCTTCATTTGTAATATGGGACTGATAATATCTCACTGGGCAGTTGTGAAAATAAAATAGATGACCTAGGAAAAAGGCCTGACCCAGTGCCAGGCAGAAGGTAAATACCAGCAAAGACGTCTTATCAGTCCTCTCCTAACTGTGCCCCATCCCTTCTTCTTAGGTCCTCAGATGCATGTTCTCTGTGTTATTTTAATATTTTATTCCTTGCCTCCTCTTCCCCATTTCTGTTTCTCTTGTCATCCACTCCCCATAGTCACACCTGCTGATATACGTAATATCTGACCTTCCAACCCATCTTACAGGCAGTTAATACATTATGTTTTTTAACTTTTAACAAATGTATTTTAAATACAAAATGCTTTTCAGGAGTCCACAAGTTTTACATCTTTAAAAAAGCGACATAATTTTTAGGATTCAAAAATTCTGTTCTTCAAAAGAAATGACTAAGTGTTTTCTTCTGTGGTTTCAAACTTTCTACACGCAACTATTTGACTGTTCTATGCTACCCCAGACAGGCCTGGCATAACTGAACTGCTTATGTGTTACTGACTTTCCCAAAAGAAAGTTAAAAAAGGAGTTTGCAGTAAATGCAAATCTCTCATACAATGTTTAATGCAATATCTAACACAAAAGAAGATTTAAAAAGATTATTTCTTTCCTCATTTGATTTGCCAGGAGTTAATGTTCTGTAAAAGCAAAAAAAAAAAAAAAAAAAAATCATTTACAAACTGTAACACTGAGGGTTCCTTTTTCACTCAAGATGTTTACTACTCAAAATGACAACAATTACATCTGTAAGAATATAATAAAAGGGATGGAAAACAGCAATGCAATCAACAAGTGTAGATGTTAAATACGATTTTTTAAGGGTTCTTTTTACGGAGTAGGAAGGATTAGAAGCTTGGGAAAATCCAAAATTTGAAAAAAAAAATAAATAAAAGGAAAGAGAAAAAGATGTCCTCAACTGTGACCCCTCTGTTTATCAATAGCGTCTTGGGCTGTAGGACGGAGCGCTTGACCATGATCTGTATCGACTACAGTAAGGAGAAGGGATCTTCTGTACCGGTCATCACAGTCTTCATACCTGTTGTGCCCACGATCACACCCTCCATCAGAGTAAGAAACTCGGCTCTGCCACCTCCTCCGCCTCCGCCACCATGGCCAGCACTACAAGGCGGGCTGCCAGTGTATATGTACACCTGCTGTAGGTGTGTGGCCCTCTGGGTGACAGAACAGTCCACCAAACTCTCCCACCATCCAGTTCCGGTCCATTTGCCCTTTCCTTAGCTTCCCTTGAGTCATCTATTCTCTTGAGATAAACGAAAGCATATCCTCGGGATCGTCCAGTTCGCTGGTCATGAACCGCACTGCCGCCACTCAGTGGTCACACACGCTGAGGGGTTCGCCCTGCTGCCTGTATGTCTCCTCCGGCTAGACGCTGGAGAGTGACGTCGGCTCCTTTGGCGCCAGGATCCTGGTGCACCGGATCTACTTCGAGATCGCCTCTGTGGCTTCAAAGTTGTTCTCCCCTACATCATTCATGCCGGCCAGGTGCTCCCCAGAACTAAATAAGAAACAAGCCTTGGCTTGAGAACCGATGGCCTAATCAACCCACTAACTGGACGGTGGGGAAGAGGAAAGGGACAGCAACAACGGCCCCTCCACTCATGCTCTGGCAAAAAGGTGCCACTGATGCATTATTTTAAAAATACACGGCAGAAAAGTATTTTGTTGTTGTTGTTTTTCAGTCACTAAGTTGGGTCTGATTCTTTGTGACCCCCATGGACTTCCCGCAGAACACCAGGCTCCTCTGTCCTCCACTATCTCCCAAATTTGCTCAAACTCATGTCCATCGAGTTGGTGATGCCATCCAACCATCTCATCTTTTATCGTCCCCTTCTCCTCCTGCCTTCAATCTTCCCCAGCATCAGGGTCTTTTCTAATGAGTCAGCTCTTTGCATCAAGTAACCAAAGTATTGGAGCTTCGAGTTCAGTATCAGTCCACCCAGTGAATATTAAGGATGGATTTCTTTTAGGATTGACTAGTTTGATCTTCTTGCAGTCCAAGGAACACTCAAGAACCTTCTCCAGCACAGTTCAAAAACATCACCTCTTCAACACTAAGCCTTCTTTATGGTCCAACTCTCACACTGGTATATGACTACTGGAAAAACCATAGCTTTGATTATATGGATGTTTGTTGGCAGAGTGATGTCTCTCCTATTCAGTACGTAGTCTGGGTTTGTCATAGCTTTCCTTCCAAAGAACAAGCGTCTTTTAATTTCACGGCTGCGGTCACCTCCTACAGTGATTTTGGAGCCCCCCCCCCCAAATAAAATCTGTCACTGTTTCCACTTTTTCCCCTTCTCTTTGCCATGAAGTGATGGGACTGGATGCCATGATCTTCGTTTTTTGAATGTTGAGTTTTAAGCCAGCTTTTCCACTCTCCTCTTTCACTTTCATCAAGAGGCTCTTTAGTTCTTCGATTTCTGCCATAAGGGTGGTGACCTCTGCATATCTGAGGTTGTTGATGTTTCTCTTCGAAATCTTGATTCCACCCTGTGATTCATCCGGTCTGGAATTTTGTATGACATACTCTGCATACAAGTTAAATAAGCAAGGTGTTGAGATACAGACTCGATGTACTCCTTTCCCAATTTTGAACTAGTCTGTTGTTCCATGTCTGGTTCTGACTGTTGCTTCTTGACCTGCATACAGATGTCTCAGGAGGCAAGTAAGATGGTCAGATACTCCCTTCTCTTTAAGAGTTTTCCACAGTTTGTTGTGATCCACACAGTCAAAGGCTTTAGCATAGTCAATGAAGCAGAAGTAGATTTTTCTGGAATTCTCTTTCTCCTATGCACCCCAATGTTCATAGCAGCACTATTTACAACAGCCAAGAAATGGAAGCAACCTAAACGTCCATTAACAGATCTGTATTTGGGGGAGCAGCAATCAGAGCAGAAAGGTCTCTGTAGATGCTCATCCAAGCCCTCACATTATACTGCAAAACTGCAACCCAGACAGAGTGAGGAACTTGAGCAAAGTCCCAGGCACAGGTTGGGGCTGGGGGAGGGCAGCGGAGTTTAGAACCCAGACTCCCACTCCCAGGGCTCTCCTAGGTCCCTGATCCAGCACAGCTGCAGAATTAAGTCTGACTTGACCCCCGAGACCCGATGGATATTATGTGTCCAACTCCCCCACTTCCGGCTACCAGGTTCGCTTGCACTCTCAGTTTCCTCATCCGCGAAATGGGGGCAGGAACAGCCTTTCCATCACGAGTGTCAGAGACCTGGCAGAAGAGCTGGTCCCGCTCACCGGGGCCCCATCACCCAGAAATCTGGGACTGTGCTCTCGGCCAAGGACGTGCGTGTGGGGGCGCGTTAAGGTGCCCACATCCTGCTGACGCTGCCAAGGCACACCTGGTGCACACCCAGGTATGGGGATGGTGGAGGGGGGGGGGGGGTGGGCCTCGGCTCGAGGGACCTCATTGGCTGGTGGGTGATGCAGCCCGGGGGCGGGGCTTGGGCTCCGGCCTGAGCTTCACCTCTTGGCCACAAGTCCAACTCGGCACTCAACCGGTGAAACTTCCCGCTGGAGCACCCCTTCTCTGCCCCGTCGGCCAGCGATCATCCCTCCCGGCCCTGTTCCAGCCGCACCCCTGCGTCTGGTCCCATTGCCACGAGCTGCTTCGAGAAGGAGGGCAGCTGGAGCCGGTCCTTCGCGGGCGCGGCTTTCCTGGGTCTCTACCACGTGGGGGTGATCCACCGCCTGAGGCAGCCAGCCCGCGCCTCCTCCGCGGCGCCAGCCGCTTCTACGGCTCCTCGTCCGGGGCGCTCATCGCCGTCAGCATCGTCAGCGGTCTGTCTGTCGGTGAGTCCGGGGACTGACTGCGTGGACCAGGAGCGCAGGGAGCATCGCGGCTTACCTGCCCGAGTCGAGGCTGATTCCAACCTGAGAGGGTGGGAGCGGAGAGGAGTGTCTCAGGGAGCCTGGCGCGGTGCCCTGCGCTCCCTCCAGCCAGCCTGTTCTCACTTAATCCTTATGAGAACCCCTAGGACAGGGGACCACGGGCATCCCCATTTTCCAGAGGATAAATCTGAGGCTTAGAGCCTGGAAAACCGTTCCCAAGGTCAAGAGGCTGCACAGAGCATTTATTCATTGATTTATTTATTTTAATAATTATTTATTTGGCTGCTCCTGGCCTTAGTTGTGGCATACAGGATCTTTTAGTTGCAGTGTGTGGGATCTAGGGATCCCTGACCAGGGATGGAACGCAGGCCCCCAGCTTTGGGAACCCAGAGTCTTAGCCACTGGACAACCAGGGAAGCCCCCTGCACAGAGCGTTTGAAGGCAGTGCCGGACACAGAAATTCTGAGCTGGAGTTGGAGCAGGGAGACCATTCATTCCCCTGGCACCTGGGAGGGAGGGCGGGGGCTGAAGGCCCCCTCCCTCCCCCACCCTGCAGATTTGTGCTGCTCCCTCCTCCTGGCCATGGTCAAGCGAGTGGAGCAGCTGAGCCTGGGCATCTTCCACCCCGCCTTCATGCCCATCGAGACCATCAGGCAGGACCTGCAAGACTCGCTGCCCACAGACATTCACATCCTGGCCTCCCAGCGGCTGGGCATCTCGCTGACCCACTGGCCCGAGCGCAAGAACTTCATTGTCACCGACTTCGCCACCCGCGATGAGGTCATTGAGGTGAGCAGGGGGTGGGACGCAGGGCCTGGCAGCAGGTGAGTGAGTGCCATCTCCTACCCGAGTGACCTGCAGGCGCTTTCCAGAGCAGACACTTCTCTGGGGCCCTGGGGAGGGGGGGCGGATCAAGCAGGAGATGTTTACTAACGAGGGAGTTGAGTTGCACAGAGGGGCGGCCACGTGAGTAGGGCTCCCAAGCCTGCTGTTCGGAGGCCCCTCGGCTCTACATGGAGGGATATGGCTGGGGGTGGGGGGCAAAGTCAGGCTTCTTCAGTCAGAGCCCCCGCTGGGTCTGCTCTTCCCGGAAGAGGGGGTGCCTGTGCACCCCCAACCTGGTCCTCCAGGTGCCTTTGGATGCAGCAGAGAAGCATCAATTCTCTGTTATGTGCCAGTCACCACCCCAAGTGGGACAGCAGAATGACAGACAAAAATCCCTGTCTTCCGGGGGCTCCTATTCAAACCTGTGAGGGTACAGATAATGGCCACAAGCTCGTGTAAGGAAATAAGAAGCAATCCAGTATCGGAAGGGGATATGACAGGGAGCCCCATGGTCAGAGAGGGGCTGGGTCTACAGGGAGCTCAGAGAGGTGTCAGGCACATCTCTGCTCAGCCTTGCCACCCGGGTCCCTGCAGCAGAATCCTCTTCACCGTGGTGCCCCATCGCCCAGCACGGGGATCATCTCTGGGTGTTGACCGGTGTATGGGGTGCTGTGCTAAGTTGTTCCAGTCATGTCCAATTCTTTGCGACCCTATGGACTGTAGCTCACCAGGCTCCTCTGTCCATGGGATTCTCCAGGCGGGAATACTGGAGTGGGTTGTCATGCCCTCCTCGATGGGATCTTCCTGACCGAGGGATCAAACCTGCGTCTCTATGTCTCCCACACTGGCAGGCGGGAAGCCCAGTGTGTGCAAGAGCGGGGCCATTTGCTGTGCGTTCATGTCCATGGGCTCCTGGGACTCCAGTGAGTGTCCCAGCATCCTGGCCTGGATGACACATAGCCCAGGGCCTGGCAGTCAGTAGATGCTCAGTAAATATTAGCTGCTGTTGCTCTGATGACGAATCCGTGGCAACAAAGCTCTCACCTGCACCTCTATCCTGTCAGAGGTGGGATTGGTTCTGCATCTCTCAGAAAGGGCTAGAGGGACGTTTCTAGGAGTTGAGTCCCAAGAGACAGTGTTCTGTGCTCGGTGAGTCTGGTAAGCTCTAGGTCAGCAGTTTTCAACGAAGAGTGATCTTTCCCCCTGGAGACATTTAGCAACACTGGAGACACTTTTGGCTGTGACGGCTCTATGTGAGTGTGTGTGTGTGTGTGTGTGTGCGTGTGCATATGCACACAAAGTACTGGTAGCTACAGGGTACAAGCTGGGGGTGCTGTTAAACATCCTGCGATGCACAGGAGAGCGGCCCTGCCCCCAGTGGAGACTCCTCCAGCCCCCAAACATCACCCGAATCAGGGTCTCTGTTAAGCATCTTTTTCACTGCAGGACTTGTCAGAGCCTCTACTGGGAGGAGTAGACAGTGTTTTCCAAATGAGGAGAGAATCAGAGTTTTTGTCAGAGGTGCCCCTCGTAGGATGACCCCTGGTCCAGGGAACACACTTTAGGACATATACCTAGATTCTCGGTGGAGAATTCCTGGCAGTTGGATAAAGGAGAAATGGTGCTTGGTGTCTATCCTTGAGGGGAAAGTCCCAGAAGCAGTCCTGAGTCAGCAAGGGGCCCAGCAGGAAGAGGAGGGCAGGTGGGCTCCTGTTCAAATCCCCTCTTATGTTTCTGGTTTTCAGCTGCACTCCACAGCCTGCAGGATTTTAGTTCCCCGAACAGGGATTGAACCCTTGCTTCTGCGGTGGAAGCACTGAGCCCTAAGCACCGAACCGCAGTTCTCAAATCCCTTCTTAACTTTGAGAGCTAGGCTGGGACGAGGTGATACCTCCCCTCCCTGGACACAGCTCTCCTGACACCGGTGTGGGCTGTTCTGGGTTAGACTCCACTCCCAGAGCAGGTTCTGAATGCCAGGAGCGTAAACGACTGTGTTGTCACTGGCTTGTCTTCCCAGGCCTTGGTCTGCACCGCGTACTTCCCTTTCTACTGTGGGACGATTCCTCCCACGTTCAGGGGGAAGGTAAGTGCACTTCGGGGGCTCAGTGACCCAGTCCGCCCCATCCCTACTGAGAGCTGTGTGGGTAGAGGACCCAGGGCTCCTGGAGCATCTACTGGGTGTGTCAGCCCCCCCACCCTGGTCCCAGGGGTGCTCAGAGCATACTGGGCGAGGGGTCAACCTAGTCGTTCGGGGAAGCTGGAGGTGACCTGCTGCAGCCAGTTTCTGGGGGTGGCTTCGTGGCCGTGTGGGCAGAGAGCACCCCGAGGGCAGCAAGGCCCCCTGAATTGCAGCGCTACATTGACGGTGCTCTAAGCGACAACATGCCCTTTGCGGACTCACCCTCCACCAAACGGGACGGTGGACATCTGTCCCCAGAGCAGCTCGGCTAGTATACACGAGATGAACGCCTTCAGTGCCAACTTCCAGATCTCCACCAAGAACCTCTTCCGGGGCATCACCTGCCTCATCCCTTCCAGCCCCGAGGTAGGTCTGGCCCCCACCCCATGACCAGCCTTGAAGGTGTTAGAGGCTTGGCCATGATCTAGTGCCCGGTGAGTCAGATTCTGTGCCCAGGAGCCTTCCCCACAAGCTCGGGGCAGTTAGGACGTGTGTCCTGAGTCTCATGGTCAAGCCCTTGAACTCAGCCTGGGCTCCCAATGTGTCTTGCCTCATGCTTCATATCGGGGCAGCACCCCAAGGCAACCTCTGCTGAACTGGGATTTAAGCCAGGGCTCTGCAGGTGCTATTCAGGGTCAGGTTCATGACCAGGTATTGTGGTCATCTCTGCTCCTCAGGGAAGGACACCGAGGCTCAGAGAGGGTAAGCAAACTTCTTCAAAGTCACCCAGCCTGGAAACAACAAAGCCAGGCTTCAGATCCTCAGCTAGTCCAAACCCATGCCCAGCCCTAACGGCTGCCCTAGGCTGCGGCCAGATTGACCATCTGTATGGCAGCAAGGTACAAGCACAGAAAAACGTGGACAAGAGAGCCTCGTTTCCTGCTTTTTGCTCTTTGGGATTTCTGGGACGTGGGTGATTTGACAGTTTGTGATCCTAACAAGCTCCTTCACACCAGTCACCCCGGCCTCCTCTGGTCCTCCACTTCTCTTATGGTTGTGTGCATTTTGTAATTCATGAAACAAAGTCCTGTTCATTTAAGCTGATCCTCCCTACACCCATGGAGTGGACAGAAAATCTCAGCCCGATTTTACAACCGAGGAAGGTGAGGCTCTCAGAAAGGTGGTGCAGCCGTCGAGAGGTCACTCGCAGGCTTTCCTGGGCCTGCAGGGGACTCCCTGTTCCTGGCAGGGCTCTGACTGAGAGCCTTGGCCACCTGAGGGTGGTCCTGGCCACGAACATCCGAGGGCAAAGGGCACTGCCGTGTACTGATCTGTAGGGGCCCAGACATCCCTGGCCAGGCCTTGTGATCCCATTTTCCAGAGGAGGAAACTGAGGCCAGAGAAAGGAGAGTTGGAGCAAAAGCCCCCAGCCAGGGCGTCTCAGAGTGGGAAGGTGAATGAAGCTGCAGGGATGGAGTTGCTGGAGAAGACATGTCTCCCCGAGGTCCAGTGCTGGCCAGGGACCCTTGGGGTCCTCAAGCCCTGCTGAGAGGGGGTCTCGGGAAGCACATGCTGTCCTGGGGTCCAGCTGAAGATGAGTCTCTGGCCTGTGACTACTGGCTCGAGGGGTAGGCGCAGGCCTGCTGCCCCTCAGCCTGACCCGTGTGTTGGCAGGTAATGGCCGACAGCTGCAGACAAGGCTACCTGGATGCCCTGAGGTTCCTGGAGAGACGCGGTAGGTGGCAGCCCCCCACAGGAGCTGGGCATCGCCCCCCTATGTGAGTGCCAGGTGGCTCCGCCTCTCAGCCATTTGAGTTCCCAAGGACCTTGGCTCGTTCATTCTCTTCCTCAGCGTCTGCTCTGTGCCGGATGCTGGGGACCCAGGGAGAAATCGCACACGTGTCCTGGTCTCCAGCTACCCACTGCCTGGTGCCGGGGGAACAGATCAAGAGAGAGACATCCCCCAGGGATGATGGAGGGATGCTCAGGGTCACGGGAGCCCAGCAGGGGCACCTGGCCCCGTCTGGTGGGTTGGGTGGGTAACGAGGGCTTCCTGGAGGTGGTGACTGAGAAGCTGGGTTTTAACTAGTCATGAAGGCTGCAGAAATATTGACAAGAGGGCACTCTAGGTAGGGAGAAGAAGAGCAAGAGCAAAGGAACAGAACTTGGCACTTCGAGGGTGCATACCTCAGTGGGGCCATAGGATTGTGTGTGTGTGTGTGTGTGTGTGTGAGACGGAGCACTGGGAGGGTCAGAGAGGTCTTCTTAGCTGGAGAGCTTGGCTGTCATCCCACAGGGCCATGCTCTTCAACACGGTAGGGCTGAGACTTGAACTCAGGCCTTCTGGCTCCAGGGTCCGTGACACTTGATCCCCACTCTATGGCCCCAAACCCTCAGCAGCAGGAAGCACTCACGGAGCACATAATATGTGCTCAGACATAGAAAGCTCAGACCCGGGCTCAAGCTTTGTGTGTTCGTTGTATCTGATTCATTGCATCCAAACAGCCATACACAGCAGGCCTTCATTTCCCCCGTTTTCTAGGGAGGGAAACCACGCACAGAGCTGGCGGGTGGTGACCCAGGATCTGAGCCTTGGGTTGGGTCTTCTGGGCCTGGGCTCTGTCAACCACCAGAAAGTGCACAGGAATCAGACGGCAGACAGAGCAGGGCCGGGGAGCTCAGGACAAAGTCATTCAGGACCAGCCAAGGGTCCACTCATCCTGCGGTCAGCGGGTCCCCAGAGCTGGGTTCGGGCGTCGAGGGGTGCGGGTGGTGAGGGCAGCATGGAGCACTGCGGGGGGGCGGTCACTGTCGCTGGGACGCTCCAGCTGTGCTGACCCATTGCGTCCCTCCTCTCCCCAACCCAGGACTCACCAAGGAGCCAGTGCTGTGGAGCTTGGTGTCTAAGGAGCCCCCAGCCCCAGCTGACGGGACCCCAGATGCTGCCCATGACAGAGGCCTGTCGCTCAACTGGGCAGTGCCCAATGTGCTGGTCAAGGACGTGCCCGACTTTGAGCAGCTCTCCCCAGAGCTGGAGGCTGGTACTGCCCCTCCCATCCCATCCATGCTCACCTGCCAGGTGCCCTGCACGTGAGGGGCCTGGGGCTGGGGACCCCACCTTGAAGGTGCTCGTGATATGCAAGAGGACAGGACTCAGGCGTGCCGGGCGTGGTGCCCATGCCTCGTACACGTTGTCCCCTTCACTCCTCACCACAACCCAAGCAGGCCTGAGTGTTTTTCGCTGATGAGGAAACTGAAGCTCAGAGAAGGGAAGGGGCTCACCAAGGTCTCAGGACCTACAACTGGGGGATTCGAACCCAAGTCTGTGCCTGAGAAAGCCAGGTCTTTGCCCACTGCCCAAAGAAGGGCGGAAGGTGCCGAGGGACAAAGGAGAGGCGCACACAGGCTCTCCAGGTGGAGACGGACTCTTTTTACCCCCGCCCCACCGCCCGCCCCAGATACTCTGAGGATGGTGCTGAATGGTCCCCACTGGACAGTTGAGGAAACCATCACACAGAGAGCTTAAGCAACTGCCCAAGGTCACCCAGCTGGCAAAGCAATTAGTCAGCCCTCCTGCTCAGTGACCTAAATGTCACAAAGGCAGCAACAGGAAAGGGCAGACACATGTCGTGGTCGTGGGAGCCGGAGTCTGAGCAGCACCTAAGTGAAGTGTGAATGGAGGAGTTGGCCAAGCAAAAGAGGGGCCAGATGAGCATCCAGGCAGTGGGCGTGGCCTGTGCAAATGTCCCCGGGTTGGTGGGGAGGGGAGGGGCCCCTGCGGCTGAGGGAGAGGTGGGTTAGCAGAGATCGGCTTGGGGACGACTGGAGGGTGGGGAAGAAGGCCTCCAAAGCTGCAGGAGGAAAGAGACTGGGAGCCACTGGGGCGACCCCTCACTTTCAGAGTTCATGATTGCTCTGAACTCTGGGTCCCAGTGTTGGCTACACCCAGCTGGGAGGGGACAGGCTGAAGAGGTGGGAAGCTGGGAGGAGAGGTGATGGTGGTTGAGCCCAGAGCAGGGGCAAGGGGGTGGGTGAGGAAATGAGGCGAGCCCCTCTTTCTGCCTGGGAGACCACATATGGCATAAAGACGAAGTCTGCATCTACGCTGAGCTCCTGAGGTCCAACCTTAGGGCTCTGGAACCCCCGGCGGTGTCCCTGCAGCCACAAGGGGGCACCAGAGAGCTTCTCTGAAGGCCTTTACAGCATCTCCTAATCCTAATCCTGGTCTCCTCTACTGATGGAGATACTACCTGTATCCCATTTTTCAGAGGCGGTGACCTGGTTCAGGGACAGGAAGGGACCCACCCTAGGCCACGTGGCAGGTTATAGGGAGCTAGGTCTTGGGACTGTGTTTTCAGGAACCTGGAGTTGAGGCTGGTGGTGTGTGCATGGCCAAGCCATAGTTTGGAGGTCAGGATTCGGGTTCTGTCTGTGTCCCAGCCAGAATGCTGGGCCCTTGCACGCTGATCAGTTAAGGGGTTGGGAGCTTAGGAAGTGGTCATGTGGTCACAGCTGCTGTCATCAATAGCGCTGGTGTTATGGGAAGGAGGTATGGTGGGCACTTGTTCCCCCAGGGCCAAAGCAGATTTTCCAGAAGGGCAGGAGAGGTGGAAGAAGTGCAGGGAGCCCAACAGCCTCTATCTTGGCCCCACCACTTCCTGGCAATGGGCTTGGGTGAGTCACTGCTCCACTCTGAGCCTCAGTCTACTCATCTGTGAAAGGGGCACACTCTGCCGTTTTAGGACTAACGAGGGAGCCTGGGCCGGGCTCCATCAATGCAGCTGCTTCCCCTGCAGACTGGCTGGGAGTGGGGGCGTCCTCTGTGGGCCGTGGGAGGTAGAGACGGGGCTCGGGCTGTCTTCCCTAAGGGTGACCTTGAGGGGGTGGCCGGAGGGGTGAGGGGCAACCGTGGCCTCTCTAGTAGCACTGAAGAAAGCCTGCATGCGGGACCCCAGTGCCTGGGCCTCTTTTTGCCGCTCAGGGCCTGGGTGGGCGCTGACGTACCTGCTGCTGCCCTTTGAGTATGTCTACTTCCGGAGCAGAAGGTGAGGCGTGGCCAGGGGTCCTGGGAAGGGTCTGACCCGTTGAGACTGGTGCCCATGGCAGGAAGGTCACTGGGGCACTGGGGCGAGGGGCAGAGCAGGGCTGGTGTCCCCAAACTGCCTGACGCTGGCTGCAGGCCCTGAGCAGTCTTGGTCTTCTTTGGAAGACGGGACTGATGGGGTGGCTGGGTAACAGCTGTGACTTTAGTCCACCGGAAACGGGGCCTCATGGTCAGCCTGGACCTTCCTGCCTCTAGGATCTTTGGTCCACTGTTGCACCTGTCAGAGCCTCAGAGGAAACGAGTTCTTTCTGAGGGTAGCTCTAGGGGTTGGTCTGCCTCAGATTAACTGTGTGGCCCAGGCCAGGTATCTTGACCTCTCTGGGCCCCAGATTCCTTTTCTGTAAAACGAGGCCTTTCCAGAGCATACTGGCTGTGGATAGGCCCTCACTAACCATCTGACTTTGCTGGTTCATGGATCACTCCCTGTTGTTTGTCCATTCATTCCACCAACAGTTATTGAGGGTCAGGCCTTGTCTGGGGGCCGGGAGGCAGGACTGACCGAGACCCAGCCCTGACCTTCTGGGGATCATAGCCCACCGATCGTCACGTATTTATCTGTGCCATCCGGCTGTGCCTGCGGATACCTAGAGAGATCGACAGTGGCTATGGATTCCTAGGAGAGGTGTACAGTGGCTGTGAACTGGAGCAGCTCGCAAGAGTGGCTATGTGATCAGGAAAGGCTGTTTAGAGGAGGTAACCTCTGAGCTATAATCTGATGAGTAAGGATGAGTAGGAGTCCACTAGGCCAAGAAGGATGGAGCAGCATGTGCAGAGGTCCTGGGGCAGAAGGCAGAGGGAGTAAAGCTCATCAGAAGAGCAGAAAGGGAGGCTAGTGTGGCTGAAGCCAAAATCTGGAGTGTGTACAAGATGGAGCTGAGGAAGCTGGCAGGGGCTAGACACACAGGGGTCTATGGCCAGGTGAGGGGTGTGGTCTTTATCCTGATGGTTACAGGAAGGCCGTGGAGGATTTTGGCAGGAAAGTGTCATGCAGAGATCTGTATTTTTAAAAAATTCCCCATTCCCTGGAAGAAGGTCTGTGATAGCGAGCCACTTGTCTCTGGCCCACTCCATGCAGAGTCCATGACAGGGTCAGCCCTGCTGTCTGAACTGCTGGTGACCCAAAGCTGGGAGTCAGCTTTCTGCTGATGTGGACTTTTTCTTATGCAGAGCTTTTAGACTGCAACCACAAGTTAAAATTAAAAAAAAAAAGACAAATGCAAATTCTAGCCATTTCAGTTACAAAAAGAAGATCAATGTATGAGTGTTGATGGAGTCGCCAGCCTAGACCGCAGGGGTCTTTTCTGTAAACTACAGGCTCAACCACAGCATTGGTGATTCAGTGGTAGAGTTCTCGCCTGCCAGGTGGGAGGCCCGGGTTTGATTACTGGCCAAAGCAGGGTGATGTTTTGAGGCTTCTCTGGTGACTCAGTTGTAAAGATCCACCTGCCAATGCAGGGAGAAGGGAGTTTGATCCCTGGGTCAGGAAGATCTCCTGGAGCAGGAAATGGCAACCTGCTCCAGTATTCTTGCCTGGAAAACCTCATGGACAGAGGAGCCTGGCGAGCTCCTGTCCATGGGGTTGCAGAGTTAGACAAAGCTGAGCGACTGAGCACCACATACTCGACATACTGGTTACAATAATAGGGGCAGAAGGCCCAGAAACAAGGGGGGACGTTCAGTTCGTGTTTGGCTTGTCGCAGTGCGCGCGGTGGGCTGCCTGAGTCTCAGAAAGTGCTGGCCAGGCGTGCTCTCAGCTGTAGCTGGGTGATGCTGCCCTCTGCTGATCCTGAGTGGTCTAGGTGGGGAGTCCCAGGAGGGCGCTGGGCATGGGAAGGCCAGGCTCAGATGTGTTTAAGAAGCCGCTGGCAGCCTAAAGGAGCGTGGATGAAGGGGCATGAAGGGTGGAGGGCAGGGGCTGTTCTGGGGAGGAGGAGGGGGGATAGAAACGTGGAGGCGGTAAGGGGATGGTCCTCACTTGGCTGGTGAGAAACTGAGGCCCAGAAAGTTTCCCTGGCCTGCCTAGACCACACAGCGGATGAATAGGGCAGCGGGGCTGCAGTGCAAGCCGGCCTGACCCCAGGGCCCTGGCCTCTCCACCCCAGGGCTTCCCACCTGTGCCCTTTGGAGTCGATGGCCCTGAGGGCCTGGTGGTCTCCATCAAGTCCATGGTCCATGGGGACCGTTCCCCGCACCCTGGTGCCTCTGCAGGTGCTGACCTGCTCTACAGTGCAGTCAATGCGCCTGGAGCTCTGTACCCCGCTTCCTCCTTCCCTTAGCCTTGGTGCTTGGGTGCGGGGGCCCCCAGCTCTGCGCCAGCCCCATGGGGAGGGTGGGCTCTGCCAGGCTGGGCACAGACCGGGGCCACTGTCGTTGCCTCTCCTTCCAGATTGGAGTGGCTGCCGGACATGCCCGCCGACTTGTGGTGGATGCAAGGCTTGCTGAGGAGCTTGGCCCTCGAGGTCTGTTCCAGGACGAAGGACCAGCTCCTCAGGTTGGTCGGGTGAGACGGGCGGAGGGAGGTGCCGCTGGTTCCCCAGACCCTGGGCGGGCAGTCGCATCGTCCGCGTCCCCATCCACCCGTTCGTACAGCCCTGGAACACATGTTGGGTCCCTGCTGTGGGCCAGACCTGGGATGGCCTTGAGGCAGGAGCTGGCCAGTCACATCCATCAGTCTTGGGGGGGGGGGTCACCTGCCCCCTTCATCCATAGGGATGGCCTGAGTCACGGGGCATGAGTGGGTCTCTCTGCTCTGCCACATCCCCTGCCATCCTTCCAGACGTCTCCCGGGCCTGGTGTGGGGTCTCCCCAACCTTCCTTCCCTCCTGGCTGGAGACCCCAGCATTCCACCCCCTGCCCCTTACACCCACTCGGCACCATTTGCTAAACAAGGAAGTCGGCACCGTGTTCCCAGGGAGCGGCTACCCTGGAACCTTCCTGATACCCCCGCTTGGCCAGGATAAGGGTTTATTGCAGAATTTGGGAGAAGAGCAACCCAGAGCTTCACCCAATTCCAGGCTCTGAAAATTCGCCTTTGCTGGCTTCTGCTTCCTCTGCAGCCTCCTTGTCACCAGCTCCCTCCAGCCTAAGGCCGCTCCTCCCAAGGACCTGGCCAAGGAGCCCAGATCTGCCCATCAGGCCCGAGGGGACCGTGCCAGCCCAGCCCAGTGACTGGCCTCCCCTGACTCCCATCATGGCCCTTGTCCCATGCCCACATCTGCCTCTAGTCCTTGAGTCCTGACCCATCTCCTGGAGCTCAGAGCCTGAGCCTAGCCCAGGGTGGGCACTGGAATTGTCAGCCACATGGAGGGTGGAGAGGACAGAGACTCTTGTCCCAAGCCATGTGGGCAGGTGGCCCCCAGGATCGAGAAGAGCCCCCCTGAGTCTCTCCATAGCCCCCGCTCCTGGGTCTTCAGGTTCTTCTTTTCTGGGTGAGGCACAGCCTCTTGGTACAACCCCAGGTCATCCTCCTGTCTCATCACAGGGAGGAAGGAAGCCAGGGGCTGAGACACATGTCTGGTTCTGGAATTTCCATTTGGGGGACTTGAGGCAGCGTCTCGGGGAATCAGGGCTTGGGTGTGTCATAGAGCAGCATGCAGAGAACTTCAGGGAAGGTGGAGAAAATGCTACGGGCATACCAGATCCCTGGCTTCCCTGGTGGCTCAAACAGTAAAGAACCCACCTGCAATGCGAGAGACCTGGGTCAGGAAGATCCCCTGGAGAAGGAAATGGCAACCCACTCCAGGATCTTTGCCAGGAGAATTCCATGGACAGAAGAGCCTGGCAGGCTCCATGGGGTAACGCAGAGTCAGACACAACAGAGCGACTGACACTTTCACTTGCACAGAACAGGGAACAAATAGAAATGTCAGGGTGAGGACTGCCACCTCTCTGACCCTTTCTGACTTTTTCTGTCCTGCGCTAGCCCTCGGGGGGAATCTCCGTGCTCTGCATCACTCTAGAAACCTTGACCTCTAACTTCCTCTGGGTCTATTCCCCAGGGAACCCCCAGCAGGAGATGGGAGGGTGGGAAGAGAGAGAGGGATTAAAATCTCAGAATCTCAGCTATGTGTGCTTTTGTTGGGGTTCCCAAAGGCCCCTGGCTGCCACCACCACAGGTCTCCCTGATGTGTTCCTTTTTTTTTAATATCTTTTTTATTTTATTTTTAAACTTTACAATATTGTATTGGTTTTGCCAAATATCAAAACGATGTGTACCTTAAAAAGATTTTTGATGAGCAGTGCCTCCAGCCTGGCCCCTCCCTCTCTTGGGCACAGAAGGTGCTGGGACATCAGACCTCCTCCAGCCTCTCTCAGGAATTGCTCCTCTTCCCATCCTGAGAGCAGAGCCCACACCATGCCCCTGGCCAGGCCCTTAAGAGACACTCAGCCTGAGGAGGGCTGGGAAGGATGAAGACTTGGAGGCAGGCCTGAGAGAAAAAGAAGCCAAGGAATAAATGTGTGAACAAGAGACACATTCATTCATTCATTCATCTGACTTAACGAGTTATAGGCTCTGGGGACACAGCTGTGAACAAAACTTATATTCTGGTTGGGGCATGAGAACAGATGCTAAACAGGAAACAGGAAAAGGTGAAAATAAGATCATCTCCAGGAATGGCAGTTCTGTGAGGAGACAGGAGGGTGAGACTGATGGGATGGTGAGCAACCTGGGACCAGGTGGTCCTGGAGGGCCTCTTTGAGGAGGTGGCACTGGAGGGGAAGTCTGAGATGAGACTTGAGAGCCGGCGAAGAGTTTTGCAAGCAAGGGGAACAGCACATGCAAAGGGGGACCTGTGCTTGCAAAGGCCTTGAGTTGAGAATGAAGAGGGGGTGAAGGGGTACACTGTGGGCAGTAAGGCGGTTGTGGGGTAGGCAGAGGTTGGGGCATGGAGGGTACTGTTTGGATTTCGCAGTCATTGGGGGGCGGTGAGAGCAGAGAAGCAAAAGGCGACTGAAGGGTGAGTAGAATCCAGGAGGGTCTGGGCGTGAGGGTGGGACAGAAAGGTGAGTGGCTCTCCAGCTCCCAGTCCTGGCTTTCCGAGCGCCAACCGTCTGCTGAGTGTGAACTGAGCCCGAGACAGATCCCCGCCTCAGGGAGCTCACGTTCCTCTATTGCTATTTCTGCGAAGGTAATAGGGAGTCTGACCCTCACAAGTGCCCACCACTTACAGTTTTCAAATCCAGTTACCTCAGTTAATTCTCACAGCAACTCTGGGAGGTGAGCATTATTCTGCCCCATTTTATGGGCGAGGAAACCAAAGCGCAGAGTGGTTCTGTGCGTTGGGGTAAATGGTAAAGCTGTAAATGCCCAAGTGTGTGCTCCAGGCAGCAGAAGGATCTCTGGAAAAATCACAGCTTCTTTGTGCACCTGCTGTGCAATGCTGAGCAAGTTCTTTCCTCCATCAGTTCCTCATTTCCTTGCCTTTAAAATGACTAGTTGGTTTCTAAAGGGCCTCCAGCTCCCACAAAAGAGACAATTAATACCACCGTGCTCAGGGGGAGGAGAGATGATTCCAGGAGGGGATTAGCCACAGAGGGCTAGGTGTTTGAACTGGGTCTTTATGGAAGCCTAGATTCTAGGTTGGCAGAAAGTTGCTCCAGGAGTGTGGCTGCAGGTGTAAAGACAGGTTTGGGGTGCCCCCTGGTAAGTTAAAGAGACAAGGAGTCTGGCTCAGATATGTGAAGCACCTGATCCCACAGCAAATCATTGACGGAGTTAGCATTCAAGACTAGGTCAGGGGACTTCCCTGGTAGCCCAGTGGCTAAGACTCCAGGTTCCAGTGCAGAGGGCCTGGATTCAATCCCTGCCCAGGGAACTGGGTCCCACATGCTGCAGCTAAGACCCAGGGGAGCCAAATAAATAAATAAAAATATTAGCAGTAAATAATCTAAAATAAATAGGATCATTAAAAAAAGACTAGTTCAGGCTGTGGTTCCATCCTGTCTGCCCACTAGAATGCTGGGTATAAATATTGAAGCTCAGGACTTTCTTCAGAAATTCTGGTATTGAATTAGACCTGTCTAGGCAGGAATGTGATTGAAGCCTGTAGTTCCTGGGCACTAGTGTCCTCAGGGGCCACTCTGTGGGTGTGACCATCTGCCTGAGCCAGCACCCTGGGCTCAGACTTTCTTAAGGTCATCTGTGGCAACAGGCTGGTGTGTGCCCATCTGTGTCCAGGGTCATGAGATGCTATTGGGTGACCTCTGCCCCAGCACTAAATCTTGGCTTCATTAGATATCCTCAGATACCTCAACCCCTCTGAAATTAGCATCCCACCCACAAGTCTGAAACTGTACACTAACTGGATATTTGGTGATGTTAAGGAATAATCATTACTTTTTAGTTGTGTTAATGTATTGGGAATATGATTTCAAAGAGTTCTTATCTCTTAGAGGTCTTTATTAAAGTAATGGCATAACACATGAGTTGCTTCAAAATCATCTGAGTGGGGAAGAGTGGGTGAGAGTTGATGAAACTTGAGTTGGTAACAGTTGACAGTGGGTGATGGGTACATAGAAATTCATTCTACTATTCTTTTTATTTTTGCATATGTTTGACATATTTTGCGTATGTTTGCATATTTCCCTAATAAAAGACAGCATAATCTTAAAGATTTGATAGTCCGTACAAATAGGAAAATATGCATCAAGACAGAACATAAAACAGCAAAACCAGAGCCACTGGGTGTCGTGTCTACCCAGAGTCCCGCCGTGGGCGATCATGAGGATCTGGTGAGCTGTGCGCTTTCAGCACCGCGGACAGCGACCGGCGGCCGCTCCGCAGTCTCCATACAGCCTTGGGTATCTCACAGGGCAGAGAACTTCGGATCCAGGTTACTTAGGAAGAGTTTCTTCAGGACGAAAGACTATCCAGCCTCTTACTAATCCTTAGAGAAGAGGGGCTCAGTACCCATGGGGAAGACCAGGACTTGGTGGACACTTTCGGCTCCTAAGAATCTTCTGTTTCTTGCTCTTTAGAGATACCTTTGTCAAAAATCAATCAATCAGATATTTGTGTCTGTTTCTAGACTCTCTGTCCTGTTCCATTTATCTATATGTCTATGCTTATGCCAATCCCACTCTTTTGATTTCTAGCTTTAAGGTAAATAGATTTATAGTAAGTCTTGAAATCAAGTACTGTGAGCATTCCAGCTCTGCTATTCTTTTTGAAAATAGTTTTGACTAGTCTAGTGACCTTGCTTCTTTATATAGGTTTTAGAACTGGCTTGTTAATTTCTACAAAAGGGCCCATTGACACTTCTCTTGGGATTGCATAGACTCTACAGATGAATTTTGAAATATTTTGAAATATTAGAAATAATTGTATCTTAACAATATTGAGTCTTCTAATTGATGACCAGGATATATGTCACCGTTTCTTTAAATTTTACAAATTTATCTCATCAATGTTTTGTAGCTTTGTTATATGAATCTTGCATATGTTTTCTTAGATTTATTCACAAGCATTTATTGTTTTTTGATGATACTGCAAACAGTATTTTTAAAATTTCAACTTTCAGTTGTTTATTGCTGGTATTTGATTTTTGTTTGCTAGTCCTGTGTCTTATGAGCTTGCTAAACTCATTTATTCAGTCTAGTAGCTTTTTTGGTAGGGTCCTCAGGCTCTTCTATATTAACAGAGATTTTTCTTTAGATTTCTATTCTAAAAATTAAGTCAAAAGAGAAGTTTCAAGAAGTAATACAACTGTGGTAGGCAAGAATAACACCTCCCCACCCCCTCAAAAGATGTCCATGTCTTCCCAGAAACTGTGACTATATGTCAAAGGTAATTAAGGTTGCAGATGGAATTAAGCTTGCTAATCAGCTGACCTTAAAATAGATTACCCTGGATTATGTATTGGGAAGACCTAATATAATTATAAGGGATCTTAAAATGGAAGAGGGAGATAGAAGAAGAGTCAATGTCAGAGTAAAATGACGTGAGAAACAGTAAAACCAGTGTTGCTGACTTTGAAGAGGGAGGAAGGGACCATGAGCCCAGGAGTGCGGGCGGCCTCTAGTGGCTGGAAAAGGCAGAAAACTGGCTTCATCCTTAAGCTCCAGAAAGGAATGGCGTTTTGCCAACACCCTTGATTTTAGCACAGTGACACCCACATTAGATATACAACCTACGGAACCGTAAGATAATAAATATGTATTGTTTTAAAGCCCCCGAGTTTGTGGTAATTCACTATAGCAGTGATAGAAAAAGAAGACAACAACGAATATGCACTATCACCTACATTCACCAGTTGTAGCATTTGCCACATTTTCTTCTCTTTCAATGTATGTGTACACATTCGTGTTATAATTGTGTTGTTTCATAGAACTATTTGAAAATAAGTTGCAGACAGAATTCTACACTCCCAAATACTTCAGCATCTCCCTCTAAGAAAAAGAACATTCTCTTACATATCCACAGTACAGTTTTAAAGTTCATGAAATTTAAAATTAATACAATGCCGCCTAGTCACCTGGTCATGTTTGACTCTTTTGTGACCCCATGGACTGTAACCTGCCAAGCTCCTCTGTCCATGGGATTTCCTAGACAAGAATACTGGAGTGGGTTGCCATTTCCTTCCCCAGCGCATCTTCCCAACCCAGGGGTCAAATTCACGTCTCCCGTACTGCAGGTGAGGGCTTCCCTGGTGGCTCAGTGGTAAAGAATCCACCTTTGATGCAGGAGACATCAGTTTGATCCCTGGGTCAGGAAGATCCCCTGGAGGAGGGCATGGCAACCCACTCCAGTATTCTTGCCTGGAGAATCCCATGGACAGAGGAGCCTGGTGCGTTACAGTCCATGGAGTGGCAAAGAGTCAGACACAACTAAAGTGACTGAGTATGCACACATGCACTGCTGGTGGGTTCTTTACTGCTGAGCCACCAGGAGATTCTGTCAATATTATATTACAATAATACAATATTACCAGCTTATCAAGAGTCCACATTCATATGTTGCAAATTGCCCCAAGAATGTCCTTTTCAATTATCTTTAGTCCTTTTATCTAGAACAAGTTCTTTCAACTTTTTTTTTGTCTTTCATGACATTGACATTTTTGAAGAGTACAGGCCAGTTGTTACACAGACTGTTCCTTTCCTTCGGTTTTGTATTCTGTCCTGATTTATTAGATCCAGGATATGAATTTTTGGTGGGAAAACCATGTAAGTGATTTGGGATCTTTAATGTGGTATGGAGTCCGCATCTAAATTTATATCCACATCTGTATTCATCTGTATTTATGCTTATATCATCATGTGACCATCACTAAAAGCAAGACATTAACACAATGTTTCCAATACTCTGGAGGGTAGTTTTGTGTCTTTGCCCAGTCAACCCCCTCTGCTGCCTCAAATTGAACACTTTTCTGACCTCTGATCATAGATTAGTTTTGTCCGTCCTTGAATTGTATACGGATAGAGTCATCCAACATACCTCCTTTTATGTTTAGCTTCTTTTGTTCATCATTTTGACTGTGAAATTCACCTATATTGTTGCATACACCAATCGTTCTTTTTTAAATCACTGTATAGTAAGAATTCCATTGTATGAATATATCACAATTTATCCAGTCTAATGTTGATGGACATTTGAGTTGTTTCTAATTCTTGTCTAATAGGTACAAAGTGTTAATTTGTTCCTAATTTCAAGCTAGCTCCTGTGTTCTTTTGACCTAGCCCCATCATTTTTAATGGTTTCTTCTTCTGCCCCAAAGATATTTTAGGCTCATCTTGTATCTTTGCCCAGCCCTGGAAGTGGCCTTCTCTCTGAGAAACTCTGGTTCCTTTTTGTGGGGAAGTATTTAGAAACCAAGATCTGGGCGCTGGCTCTGCCTGGTTTTGCTGGAATACAGTGCTTAAAGGCCTTTTCAGCAAAGATAAGGAATAGATTTTTAAAATAAATAATAAATTCATGAAATAGCTTAGATTCTAATCTAAAAGGACGGGGTTCCTCCTTGCTCTTCCATAGTGAGACCCTCACCTGAAACACCAGCTCGTTTATTTGCTCAGTTCCTCCAGCCTTTGGCTGCCTGTCTTTGTGCCATCACCTAATTGTTCTTAACGATATCTTGGTATTTGGGATCTTCTCTTGCATTTTTGTAAAGACATTCTCAAGCCCCCTGAATCAGAGTTAATGCTCTCTTTGCACATTTCATCCACCATGTACACATGGCCAATGTCCCCCTTGCCAGACTGTGAGTGTCTCAATCCTGGGGAAGAAGGAGAGAGAGAAGGTAGGTCCTATCCACCTGCGTTGCTCTGGATTCTTTTTTAAATTAATTTATTTATTTATTTAGCTATGCTGGGTCTTAGTTGTAGCTTGCGGGATCTTTGATCTTTGTGTGGCATGTGGGATCTAGTTCCCTGGCCAAGGATCGAACCTGGGTCTCCTGCATTGAGTGCAGAGTCTCAACCACTGGACCACCAGGGAAGTCCCACAGCTCTGAATTCTTGCTGGTATAATTATCTCTGTCCTCTCAACTGCAGTACCTAGAAGTAGAGAGTATCATTCCCTTTTCACAGTCAGAGACACTGAACCTGTGCAATAGCATTGTTTCTTAAAAAAAAAGTCACGAATGTACAGTGACTTAATTAAATGTTTTATTGCTAAAAATTGCTAACTATCATTTGACAATGCAAGATTGTCACAAATGTTCTATTTGTAAACAGCACAGCATCTGCAAAGCACAATAAAATGAGCTTTGCCTGTGTGTGTTTCTTGAGTGAATGGATGAGGGGTTGTTCTAAAACCTCTATAGAATTCAGTTGTTCTCTAATTGTAGTCTGCCTAAGAAGTATATTTTAAATACAGACTTATGGAGCACTACCCCAAGGGTCCTGGGTATCATGAGTTCTGGGGTGGGCCCTGGAAATCTTCAATTAACAGATTTAACCCTTTCCTGCTCTCAGGATATTGTAAGCGTGTGATTCACAGGTCTTATTCTGATCTGAAATTGTCTTGGTTATTCACAAATGTAAGCTCCAAGGGGGCTGGGCTCTTGCCAGTATCACTGGTCTGGACCCTCGACCCGTGGCAGGTACAGATCAGAGGCTCCCTAAATATTTGTTGAATGAACGATGAATGAATCTCTCGGGTCATTGCTAGTTGCAGTGTTTATTGAGTTTGTGTTGAAGCTTTGCTGAAGGACAGAATCGCTGGAATCCCTGGGTTGGTTAACGTATGCGTGATGAAGGTGATGCGGACTACCGGCCTGGAGGAGGGCGGGGGAGGGGTCTTGGACGGCCCTCAGGGAGGGTGGGCGAGGGGTGGCTGGGGCGGGGCTCGGGCCATGACGTCGTGCCGCATCCACGCCGGCGTCGTGACGTCAAGACACGGAACGCCCCCGCCCTCCCGCGCCGGCTGGGGTGGGGCGCGGGCCGGGCGGCGCCGTGACGTCACGCCTGCGGAGGAGCGCCGTGACGTCACGCCTGCGGAGGAGCGCCGCGCGGCGGCTGCGGGGCGGCGGGCGAGAGCGCGGGGCGGCGGCGGCGGCGGCGGGGCTGCGGGGCTGCGGGGCCGGGCGGCGGCATGGCGGAGAGCGAGGCGGAGACCCCCAGCACGCCGGGCGAGTTCGAGAGCAAGTACTTCGAGTTCCACGGCGTGCGGCTGCCGCCCTTTTGCCGCGGGAAGATGGAGGAGATCGCCAACTTCCCGGTGCGGCCCAGCGACGTGTGGATCGTCACCTACCCCAAGTCCGGTGAGTCCTGCGCGGACCCCGCCCCGGCTGGCTCTGCGGCGCGCCGGCGTGGACCCTGCGGCCCGCGCCCTGGGAGGCGGGGGGCCGACTGGGGGTGGGGGGCCGAGGGCGGGGGCGCGATGCCTGGAGCCCGACAGGGCGGGGTGGGGGTGGTCGGCCGGGGGTTTGGGGGGAAACCAGGTGTTTGGAGGTTGAGCCCCGGTGTCCGTGGCCAGGTGGCGTCCTGTGGGGATGGAGCCTTGTTTGGCGGCGGAGCTGCCAGGCAGACAGGCCCAGGCCCGCCACCCTCCCTGCCTCCCCTCCCGATGTCCAGCTGGCTGTGTGACCTTGGACAGTCACTCAACCTCTCTGTTCTTGGGTTCGGTTCAGCCCTTTGATGAGCGCCAAGTCCTGGTGATGATCTTGGGGAGGGGGTGAAACGGGGCGTCAGGGCTGTGTTGGTGATGATCTTGGGGAGGGGGTGAAATGGGGCGTCAGGGCTGCGTGCTTCCCTCATTTCCTGCGTGGGCACTGGCTGGGGGATGGGACTGGCCCGTGCCCAGAGTGCAGTGTCCGATGCGTCCCCCCTGATTCAGGGCCGCCTCCTTCACCCTGGTATATCTTGGCGTCTGGGACCCAGGGCAGTCACATTTCCTAGCATTAGGATGTCACTTTCATGACTGCTGTGTGAAGTCCAGGTGATCGTTCCCACTTCCACTCTATGGTGGGCACTGAGGCTCAGAGAGGGGAGGTTGCTCGCCCAAGGTCACACAGCTGCTGAGCAGGAGGAGCTGAGATTTAAGGCCAGGCGGGTGTGCATGTGCCCAGGACCTGATGTAAGAGATTTTTGATGTAGTGCCTCTTCTGAGGTTTGTAGGGAAAAGGGGCAACTTTCCTGTTTGAACATTCCTGCGGGTTTCCGTTGTTGCCGCTGTCCTGAAGAGAGAGGGATTCACTGCTCTGAATCCAGACAGTGCAGTGCATCTTTGGCCTGGTGTCCGGGGTGGTGGCCTTGAGGTCGCGTGGTCGGAGGAACAGGCTGGCAGGTTGCTGGGAGAGCCCGTAGGCTTGGCTGTCCTTGCAGCGCAGGGTCCCAGATGCCCAGGGGGTAGGCCTGGTCCTCCCAGGAAGGCTGAGGAAGGGGCTTGTGAGTGGAGGGGTGGAGAGGAGTCTGGAGGCACTGCTGGGCTGTGTTTGGAAAGAAGGAAAGGAAGTGTGGGGATTCACAATTGGTCAGATTTTAGAGCCAGGGATGTCATTCATATATATAAGACCCCCAGCTGGGTGTGGGCGGGAGAGCACTTCGCTTCCCTCCTGTTATGTGGGATCACTGAAGGCTGAAAATGGCCTCCTGTCTGTTTAGGGCAGGGTCTGCCTACCTCTGAATTATGAAAAATGTGGGCACCCTTGAGGATTTTGGAGTGGCAGATGGACAGTTGTGGTTCTCTGTTACACCCCTCCATTTCGTGAGCAGGAGATGGTGGCTGAGAAGCTGGGCCGCTGGCAAGCTGGGGAGGCCCCGGGCATAGAGCTTGCTTGAAAGGCACGGCCCTGAAGCTTGTGGGGAGGCTTTAGACGGTCCCAGTGTTGGAGGCCTGCTGGGGTTCTGTAGGGACCTGGCTGGGCACCTTGATGGGAATGAGGTGTTAGTTTAAAGAAGTTTTCTGGATAACCAAACCTCACATCTTGTTTGTAACTTGCATCTTTCAAAGATAAAAACATGTCCTTCTGAGTTTCCT
This sequence comes from Bos indicus, assembly GCF_029378745.1. Lineage (NCBI taxonomy): Eukaryota > Metazoa > Chordata > Mammalia > Artiodactyla > Bovidae > Bos > Bos indicus. The sequence continues at coordinate 115,067,770 of NC_091764.1, read as the reverse complement.
CTGAGAAGGAGAGCAAAGATTGGCTCTTCCCTTCGGAAACAGAGAACCCAGCTCGGCCAGAGATCCTGGTGTGGGGTCCCTTTGCACACAGCCTGAAAGAGCCTCCTTTTCAAAGCTTAAAATTATTTTTCCCCTTATGGTCTTTCCAGGCCCTTACTGTTTCTCCATCTGCCCCCTGCTGGCTCCTTTTGCCTTTTACCTGCGGACCGGGCAGCCTGAGATGGTGCTAGTGGTAAAAAAAAAAAAAAAAAAACCTGCCTGCCAATGCAGGAGACGTAAGAGATGTGGATTTGACCCGTGGGTCAGGAATATCCCCTGGAGAAAGGCATGGCAACCCCCTCCAGTATTCTTGCCTGGAGAATCCCGTGGACAGAGGAGCCCACCGGGCTACAGTCCATGGGGTTGCAAAGAGTCAGACACGACTGAACAACACAAACCCATTTTAAGGGCTTCCCTGGTGACTCAATGGCAAAGAATCCACCTGCCAATATAGGAGACTCGGGTTTGATCTCTGGGTAGGGAAGACCCGCCCTGGAGAAGGAAATGGCGACCCACTCCAGTATTCTTCCCTGGAGAATCCCATGGACGGAGGACCCTGGCGGGCTACAGTCTATGGGGTCGCAGAGAGCTGGACACGTCTGAAGCGACTGAGCATGTGCACGGGCAGCCTGAAGATGCCCTTGTTCGAACTGTGTGTGAGCCAGAGGGAAAGGACATTAGTAGCGCTCAGCTGACGACCTGCCATGCTCCGTGCTTTGTCACTTACAAAGGCCTGTGTTCATGGCAGTAAGCTGTCTGCAGACCTCTCTGACCAGAGGTGGTCTCCATTTCAGAAGTCCAACACAGAAACTCTGGGAGGTGAAGTGGCTCGCCCAAGCTCAAGTGCCTGGGACGAGGCTTGTTTGAGCTGACGGCAGGCCTGGGATGAAGCAGCAGCAGAGTGTCACGGGTTTGTGTAGACCAGTATCTGCTGTTCCTTTTTTGCTTTCCTCCTGGTTCTTAGCCTTCACCCAGCCCACCCTGCTTGTCCATGTCGTGGGGTGGTGACAGGAAAAGTGAGACGTTTTCTCAGGAAGGACGACCTTGCTGAGACCAGTGCTTCTGGAGGTCCCATGTCCTCTCAGCCCCCACTGCCTGTAAAGTTCATTACTCAAAATGATCCCAGAGGGGCCTGAAGAATTGGTCCCCCATATCTAGTTTTCGCTCAACCAAAGACGGCACACCCTGGAGGTCCTCTCCAGTGGCATCTGGTGTGGCAGGAGGAGCTGCCTGGGGGCAGGATCTGGGTTCCCTTGGGTCCCCCACCCCACCCTGGGCAGTTGCCCTCAGGTGATTCCCCTGCTGTGAAATCCACATGGTGAACCACACAGTCACAGAGGCAGCTTCTGCTCCCAGGCCCTTGAAGGGGCTGTTACTTTGAACGCAGGCCAGGTGTAGTTTGCCTGGGCCCTCGGAGTGGTGAAGTGGCCCCTTGGCGAATCCCGTGTGCCCGGCGCTCTGCCGTGTCAATCCAGAGGCTCAGAGAAGGCAGGAACTAGCTCAGAGTCACACAGCAGCTGAGGGACAGTCAGGTCTGATCCGTCCTCTGGTCCACAGCCAGTTTCGCCCCTGCCCCTCTGGAGGAGGGAGCTGGACTCAGGCCCCAAGGAGGAGGGAGGATCCCACCTTCTCTCCCCTGCCCTGGGGTGGAAGTCTCAGGATGCTTCAGGGTTTTAGGGGTTTTGTCAGAGTTCTGAGTCCTGGGCCACGGGGACTTCAGTCGGCCCACCTCACGATTCCATTCCTTTCCTGTCCCCGCCTCCCTGCTTCCTCCTCCCCACCAGGAGTGGGTCTGCAGGAGGCTCTGGCTTGGACATTGAGAGCCTGGCTTTGGAGCCTGCGTTTGAGCGCAGCTGTGCTACTCACCTGCTGGCTGGCCCTGGGCAGGTGAGACTACCGGCCTGAGCTGTGCTGCCCTCAAGGATGGGAGAGGCCGCCTCGGCGCCTTGCTGGAGGCGGATGAGGATGAGTGGGGTGATGAGCCGGGGCTTCTGCCTGGACCGGATGTGCCATAAGCAGAGGGCAGGGTGTCGTCAATGCCAGCTTTCACTCCCTGAGCACCCGTGGCGCCCAGACCTTTCCTTGGGGCTGGGCATGCAGAGAAAAGTCCCACTGGGTGCCTGTCTTCAGTGAGTGCTGTGTCTGCCAGGGGACGGATGGCTCCAGTGTGGACCCAAGGGACCCCTTGGGGGTGTCATCGTGAACTTGCAGGTGGCCCCAGGGCCCCCGTCCACCCTGCCTCCTCTGGTGGGGAACGTCTGATGGGAGAGGTCATAACAATCGGACCCTGCTCCTCTCCACAGTACTCCAGTACTTCTAGAACTTTTCTGTGTTTCTGACATTGGAGCTCAGGTGACAGGTTAGGACTGTGCTGTCTTAATTCGGGAGCCTCTAGTTCCCAGGGGGGTATCGAAGTTTAAGGAATTGAAATAAAATTATAGGGATTCAGTTCCTCAGTAGCACTGGCCACACTCCACAAGCTCGGGAGCTGCACGTGGCTAGTGGTCATCGCGCTGGACAGCAGGGCTTTAGCTGTTGCCATCGTCACGGAGGTCCTGCGGGACGGCGCCAGTTTGCGCTGTGACCCCACGGTGGGAGCCCTGGTGCCTTCAGTGTCCGGGGACCCTCCTCGCTGTCCAGTGTTGACGGTCCTTCTTTCTTACAGCCTCTGGTCCCAGGGTCTCTCTCTCTCTCTCTCTTTAGTTTTTAAGTCGTGTCCGACTCTTGGAACCCCATGGACTGTAGCCCGCCAGGCTCCTCCTCTGTCCATGGGATTCTCCAGGCAAGAATACTGGAGTGGATTGCCATTTCCTTCTCCAGGGGATCTCCCTGACCCAGGGATCGAACCGGGGTCTCCTGCATTGCAGGTGACTTCTTTACTGACTGAGCCATGAGGGAAGCCCAGGGTGTCCGGTGTTAAATCCAATCTTGTCTGGGCGACGTCCGTCCGCGAAGCCGTGGAGATCACGTGGGCTCTGGAATGTGCTCCTTGGCTCGACCTGGGCATCCCCGCTCCTGGTTTTTCTTTCCTTTGGCTCCCACCCGTCTTGAAGTGCACCCCCATTCTCTGGTCACTGGTGGGGGGCAGGGGGCAGTGAGTCACTCCCAGGGGGATGGGAGAGCCTGGCCCAACTCCAGCCCTATCACTGTGTGACTTCAGTTTGCTCTTGAAAAATGAGAGGATTAGACCTGATGGGTTCACATAAGTCTTAAGTGTTAAGACCCCCCCTGGGGCGGGGGGCCCCACAGGCCCTAGGCTGGATGATCTTTGGCTGAGAGCATCCCCAGGCCCGGGAGATGGGCGCAGGGAGTGTCGTGAACGCAGCCCTCAAGGAGCTCACTTGGACACTGGAAAGCCAGGCTCCTAATGCTGACAGCTGCCCGACGGGCCAGGGTGCTCATTCTCGGGGGTCAGGTCAGGGGCCCAGGAAGAGGGGCTCTGAGGAGGAGGGTTGCAGGGGGGCTGCATGGAGGAGGTGGCGGGACCTGGCCGTGAGAGTTGGTGGGGCCTCCCCGTCCATCGTGTTTGAGCCTCGGAGCAGCTTCGTGTTCTTTGTTGTTGCCTCTCTTGGATAGAAACAGGCCCCCTGAGGGGCAAGGGCGGTGTCAGCACCCGAGGATGCAGGTTTGACTTGCGGACAGTGGGGAGGAGCCAGCCCCAGAAGACCTGGACAGAGGGACAGCAGTGACCTGGCCTCGGTTCTGGGCTGGATGCTCCCAGGTTTCCAGGGATGGTTATCATGTTCCCCCAGCCTGGGGAGGAGACTGGCCTCAAATCCAGATCTGGAAGCAGGCTAGGAAGTTTTGGGGAGGAACTTGCCACCCACCCTGAGCTCACGTTTGTGCCAAGATCAGAGTCAGCATCCCTGCCTTCCAGCTGCAGGGTGATGAGTGATCCCCAGCTAGCACCTGCTTACCCGCTTCCCTGAAGACATCCCCAGAGGTTTGGTTCCAGATGACTTGTCCCCTTCCTCTGTCCTTCCCCTCCCTCTCCCTTGCCTCCTCCCTCTTCCTTCTCTTTGCTCTGACTCCAGCTGTTCGCCCATACTCAAGAGGGCTTGGCTTTGGGGAAGGAGGTGGCTGGTCCCAAGAACCAGGGTTAGCTGGGGCAGCAGTCTTCTCATCACCCTATGAGACCTGGAATGAAAGCCTCCAGAGGAACCCACAAGGTTCTGGAGGAAGACAAGAGCAGGGCCACTGGGACGAGCATCTGCTGACACTCGTGGAATTAGGAGGAGGCCCCGAGCCCGCTCTGAGCTCCAGGGTCTCATGGGGCTCCTTACCTCTGCTTCCTCGGAGGCAGTGAGGACTGCCATCCCCCGCCCCCACATGCACTTCCTTACTGTGCTTCTGTGGCTCCTCCCCCCAGGAAGTGCTCAAACCTGCCCACCCCTCTTGGCCCTGCTGCAGTCTCGGGAGCCTTCCTCTCTCACCTGGACTGTTGTGTGGCCTGCCTCCTGGGTTCACCTTTCACTCTGCAGCCAAAGTGACCTCTTAGGAACACCAGAGCACGCCCTCGAGGGTTCGATCTCTCCCCCAAATCCGCCATGGCCTTCAGGCAGCAGTGAAGTCCACCCCGTAGCCGTCCTCTGGTGGTCAGCTGTCCTGCCCTTACTCACCAGCATGGTGAGCACGCTGGCTGTCCTTCCCTCCAGCCTGGCTGCCTCTGTCTGGGGTGCTCCTGCCTTCCCTTCCCTTCCTCTCCCTTTCCCTCCCCTCTGATTACCTGATGTGGACCTCTGTTTCCAGAACGCCTCTCATCTGTTCACTGTGGGACTGAGCATCCTCCTGTGCCCCCCGCTCCCACCTCTCAGGACTTCAGAGGTGCCATGCCCTTGTCTGCTGGCTCACATCACTTCTGCTGAAAAGTCAGCTGAAATTCTTTGTTCCTTTTGGAATGGATCTTTTTTTCCCCTTCTGGTGGCCTTTGAGATGTTCTCTTTGTCTTTGGTTTTCAGCGCTTGGATATTAGGTGTCCAGATATATATAGATTTTTAGGGGAGGAGGATGCTTATTCTGCTTGGGGTTCCTGAGCATCTCAGTGCTGTGCTTTGATGCCTTTCCTTATTTTGGAAGAATTCTCAGTCACCACTGCAACTATTTCTGGTGTCCCATTCTCTCTTCTTCTTTTCAGATGCCAATTACATATGTGTTAGATGGTTTGATACTGTCCTATAGCTCTTGGACATTCTACTTTTTCACCCTGTTTCTCTCTTTGCATCTCAGTTTGGGTAACTTCTGTTGGTCAGTCTTCAGGTTGACTGACCTTTCCACTGTATCAGGTATACTGATGGGCCCACTGAAAGCATTCTATATTTCCATTATTGTGTTTTTATTTTTTCTCTAGCATTTCCGTTGTGGTTTCCATCTCTCTGCTGAAATATTCATCTGTTTATGCTTGTTGTCCATCTTCTCCATGAAATCCTTCAACATTTGAGACAGAATCCTTTAATATCCTCTGAGTCTGATTCTGTTGATTGTCTCCTGACTGGGATTTTTTTTTTTTGGTGGGTTTTTTTTTTTGATGTGTACTACTCTTTGACTGAATGCTGGACACTGTGCCAGCGTTAGAGACTGGAATCATTTTGAAAGGTTGTTGCTGAACCTCGAAAAGACGCCGGGATTCTTGGCCTCCGGAGGAGAAGAATTCAGTCTGGGGCCAGAGACGAGGCTTGATCACTCAGAGCTTTTGTGTAATAATGTTTTATTAAAGTGTAAAGGAAATAGACAAAGCTTCTGACATAGACATCAGAAGGGGGCAGAAAGAGTACCCGCTTGCTAGTGTTAGCAGTGGAGTTATACACTCTCCAGTGAATCCAAAGAATGTCTGGAGGTTGTAAAGACCTCACCAGACCTACTCCTTAACTTACATTTTAAGATAACAGAATTAGCCAGAAGGTTTAATCCGGAGACTGTGCTCAGGCAGGATACATTCAGTTCAGTTCAGTCACTTAGTCCTGTCCAATTCTTTGCGACCCCATGAATCGCAGCACGCCAGGCCTCCCTGTCCATCACCAACTCCCAGAGTTCACTCAGACTCACGTCCATCAAGTCAATGATGCCATCCAGCCATCTCATCCTCTGTCGTCCCCTTCTCCTCCTGCCCCCAATCCTTCCCAGCATCAGAGTCTTTTCCAATGAGTCAACTCTTCGCATGAGGTGGCCAAAGTACTGGAGTTTCAGCTTTAGCATCATTCCTCCCAAAGAACACCCAGGACTGATCTCCTTCAGAATGGACTGGTTGGATCTCCTTGCAGTCCAACGGACTCTCAAGAGTCTTCTCCAACACCACAGTTCAAAAGCATCAATTCTTCAGCGCTCAGCCTTCTTCACAGTCCAACTCTCACGTCCATACATGACCACAGGAAAAACCATAGCCTTGACTAGACTGACCTTTTTTGGCAAAGTAATGTCTCTGCTTTTGAATTGCTATCTAGGTTGGTTATAACTTTCTTTCCAAGAAGTAAGCGTCTTTTAATTTCATGCATGCAGTCGCTATCTGCAGTGATTTTGGAGCCCAGAAAAACAAGTCTGACACTGTCTCCACTGTTTTCCCATCTATTTCCCATGAAGTGATGGGACCAGATGCCATGATCTTAGTTTTCTGAATGTTGAGCTTTAAGCCAACGTTTTCACTCTCCTCTTTCACTTTCATTAAGAGGCTCTTTAGTTCTTCTTTACTTTCTGCCATAAGGGTGGTATCATCTGCATATCTCAGGTTATTGATATTTCTCCCTGCAATCTTGATTCCAACTTGTGCTTCTTCCAGCCCAGCATTTCTCATGATATACTCTGCATATAACTTAAATAAGCAAGGTGACAATATACAGCCTTGACATACTCCTTTTCCTATTTGGAACCAGTCTGTTGTTCCATGTCCAGTTCTAACTGTTACTTCCTGACCTGCATACAGGTTTCTTAAGAGGCAGGTCAGGTGGTCTGGTATTCCCATCTCTTTCAGAATTTTCCACAGTTTATTGTGATCCACACAGTCAAAGGCTTTGGCATAGTCAGTAAAGCAGAAATAAATGTTTTTCTGGAAATCTCTTGCTTTTTCAATTATCCAGCAGATGTTGGCAATTCGATCGATCTCTGGTTCCTCTGCCTTTTCTAAAACCAGCTTGAACATCAGGAAGTTCATGGTTCACATATTGCTGAAGCCTGGCTTGGAGAATTTTGAGCATTACTTTACTCGCGTGTGAGATGAGTGCAATTGTGCGGTAGTTTGAGCATTCTTTGGCATTGACTTTCTTTGGGATTGGAATGAAAACTGACCTTTTCCAGTCCTGTGGCCACTGCTGAGCTTTCCAAATTTGCTGGCATATTGAGTGCAGCACTTTCACAGCATCATCTTTCAGGATTTGAAATAGCTCAACTGGAATTCCATCACCTCCAGTAGCTTTGTTCATAGTGATACTTTCTAAGCCCCACTTGACTTCACATTCCAGGATGTCTGGCTCTAGGTGAGTGATCACACCATCGTGATTATCTGAGTTGTGAAGATTTTTTTGTACAGTTCTTCTGTGTATTCTTGCCACCTCTTCTTAATATCTTCTGCTTCTATTAGGTCCATACCATTTCTGTCCTTTATCGAGCCCATCTTTGCATGAAATGTTCCCTTGGTATCTCTAATTTTCTTGAAGAGATCTCTAGTCCTTCCCATTCTGTTGTTTTCCTCTATTTCTTTGCATTGATCGCCAAGGAAGGCTTTCTTATCTCTCCTTGCTATTCTTTGGAACTCTGCATTCAGATGCTTATATCTTTCCTTTTCTCCTTTGCTTTTCGCTTCTCTCCTTTTCACAGCTATTTGTAAGGCCTCCCCAGACAGCCATTTTGCTTTTTTTGCATTTCTTTTCCATGGGGATGGTCTTGCTTCCTGTCTCCTGTACAGTGTCACGAACCTCTGTCCATAGTTCATCAGGCACTCTATAATCCTAAGGAATGTAGAGGAAAAAGTTCGTCCTTTCTTCCTCCTTGAGAATTCCAGACCCCTCTCTCCTTGGGGACCCCTAGACTTCTTATCAACCTGCCTAGGAAATGACTCTCTCAATTTGTATTGATGCTTTGAAATCAGCCTGTCTCTTCTTGGCAGGCCATTAGTGTAGGCACTGAGTCAGTCTGGTAGGAACTGGGCTGTGTCTGAGTTCTGTTATCTCTCTGGTCGCTTGAGTGTTAACCCCGTAGCATCAGCTGTGCTTCGCGTGGCGGGGCTGGTGCTGAGGCCCTTTCCCCAGTGTTCCTGTCCTCTTGTCCAGGTGCTAGGTTGTGTTTGGACCTACTGGTTAGCACAAGGGGCTTCCTCCATTGTCTCCCGGAGTTTGCTCAGATTCATGTCCATTGAGTCAGTCATGCCATCTAACCATCTCATCCTCTGCTGCCCCAATCTTTTGCCTGCAGTCTTTCCCAGCCCTACCTTCAGCATTTGGTCTGAATCTTAAGAGGGGTTTCTCCCCATACCCTGTCCCCTCCCTCAAGGGTGGACAGCTGGTACTTGTTGCTCTGTTACTGGCTGAGAGAGGAGGGTTTTGAGGGCGTTGCCTGGTCCAGCTGCAGCCTTAGGTAGGCTCTGGGTTTCTTGGTCTTGATGGAACTTTCTCAGTGACGCCCTCCAGTGGCTGCCAACTCTGCCTTGATGGTGGGTCTTGTGCCGGAAAGAGTCTCACATCGCTCTTTCTGCGTTTGGGGTCTTCGGATCCCAGGGACGGGCTCTGCCCTGCCCATAGGGCCAGAGTTCTTTTCTTTCACCCAGTGTCCAGCCACAGTGGGTCTTCACCAGCACCTGGGGTTGGGGCGGAGCAGCAGGTTTTGCTGCCCCTCCTCCAGTGGCTTAATGCTTTCTTCCCATAGAGGAGGAGGGTTCCAGGAGGTTTTCTGTTTTCCTGGGGGAGCTATACTGACCCCAGCTGTGGCACCTTTGTGTCCGGTGCCTGCAGAGCGCCCACGGGGTGGACTGAGCACAGGTGCTCGTCCCTGCGTCCTCTTCAGACCTCATTACATGATGACCAGAAGTAGGAAGCTCTGAGCCCCTGGGAGGAGGAGTGTGATGACTGTGGATTTCGGAAGCTCAATGTTAGCTGACTTAGCAGCTAGAGAACCTAATGCCAGCAGAGGGGAGGGCAGCAGGTACGTGGACCCTTTCACTGCAGGGCCCAGGAGTCGTACACTGTGCCCCTTGGAGGAGTTTGAAGGCAGGAGGCTGTTGCAAAGACAGGCAGGTTTCTTTGGGGGAAGTGGGTCCAGAGAGGCCGTGGAGTTGGGACTGTCACACACAGCAATAGGGTGGGATACAGTGCTGAGTCGGAAATGGACATCAGGTGAAGACCACAACGTCACCCTCTTGCTCGGCTCTTCTGGGATGCCTGTGGTCCAGCAGGGCAGAGAGTGGAGGCGTCTCCTCTGGAGAAATTGACCCCAAAGTGAAGACTTAGAAATGCTCCCACACGGGCATCTGCTGTCATAGTTGTGAGGGTGCTGGGCTGGGCTGCACTCAAACATGTGAGGCCCTGCGGTCAGTAGGCGCGTTCACCGCAGAGAGCTGTGTCCTGGGGCTTGTTCTCACCTGTGGGTGGACTCAAGGTCTCCAGATCTTAGCATCTCCCAACAGGAAGGACAGAGACCTGCCAAAAGGAGACAAAAAGCAGCAAAAGGCACTCAGCAGAATCCAACACAATGTGCAGAGCAGAAGAAAACCTAAAAAAAGAACCACCCTGGCACTCTTGACTCTGTTCCACTGTAAGAGAGTGAAGTCAGGTATGCTCTTGGTGAAGAAAGCAGTCACACCAGGAATGAGCAAGTAAGGATCCTGAAAGAACTCTTGGAATTAAAAACATTGTAGCTGAAATTTTTAAAACTCACCTGTGAGGTTTGGATGGTGAAGCAGAGCAAATGTCCCAGAAAGTGGAACAGAAATTGTTACAAATTGATGACAAGTGGGAGCAAAGAGGTAGGAAAAGTAGAAGATCTCAGAGTTCCAGAAAGAGGGAATAGCGACAGCGGGAGAAAGTTACTGGAAGTCAGGATTTCCAGACTGGAGCTTGAGTTAAAGGCCCCCTCATGCCTCAATGTGCCTCCAGGCACCACGAATAAGAGACCTGGCTGAAGCACTTAACTGTGAAATTTCAGAGAAGATCGCAAAGCTTCCAGAGATAAGAATGGGCCACATTCAAGGGACGAGGAACCAGGACCTCAGACTTCTCAGCACAGCGCTGGCAGCTGGAAGATGGGAACAGTGCATTCAGGGTCCCCCGCCTGGAATCCTATACCCAGCTCAGCCAGCCATCCTGAGCGAGGTAGAATCAGGCGCTTGTCATCAGGCTCCGGCTCATAGAGGGTGGGCTCTGCCGCAGTGCACGCGGACACCAGGGGCACACGGATGGAAGATTGGGTACCTCCTGCCCCACGGAGACACGGGGAGACATTTGTGGGGTGCTGGGGGGCAGGGCACGACCCTCAGAGATCCATGGGGTGTGAGCGCAGCCCCTGTGTTTGGCTGTGTGTGGGGTGTTTGCCAGGAATAATTATCTAGAGTCGGGCAAGGAATTGTTAACAGGCACATAAAACAGTGAGCGAGCAAGCAAAGGAAACACAGTGAGCGAGGAAGCGCTACCACTACACTCCGTACTTTGGATTAGACCGAGAATTGTGCCAAGACCGTGTGGGGGAGAGAAGCCTGCAGGAAGGAAGGCGGCTCAGTCAGAAGTCAGTAACCCATCAGAACGTACAGACGTGAAATAACAGTGTAAGCACGTCAGAAACTGGAGGGTAAGAGAAGAATCAGCAGGGCTTTGCTGTGTTCACAGGAGTGGGGTGGGGAGGGGCGTGAGATTTCTGACCTCAGTCTTTTGACTCTTTTTTAAATTTATTTTTGACTTCTGATCGCCCTTGCTGCGTGCGGGCTTTCTCTAGTTGCGTTGAGCATGGGGGCCTCCTCTTCCTGGTGGCTCAGACTTAGATGCCCCTCGGCTGGTGGAGTCTTCCCGGACCAGAAATCGAACCTGCGTCCCCTGCATCAGCAGGCGGGTTCTTAACCCCTGGACCGCCAGGGAAGTCCTCTCCTAACTTTTAAACCAGGTGTACACGTGTGATCTTCGGTAAAGAATAAAAATAAAAAGAACAGAATTCCAAGGTTTCCCAGCCCCAGGATCCTGGCGCCTGGGGGTCCAGTTCCGACTGGCTCCAACCGTGGCGTGCTGGTCTGTCCTGTCCCCAAGGGTTCCGGTGGGAATCTTGACGGGCTCTGCCCCAGCCGCCCCAGGGAGTTCCACCCGAAACCTCAGTGTTCTCTGCCGGTCAGAGTCACTGCCGCTGCCTCAGAGCCGCCTGGGAGCAGTTTCCCTGCCGTCAGCAGAAGCACGCCTGTGAGCCATTGACTCGCATCTGTTGACTTGAAAACGAGCTGCTGGAAAGCGTATGGCTCGTGTTACTCCCGCCTGGCCAGTCCCGTGTATCCCTGGGTTGAAAGCCTGGCTCTCCACCACCTCACCTTGAATTTGCTGGGCGGCTGGTTGGCCTCCTGGGCACCTCTCCCCAGGGGGATCAGATGCAGAGGGGTAGCGGGGAGGGGGCTGAGGCCCAGCTTCACCCCCACCTGCTTTTGCCCATCCCATCTGGGTGGCTGGCTGTGGCCCCCCCGTGCTCCCCCAGGGGTGCTGGAGAGGCCGTCGGTGTAGGGCTGTGGTTCCCACCACTCCAGGGGTCGCTCTCCCCTCTCCAGCTCTGTGACCTTGGCCCGGAACCTAAACCCTGAGCTTCTTTATCCACCCGGGGGTGCTTGTCAACCCTGCCTCGGCTGTGTCAGGCCTTGCCCCGGGTGTCGCCCATCAGCCCATCTTCGCGGGAAGGCGGCCTGGCTTGGGGAGCAAGGAGGCTGAGGTATTTCCGATGTGAGCGGTCCAGGTGAGCGGTGCCCACAGGTGTTAGGGGATGTGACCTGGGGTGACAGGAGGCGGGGGTCCAGCTTCTCCCTGGAGCCCAGAACAGGGCACACCCTTGCCAACCACCTTGGTGTTAGCGCTGTGAGACCTGTGCTGGCCTCCTGGCCCCCCGAACGATACCTGGGTTGTTCTGGGCCACTGAGTTGGTGGTAATTGGTTACAGCTGCGGTAGAAACTAGTAACACGACGCAGCCTTGCTCCCTGCCCACGTGAGCTGCCCCCCGTCAGCTCCCCAGCGGCGCCCAGAGTGCTGCATGCAGCTGGACAGGAAGCCCAGGGTGCCCGGTGCCCCCAGGGCTAGGGAGACTTGGAGGGTCCAGGGAGGCCTCTGAGTGGTGGTCCAAAGCACAAGTCCAAGGTGACTAGGCAGAAGGGCAGCCCGTAGCAGGCCTGGGCCCTGGGTGCTGGGTGCAGAGGGTGGTGGAGAAGGCTGGCTGCAGCACAAAGGGCCAGAGCCAGGGAGAGGAGGCCACAGGCTGAGCAGGACGGCGTCCCTGGACGTGAGAACAGCAGGCAGGGCCTGGGCTCGGGGTTCCCGGCCATGGTAGCCAGGAGAGTGGGTGGATGGGCTGGGCAGGGGGGACACCTCGGTGGCGGGACTTGGAGGTGCCAGTGGGCAGGGGAGGCGCCAGGTGGAGAGCTTGCAGAGCCGGGGCTGCCTGCAGGGCCTGCATTTGGACTTCGGTTGAGGGGCTTTGTCTGGACCCTGGTGGTGACTGCCTGGTAGAGTCATCATCCCCGGTCGTTCTTTTCCGTGGTGGTTTGGTCACATCCGGCTGGCCTGGGGTCACCAGGGGCCGTTGCCCGAGCTGATCCCGGGTCCCCCACTCCCCGTCCTCCCTGGTGCCTGGCAGGGGCATGGTGTGCCCTCCTGAGCTGGAGACGGGAGGGCCAAGCGGTGCCCCACCAGGAAATGGACTTACAGGGCTGCCCTGGAGAGGGGGCTGCGAGGGACAGGCTGCAGAGAGCTTCCTGTGGGCTCTATCGAGGCTGGCCTTCCGGCGCAGCTCCTTAATGGAGGCACGGATGGAGCTTGTGAAATTGCTGTGTCGATACTGATGTTAGACGTACTAATTAGACGTACTAATGTGCAGGAATGGCCGTCTGGGTCATGCCTGTGGGGGCTCCTGGGGTGGGGGTGGGAGCACTAAACGTAGATCCTGAAGAGCTCCTTGGTGGTGGTGGTTTGGCCGCTTAGTCGCGGACTGTAGCCTGCCAGGCTCCTCTGTCCATTAGATTTCCCAGGCACGAATACTGGAGTGGGTTGCCATTTCCTCCTCCAGGGAATATTCCCAACCCAGCAATCAAACTCACGTCTCCTGCACTGCAGGCAGATTCTTTACCATTGAACCACCAGGGAAGCCTGAAGACCTCCTTGGGAGGAAACTGCTCAGGGTCTGATTTCTAAGGGTAACCCCCCAGTTCCCACCCCCACTCTCCCCACCTGCCCCACCCAAGTGCAGCTGCCTTGAGCTGCTGGGTGGATGGGCCTCGGCAGGAGGAATAGGCGGATGGGAGCCACACACTGGCGCTGTGACCTTGGGCCATTAGGCCTCAGGAACCTCCCCTCTAAATGGGGTGGTGGTCCCCACGTCTCAGGCTGGAGGGCAGCCGCAGCCATGGAGCAGACTCCTTTGGCGTCTCGCTCACTGTGCCCAGCATCGTGTCTGGACCCAGCCCTGCCGGGCGCTGCGGCCCTTTGTGGCTCCTGTCATCCGAGTCTCGGGGCTGATTCATTCATCCTGCTGCTCAGCGACGCTTCCGTTGTTTCCAAGGTTTGTTCCTCTGAGGACCACTGCAGGGCTGTTCTGGTCTGTGTCTCTCAGCATGGTCCTGGCTGCTGTTGTTCCTCAGTTGCCGAGTCGTGTCTGACTTTTTGCGATCCCATGGACTGCAGCACACCAGGCCTTTCTGTCCCTCACCATCTCCCAGGGTTTGCCCAAGTCCATGTCCATTGCATCGGTGATGCCATCTCATCCCCTGATGCCCTCTTCTCCTTCTGCCCTCAATCTTTCCCAGCGTCAGGGACTTTTCCAGTGAACCAGCTGTTCAGCATCAGATGGCCAAAATACTGGAGTTTCGACTTCAGCATCAGTCCTTCCAATGAGTATTCAGGGTTGATGTCCCTTAAGATTAACTGGTTTGATCTCCTTGCTGTCCAAGGGACTCTCAAGAGTCTCCTCCAGCACCACAGTTTGAAGGCATCAATTCTTCAGCACTCTGCCTTCTTTACAGTCCATCTCTCATAACTGTAGGTGACCACTGGGAAGACCACAGCCTCAACTACAGGGACCTTTGTTGGCAGAGTAACGTCTCTGCTTTTTCAGCACACTGTCTAGGTTTGTTGTGGTTTCCCTGCCAAGAAGCAAATGTCTTCTGATTTCTTGGCTGCAGTCACCATCCGTGGTGATTTTGGAGCCCAAGAAGAGGAGATCTGTCACTGCTTCTGCCTTTTGCTCCTCTGAGGAACTGTGGGGCTGTTCCGGTCGATGTCTCTCGGTGTTGTCCTGGTACATTTCTCGTTACAGGTCAGACCCGTGTTTTGCTTTAGTAGATACCAGGAGACATGGTTTTCATTGTAAATAATTGACTGGCCAGTCGTTCCCCTGGACCCTCATCACTCCTGGGTAAATGGAAATTCAGGTTCTGGAAGCCCAGGACTGAGATCACGTGCTCATCACAGTCCTCGGGTCCTTGGGGGGGGCAGGCACCGCACGTCCTGTTCACCCCTCATGGCGGCCTCGAGAAATCTCCTGTCTGCATTCGGTGCTGGCAAGACAGGAGCTCAGAAAGGCCGGCTCAGCCACAGTCACCCTGAGAGGTGGCATCGAGTCAGCCAGTGTTCCTCCATTTGACTCAGGACACTGCCAAGACCTCCCCACAAAACCTGCAACCCTTCAGCCCTTTCCTGGGGCGGTCGGTGCTCCCCTGAGAGCAGGGCTTGCCCTTGGGCTTCCTTCCAGGCACCCCCTCACCAGCTTCTCTCCCTCCAGGCACCAGCTTGCTGCAGGAAGTGGTCTACTTGGTGAGCCAGGGGGCCGACCCTGATGAGATCGGCTTGATGAACATTGACGAGCAGCTCCCGGTCCTGGAGTACCCGCAACCAGGCCTGGACATCATCAAGGTGGGCTCGGTGCAAGCGTCACAGCCTACATGAGCCCCTTGGGGGCTTTCCTGTGGTTGCTCCCGAGGGGTTCCTGGGGCCCCTTTGGTTAGAAGGAAAACAGCAAGCTCCTGGGATCCCAGGTGGCCGGCAGGGAGAGACTGCCAGCCTGAGCTGGTGACGGTGACCCTGGAACCGAACCAGAGGGTGACAGGGGGTGACTTTGAGGAGGAAAGGAGGCAGCTGCTGGGAGTAGGGGGGAAGGTGGGGTGAGGGGCCTCCTCCTGTGGTTCGTCCTGCCTGTTGTGGGGACTGGGTAGGATGTGTTTGCATCATAAATACTTGGTACCAAGAGTGAAACAAACATCCCCGAGTCCCGTCCGGCCCACCCCTCATGTTACCTGGGTTTTTTTTCTCTGCACTCTCCCCACTCTCCCCTCCGCCACCTCTCAGTTCAGGCCTCACTGCCCGCGTAGCCCCTCCCTGTCCATTCTTCTGTGAGATGGGCATTCTGAAGCTCTGAGAGCACCCCCACACCCCCAGGTCAGTGTTCGCATTGCCGCCGGCCGAGCCCTGCTGTGGAGCCGGGTGGGCGCCTGCTGCTGCTGCCCTGCTCCTGGCCTTGGGGTTCCACCCAGAACTGAGCTGACCCTGTGACGTCAGAGCCCTTGCAGCACTTGGAGCCCACAGGACAGGAAAACCGAGGGTCCTAGTGGTCGAATGGTGGCCCCTCCGGACAGGAGCAATGTGGACAGGCTAGGGCCTGTCGGCGGGGACCCCTGAGTCAGGGCCTGGGGGCGGAGCGCTGGCCGATGGAGGGGCCAGGGGTGGCCAGGAACAGCGGGGAGCCCCGCGCTGAGACCACTGCAGAGCCCAGCGGCCCCCCTCCCTGTGCTTTTGTTTCCTCCGTGGCCCTTCATGGCCCGTCCTGCGGCCGCTCTTGGCCGCTCCAGTCTGCAGCCTGCCCTCATGTCCTCTGAGCAGACCCCTGCTGGTACACTTAGACTCAGGCTGTTGGTACTTGTGTCTGGCTCATGTCTGCCCGCCAGGGTCCAGCCTGGGCAGGGCTGGGGGTCGTATCTCAGGGAGACGTTTCTGGGGCAGGGGTGCTGGTCCTGACTCGTCCGAGGCCCCATTGGGCCCCGGGCTGGTCAGAAAGTCTGCGTGTCATCCTCTGACCGCCTCCCCTCTCTGCCTGCCACAGGAGCTGACATCTCCCCGCCTCATCAAAAGCCACCTCCCCTACCGCTTCCTGCCCTCCGACCTCCACAACGGCGATTCCAAGGTAACCCTGGCTCCCCGCTGCTCCCATCCGCTCCCCACTCCTGGAACCGGGGACACCTGTGCCAGGCCAAACTGGGGCCTGTCACAGGCACGGGCTCCCAGAGAGCCTCGGTGGGGTGGGGTCCCCGGAGCGATGTCCTGGAGCCTTGTCGCTAGTGTTTTATATCCATGTTGCTTATCCTGGTTCTTCCTCACAGTTGAACTTGACCAGCCAGGGCTCAGCCTCTGCCTGTTTAAGACCTAAGGACTCACGGCTGCTTTCATTGTCTCTGCTTTTTTCTGTGTTCTCAACTGCATGAGATGTTTGAGGTCTATAGTTCTCATCACCAGGAGGGTCAGGACCATAATTCTTCTGTCTTCTGCTGATTTTAAAGTAGCGCTAGCGACACCGCAGCATTCATAGCAGCCCAGTGTCCAGTCGCCAGGCTGCGGAAGCACCCTCGGTGCCTGTCACCAGATGAATGGGTATGAGAGGTCTCGTAGATGTGTACAGTGGAAGACCATTCAGCCATAGAAAGAGAAGGGCATTCTGCCACTTGAAGGACAAATACTGTTTGGTATCACGTTATATGGCTTTTTCAGTGGAATGTGAAAAACTGCAACAATCTAGTGAATGTAATAAAAGCAACCAGACTCAAAGATACAAAGAAAACCAGTGGTTACCAGTGGGGAGAGGGAAGCCGGCAGGGCAAGATAGGAATGGGGACTAAGGGATACAAACTGTTATATAAAATGGACATGAACTTGGGCAAACTCGGGGAGATGGTGAGGGACAGGGAGGCCTGGCGTGCTGCAGTCCATGGGGTCGCAAAGAGTCGGACACGACTGAGCGAGTGAACAGCAGCAACAACATGTATAAAATGAGCTACAGGGTATATTGTACATCATGAGGAATATAGCAGATATCTTATATAAAAGGAGTATACTCTTTACAAATTTTGAATCACTGTTTTATACATGTGACATATAATACTGTATATCAGCTATCAGTTCAGTCACTCAGTTGTGTCCGACTCTTTATGACCCCATAGACTGCAGCATACCAGGCCTCCCTGTCCATCACAAATTCCTGGAGCTTGCTCAAACTCATGTCCATTGAGTCAGTGATGCCATCCAACCATCTCAGCCTCTGTCGGCCCCTTCTCCTCCCGCCTTCAATCTTTCCCAGCATCAGGGTCTTTTCCAAGGAGTCAGCTCTTCGCATCAGGTGGCCAGAGTATTGGAGCTTCAGCTTCAGCGTCAGTCCTTCCAGTGAATATTCAGGACTGATTTCCGTAATGATTGACTGGTTTGATCTCCTTGCAGTTCAAGGGACTCTCAAGAGTCTTCTCTAAAGGATCAACTATAGTTTAAAAAAACAAGTAGTGCTGGAGGACAGAAGTGTGATCAAACACGCAAGTGACTGTCCTAGCTGACACTGTCGTGTGGACAGGAGTGCAGCTCTGAGACAGAGCAACGGTGAGAAGGCGCTTGGTCGTGGCGTGTGAAGGGCTGACCTCACCACGGGTAATGGGCTAGGAGAGTAGCTTGTAGGCCAGTGGAGCCTGCTCGGGGCGGCCTTCCTGGGCCGGAGGATTGCAGACTAACCTCCCCCGTCTGCCCGCCTGTGCCTCCTCCTCCCCCTGCCCACCCCTCCACCGCAGGTCATCTACATGGCCCGGAACCCCAAGGACCTGGTGGTGTCCTATTACCAGTTCCACCGCTCGCTGCGGACCATGAGCTACCGAGGCACGTTCCAGGAGTTCTGCCGGAGGTTCATGAACGACAAGTGTGAGTGTCTGTGTGTGATGTTCCCACAGGGGTGCTTCCCATCACCCCAGGACTCTGATAACCGTGGGGCTGGCCTGCTTCCCTGCTGGTGGGCAGCGGAGCTCAGGCTGAGGGGGGTCAGGAAGCTTGTGCCAGGCCGAGCGGGCATTCGATGCCGAAGCCCATCTCTCTCCCCACACCCTTGGGGTTCTGAGAAGTCTCCCGGTTAAAAGCATCCGTATCCCTGCCTGGATTCCAAGCTGTGGGAACAGTGGCCTAGATCCCCGTTATTGGTGCCCAAGGCCAGCGTGGAGGCTTCGGCTTCGTGTGAGGGCCCCAGGCCTTCAGCTGGACTTGAGGGTCAGATGTGGCCGCCAGCCCCAGGCCAGTGTGGCAGGTGGGGTTCACTCCAAGGGAGGGGCGGGACGGTGCTCTGGGCAGGAAGCATGTTCCCAGGGGAGAGGCTTCGGCAGGGGCCGAGCCTGCCAGGGCCCCTCCATCCATGTCTGCCCTCCCTGGGGAGGAGTGGACCACGGAGGGAGCTGTCCCCTTGGCCATGGTGTTGATTCTGTTCCCCTACCCGTCAACCCTGGCTTCTCTGCACACCCTGCTGCTTAAGACTTTGCGCTCAGGAGAGTTTTGAAATGAATTAAGTCTGTCCGGAGACTCTCCTGCAAATACACTTCCTGTTTTATTTCCCAGCTTGGGGAACCCTCAGCCTGGTTGTCCATTCGTTGTCCAGCCCAGGCAGGGCAGGGTTTCTGCGATGAGATTACGTGGCAGGAGCATGATAAAGCGCATAGAGGCAGTACAGGAGCACAGCACCCCAAGTTTACACGGGACCTGGGACGGCTGAATCGGAGCCTGGCTGAAGACCAGACCTCCTGAGTGAGCTCCCCACAGTGCCTGAGGCCCTCTCTTTCTTGCCCTTGCGTCTCTGCTTCAGCCCAGCCTGGCGGGGAGGGACCCCGGATGGGAAGGGACAAGTGTAGGTGGCCTCAGCAGTTGTGCCTTAAGGCCCTGGGAACCTGCTGAAGGCCTCTGTTCAGCCTCCCTTCCGCCCAGCCCATCAACTGGCTCGGGCCCCTCCTGGTCTGTCAGGTATTTGGTTCCCAGAGCCGTGTTTTAAGTCCTGGTTTGTGCTCCTGCCTTTAAAGCAGCCGCTGGCACGGGAACACCGCCATTGCAAACAGTGGGTGGCCACTGCGTTCACACTGCCCCACGGTACAGACCTTAAAAGCCCCCTGCTCAGGCTGGAGGAGTTATAAGTTATCTAGTACAGGCCCGTCCACCTCGTGAAGGTCACGGCACTGCCCAGCACTGACGTTCAAGGCTGCACACGCTTGCTGTGGTCCCCCACAGCCCCTGCACCCGAGCACCTGGTCCTGTTTATTCCCTGCTCTGAGGAGGCTTGCCTTCTCTGTCCAAGGTGCTGAAGAGCTTGAGTGCCGTGCAGAAGAGGCAGTGAAACTCGCTGTCCGTCCACTGACAGTCTGGGCGCACTGCCCCGAGGCCTGTGTCAGGGGTTGTGACGCACACACTGCAGGGCAGGGTGGGTGGGGGGTGCCTGGGCCCGAGTGCCAGGGGACAGGAGCAGGGTGGAGGAGTGCCTGCGTCCCCTGTCTTCTCGGCCTCCCTGTCCCCAAGTCCCCCCTCCCCCCGCCACCGCCCCATCCTCAGGCCCTGGTTGTCTTGTCTGCGAGTGTTCTCTGGGAGCCGGGGGGGGGGGGGGTGTTCTGGTCTCCATGTCCATGCCCAGTGGACCGCTCAGTCCCAGGACGCCAATCTGCGTGCCAGCTGTGGGCCCAGACTTGGGAGCGTCTGCTTGGGGACCCCAGGGTTACCAGCCTGCCAGCGAGTTGGTCAGGTCCCTTCCTTCTCTGGACTCGCCCCCATGCTGAAGATCGGGAAGGCTGGCCTGGCCCTCATGTCCTGCCCTGTGCGTGGGTCTCCTCCTGGTGTGGGAGGAGCAGGGATGTGCCAGGCCGACGGGAGGGTGCAAGACCTGGAGTCTGAAAACTTGGCCGTGGGGGGACCAGGCCAGGAGGGCCAGGGCTCACCCAGCAGCGGGCCTAGTGAGGCCTTTGGCTGTAGCCTGCACTGCTGATTCATTTCTGCCCACTCACCCCCATCCCCTTCCAGAGCGCCCCCTTCCTTCTCCATAAATGGCCTGAAGAGGGCCTTCTGCTCTGCTCCATCCCCACCACCAGTGCCCCTTGACCCATACCTCCACTCCCAGGACCCACGTCGGACTGTGGGACCCACGTTGGACTGTGGGCCTAGGCTGCCGCTGCGCTGCACCCTGCTGGCGGGATGGCCGACTGCTGATGGATTGGGCTGGCGGGGTCGGGGTCCCCATTTCCCAGCCTTGGTCACGTGTGTACGCATGGCTCTGCCACTCGGTGGACTTCAATAGTACACATGGGACCCCCAGTGCCTCCCGCCAGAGAGGACACACAGCGACGCCCCCACTGGTCCCCAGGGGCCGAGACCTGTACCTGCTTTTCTTGGGGCGGCAACCCAGCGGTAGGGGGGTGGGGGGGCACAGATTCTGTTGTCATGCCATTCACGGAGGAGGAGGCGCAGACAGGTTCAGGGCCTGCTCCGTCTCGTGGCCAGTGAGGGTGTGAGAGGCTGGCTGCCTCTGATCCAAGTCCTTGTCCTCTGCCCCCCTGCCTGGCCACCGTCTGATGGTGCCGTCTGCCTCTGACCCCCTCCGCCCATGCCCCCCCGCTTCTCTGAGGCCCCTTTGCAGCTCCCTGCCCTGCTTCCCGCCCAGCCCTCGTGGATCGCTTCAAGCTTGCCTGGTGTGGGAGGTGCCTGCCCCAGGCCTTGGGGCTCCCTCCCAGTGCTGGTCACTCCCATGTGGCCGTCACCAGTGTCCTTGGGCTTTGCCGTCAGGGCGGGCGCTCCTCTGGCCTTGGGCCATGCGTCATGTCCTAGGGTTCGGGAGATGGATGGGCACTCAACTAAGTGAGGGCCCTGGCAGTGTGGCCACTCCTCTTGACTGGCCTCTGTTGTCCAGCTGGACCTGCTTCTCAAGGCTCCACCGGCCCAGGGGCCCCCACGTTCTCTGGCTGAGACTTCCCTCTAGTCCACATGGAAGCCCCCTTGGAAGCTGCCCTCACAGTGGGGGGCATCAGTGTGACCCTGTGGACACGAGAACCCATAGTTTTTATGAAGAATGCTGTGAAGAGGCCTGGCCACACTGACTGGTACATGGGTCCCCCTGTGGCCGTGGGACCCCAGCCCTAGGCCACAGCCCGGAGGGTCGTGGGACACGCCGGCTGTGGTGTAGGTATGAGCTCGTGTGTCGGGACAGCCTGTTGCGCCTCTTCACACTGTGCCTCCTGGTCCTGCCTGTGTCTGGCCCCATGTCAGCTCCACCCTCCTCGACTGCAGACCGACTGGCCCTGGGCCCAGCTCCTCTAGGTGGCCCTCTCTTGCATTCACCACGTGTTTGAGAAGCTCCTGGAGCCGGCACCTGCGCACCAGGGGGACAGAGGCCTCCCTGCTCAGGGTCGGGCCTTGGGCATCTGGGAGGTGGGGCAGAGGCTGGCAGGTGGGAGCGGTGGGGCAGGCGGCCAGGGGACATGCGGCTGCCTGAGGAGCTGGAGCTGCGTCACAACTGCTGGGCAGAGGAGCGAGCCGCCATCCACTCGCCCATCCCTCCTGTGACCTCTCCTGTCCCCTTGTGTCCACAGTGGGCTATGGCTCCTGGTTTGAGCACGTGCAGGAGTTCTGGGAGCACCACATGGACTCGAACGTGCTATTCCTCAAGTACGAAGACATGCACCGGGTGAGTGCCTGGGGGTGGGCGCCTCAGGGTGAGAGCCTCGGGGGTGTGTCCTGAGGGGTGGGTGCCTCGGGGGTGTGTCCTGAGGGGTGAGTGCCTCGGGGGTGTGTCCTGAGGGGTGGGTGCCTCGGGGTGTGTCCTGAGGGGTGGGGGCCTCGGGGGTGTGTCCTGAGGGGCGTGTCCTGAGGGGTGGGTGCCTCGGGGGTGTGTCCTGAGGGGCGTGTCGTGAGGGGGTGGGTGCCTCAGGGGTGTGTCCTGAGGGGTGGGTGCCTCGGGGGTGTGTTCTGAGGGGGCATGTCCTGAGGGGTGGGTGCCTCGGAGGTGTGTCTTGAGGGGGTGGGTGCCTATGGGGTGTGTCCTGAGGGGCATGTCCTGAGGGGGTGAGTGCCTCAGGGGTGTGTCCTGAGGGGTGTGTCCTGAGGGGTGGGTGCCTCGGGGGTGTGTCCTGAGGGGGCGTGTCCTGAGGGGTGGGTGCCTCGGGGGTGTGTCCTGAGGGGTGTGTCATGAAGGGGTGAGTGCCTCAGGGGTGTGTCCTGAGGGGTGGGTGCCTCGGGGGTGTGTTCTGAGGGGTGGGTGCCTCGGGGGTGTGTTCTGAGGGGGTGGGTGCCTCGGGGGTGTGTCCTGAGGGGGCATGTCCTGAGGGGGTGGGTGCCTAGGGGGTGTGTCCTGATGGGCGTGTCCTGAGTGGTGTGTGCCCTGGTGGTTAGGTGCCAAGGGGCAGGGGTGATGCTCCAGGCTCCACGCCGTCTGTCCCACAGTGGAGCCCTCAGGGAGGGTGGGGCCTGCAGTGCCTGGTCATCAGGGGTGCATCTTGGACCTCAGGGTTCCAGGTGGGCCCAGAGCCCCTGACAGGGCTTTGCCTCCAGCCCATGCAGGCCCCCAGGCCCTTGCTCTGGCCTGGGCCGTGCGCAGCTCCCGAGTTAGGGGTGGCCTGCAGTGCTTCTGAAAGGCCTGTTTATTTTTCTGCTTCGACGGTGGTGGAACACTGCCGGGGTCCAGCCCCGGTGGATCCAGGGAATTCAAAGCAGGGACGGCGTTGGCAAACTGGATACAATCAGTTCAGTTCAGTCTCTCAGTCGTGTCTGACTCTTTGCAACCCCATGAATCACAGCACGCCAGGCCTCCCTGTCCGTCACCAACTCCCGGAGTTCACCCAGACTCGCGTCCATCAAGTCAGTGATGCCATCCAGCCATCTCATCCTCTGTCGTCCCCTTCTCCTTCTGCCCCCAATCCCTCCCAGCATCAGAGTCTTTTCCAATGAGTCAACTCTTCACATGAGGTGGCCAAAGTACTGGAGTTTCAGCTTTAGCATCATTCCTTCCAAAGAAATCCCAGGGCTGATCTCCTTCAGAATGGACTGGTTGGATCTCCTTGCAGTCCAACGAACTCTCAAGAGTCTTCTCTAACACCACAGTTCAAAAGCATCCATTCTTCGGCGCTCAGCCTTCTTCACAGTCCAACTCTCACATCCATACATGACCACAGGAAAAACCATAGCCTTGACTAGACGGACCTTTGTTGGCAAAGTAATGTCTCTGCTTTTGAATATGCTCTCTAGGTTGGTCATAACTTTCCTTCCAAGGAGTAAGCGTCTTTTAATTTCATGGCTGCAGTCACCATCTGCAGTGATTGTGGAGCCCCAAAAAAGAAAGTCTGACACTGTTTCCACTGTTTCTCCATTTATTTCCCATGAAGCGATGGGACCAGATGCCATGATCTTTTTCTGAATGTTGAGCTTTAAGCCAACGTTTTCACTCTCCACTTTCACTTTCATCAAGAGGCTTTTTAGTTCCTCTTCACTTTCTGCCATAAGGGTGGTGTCATCTGCATATCTGAGGTTATTGATATTTCTCCCGGCAATCTTGATTCCAGCTTGTGTTTCTTCCAGCCCAGCGTTTCTCATGATGTACTCTGCATATAAGTTAAGTAAGCAGGGTGACAATATATAGCCTTGACGGACTCCTTTTCCTATTTGGAACCAGTCTGTTGTTCCATGTCCAGTTCTAACTGTTGTTTCCTGACCTGCATACAAATTTCTCAAGAGGCAGATCAGGTGGTCTGGTATTCCCATCTCTTTCAGAATTTTCCACAGTTTATTGTGATCCACACAGTCAAAGGCTTTGGCGTAGTCAATAAAGCAGAAATAGATGTTTTTCTGGAACTCTCTTGCTTTTTCCATGATCCAGTGGATATTGGCAATTTGATCTCTGGTTCCTCTGCCTTTTCTAAAACCAGCTTGAACATCAGGAAGTTCACGGTTCACATAGAACCGTTCAACTTCAGCTTCTTCAGCATTACTGGTTGGGGCATAGACTTGGATTACTGTGATATTGAATGGTTTGCCTTGGAAACGAACAGAGATCATTCTGTCGTTCTTGAGATTGCATCCAAGTACTGCATTTCAGACTCTTTCGTTGACCACGATGGCCACTCCATTTCTTCTGAGGGATTTCTGCCCGCAGTAGTAGATATAATGGTCATCTGAGTTAAATTCACCCATTCCAGTCCATTTTAGTTTGCTGATTCCTAGAATGTTGACATTCACTCTTGCCGTCTCCTATTTGACCACTTCCAATTTGCCTTGATTCATGGACCTGACATTCCAGGTTCCTATGCAATATTGCTCTTTCCAGCATCGGACCTTGCTTCTGTCACCAGTCACATCCACATCTGGGTATTGTTTTTGCTTTGGCTCCATCCCTTCATTCTTTCTGGAGTTATTTCTCCACTGATCCCCAGTAGCATATTGGGCACCTACTGACCTGGGGAGTTCCTCTTTCAGTATCCTATCATTTTGCCTTTTCGTACCGTTCATGGGGTTCTGAAGGCAAGAATACTGAAGAGGTTTGCCATTCCCTTCTCCAGTGGACCAGATTCTGTCAGACTCTCCACCATGACCCGCCCGTCTTGGGTTGCCCCATGGGTATGGCTTAATTTCATTGAGTTAGACAAGGCTGTGGTCCTAGTGTGATTAGATTGACTAGTTTTCTGTGAGTATGGTTTCAGTGTGTCTGCCCTCTGATGCCCTCTTGCAACACCTACCGTCTTACTTGGGTTTCTCTTACCTTGGGCGTGGGGTATCTCTTCACGGCTACTCCAGCAAAGCGCAGCCGCTGCTCCTTACCTTGGACGAGGGGTATCTCCTCACTGCCTCCGTTCCTGACCTTCAACGTGGGATAGCTCCTCTAGGCCCTCCTGCTACTGCATACAGTAGCTTTAATTAAATATTAATTAGAGACATAAAGAGTAATAGAATAAGGATAGCTCAGTGAGAAAATTCAGTGGAGAAAAGAGGCTGAATAATTCAGCCAGAAGGCGAGAGAAAGAATGACATGGGGAGACCAAGCTTTGGTGAACAAGGCCTGCACTTTATTTTCCAAAGTAGTTTTTATACCTTAAGTTATGCATAGAGGATAATGGGGGAAGGGGTAGAGTCATGCAGTAAGCCAGGCTTTCTTCCTGCAAACTTATCATATGCAAAAGTTTAGGTGATTTGCATCATCTTCTGGCCCGGAGGCCTGTTAACATTTTAAGACCCTTTCTTCAGAAAACTTATTTTTCTCTAAAGGTGATTAGTCAGGCGCCACCCTCCAAAAGCATTAGATAAAGTTGCATTCCTATAGGGCAAAGGTGTGGTGGGCTATAACAAGAAAAAGAATTAACTCAAATGTCCAAGGTTACAAACATTAAAGCTACTACTTACATCAATTATATTAATCAATACACTGCCAGGGACACAGCAGGTAAGGGATATGGAAACTTAGCAGCAAACATTGGCCCAACAAGTGAAAAACCCTTCACCAATACAATTTCTAATCAATCTTTTAACCGCTCAAAGGAATCTGTATTTAGACAGTTTAGAACATCTCATGCCTCTCACGGTTGGGAAGCTGTGAACAATCACATGTGGCTGGAAGAACTTATTCAGGCAGGCTAGAGGACTTCCAAAGGAGTTTGTAGGTTAAAACACTCTTATCACGCCCAGGAACTTTATTAACTGGAGCTGTAAGTTAACTTTTTTTCAGAGAGAGGTGGTGGGGGACAGCCCCCTGTAAAGTCAGAGGTGTAGGTGAGAGCACAAAGCAGTAAAGTAGGCAGACTCTGGTTTTGGGGGTAGATGCTCGAGAATCTCCAGGGGGCTTCTGAGGCTCCATCCCGCCTTTGCATATGCTGAGCCTCCTTCCTCATGACCTTTGCCACGGGTGGAGTTCCTCAAGGCTGGCTTCTGGCAGAGCACCACCCAGCATCCTGTCCGAGGTGAGGGGACCAGCTCGGGGCAAAGGCCGAGGTGGCTGAGTCTGCATCTCTCGTCCGGGCTGTCTGTCTGTCTGTCTGTCTGTGGAGGGGCGGGGGGCTGGTTTGCAGGCTGCTGACCACCCGGCGGGTGTGTGCTGGTGTCTGGCCTCTGCTCCCCTTGGTGAGCTCCCCTGCTCCCTGGGGCATGTTCTTGGCAGCGTGTCCACCGTCGCATGTTTGTCCATCCACTCAGGGCTTCGGGCATTTGGGCTGTTCCCATTCTGGGTAACTATGAGCAGAGTGCTGTGGGCGTTCCCATGTCTGGGTGGACACGAGTTGTCTTTTCATCTTTTTTCCCCTCCACCCCTGTTCTGGGATGGGGGGGCACGGGGCTCCATGGCAGGGCGGGATGAGGAGGAGCCCGCCCGTCCAGCTGCAGACTCACCTGCAGGGCGCGGTGCCAGCTGGCAGGTTGCTCCCAGCGCCTCGCTTTTATGAATCACTTAGTATTTCATCCTGAGGGAGCAGGGCGTGCAGTTTACAGAAAACGTCAGAGCTGAAACACAGCCCTGTGCCCCGCTTCTCCAGACTCGCCGGGAGGCTGTGTCTGCCTTGCAGGCCTGTGGGAGAGGAGACAGCCTCTAGCGTTCTCCTCACGTGACCCAGCCACCGCCGGCCGGCATTTGGTCTGCTGACAGACAGCCCAGGCTATGGGCAGGACACTGGGGACGGTGACGCTGGGGCGGAGACCGCGGCGGGCTTCAGTGTTTCCTGGGGCAGGGCATGGCTGCGGAGGGGCGGGGCTGTGTGGCGAGCAGGTGGGTAGGGCCCCTTGGAGACGGTGAGGCAGCGGCAGCTGTGCCGTCAGCAGTGCCAGGACGCCGGGGCCCAGAGACGGCTTCACGTCACCGAATCTTCGCAGCGAGCCAGGTTCCCTGCCCTGCGAGGTGGGCTGGCCCTGGGGCCCCCGGGTCCCCCCCTCCTCAGGGCTCTCCTGAGCGCCGTCTGGGTTCCAGCTGATGGCGGGGAAGGAAGGGGAGAGTGAGCTGGTCCTGCCCCTGGCACAGTGCCCAAGTGCCTTCCTTTACTGCTTGCTGCTGCTGGACATGGCCACCGCTACGTCAAGGCCTCACATCTGCTTCCAGATTCCCAGAGGGCCGGGGCGGGAGCTGAGCGCCCTCGGGCAGTCTCTTAACCCGGATCCTTATTTCTTGAAGATGATGGCGTCCAATTTGTCTCGAGGACTTGAGTCAGGCTGTGGATAAAAGGTCCCCAGAGTGGTGTTCCACAAAGGTGCCGCCTCTGATGGGCTCCCGCGTCTCTGCTCTTGTCTTCCAGGACCTGGTGACCATGGTGGAGCAGCTGGCCAGGTTCCTGGGGGTGTCCTGCGACAAGGCACAGCTGGAGTCACTGACCGAGCACTGCCACCAGCTGGTGGACCAGTGCTGTAACGCCGAGGCCCTGCCCGTGGGCCGGGGTACGTGCCGCCCGCCCCCCGCCCCGCCCCCCCGCGCCGGCGTCCCGAGGCCCTGCCCGTGGGCCGGGGTACGTGCCGCCCGGCCCCTGGGGCGCTCCCCCCTTCCCTGCCGGCGTCCTCATGCTTTCTGGACCCCTATTCTCCCCCCGGCCCCGAGTCATGGTTCAGCCTCATATCTCCAGAGCTTTCTGCTCCCCAGGGTGGGGGGCAAGAAGGTAACCCAAAATGGGCCACTGAGGATCCTGGAAGCCCCTGCTGGAGTCAGCCTGTGGCCCTGCACAGGGTGTGGAGTTCACAGCGGGGCGGCTGCTGGCGGGGGGATGTCTCAGGTTCTTTGGGGAAGAGGTTTTCAGGCAGACACCTCCTCAGATGGCCCCCACCCTGGCGATGGGTTTGGGGCTGTGGAGTTGAGGAGCACAGAGCGTGCACACGTGAGCAAGGGCCGTCTCCCTCTGTTCCCCAGGGGAGGCAGCCACACAGGTGAGGTGCAGCGCATCCCAGGGAAGGGGTGTGTGTGTCTGTGGTGTATGTGCTGTGTGTATATGTGAGGGGTATGTGTGCACAGTGTGTGTGTGTGTGTGTGTGTGTGTACACGCATGTGAGAGAGTGACAGCAAGCAGGAAGTGCAGGCCTCTCCAGGGCTGGCCGGGCAGCTGTCACAGAGGCCAGGGGGCTCTCCCAGCCTAAGAGCGGGGTGCTGGGGGTGGAGCCTTCTGAGGTGTGGGCAGGTGTTCCCGCAGGAGTCCTCCCCAGATCCATGGGGGCCGCTCTCTGTGCCCCGAGGGCTTGTGCTGTTTGCAGCTGCTTCACGGCAGAGGGCTCAGGCATTCACATCCGTGGCACCTCAAATCCATGGCCGAGGCTGGTTCCCAGCTCCTGGGTTGGAGGGGAGGGCTCGGAATGACACCGGACTCCATGAGCAGCCACCCAGAGGGGAGAGAGGAGCTCCTCCGCGGCCTGGCCGGGCTGCTCTGGCCCTTCGTCCTCCCTGTACGGAGGGCCAGTCGGGTTGCCGACCCGTGTGGCTCCCAGGCTGTCCTGAAGGTCAGGCAGTTGGGTGCCTTCCTGTCAAGGCAGGCGGGCCACTCTCCGGGAAGACGTTAGTTAACGAGCCACGTCACCCTGCCGTTTATTTCCTGGCTGCATCTTCACGAACGTTTATAATTTAAAATTTATTTGCTCTTTTTTAGTTTTGCTTTCTCTGTGTTCTGTTACCCCTGGGTGTGACCTTCTCCAGAAGCCCCCCTTTCGGTTCACTTGTGTGGTTAAGAAGTGTCAAGAACACGCTGCGTGCACATATGCTCCTTCCGCTGTGTTTGCATTTATCATCGTTTACCTTGGTTTTGCTTTATTTCAGTTCTTTGGTTTTGTTTTCTTTTAGCACATTGCCTCTTTGCTCGGAAGACCTCCTTGCGTTGGTGAGAATGCAGGGGCTTGAGTAGCCAGCTGCATTGCTTAGATTTGATTCATGTCACAGCATAAATTGCACTGTCTTGAGTCCAAATCCTAAACCAGGTGGGTGACTCCTCTGATGAGCTCTTGGCTGCCTCAGCTGAGAAAAATAATCGTGGAAAAAAATATACGGTGTGGTGGGTCCAGAGCTTGTAATTCTGACCCTGAGGTGTCCTTAGAGGGTTCCTCTCCATCACCAACATATAATTTTTCATCACCGAAGAGAAAATCCATGTCACTTTGGATCTGTTAGCTCAGCGTTTGCAGGGTTGCAGTTTCATACATTAGGTCCTGCCAGGACAGGGGTGACTTAATAGCACAGCTTAACGAGAGATGCTTGCTGGGACGGTCAGAGCTCTGCCGTCAGAGATGCTGATGGTGAACAGAATTCTAGGCGAGCACTCAGTGCCCTGAGGCCGGTGTGTAAAAAGCTCGGCCGCGGTGCTCTGGGTGACGCACTTACTGCAGACGGAGGGCAGGGACCCACTCCTGACTTCTTCACAGTCACCATTCATAGTGCCCAGAACCGAAGATCTCGTAGTTAAGGAAAGCGGGTTCAGCAGTTTTCATCATTTTGATCTCTCTCCCTTCACGAAGAAGGGGAAGGCCCATGCCGGCCCATCAGTCTGTCGGCTCCAGGCCCCTCATGTCCTGCAAGGGGTGGGCAAAGGGGGTCTGACCAAGCCTCATTGGGATGTCGCTGTGATAGAGCAGCCACGAGGGCCTGGGTGGGCCTGGTCTTGGTGTCGAGTTGGGAGCTCTGATGGTTTTATTCCCTGTCAGTTCTCCGCTGACGTCACATGGGCAGGCTTCTCAAAATCTCCGCCCTTGACCTGGCCCCGGCAGCGGCCTGCCCACCATGAAACATTCTGCCTTTTAAAATTCTCCAGAAGCAACAGCTGCCTTGGTGGAGCTGTTGAGCTGCATGAGTGGTGGTGTCACGGGGCACACAGATCCCACGTGGCCTCTGAACTGCAGACCCGGGCCACGGACACTGCCCGTCCTCGGGGGTGTTGGCACGTGCGCCCCCGCTCTGCCTGGTGCTGGGGCCCAGCGGTGGACAGGCAGGCCCTCCCCAGGGCCTCAGCTCTGCACGTTTCTGGTCCTGGGTGAAAGCATGCCAGGATGGCCAGACTCAGGGAAGTGGGCTCAGCTAGCCTGAGGTTCACATGGCCATGGTGATCCCCGCGGGACAGGTTCAGAGGGGTCCGGGGATTCATGTGGAGCCTTCCAGGTCGTTCTCCCCAGCTCCCTGTGGTTTGGTAGCTGGCCTGACCGCCAGTGAACTCAGCTCGCCCGCCCCATGTGTGTTGCAGGAAGGGTCGGGCTCTGGAAGGACATCTTCACCGTCTCCATGAACGAGAAGTTTGACCTGGTGTACAAGCAGAAGATGGGGAAGTGCGACCTCACGTTCGACTTTTATTTATAATATCAGCAACCGCACACTTGCATGCTCACAGTACCCAGACACTATAGCTCAGAGTCCCATTTGCACTCATTTGTTCCTTGCTGGACAGACTCTGGAAGTGAGACCCCGGGGGAGGGAGGGGACATGGCCGGAGAAGCTGGAGAAAGCGGGTTTGAGTTCTGATCCAGAGCAGCTGTCTCGCCTTTGAGTCTAAACGTCTGCCCACAAAGATGGCGATTCTGGTGGACCACATGTGTCACGTCTGTTAACATATGCAGCTAGAGTGTCTACCTTTATTACAACCCACACTACGTATTGTATTTTATAGAGCTTTTCACTGGAAACCTAAATAAATCTCAGTAAACCAAATAAAAGTTCATTTCTGAGGGGCTCAGGAGAGCCACACCCAGGTGGTAGGAAGCGCTCAGGGTTGACTTTATTTTTTTTTTTTTTGTCGTTCACACGGCACAGCCATTTGTCCTCCCCTGGTGAGGACCGGAGTGAGGCTGGGGTGGGGGGCCCATTTCCCCGGCGGCGCTCAGTTCTCAGCAGTCGCCCTGAGTTGCAGCAGAAGCTGTTCGCAGGGCGGGGGGCGTTTTCAAAGGCTGCCCTCCGGCCAGCGTCCCTGAGGCCAACGCAGAGGACCTGGAGGGATGGGCATGTGACGCGGTGACCCAAGAACCGCCCCCCACCCCTACCCCCCACCCCAGCAGAGACAGACCTGCTCAGAACCTGACTTTTCATTCTACGGTCTTTGATTCCCCGAAGCAGAAACCTGCTTATGTTGGCAAACAGATGGCTTGACAGTACTTTCTGGAACTCCTGGGTCTATACCTACCGTTCATTGTTGTGTCTGGGCCTGCGGCTCTCAGCCCCACAGACCCACCCAGTGCGTGTGGTGCCCCGTCTTGGCCGGGATGGGCCGGTGGGGTCCCCTCGGTGCTGCTCCAGGGCCCGGAGGCGGGGGTCCACGCCAGGCCAGAGGAGTGATGAGGCGGCGGGCGAGCTGTGGGGCCGGCCGCCGACACACCTGTCGCCGACACACCTGTCGCCGCCCCTGTGCACTGGGCTGTCCCGGCTGCGCGGGGCTGGGAAGTGCCTGGGGTGGTGGGGCCAGAGGAGTCACCGCCTCCGAGGGAGGGTCTGTGCCGAGGGCGGATGCGAGCGCTTCCCGTTGTTTTGTCCAGGAGAGCAGCTTGGATGGGGCAGGTGGTCCACGGCATCGCACAGTGGGCTTGGCAGCACCTTTTTTCTGTGTATCTGCGAGGGCGGCTGCTTTCTGTGAAATTTGTTTTCTATTTTTCTATTTTTAGTACTGTATGGATGTTACTGAGCACCACGCGTGAGACTTCTCTGTGCTTGCTTGCATCTTTAATAAAGACATATCCCATGCCTCGTGTCCAGCCTGTGCTGACGGGGGTGGGGACAGTTGGGGGGCCCCTCCACCCCGCAGTGGTCCCCTCTGGGTTTCAGGGCGGTAAGAGCGAGCCCACTGACAGCCTGGGTTGGGTGGGCTGGGTCTCCCTTGCTGTGGGTCCCGCCACCTTTTGGTATCTCTTTGAAGCTGAAGTGAGAGGGAGGGTGGGGGAGGAGAGAAGTGGGAAGAGGTTTTGCCGCATGTGGAGTCCAGGCCTTTTGGGCTCAGTCTGGGAAGGCCCCCTTCAACAAGGCAGATGGTGGTGTAGATTCTGACCTGCTGACTTTCCTTTGCCTCCGTGACTTCCAGAGCCCATCTAACTGATGCCTTGTGGGAGGGAAGTCCAGGATGCTCTTTTATTGGATAAAAAGCCTGGACTCTTTGAAAAGTCATGCTGATTTTCAAATGAACTAGCTCCTTTGGGTCTCTGGTGAAGTCCCAGAATTTACTTTGGTGTCTGGGATGACCTAGACCCACCTTGGGCCCACATCCAGTCTGCTATGTTCCAGGGTGGGAGGGGTCTGCTCCTAAATCACCTCCAGATCACCTAAAAGCAGGCAGATTATAATAAAGGTGGAGCCACTGAATAGAGAGGCAGGGTGGGGCCGCGTGTTCACGGAGCTCAGTGAACGTCCCCTCCAGCCCTGCCCCGTGGATGTTTCACCGCAGTCCTGGATCCACTCAGGACACACCTCGGACGGCTGCAGGCACTGCTGGTGGCACTAGGGTCCCCAGCCTGTGTGGCGTGCCTGCTCTGGCGGGGAAGTGATGTCCTAAAACCCGGGGTGCGTTCAGGCCCAAATGCGCTGCTGGGGGCCCGTGCACTCCTGAAGGACCAGGGAGGCCAACAAGAAGAGGCCCCCTGAGTGGAGACCGGGGGCAAGTGAGGGACCCCGGGCTGGGGGCCGCCTGGGGGAGGGGGTGTGTGCTGGGCAGTGCTCAGAGGCTCGAAGCTGGCGCAGGCAGGAGCCCAGCTCCCAGAAGGCCTCAGGGGTCATGAGAGTTGGATTTTGTAAGAAGAAATGAAGGCCCAAGAAGGCTTAACTGAAGGAATGCTGCCTGGGGGTGCCCCCCCACCCTCAACCCTGCCGCAGGTAGAGAGCATGAGGGGCCGGTACCGGCCTCCTGGTTCACCGGATCCACAGAAGGAGGGGGTGGTCGGCCGTGTCAGAACCCTGAGGTACCGTCCGCCCCCTCCCCTGGCTCTGAATGCTCTAGGGCGTCGTGTGGTGGGAGCTGTTGCTGCCTCTTGCACTTGGGGCAAGGTAAAAGGCAAAGTGAGTTGAGGGCAAAGGTGCTGTGGATCCTCCGAGTGAAGCCAGGTTAGAGAGCAGAGTGGCCCGGGGGATAGTAGCCCCTGGGGGTGGGTGGGGTCTGAGGGACCAAGGCGAGGAACATCTGGACAGATGGACAGGACCAGAGAGGCCTGGGCGGTGGGCTGACCTTACGGATCCCACCATGGGGTTCTTGCACATCCCCGTCTCCAGGGAAGTCCCGGGCTGCCTGGCCTTTGGACTTCGCAGACTGAAAAGATTCCAAAAGGCACTTGGGGGACCTGCATAGGCTTTAACGCCCAAGTAGCTGGATTCAGCCACAGCCCCCCACCAACTGGACCTGTCCCCGTGGCCTCCAGGCTCTGACACAGCCATCCAGGACTCATCAACCACCTCCCCCCAACCCCCCACCACGCACCCAGTCCCTTCATGTGAAATACCCAAGAAGGCCCTCTCACCTGAGCAGGTTAGCCACTTAAATTCTCCAATCCACTGTGACAATTTATATACAATCTCCATCACGCTAACTTCATAGGATGGTCACAGGATTTAAAAGTGGCTTTGAAAACACGACGAATCACAGATCTGTGCCTGGCCTTGCTGGTGAGCGCCCCCTAGTGGCCAAGTCACAGGCGACGGCCGACGTCAGTCCACGGGGAGGCCCCCCAGGCCTGTGGATGCAGGGGGTGTGCAGCCCCTGTCCTAGGAGGCCCCACGTGTGACACAGCTTTGTCGCCTCTCTGAGCGGGGTGGCTGCTGTTTGCAATGGTGGAGGGGGTCCTTGGGTGTCCCGGAGGACTCCGCCCTGTGGATCCCGCCCTCCCGTAGAGCCTGGTCCCAGCCCTGCCCACAAGGCATCACCTTCCACCCCTCCCTGTTGAACAAGCACTTTCAGACTGGGGTGGCACGTCGGCCAGGCGGTCCAGGCTCCCCCAGTGAGGAATGCCCTCTGACATCCCTGGATGTCCCGTCCCCACAGGCTGACCACCTTCTGGGACGGTCATTTCATTGCTGGTGGTCCTCTCCGGCCACTTAAGCAGACCCCCACCTCTCAGCCTCCCCCTCTCTGGCCTCCCTGAGATGCCCAGCCCTGCCCGACCTGGTGAATGTCGCCCCTCCGCTCCCAGGTGTTCCCTGCCTTCCTCTCACCCTGCCCCGCCTACTGCTCTGCACTGGTCTCCCCGTGCGGACAGCGACACCCTGAAAGCAGAGCGGGGCTGTATATTCCTAGGTCAGAATATGGCATATAATTAGCACCTAATATTTGCTGAGAGGCATCTTGCACTGTTGGAGTGGGTTTCATTTTTTCTGAACACCGTCTGCCCTGCCCCTTCTAGGCACTGCTCCTGGTCCTGCCCTCGGGGGCCATAACTTCCCAAGATCTAGGCTGGTGCCCTGCCTCCTCCCCCGTCAGGAACAGGAGTGGTGCAGAGAGCCAGCCCTCTGAAGATGCCGAGCAAGGAGAGGCGACTTCAGTGACAGCAGGGAGACGGCTGAGTGGAAGAGACAGGGCGAGAGATGGTCTGTAAACAGGCAGGATGTGAGTAGGACAGGCGCCAGAGAGAGGCATGCCAGGTGGGAAGAAACAGGACGCACTGCAGTGAGTCGGGCATTAGGCTGTAACCCACTCTGCCACCGCTGGTGGTGGGACCGAGGGGACGGCCCCTTTTCATCTCATAACGAGGAGGTCTCATCTCAAGTGTTTTGAAATCCTACCCTGTCCAAGCATGCTGTGATTCTTAAGTGGTCAAACTGTCTATCCATCCAACCCCGGAGGAGCTGATCCATGGGGGAGAGCGTGACGTTTTTAGCCGGGGATGGACTTTGCCGGCGAGGGCAGAGAGGATTGGTTGTGGGAGCACCCGGCACATGGCTTGGGCCCACCAGCACCTTCTCCGAGGCGCGCTGAGCCTTTGCCAAGTCTACACATTAAATGACAGCCTGATTCTCACACTTGGATCCCTGTAAGCTAGTTGGCACTGGATGTCTGAGCTGCAGTCTTTAAATCTGTCCCCCTCACCATTGACGAAAGGAATCTGTGCTCTATTAAAAGCCTTCTTTAAAAACCAGAGAATGCTAAATGTGTTTAAAATATGAAAAAAAAAATCAACCAGAAAATGCATTTTCCCCTCTTGAGAGTTGTCATCTTTACATGTATCCGTGGTGTCGGGCACCAGCTGGGAACAGAAGTCTTAAAATATTGCGAGCAAGGCCATCTCTGCAGAAGGAAAAACTCCCAAAGCCAATAAGACTCTCTTCTCCAGTCTTTTGCATCCTCAGAAAAAACTTAAGTGATTTGGTTAAAAATCTCCCCCAACCCTATTTTTCTTGTCTCTTATTTCTCCCCTTTAGAGTTCACAGTACATGTGATTTCCAGAAAAAACTTTTTTACTCAAATGCAGCTGGTACCTTGGCTCCCATCTCAGTCTGCCCAAGAACCCCTGGCTGTTAGGTTCCCTGTGCCCAACTCAGCCTGTCCCCTCTGCCTGGACTCCTCCCAGATGACACTGACTTAAGCTTGAAGCTCAGCTCAGGTGCGGTCTACTCCGAGAAACCCCTGGCGTCGCCCGCTGCACCTCCTCCCAGGGGTGGGGATCACTGCCATGCCCCTCCTAACAGACCCCAAACCCAGCGACTATCTGTTTCTTAAGAATCAAACCATGTCTCATTCTCCTTGGTGCCGAGAAGTCAGCTCAGAAAAGACATGCTGATGTCCGCAGCATCCCGACTGGCCACTGAATTCAGCCTACCCTGGTCGTCTCAACAGCCTCAGACTTTGCAAGCACATCATCTGTGACTTGCTGCCTGCGCCCTCTCCGGTCTGGCCACACAGCTCACTCCTACGCCCCTTGCAAGCTCTTCCTCAACCCGGCTAGGCCGTTTCGCCCTCTTGAAAAGCCCCCTTTGCTATTTCTGCTGCTGCTGCTGAGTCGCTTCAGTCGTGTCTGACTCTGTGTGACCCCATAGACGGCAGCCCACCAGGCTCCCCCGTCCCTGGGATTCTCCAGGCAAGAACACTGGAGTGGGTTGCCATTTCCTTCTCCAATGCATGAAAGTGAAAAGTGAAAGTGAAGTCGCTCAGTCGTGTCCGACTCTTAGTGACCCCATGGACTGCAGCCCACCAGGCTCCTCCGTCCATGGGATTTTCCAGGCAAGAGTACTGGAGGTGGGGTGCCATTGCCTTCTCTGCTGCTATTTCTAAGTATTGCCAATTCATGTCCGCCACCTGCCTCAAGCTGGCCTCAAAAAACAGTCTCCAGGAGGCCATCATGAATTAACTTAGTTCTGACGCTGCCATCCTGTGGGTACCCAGGCTTCCATTTTTACCAAAGATGTCAGAGGGGTTGCAGATTGGGGCAGACAGATTGTCAGGGGCTGGTGGCTCTCTCCCTCCTGGGTCCCTACCACACTTGGGACTCTGCAGCAGAAAAGGCCAGAACCTTCCTTAGTCCAGAGAAGGAGTGACTCAGGTGTCCCCACTCTCTCCATGAGACAAGCCGTGGCAGCAAGTACTTTTCTCCTTAGAATGGAGTGTGCCAGGAGTGTGCCTTGAATTCTCAAAGAGTAATAACTCTCTATAATGGGATATTGGTTTACATTTGTTAAGAAAACATTTTGTTCCTGGTTCCAAGTTTCCTTTCCCGAGGATGTGTTTTCAGCTGCATGTAGACCGTAAGTAGAGCCTGCGCCTCATTCATCACTCTGTCCCCATCCTGTGTTTAGCACAGCGCTCCACTCCTATCAGGTAATCAATAAATGCTTGTTACCTAACTAAAGGCAAATTAAATGCTAAACAGCACTAATTACAAGCTGTCGCGAGATCCTGGCTCTCCGCAGAGAGAATTGCTTGTGATTGTCAGGGGTTTGCTAGTTGCCCAGGTGTAGGAAACAAGAAATTGTTATTTTCTAACTGCTGCTTTGTTCCGGAGGGTGGGCCGTTCCTCTCAGATTGCTGCAATAAGATGTTCGGAGGGCAGAATTCATTAAAATTCTAAACACTGGTATTCTTCACCGTGGAATCTTGTTCAGGGGTAAGATAAGTGGATTTTGATTCCTGTCTTCGCGAACAGAGACAGGCAGTAACTGTTCAGGGAAATGAAAGGCATCCCCATCTACTGGCGCACAAAAGGGGAAAGAAACCCAGGAGCGGCTACCTGTCTCTCCACAGATGATCCTAAAATGGTCCCGTTTACAGACGATAATCAATTATTTGTAGCGACAATGTTTAAAATGTGCAATTTGGTTTCTGGCTGATTGAACTAAAATGAGCAGCTGCGTCATCTGTCAAGGTACACATCCCGCCCGGAGAGGAAGCACCTATTTTAGTAAATAAAAAAATAACCACGGTGGTTCTTCCCAAAGAGATGCCTGTACCTCATTTCTTTTCGTGTAATTTCATCTTCGCCTAAGGACAGCTCAGCAGAGTCCGGTCTCCATTCTGCGAGGCCACCGAAAGCACAACCGCCAGAGAAATCTCAAGTGGGCTTCCCAGGGGCGTCCTCCACTTCTCTTTCAACGGACCATGCATTCGTGGCACGGGCCAGCTCGTCCACCCTTTATTAATAGACGAGGTGGGAAACAGCACTTAACTTCTGAGGGGTCAATCGGTTCCTGCTACTTATTACTCTACATGAAAGCATAACCTCCACTTAAAACATCGCTGTTGATTAACCATGAGATGATCACAGCCTTGATCTCACAGCCTGGTCTCCCAGAGGTACTGAGCTGTGCTGAAAACGTAGCCGTGAGTATTCAGCACCCGGAGGGCACACATAGCTCTCCATCACCCCAAGTTTCTCCTGGATCACTGAGGGATGAGCTGGCTGCTGGATTATCACAGGCCGTACATGCACTGCCCTCGCCTTTCCATGGGTTTGTGTCTCCAGATTTCATCAAAGGTTTTCAAAGTCTCACAGTGGTTGTGTAGTAGAGGCTGTAGCAATTTCTCCAGCAGGGAATGTAACTGGTTTTAGTGCTACTGAAATGTATCTTTTTTTCATTTCAGCTGTGGATCAAACCCGTGTGTGTGCGGGCTGGATTGTTTCAGTCGTGTCCCAACTCTTTTGCGACTCCATCGACTGTATCCCGCCAGGCTCCTCTGTCCATGGGGATAGGGGCAAGAATACTGGAGTGGGTTTCCATGCCCTCCTCCAGGGGATCTTCCCGACTCAGGGACTGAACTGAAGTCTCTTGTCTCCTGCATTGGCAGGCAGGTTCTTTACCACTAGCGCCACCTGGGGTTTTAAATTTTTATTTATTTTATTATTTATTTTTGGCTGTGCTGGGTCATCACTGCTGTGCAGGCTTTTCTATAGTTGCGGTGAGCGGGGCTACCCTCTAGCTGTGGTGCTTGGACTTCTCATGGCGGTGGCTTCTCTTGTTTCAGAGCTCAGGCTCTGGGGTGTTTGAGCTTCAGTAGTTATGGCCCTTGGGCTCAGCAGTTCCAGTTCTCAGGCTTTAGAGCACAGGCTTAGTACTTGTGGAGCACAGGCTTAGTTTTTCCATGACAAGTGGGATCGTCTCAGACCAGGGATGGAGCCTGTGTCCCCTGCATTGGCAGGTGGATGCTTTACCCCTGAGCCCCCCGGGAAGACCAGAGCATGGAGTCTTAACCACTGGATGGCCAGGAAGTCCTACACTCTTGAAAAGTACTGAGGATCCCCCAAAGCTTTTGTTTTTTTGTGTGAGTTATATCTATCACTATTTATCATACTAGACAGTAAACAGAGAAGGCAATGGCACCCCACTCCAGTACTCTTGCCTGGAAAATCCCATGGACGGAGGAGCCTGGTGGGCTGCAGTCCACGGGGTCGCTAAGAGTTGGACACGACTGAGCGACTTCACTTTTACTTTTCACTTTCATGCATTGGAGAAGGAAATGGCAACCCACTCCAGTGTTCTTGCCTGGAGAATCCCAGGGACGGGGGAGCCTGGTGGGCTGCCGTCTATGGGGTCACACAGAGTTGGACATGACTGAAGTGACTTAGCAGCAGCAGCAGCAGACAGTACAAGTGATAAAAAGTTTAAACATTTGTTTACCAATTCATTTAAAATAACAATAAACCTGTCACATAGTAACATTTTATGAAGCAATTGTATTTTCCAAAACAAAAAGAATGAGTGAAGAACGGCCGTTTATATTTTACGAATTCTTTAATATCTGCCTTAACAGAAGACAGCTGGATTCTCCTATTTCTGTTCTCATTCAGTCTGTTGCAATGTCATACATCATGCAGTGTCTGGAAAACCCTACTGTACATTTATGAGAAAGTGAGAGTGAACACACAAACAATATCTTACTATGAAGATAGTTTCGACAATTATGGACTCTCTGAAGGGGGTCTCAGGACACTCAGGGGTCCCCAGACCACCCCTGGAGACCTGCTGACCTGGACAGTTCAGTCCAAGAGCTGGTGAATGGCCATGGGGTTTAGGACACAAGGGGCAGAAGTGGCCTCTGTGGAAAGCTCCCTTTTGGTTCCAAAGTTCCAAAGCCTCTTTTGGAACAAGAGCAGAAGAGATGGCGGC
Source organism: Bos indicus (assembly GCF_029378745.1). Classification (NCBI taxonomy): domain Eukaryota; kingdom Metazoa; phylum Chordata; class Mammalia; order Artiodactyla; family Bovidae; genus Bos; species Bos indicus. The sequence continues at coordinate 115,028,073 of NC_091764.1, read as the reverse complement.
CAAAGTGACTGTAAGGCAAATGTACGTTCCCTTCTTATGGACTGGTTTTCTCAGTGGGACCTGAGGTGAGGTCACTCACTCAGGGTGATGAGTTAAAGGGTGTGGGAGGTCTGAGCAGAGAGAAGACATGAATTGACTCTCTCGGTGAGTAGAAAACTAGCTAGCCAGTGATGGACAATCAGATCGACAAGAGGGATCATAAAACATCCTTCTCTGGGGCTCTTGGCAGGTCACCCTGTAACTCATCAACTGACAGAACCACGTGGCTGGGATTCCTCAGTAAGGCTGTGCCTCTGGGGACATTGCTTCTCTCTCACCTGTGAGTTAACACAATGACGAACAGGGTGACGCATAGCAGGACCTGAGACTCAGCCTGCTGCTGCTTAGTTGCTTCAATTGTGCCCGACTCTGTGCAACCCTATGGACTGTGCAGCCCTATGGACTGCCGGGCTCCTCCGTCCATGGGATTTCTCCAGGCAAGAATACTAGAGTGGTTTGCCATGCCCTCTTCCAGGGGAACTTCCCGACTTCAAACCTGGGTCTCTTGCATTGCAGGCAGACTCTTTACCACAGAGCCACCAGGGAAGCCTGGGACTTAGCCTGCCTGGGTTCTAATCCTGCTTTTGCCACTGACGCACTGTGCCTCTCTGTGCCTCAGTGTCCTATCTGTAAAATGGGAATAATTACTCCTAGAACCTACGTCCTAGGGCTGTTATGAAGATAAATGACGACTAAGTGCACGTAAAGTATTTAGATGAGTGCCTGGTAAGGGCAGTGCTCCGAAGAGTCAGCCACGTTATTGCTACTATTACTGGGCTTTCCTGGTGGCTCAGGCAGTCAAGAATCTGCCTGCAATGCAGAAGACCTAGGTTTGATCTCTGGGTCCAGGAAGATCCCCTGGAGGAGGGAATGGCAACCCACTCCAGTATTTCCAATGGGAAATCCCATGGACAGAGGGGCTGGTTGGCTACAGTCCATGGGGTCCTCAGAGTCGGACAGGAGCGACTAAACCACACCACATTATTATCCACATGACTTCCTGAGTTTCTACTCAGCCTGTGAGCATGGTAAAAAACTGGCTCATCGGATAACTATTTATTTACTATCTACAGGGGTTGGAGGAAGACCGGGATGTGAGTGCTGAGGATACCAGGCTGGGGACAGCAACCTTGTCCTGCCTTTTCCCCAGATCACCGGGAGGAGGCCAGCCGTACACAACTAGACGCAGGAGGCAACAACCGGAATCGCTAAGTGCTGACACGTAGGAAGGGCACAGACGTGCTCGGGGCTTAGACACCTGCCTTCACCTGAGGCTGTCCCTTGTGGCTCAGCTGGTAAAGAATCCGCCTACAATGCTGGTAGATCTGCGTTCAGTCCCTGGGTTGGGAAGAGGACTGCATAGTCCATGGGGTTGCAAAGAGTCGGACACGACTGAGCGACTTTCACTTGGACTTTGTTCATCCTGAGCCCAGGCTCTGGGTGGGTACGCTTGGTTTTTTAACAGGTGAGGAGTCTGCTTCGCAGGATGAGACTAACCTCCTTCGGCCACGCGGCTCGAAGCGGTACTCTGCGACCCGTCCGACAGCTCGCGCGACGGCCAGGTTAACAGAAAAGCGCTCCCATGATGCCCGCCACTCTGACTCTCGCCGGGGTACCAGCCCCCCGGAGGACCTGACCTCCGGCGGAAGCTCCTCCCCCGGGGCGGGGGGTGGAGCCACCGGGCAGGCCTGGCCACGCCCTTCGGCGACAACGTCCTAGCCGACTTGGCCAATTGGAGCCCCGTTTCTTGCCGGGTGGGGAAACGTGTTCTCCAGTCAGCGAGCGCCGTCGTCGCTCGGGCAACAGCGTCCTAGCGAGACCGCGTGGGCTGGGCCTCTGTGGCCAGGGGGCCCTGGAGTCCGCGCGCCGAGTTGGCTCCCATGAGTCGGAGGACTGAGAAAGGGGCCGGGGTAAGGCGGGGCGGCCTCGGCAAGAGCGCACGAGCCCGGAGCCGGGAGTGTGGGGGGCGCTGAGGAGGGCCCGGGAGGACAGCTCTGGGGTGCCACAGCCCCGGGACACGTCGCATCCCCGCCTTGTCAGTGGCCAAGGGGCGGTAGTGACCCGTTTACTCGTTTCACGCACGTGTGTATGTGGCGCACCTGCCTGTGCCAGGAGCCGTTGTCGGGTCTGGGGGCTCCTGAAGTGAATTCGTTGTTGTTTTTCAGTCGCTCAGTCACATCTGACTCTGCGACCCCATGCACTGCGGCTCGCCAGTCTTCCCTGTCCTTCACTATCTCCCAGAGTGAATATTCTCCTGCAGTGAATAGCCCCATCCTTTTTCTATTTCTATAAAGACCGACTATAAACAACGTAGAAGGTGGTGAATCTGCCTCCCAGTCTCTCTGAGGGTCACATCACTCCGACTTACAGAATATCTCATGTTTTCTTCTTCCATTTGTCCCCACAGCAGCCTTTCGAATATTTTAAGTTCCGCCTTGAGAATGAGGACTTGAACCCCGCAGGGTGAAGGGGGCTGTCCCTGAGAATCACACCACTAGACGTTGCAGAGCCAGAATTCAAACTGAGCACTTCTGTCTCATATCAGAATCTTCAGGCTTTCTGGAACATTCCTCTTCCTCAAACCGCAGGAGTGATCCCTGCCTCCCTCAGAACTCTGTTTGGAAGCACTCTGAAATGTTCAGCGGTTATTTAAGAGCATTGGCTGAATTACCCCATACTTCCTTTTCCTTCTGTCCTGAAAATCTTTGCCTTTCAAGATGTCTTGCCCCTGTTAAGAAGACTCTTATTTCGTTTTCAAGAGGAATAATTTAATAATGTTTCTTAAATTGTGTGTGCCGCTAAATGAGTGGACCTACAGAAATGCTGTAAAAAAAATTTTTTTTTTCGACTTTCACATGCTGCTGTTCCTTCTGTTTTATCCATTGTCTTCAACAGATGTATTTACTTGGCTAAATCTGGGGAACTGAAAGTGAATCAGGCAAGGGCCCTTTGATTATCTGTGAATATGTTTGTCTCTTCCTCAGCCTTACTGCAAGGTTTAAGAGGGCAAGGATTTATTTCAGTTAGCTGTGCTCATGGGAACGACACCTTGAGTTTAGGGCCTGGCTCATGGCGGGTGCTTGTGCTTGTAGATGTTTGTCAAGAATTGCTTACCTGAGACGTTAAATCTGCTGTCCATTTTGTCTTCTGTGTCCGTACCCTTTTGCAGCTGTCCACCTCTCCCGTGCAGAGATCTCTGCATCGCCCTTGCTGTGACCCCTCCAGCTGACTGGCACATGGAGACAGAACCAGCTGTAGCAGAATGCTCAGGAGTCTGGGGCCCGCCTGGAGCAGGAATCCACTGGGAGCCCACTGGCTGTTAACAAGGCAGTTGCTTTCGTAAAGCCTCTTGACTGGGATCAAGTGAATGTTTAAGGTTAGTAGATGAGGAGAGTCACTGAAGTTTTTCTTGGGCGACTCCTTCCCCTGCCAGGGTTGAAAAATAAGCTGTTTAATATAGATGAGAAAGTGTGATGAGGCGAGAAGCTAAAGTCACTTTCTTCCTTTAAATATCACAAGAGAGCTGATCTTTTTGTAAAATGTATTTATCTAAAATTACCCCCAGATCTGGCTTCCTCTGTAGCTCAGCTGGTAAAGAATCCGCCTGTAATGCAGGAGGCCTGGGTTTGATCCCTGGGTTGGGAAGGTCTCCTGGAGAAGGGAAAGGCTCCCCACTCCAGTATTCTGGCCTTGAAAATTCCATAGACTATATAGTCTTTGGGGTTGCAAAGAGCTGGACGTGACTGAGCAACTTTCACTCCAGATCTAGGTTTGTGTAGTTATACAGATTGGATCCTTGTACAAGTTAAATATTGATTCACTTTCCACACAGTGCTGTCTAGGACATCGATGCCATTCAGAAGACGAAATGTAAAGGGAAGGAGTGTTTGGGGAAACTCTGTGAATGGAGATAGCATATGAACATGATACACTTCCAGTATGAAAGAGCTTCATTTTCTACTTTTTTCTCTTGGTTTCAATCTTTTACTGCTCTTTTAATTTGTTTCAGGCTCCACTGTTATCTTTTCACCTGTTTTTCTGCAGTTTGACTATTTCTATTACCATTGCTCCTCCTGGCTAATACTGAGCACTCACTGTGTTCCAGGCACAGTTTGGAACCTCTTATTACCTTTTTTAAATTGAGTGCTTCTTGCCTATGAAACAGTACACTTAGTATTCCCATTTTACAGATGAGGTAGCAAGGATGTAGAGAAGCTAAGGGGCTGCAAAACAGATAGGTTGTGGCGTGTGACCTCTGCTCCAGGACTGCCTGGTGACAGAGCCTGCTTTCTCAGCCAGTCCTCTCACACTCTCAGAGATGTGTGTGCCCTGCACGTCCCACTGGGCTTTGAGGGGACTTGTAACAATACATACAATATGGTAAATAGGAAAGTAACTTCAAGAAGAGAATAGTCAGATAATTCGTAATGATTAATATAGTTGGGCTGCAAATTTGGCTGTGAGCTTCTTTTTTTTTTTTTGTGAGCTTCTTTTTTTGTTTGTTTTTAATCAAATAAAAGATTCTTTACATTTTTTATAGTGGTTTATAATCTTTTAAAATTTCACACACATGATTTCACGTAATCCCATAACAACCCCATTTTCCTCCTCACCTCCATCTTGCCCACCCCCGCTTCCCTCTCCCCACTGGTAACCACTGGTTTGTTCTCTATATTTGTGAGTCTGCCTCTCTTTCGTTTTATTAGCTATGAACTTCTTAAACTCAGGAAAAAGAAAATTAAAAACAAAACAACCAAAAAAAGAAAGAAGTTGAATTCATTATGTCCAGGCAAATAAGGCATTTTAATTCCTCTGGAAAAAAGAAAGTGTTTCTAATGCCTCCATCGAAAGGACATTTCTCCTGGGGTTCATCAGCAAGTCCCAGATGATCTGTTTAACACAGAGTGCTCAGGGTGTAGGCTCAGTGTCCTAGCTATTAAGGGAAAGAAATGTAGACTGTTGCATTTGTATAGAATTTTTGAGTAGTACAAGGCACAAATCAGAGTCAAAATTTACAAAATACATAACAAAATAAGATTAAACAATAGCCAGCAGCGTAGAAATTTTCAGGAACACCTTCTGAATTTTGTTTTTCGGTGAATGATGTTATCCGGTCCCTGGGGTTGGTTCCAGCCATTTGTTTGCTTAGCAGTTACCTATTGAACACCTGCCACGCGCCAGGCCCTGGTCTAGGCAGTGAGGACGCTGCAGAGATGGCCAGCCACCCTCCTTTGCCTGGGGTCTCCACCCTGTCATTTTCTCCTGCTGGACCGTTTCTGGACTGGCTTTGGTTTGCCATCCTTTTTTGCCCTTCCTGTAAAAGCCAAGACCATACTCGGCACCTTGCACCATAACGGTCTCCCTGCCTTCCACCTGGGCTCTGATTTTTCTTTCTCTGCCTTCCCAAGACCTAGAGTCTGTGACAGCCATCAAGGAGTGAGCACAGCCCACTGCGCGTCAGTCTCTTTAGATACATTGTCTGGGTCCTGCGGCAGCCTTTTTTGTTTGGTTGTTTTGGGCCATGCCCCGTGGCATGTGGGATCTTAGTTCTCCAACCAGGGATCGAACCCACACCCCGGCATTGGAAGGCAAGGTCTTAACCACTGGACCACCAGGGAGTGCTAGCGTCAGCCTGTAGAGGGTTGCACTGAACCCCCGTGGTCACTTGCCCCTTGGGGGCCGGGTGGAAGCCTTGTGTCCTCCCTCTGGAAAAATCATCTCTCGCACCCTTTGGAATTTAATCTCAGAGAGTTTGAAGGTCCGGAAGTGCACACACGTGAACCTTGTCCCTAGATCCCAGATTAAGAGTGTGCGTGCATGCTGTCGCTCAGTCATGTCCGACTCTTTGCGGCCCCATGGGCTGCAGCCTGCCAGGCTCCTCTGTCCATGGGGAATCTCCAGGCAAGAACACGAGTGGGTTGCCATTTCCTTCTCCAGGGGATCTTCCCAACCCAGGGATCGAACCTGTGTCTTGATTAGCAGGTGGATTCTTTACCCCTGAGCCACCTGGTAAGAACACTTGCTTTAAAGAGAGAGATTATCTCCGTTTTGCAAGTGAGAAAACTGGGTGACGAGAAGGTTAATTACCTCTCAAGTTTGCATGGTCGGTAATGGAGCCGATGTTGACTCCACGTCTTCTTGACTCAAACCCTTGATGCTCAGTAAATGCAGGAGTGAGTGTGTAGAAGGTCCAAAAGGGAGCTTTAAAGTGAATATGCCCTTACTACGGCAGAACATCATTTGATATCAGAATAGACGGGGAGAAGATTTTTCTCAAGTGTTTGGATTTAGCTGCCAAGATCTTTTGTGCTGCTTGCAACTTTTCCCCAGTTTTGTCAAGTGTTAATTTCCCCCCCCCATGATTCCAGTTCCAACAGTTTTTGCTTCAATGCCATTTCTGTTGGGCTGTGCACATTTCTTACTCTCGTGTTGAATTATGTCTTCTCTGGATGCCAAGGCAGATGGATGGCACTTTTGTTATGATTCTGATATAAATAGCATCTGTTAAAAACTGGACACCCGTGCTTATCTGACAAATAAACAAATACATCAGTAGGATAGCCTTCTAACCGTGTTTTTGCCGGTGGTTGATAAGTGTATCTGATGGTCTGTGACTTGGTGCTTGTTTGGGGAGCAGTGGTTTTATTTTCCTTGCTAATTTCAACCTTATCGTACATTTTGATAGACTCGTACTCATGAACGGCTCAGAATTCTCTTTATTTAGAAAACCTAAACTGAGGTTGACGTCAGGCCGGGGGTGGCCTAAAGAACTCATCACAGTGCCTTGCTCACGCTAAGAACACTGTTTAGCTTTCAAGGTCGAGGGTGAAATGAGTCCAAGCTCCTTACCCTGGCAGTGTTAGCTGTTAATAGCCGTGGTCCATCCAGAACAAAGATGAACAGAGTGCCCCCTGTGTGCTAGGCACGGTGGTAGGTGCTTCGTAAAGATGGTGAGTGCACTCGACTGCCTCCATGGGAGGGGCTCCCTGTCGAGGAGGGGCACAGATAAACAGCCAAGAGAAAAGCCTGGAAGCAGAGAATCAAAGTGAAGGTAGATGTGGGGCTAGAGGAAATGGCACCCCACTCCAGTACTCTTGCCTGGAAAACCTCATGGACAGAGGAGCCTGGCAGGCTGCAGTCCATGGGGTTGCACAGAGTCAGACACAACTGAGCGACTGGGCCCACACACACACATAGCTGGTTAACCATTTGAATTGGGACTTCCCTGGTAGCTGAGTGGTTAAGACTGTGCTTCCACCACAGGAGGCATGGGTTTGATCCCTGGTTGGGGAACTAAGATCCTGCATGCCATTCATTGTGGCCAAAAATAAAATTAAAAACAGACAAAAACCAATGTTGTGTTGGTTTCAGGTGTACAGCGAAGTGATCCGATTATACACCTACCATCTTTCTTCAGACCCTTTTTCATTATAGGTTTTTTTTTAAATTTTATTTGGCTGTACCGAGTCTTAGTTGCGGCATGTGGGATCTTTAGTTGTGGCATATGAACTTAGCTGTCACGTGTGGGCTCTGGTTGCCCTGCCTTGCCCTGGGAGCACGGAGCCTTATACACTAGACCACCAGGGAAGTCCCTCAGGTACCGGCCACACAGGGCGGTGAGTATAGTCCGTCCCCCCGGTCCTTGTTGTTGGCCTGTTTTTTATGTAGCAGAGTGTATCTGTTAACCCCTAAATCCTAATTCATCCCTCCCCCTTTCCCATCTGGTAACCATACGTTTATTTTCTGTGTCTGTGAGCTCTATTTCTGTTTTGTAAATAAGTTCATTTCTATACTTTTTAAGGGTTACGTGTATACAAGGCATCACGCGGTACTGATTTTTCTGACGCTCTTCGCTTGGTATGCCAGTCTACGCCCATCCGTGTTGCTGCGGATGGCGTCATTTCATCCTTTTTAAGGCTGAGTGAAACGGGGTATTATGTATTTATATACGTCTCACAGCTTCTTTAGCCGTTCACCTGTGAATGGACACTTAGGTTGTGCTGCTAAGTCATGTGTCTTTTTGAATTAGGGTTTTCTTCTCTTCTGGATTATATAAGGCATGATTAGTTTTAAGGAGGATAGGAAGGCCTCATGAAAGGGGGGACTCCACCCTCAGTCTTGAAAGATGAAGTGTGGTGGAAAAGGAGATTCTAGCAGGAGTAAAAAATTCGAGCAGGAGCATGACCCAGTACACAGAGGTGAGGACCTGCATGGTATATTCATTTGGATTTTGTGGGAAATCCGGCAGGCATGAAGCTGTGGTGTCTGGAAGTTTCTTGTGGCCAGGTTATTAACGATGTGAATGACCTTATACAAACCACAATTAGGAGTCTGACTTCAGTTTGTATACCTGGAGTAGTCATACAAATGCATGTTGTGGGTTTTTTTTTTTAATTAAAAAAATGTAGATTCACAGAAAAGTTGCAGAATTAGTACAGAGAGTTCCCATGTGCCCCCAGCTTCCCGCATGGTACCATCTTACAGAATAACCACAATCCACTTAGCAAAACCAGGGTGCTGTCCCTGCTGCAGTCCTAGTAACAAATAGAGACTTTATTCAGATTTCACCCGTCTTGACAGGACTCAGTCTCTTTTCTCTTGGTGCATAGTTATGTGAAATTTTAGCACATGGGTGATTTTGCCTTGCACGTTTTTTAAGCCAGGGAGTAACGTAAGTGAGTGTGTGCTTTAGCAAGAGAGATCCTGGCCACAGAGGAGGATGGATTAGAAGGGAGCTGGAGACCTGGATGCGATCTAAGGGGCTGTTTCTGGAATCTACATGAATGAGGATGAACTCGGGTTGTGAAGGGAGGGGTGGAGAGGGCGGGGGGACCAACGTCACAGGTGTCCTCCAGGTACCGCAGACAGTCCCTGCTGCCACTTGCCGCTGCTGCTACTGCTGCTAAGTCGCTTCAGTCGTGTCTGACTCTGTGCGACCCCATAGACGGCAGCCCACCAGGCTCCCCCGTCTCGGGGATTCTCCAGGCAAGAACATTGGAGTGGGTTGCCATTGCCTTCTCCAATGCATGAAAGTGAAAAGTGAAAGTGAAGTCGCTCAGTTGTGTCCGACTCTTCGAGACCCCATAGACTGCAGCCCACCAGGCTCCTCTGTCCATGGGATTTTCCAGGCAAGAATACTGGAGTGGGGTGCCATCGCCTTCTCCATGCTGCCACTTAGAAAGGGCCAGATCCCAGTCGTGGAGAAAGAAGCAAACCTCAGCTGTCATTACGGACCGTGGTCAGTTTGCTAAGGGCAGTAGGAAGCAATTGGAGTTCTTAAAGCAAGGAAGTAAAAAAGGAGATCAGCATTTTAAAATGTGGCGGTAGTCTGTGTGTGTGTGTGTGTGTGTGTGTGTGTGATTTGTGTATGTGATGTGTGTATATGGTTTTGGTGTGTGTGTGCTTGTGTGTGTGGTGTGTGTATGTATAGTGTGTGTGAGTTCGAGTTATGGGAAGAGAAGTGGTGCTCATGGTGCTGGCATAAAATATCTCTATGTGACAAACCCAAAATTTAGCGTGAAATTCATGTACAGGACCTGCCCGTGGCGGTGGGCACAGTTCTCCAGTAACCTGCAAAACCGCTGGGTTGCTCTGCAGACCCAAAGACTCTGTTCCCGTGGTTTGGTGAGCTAAACAAAAAAATCCGCCTAACCCCGCCGCTTTCTTAATTTCCAGAATTCACCAATTCAGAAATAGTTTTTCTTGAAGGAAATGAAACAAAATAGCACCCAAACAAACACCTTCACCGTCCCCAGTACCGTACGGAGCAGTCCCAAGGCCAGCGAGCCGCCGCTCTTTCCTGAAGGTCTGTGTCAGCTGACGGCTCGGAGGAGCGCTGTGGGTTCCTGGACGGTGCCGGGCTCAGAAAGTTGGTGATGATAACCGGGACCACTTCCATCTGCTTTGTTTCCATTGTTCACCCAGCAGGCGTATGCCAAATGCTGCTTCTTGGGCCAGAATTGTCTAGGAAACTTACATATCTTATCAGCAAGCATCGGCCCGTACATTTTAAAGTCGGGGTCCTTTGTTGGGTGCTCCACGTGACCCCAGCTGTTAGACAGCTACGGTGAACTCGGCAAATGCCTCCCCACAGGCTGGCAGAGCCCTCTGGACGGCGCAGGTCCCCGTGTCCTACTGCAGGTGGCAGCAGCTGCCCGACTTCCCGGTGCCAAGCTCAAGCTGGGAATCCATCGCATGCCCCCTTTGCCAGCATCCGAGGACTTGCTGGGCCGGCTGCGATAAAAACAGGACGCGTTCAACACTCCTGGTCGGCTCACAGGAGCGGGGAGGGCCCAGTGGTTTCCAGCAATTACATCTTAAAAGCCTGCCAGGGAGACCGCGTTTGAGCTGGGAACAACCGTTTGACAGCCGACATGCGGTCAGTTCCTCCGACGCAACTTGTTTTTCTGTCGTCTGTTGCCGTATCTGTCAGCACATTAGGTGTGGTGGTGAGTCTGGAAATGTTCGTTAGGTAAGAGTGAGTTTCTGAGGCACTTTCTGAGATTAGGTGTTTGTGTCCATGGTAGAGAAGGCAAATTACAAACAAAATTGCAGTAAGCTTTTTCTTTTTCTTTAGGGCTCTGTGTTCTGGGCCAGCAAGGCATTCATGCTGATATAAGTGATCCCGAAGCCACAGCACTCAGTTCAGTTAAACTCAGGAAGCGTTCTTTTTGGACCGCTGTCATCAGATGTGGTGCCTGCTCTCGTGGCGTTGATGGTTCTTAACAGGGAACATAGACATCAAGCAATCCTAAGGGTCATGGATGTGAATTAAGAAAACCTTTCACTCAGGTCACTGGTTCTCAGTACAGGGGATGAGAGTGAGAAATCACAGATGATGCCAGGACTTGTACCTTGGCTGACGGGAAAGAGTGAGGATCTGGAACAAAATCCAGGAGTGGCGGGGTGTGAGGAGAGAGAGAGAGAGAGTGTGTGTGTGTGTGTGCATGTGTGCATTTTGGGAGGAGAATGCTGTTTGGATGCCTGGGCTGTGAAAATCCTCCCTTCGTTAATTTGACAAACACTTTTGGAGCTGCAGAGGTGTGCTGGGTGCACTGGGGCAGGGGGTACCATAGCACCGAGCCACTGTTTTATTTCGTGCAGTCTATAATGAAGTGTATAATTTCCCAAATGAAAGCATAATCACCTACTGAGATGCGTGCAGCTCAGGGGAAGGACAGGCTGTGATGAGAGACTCTACCAGGAGGATGTGGACGAGGCGAGCCGGGGGACGTCTCCAAGGAGGGGGTGGGCACGCTGGGATCTGGAGAAGAGAGGAGTTAGCTGGGTGAGGAGTAGGACGGGGGATCTGGGCAGAGAGCCCCGTGGGGCCGAGGGAAGCAGGCGGGGAGGGTGACAAAGGCAGGAGCTGGGTCCTGTGCTGCCGGGTAGGCCCTGGCAGGCACACTGTGTCGTGTAGCTAACGTACGTTCATTGTCGTTCAGTTCACTACGCCGTGTCCGGCTCCCTGCGACCCCATGGACTGAGGCACGCCTGTCTGTGGCTTCCCTGTCCTTCACTGTCTCCTGGAATTTGCTCAAACTCATGTCTGTTAATTCGATGCATGTTTATTAGAGAACGTTTAAAGACTGATGTTAGCACCATCCCAACATAGCTGTTTTGTCTAGAAAATAGACCCTGTCCACCCTTGGAAATAACATTTTTATACCGTGTGTATATAGTATACGTTTTCCTCTTAACCTTGTCCTAAACATGTTTTTCCATTTCCACGTGTTCTATATTATTTATAATACTGGTAAAGAATCACCTGCTCAGACTTGGCGAGCCTTGTGTTATATATATTTTTGAAATATTTATTTGTGATTTATTTGGCTGTGTTGGGTCTCAATCGTGGCCCACGGAACCGTCATGTCACGAGGTGGGGAGGGGCGTCTTCCGTGGCGGCTGAGGCTTAGTTGCCCCGAGGCATTGTGGGATCTTAGTTCCCCGACCAGGGATGGAACCCACGTCCCCTACATTGCAAGGTGGATTCTCAACCACTGGACCACCAGGAGAGTCCCTTGTGTTTTATTTTGAGTTAACTTCTGAGCTGGTGTGGGTGGGTCTCGTGGCATATATGGGTAGACGTGAAATTTACGCTGCCAGAGAACGTATTTGTGAAAATGAGGTTTGGGAGGAAGGTGAAAGCCCATGTTGGGGTCTGAGGAGACCTTGGTGTAGCGGAGGGTGGGGACCCTGGATGGAGGAAGGCTGAGAGGCTCAGACTGTCTGGGTGCTGGCTGGGAAGGAGGTCAGTTTATAAACGGAATTTTCCACTAAATTGAATTCAGATGACTGGCTAAATTGTTTTTTACGATACCCTATCATTTGAAATATATTTGTAAATCAACTTGCATTCTTATAATTCCTATGTTTAGAGCAGTGAGGGGTTGCCAGCCAATTCTAAGATCTTAAGGGAGTACGGGAGCCAGATGAGGGAGGCAGACTGGGCTTCACACATTAGTGCCACGAACCCAGGAATCCTCATATTTGACTAGTTGTTCATGTAGATGTTTATTCGCCAAGTTGTGTCCGATTCTTTTGTGATCCCATGGACCATAGCCCACCAGGCTCCTCTGTCCGTGGGATTTTCCAGGCGAGAATACAGGAGTGGGCTGCCATTGCCGTCTCCATTATGTAGACGACTCACTTCATTTTCTGCATGTTCTTTTGAGTAGGTTGCAGAATTGTTAGACTGTTTTGCAAATGCAAGGTATCCTTTCTTGATAATTGATAGGTTTTCTCATCGCTCTATTAATATGTACAGACTTCATGGTTCTTATCTCCGTGTTTGTGTGAGCTTGCCCACAGACCACATGCAGGCACCTGGGCCAGTGCACACCCCTGGTACAGTTGGGCAAAAAGCTCGGTGCCTCTGGGTCTTGGCCTCATGAGTAAATCTGGCTTTTCCTGCTAGTGTTTCATTTCTCTGCCTCTAAACATGTGGATGAAAAATGAAATGAAATGTTAGTTGCTCAGTTGTATCCAACTCTTGTGACCCCATGGACTGTAGCCTGCCAGGCTCCTCTGTTCATGGAATTTTCCAGGCAAGAATACTGGAGTGGGTTGCCATTCCCTTCTCCCGAGGATCTTCCCAACCCAGGGATTGAATCTGGGTCTCTGCATTGCAGGCAGATGCTTTATCATCTGAGCCACCAGGGAAGCTAAAAATGTGCATAGCGGTATCTAACTCACAAGGTTGATGATTAACCAGTGGCCTGAAAAATGGGTTCTTGTGAGGTGACGGTAGTTGAATCCCCGAAATACAGCATGTGCTGGTCTTTTAACTCCATTTTGATGTCAAACTGGGAACTTTCCTCGTAAGCTTCCTTAAAAACTATAGACTTGTCCATGTAAATCAGCTTCAGGTTCTTGTGAAGCCGTGGTCCCAGCTTGTTATTAAAACACAGAGGCTGGGCCCCCCAGCTCAGGAGATTCAGGTTGGTCGGTCTGGGTGGAGCCTGGGAATTTGCATTTCTGATAAGGCCCCAGGTGATGTTGGTATGGCTGGTTCAGGGACCACATTTGAAGAACCACTGAAAGCTGTATGTCTGCTTCAATAACCTTTTAAAACTAATTTTTTTTTTTGACGGAAAAGAAACGCACAGAGAAAATAATAGTATTAGTAACAACAGAAAACCATGTTCTGTCTGCTTGAGGAACCTGGAAATGGAATAATAGCTCCAGTCCTGTTGAGATGGACCCCAAGGACGTCTCGGGCAAAGTCTTGAAGCCAGTGCCTGAGCCGGGAGATGCAGGTCAGGAAGGCAGGCGTCACCGTGACTCTAGGTGCGCCGTCAGGGTGGCCGGACGTGCTGCGGGAGTACCTCGTTCCTGCTCTTTGAAAACACTTGCCATTTTCTTCAAATCCTGAGTTAGGTCTCGTGCTCCTGGGGGGCCGGGTGGGTCACACTCTTCTCTCTGGCCCTCCACTCGCGCCTGCGGCACTGGCTGGAGGATGAATGGTCGAGAGCAGAGTTGGTTGGCAAGTGCTCCCACCAAGGATGTTTAGGTGGGACACCCAGACCGGAGGCTCCGTGTTCAGAGCTGTCCAGATTTGGCTCTCTGAAATATTCATGTCATAATTGAAGTCTCACTAGCTTTCACAGTCCCGCAGTTGGTAGAAATGAGGATCGGAGAAGACCCAACAGGTCATCCAGACCATTCTCCCGCTGGAAGAGGCTTATTCCCTGCAGTGCACTCAGCAGCATTAGGAGGAATTACTTTTCATATGATTACTTTTTTTTTTCCTTCTCATTCTGTCTTCAACTAAGTGTTTCTTGAATTGAATCACTTTGCATTCAAGTAATAAAATGCACAACAGGCAGTCCATTTCTGGGTGATTATCTCACTCCTCAGGTGGCGTAATAAGGCAGGAGGCCAGAGCCCTGGCATGCCTTATTGTTATTAGGAAGGGAATTTATGGACAAAATAAAGAAAGTGGCTGTTTGCATCAGCAATAACCACAACGAGGAGCGCGGTCACGGCCGATCCCCCCACCCCTGTGCTCGGAGCGCAGGGCAGGCAGGAGCCCGGTACCCTAACCGTGCAGGTGGCGGTGGGGGTGGACAGAGGCGTAGCACCACTGCCTTCAAGGGGCTTGTTGTTTATTTTGCAAAAAAGCAGCAGGAAAGCCTTGGCTGTTGACTTGTACCTGGGAGGGGCCCGTCTCGGGCACCAGCTCCGGGCTTCGCTTTGTGTGCCTGGGCCAGTCGCTTCCTGCTGTGCGCTCCCGAGTCCTCACCTATGAAATGGGAAGAGCCGTAGGTGGTTGGGCTGGGAAGGGTTAAATGATGAGTTGTTTTTTTTTTTTTTTCCCCATAAATCTTAAGCGCATTTCCCGGCTCAAAGGAATCCCTATTAAATGCTAATAGGATTAGAATAATTTTTTTCCCCCTTAAAATTCTTCATAAGCTGGAGCTTCTGTGTCTCTTCTTCAGCCCGTGCTTGCACCAAGGATGTTTAGGTGGGACTCCCAGGCAGGCTCCGCGCTCACAGCGGTCCGGATTGGCTCTCACGTGCCTCATCGTTCCCGCACCCTCGGTGTTCTTTCCCGAGTACGCTGTGGCGTGTCCTCACTTCCCTCACACATGCCCTCCTCTTGCCGCTTCACACGTGCTGTCCAAAGAGGAAAGAAAGAAAGTGAAGTCGCTCAGTCGTGTTTGACTCTTTGTGACCCCCATGGACTGTAGCCTACCAGGCTCCTCCGTCCATGGGATTCTCCAGGCAAGAGTACTGGAGTGGGGTGCCATTTCCTTCTCCAGGAGATCTTCCCGACCCAGGGATCGAACCCTGGTCTCCCACATCGTGGGCCGACGCTTTACCGTCTGAGCCACCAGGGGAGTCCGCTGTCCAAAACGCGGACCCAGATGAAACCCAGCTCGGTGGCCTCCCCGTGCAGCAGCTGACTGTGGCTGGAGAAAGGCCGCCTCCGCCTGCCCTGGCCCTCAGGTTCCTGTCCACGGGCCTCTGGTGGGCTCTCTCAGCCCTCTGCTGGTCGTGCGTGCTGCTTCTCCCGCCCTCCTGCTCGCCTTCCCGTCCAGCCAGCTGTCCCTTCACCCTCAGTCCTGAGATGCCTGTCCCCGTCCTCATGTGCTGCTGCTGACCCGACTTCCCTTTCCCTGAGAAGAGAGAGCCAGCAGGAGGGGACTCCCACGTGCCTTCCGCTCAGCGTCTGCTCACACGCTCTGCTGTCTTGGTTGTCATGAGCCATCCCTGTGCCTAGAAGAGGCTCCGGCACCCAAGGAGATCCTGTCTCCACTGGCAAACCCACCGGAACTACCCATTCCCTCCCTTCTCTCCTGCTTCATCCCTCTTGGCCTCCAAGGCTGGTCGCGACCACGAGTATTCAGACCTGCTGCCAGTTCTCCTGTGATAAAGACAGCTCTCTGTGGCTGCCCATCTCTCCTCTGCTGCCCCCCACCCCACTGCTGCTTTACAGCCGAGTTCTGGAAACAGGTGCCCCTGTCTGCTGTCACTGATTCTTCTCTGAGTTTATCTGAACTCAGGCAAGCTTCCTGCCAACCACCCGGTCCCACCAGTGTGGCTACTGTTCAGACCATCGGTGGCTCCTGCCTGGCTTCGTCCCGGGGCAGTTCTTGGTCATCTTACGTGGTTATCCCTGTAACCTTTGACACACAGCATCACCCGCTCCTCCTTGACACACTTTCTTCACTTGGTTCCCTGGACACTCCGGTCCCCCGGTTTTTCTCTTCTCCCACTGGTTGCTCTTCCTCGGTCTCCTTTGCCAGTTCCTCATGTCCCTGAGCTCTGAAAGTCAGTGTACCCCAGGGCTTGGCCCCGGCAGCTCTTCTTTCTCACACCCCCTTTCCTGGTGGGCTGGTCCGATAGCATGCCTTTACGTGCATTGTATGCTGATGATCCCCAAACTTCCATCTTTATCAAACCTTGTGCATCCAGCCGCCTATTCAGTATCTCCACCGGGATATCTAGTAAGCATCTCAGATGTAACACGTCCAGAGGAATTCCTGATCTTCCCCTCCAGACAGTCTACCTGCTATCTTTCCCATCTCAGTTCACAGCCACTCGATCCAGCCTTTCTTTTGCACAGCAGATCCGATCTGTAAAGCTCTTTAGAATGTGCCTGGAATCTGATCATTCCTCAGCACTTTCCCCAGAAGGACCCCACTCCCCACCACAGCTCCTCTTTCGTGGACGATGGCAGGAGACTTGTAACCGGTCTTCCTGTTTCCTCTCTTGCCTCTGTCGATCCATTCTTGACATGCAACCAGAGGGATCCTCCAAGTACAGAGGCCAGAGCGTGATCCTGTGCCTAACCCTCCAGCCGCTCAGCGTCTTCAGAGCCTAGCGCTCACGGGGCCCAGTGCTTTCCGTCCGTCTGCCGCCTGCTGCCTCTTTGCCCTCCTGGCAGCTCTGCTCCCTTCAGACCTTTGCTCAGTGTCTCCTGTTCTCCTCCTCTACTCCGTTTATCCCCACAGCAGTTACGCATGTGTACAGTGCTAGTGCTAAGTCGCTTCAATCGTGTCCTGACTCTTTTCAGTCCCGTGGACCACAGCCCCTCAGGCTCCTCCGTCCATGGAACTCTCCAGGCAAGGAGACTGGAGCGGATCCCCTTCTCCAGGGGATCTTCCCGACCCAGGGATCCAACCTGCCTTTCTTGAGTCTCTGGCATTGGCAGGTGGGTTCTTTACCACGAGTGCCACCGGGGAAGCCCACTCGTGTTTAATTTACTTATTTTATTTGCTGTATGTCTTCCATTACTAGAATCTAAGGTCCCCGAGGGCTGTGATTTTGCCAGTTTTGTTCATTGACCAACCCCCCACCCCGCCGCAAGGCTTCAATCTGCTGCTGCTAAGTCGCTTCAGTCGTGTCCGACTCTGAAGGCTCCAGTCTAGAAGGAGCTTAACAAGCACCTTTTGACTGAGCATGTACAGAGCCACGTTCTTCTGGAAATTTACCAGTGCTGTGATTCTAGGTTTCAGTGCAGTTAAGTGTGTCTGGTTGAAGAAGGAGATATGTGGGAGAGCGGTGGAAGCTCTCAGCCTCACCCAGCATTAGCCCCGGGGCGGTCCCGGCCTGCAAGGACCTACCGACGGTCGGTGGCAGATAGGACAGGTGCAGACTGACGCAGTGCTGGGCGTCTCTTCGTGCAGGCCTGCCCGAAGAGAGGGAAGCCGAGCACCGGCCAATGTGGATTTCCTGTACGTGAGGAAGTCCGATCCATTTCTTCAACCCTGTAAACTTGAGGTTCTTCAGATCCAGTGTGTTAGAGGTGCTGCCTAGCCTGAGTCTGTGTACTCAAATAGTGCTGCGCACACCCACCTCGGCTTGACTATTATTAATTATGCACGTTTGTTGCAGTGTGAAGCCCAGCAGGGAAAACTGTTTTCTTTTTCGGCTGTGCTGGATCTTCATTGCTGCGCGAGATTTTCTCTAGTTGGGGTGCACAGGCTTCTCATCGCGGTGGCTTCTCTTGTTGCTGAGCGAGCCCCGGCTCTAGGGTGAGAGGACTTCGACAGTTGCAGCCCATGGACTCAGGAGTTGGGGCTCCCAGGCCCTAGAGCACAGGCTCAGTAGTTGTGGCACACAGGCTTAGTTGCTCCGCAGTATGTAGGATCTTCCTGGACCAGGGATCAAACTTGCTTCTCCTGCATTGGCAGGTGGATTCTTTACCACTGAGCGACCAGGGAAGCTCCAGCTCCCAGATCAGGGATCAAAGCCGTGTCTCCTGCATTGGCAAGCAGATTCTTTACCACTGAGCCACCAGGGAAGCCTGAGAAAACTTTTTTTTTTCCCAGCTGAAAAGGATGGCCAAGTTAGGAGCGTCAGACAGGTGATGGCTATAAAACTTCCTTATAGCGCTTGAACTTAGGCCTCTTGGTTCACTTGAGGCAAGGGAGAGTTTTGTCTCTTACTCTTATACCTAAAGTGGCCAGAAAGGAGTGAATCAAAAATTTGCCCTGATTTCTGAAATGCCAATAAGTCACAGACTGGCAGTCTCTGAGTTGCAAATTCCTAAATGCATGTAATAGCATGGTGACCACTGAGGGCTAGTGCCTCCTGCTGGCGGGTGTAGGGAGCACAGCCAGTTTTGCCCTAACTGTGGGGCATCAGCCTGGGTGGGCTCTTCCCCACAGCGCCCCAGATAAACAGGACATCCCCGATGCCAAAGGTGCCCAGGCCAGTAGCTGCTCTCTTTGCCTCCGCCTCCTCCCCTCCCTCTCCTCCTTTCCCTCCTTTTTCTGTCCTATTCTGATATAACTCATATACCATAAAATGAATCCTTTTAAAGCATACAGTTCTGTGGCTTTTAGTGTATTCACTGAGGGTGTGACCATCACCACTAACCTTTGTCACCTCCAAAGAAACGCCGTACTCATTAGCTGTTCCATATCCCCCTACCTTTAGACCCTGGCAACTGCCTAATCTGCTTCCCATTTCTATGGATGTATTTATTCTGCGTGTTTTGCATCAGTTGAATTATACAGTACATGGTTGGCCGTAGCGTAACGTTTTCAAGACTTGTTTGTGTTGTAGCATGAATCAGTGTTTCATTCCCTCTTATGGCTGAATTTTGTACGTGCTGCTTTAGTCGCTCAGTCGTGTCCGACTCCTGCGACCCCATGGTCTGTAGCCCGCCAGGCTCCTCCGTCCATGGGATTCTCCAGGCGAGAGAACTGCAGTGGGTTGCCATTTCCATCTCCAGAATTATGTATAGCCCGCTGAATGAGTAGACCACTTTTTGCTGATCTGTTTCCTCGTTGATGGGCCTTTGGGTGGTTTCCACTCTTTGGCTGCTGTGGGTATACTGCTATGAACATTTGTGTACAGTTTCCACGTGGACATGAGGTTTTCAGTCCCTCACCAGTACTTGTTATTGTTTCTTTGATTATACCATCCCTTGTGTGCTGTGTGCTTAGTCGCTCAGTTGTGTCCAACTCGTCGTGACCCCCGTGGACAGCAGCCCTCCAGGCTCCTCTGTCCATGGGGCTTCTCCAGGCAAGAATACTACAGCGGGTTGCCACGCCCTCCTCCAGGGGGTCTTCCCAACCCAAGGATCAAACCCAGGTCTCCCGCACTGCAGGTGGATTCTTTACGGACTGAGCCGTCAAGGAGGCCCCCGGGGGGCTTAATGGATGCCTTCTTGTGCTGCTGACTTGTATTTTCCTAATGACTTGTGATATTGAGCATTTTTCATGTACCTGTGTATCTTCTTGGGAGGACTGTCTGTTCAGACCCTTTGCCCATTGTTAAACTGGGTTATTTGCCTTTTTATTATTGAGTTGGAAGAGTTCTTGATATAGTCTACATATTAGATTCTTATCAGATATATGATTGACAAATAATTGACTCCATTCTGTGGGTTGTCTTTTCAGTTTCTTGATAGTATCCTTTGAAGCACAAAAATTTTTAATTTTAGTCAAGTCCAGTTAACATTCCTTCTTTGGTTGCTTGCATTTTTCATGTCATATCTAAGATATCATCACATAATTCCAAGTCACAAAGATTTACATGTATGTTTTCTCCTAAGAATTTTGTATTTTCAGCTCTTAAATTTAGGTCTTTGGTTGATTTTTCATTAATTTTTGTACATGGTGTGAAATGGGGGTCCCGTTTCATTCTTTTGGCTGTGGATATCCAGTTGTTCCAGCACCATTTGTTGGAAAGACTATTCTTTCTACATTGAGTGATCTTGCAGCCTTATCAAAAATCAATTAATGCTGCACCTAAGGGTTCATTTCCAGATTCTCCATTTTATTCTGGTGTGTTGTGCCTTCATTTTCACTTATCTAGAAGTATTTGCTGATTTCTATCATGATTTTTTTCTTTGACTCACTGGTTATTTAACAGTGTGTTGTGTAATTTCCATGTATTTGTGAATTACCTAATTTTTTGTTACTTCTAATTTCATTCCCATGTGATTGGAGAACATACTTTGATGCTTTCCGTCCTCTTAAATTTGTGGAGGCTTGTGTTAGGGCCTAGCATGTGTTGTCTGTCCTAGAAACTGTCCCCTGTCTACTTGGGAGGCGCGTGTCCTGTCGTTGTCGGGTGAGCTGTGCTGTAGTCGTCCGTTAGGTCCTGTTGGTTTAAAGCGTTGTTGTTCAGCTGTTCTGTGTCCTTGTTAGTCTTCTGGCTAATTGTGTCCATCCTGAGAGTGAGTATCAAAGTCTCCAGTTATTATTGTTGCAGCGTCTAGCTCTTCTTTGAGTTTACCAGTTTTTACTTCGTGTCTATTGGGGCTCTGTTATCAGCTCTGCGTATATGTTTGTTTTACCTTCCTTTATTCTTTCTTTACTGCTCTTTACTTACATAGGTCTGAGTTCTGCTGCACATGAGTTTTTTCATCTTTCTGAAGAATTTATTTTAATAATTCTTACAACCAGGTCTACTGGTGACATTTCCTCAATTTTTGTTGATATGATCAGGTCTTTGTCTTTAAATCTGAAGGATGTTTTGCTGGATACAGAATTCTACGTTGGTGGATTTTTTTTTTTTTTCCTTTTGACACTTGAAATATTTCATTCCACTCTTTCCGTGTTTGCATGGTTTCTGAAGACAAGTATGTGTAGGCCATACTTTTTTTTGTGGTTGCAAGTGTCATAAAATTTTTGTTGAAAACTGGGCAATTCTCAAATCATCTTGGCCCTCCTTTCCATTTTGTTTGTTTAGAGGCTCTTCTAAACTAACTTGGTAAGTTCTGTATCGTTTGTCATGCATGGCCACCGAAGTGTCCCTGACTGGTCAGCAGCTGGGACAGAACTCTCTTTAAATGCCTGGACACAGCAGCCTGATAGTCTTTGCTGAGGGCTCTTGGTGTGTGTTGAGCCTTCTGTCCACACTCAGGCAGGCAGCTTACAGCCTTGGCTCGGCCTTCACCTCCTGCTGTGCAGAGCCTCCCAAGTCCGCCAGTGCTGAGGGCCTGCTCAGCTCTTTCTGAGCAAGCGCATAGCCCCAGACATGCGCACCACCTTGTAGATCCCCAGGAATATGTGGGAGCTTCTCAAAGCCCCTCTGGACATCTTGTTCCCTAGCTTTTCCGTTTAAGCTACTTAGTTAGTCTTTTATTTGCTCTATCTGTTATCCACCCTCCTTGGGCAGCTAGAATTTTAAACAACAGTTGCCCCTGAATTTTTTTTTTTTTCAATCAAATGCCTTTTGACAATAGCTGGTCCTCCCTGGGAAAGCTCTGAATCAGTTCAAATAAAGACAGCCTTGCATGTGGGGGTCTTTCAGGGAACCCTCAGGTAAGTCATAGAATGAAGAGTTTATGCTAATGGGGCTTTGAAGGTGCTTCCACCCTGTTCTTCCCCTTGCAGGGTCTGGCGGGCTGCTGGGTTTTCCCTGTGATGGCAGGATGTTGGTTTCATGGCTACTGCAGATTTGGGGATGAGGGGAGATAGGGAACAGGGGAAGTCAAAATGCCACAAAATGGGGGTTCATTCCCGGATTCTGGCATCTCCCATGAGTGAGTACTCCCCAGATTGCTGCAAACTTTGGTTAGTTTCCAGAGTTCTGAAACAGCTGATTCTGACAATTCTTGCCAGTGTTCTCATTACTCTTTTGGAGAAGGTTTTCAGAGGCCTTCACTCTACCATTTCTGGTGCTCTTTTCCCCAGCTACGCCTCTGACTGTGTGTCGGATGAGTTCAGAGGACCGAAACTTTCCACCCTTCCCGCCCCACCCGCCAGGAATGAGTGACTAGCAGGTACAGGTGTCCTGTCCAAACGCCTCTTTGTTTTCTCATCTTTGAAGATTATTGGATCTGCTATAAAAGCGAGTCTAAAACCCACAATTTTGTATTCACTTTAAGAGGGGGTCTCTGAAACATTGGCGAGGTCCTGACCAGCTACATTTTTACAGTCCCCGGCTGCCCTTTCAGAAAAGGAGTAGATGGGAGGCTGGCCTCACTGGGGGATGTGGTTGAGGGTCATGTGACCTGTTTTTGTTCATTTCACAGGGATTTAATGTGCAAAATGGCAGTTGTACCAGATTGGCATATTATATGTCCTTACACACGGAAATTCACACATTCAAGACCGCACTCTTCACCATGCAGAGTGTATTCAAGGAGTGTTTTCCAAAATATGTTCAGACCTTCTTCATGTGAGTATTCCTGAGCAAATGGTACTGATAGTGCATGCTGGACTCTGCACAGAGGCCTCACACGATGTGTTGTCAGCCCAATAAAGCTGTGAAATAGATTCTGTTACTGTGCCTATCTTCTGTATGGGGAATCTGAGACCCAGGTTTATCAAGCCACTTGCCCAAAAGTTATGTGGTTTTTAGGTGGCAGGGTTGGGATTTGAACCCAGACATTACAGGAGCCATGGAATTAAACTACTATATTATCTAGTATACTGCCTCACTCAGGTTTTTTCTTAGTTAATAAACTATATTTTTTTAGTAGCTTTTTTTTTAAAAAAAAATTTTTATGCTATGCCGTGCAGCTCGTGAGATCTTAGTTCCCTGCCCAGGGATTAAACCTGGGCCACGGCGGTGAAAGCACCAACTGAGCCTTAACCCCGGGACCACCAGGGACGCCCTGAGTAATTTTAGGTTTACAGAGAAACTGAGCTACCGTGCAGAGAGTTCCTGTACACTTCTGCACTCCCCTCCCCAGGTTCCGTTATTACCAGCGTTCGCAATGGTGTGGGACAGTGTTTACAAGTGACACACCATTACTGGTACGTTACTGGAGTTCACACTCTTTGTTTTGTGCATCCTCTGGGTTTTGATCAATGTGTGACGATGTGTATCCACTGTTACCGCGTCTCACAGACAGTCTCACTGCCCGGAAACGCCTCCGTGCTCTGCCTGTTCATCCCTCCCTCCCCCTGGTTGCAGGCAGCCGCTGGTCTTCCTGCTGTCTCTGTAGTTTTGCCTCTTTGAGAATGTCATTTAGTTGGAATCATACAGTCCGAAGCGTTTTCATATTGGCTTCTTTCACTTAGCAATACGCACGTAAGGCTCCTTCATGTCTTTTCATGGTGTGACAGTTCATTTCTATTTTTTCTCTGAATAATAGTCTCTTGTATGGATGTACAACCATTTATTCACTCCTCAAGGACATCTTGGTTGCTGTCATGCCTTGGCAATTATAAATAAAGTTGGTATAAACATTTGCATGCAGGTTTTTGAGTGGACCTGAAAGCCTAACTTATTTGGATCAGTCAATTTTAAAACAATAAAATTTGACATTATATTTTCTCTAAAGTGTGCGTCTTCTCATTTGTTCCTTCCTCCCTCCTTCTCTTTCTTCGCACACATTTTCTTAGCCCTAAGATGTAACAAGAACTGTCCTAGGGACTGAGGATAAAGAGCAGGTCCTGTAGAGGGTCTGCCCTGGAGGAGCCCACGGTCTTGAAAGGGAGAGGAGGCATCCCAGCCAAGAGAGACCAGGGCTGGACTAGACACACGTACGCCATGGACGCATAGCCCGAGGAGCTGGAAGGGCTTAGAGCAGCACAATGGAAGAACAGGCCGGAGGAGAGGCGAGCCGGTCAGAAGTCACGCTGGCCACCGTGCTCACCTGCCATCCGCAGGAGGCCACGGGCCCCCGCCGGAGAGCCGGAGGGGAGCCCGGACGATGTCTGATGGGCGTCTGTCTGCCCGGGTCTCTGGAAGCAGGGGAGAATGGGTGTCGGGGTGACCGGCAGTCTCCACCACAGACATTTATCGTCACTAACAAATCTGCTCCACGCCTGCAGTGTTCTGCAGATATATCCTCGTTAACTAGCTTTCTGACTGCACAAAGAAGAACGGAGTGAAGCAGGATTACCGGATTAAGGGGTGTTCACACTCGTAAAGGCGCCACAAATCGCCTTTAGGAAGCTTGTAGCTCCACATCCCCCAGATAACAATTAAAAGTGCTTGTTTCTGAGCATCCTAACACAGAATGTTGTCTTTGACTTCTTGTCCATTTGATATGCATGAAACAGCATTCTGTTGTGCTGTTAACCTGCGTTTCCCTAATGGCGAGCTTATCTTTGATCGTCAAGTCCGTCAGGTTCACGTCTTCCTCTGACGAACTGCCTCTTCATGTCCTTTGCCCATTCTCCCGCTGTGGGCAGGTCTTTTTAGTTACTTGTGTGAGCGCTCTTTGTTAAAAATATGAATGCTTTATGTGCAATCGGTATCTTTTTTCATCTGTCATCTGCCTTTTGTTTTTACTGATGGTTTTTAAAATGTACTGAATTATTTTTCCTTTTCTAAATAAAAGTTATATATTTAAAATAAACACTTAAATAAAAACTATTTACATACATATGTAATGTCCCCTAGCACCCCTTTCCTCTCCAGAGTTGGTCACCATTGAGTGTTTGGCTGTCCAGCAACGGCACATCATTCATGCACACCCACGTGTAGATATGTATTACAGAACTCGTATTAAATAAACACAGTTCATGGGTAAATCTGTGGGCCACAGATACTAGACACCCTGTTTCCTTTTAAGATGTTTTTTGCTTTATGTTTCAATTTGAATAGTTTCTGTGGACCTGACTTTATACTCATGAGTCCTTTCTTCTGCCGTGTGGACAGTCTGCTGTTAAGCAAATTAAATGAACTCTTCACTTTGATATTGTATTTTTCCTTTCTAGCTTTTTCATGTGCTTTAAAAAAAAGTTTCTGCTTCTCTGTTGGAATCCCCCACATGTTCAGCATGTTGTCAGTTTTCCCTTAATCTCTTTAACATATTTGTCATTCTTAGTTTAAATACACGATCATTTTCCACATCTGTTCTCTATGAGTCTTCTGATGACTGGTTTTGCTCCTCATCAGGTCATGTTTTCTTATTTCACTTGTCTTGCAATTTAAAAAAGATTTAGCAGCAGACATTTGTGTAAAAGAGAGTAGTGTGTACACGCTCAAGTCATGTCCGATTCTTTGTGACCTCACATACCGTAGCTCGCCAGGCTCCTCTGTCCATGGGATTTCCCAGGCAAGAACACTGGAGTGGGTTGCCACTTCCTTCTCCAGGGGATCTTCCCGGCCCAGGGATCGAATCCACATCTCCTGCATTAGCAGATGGGTTCTTTACCTCTGAGCCATCAGGGAAGCCCCCAGAAAGAGTAGGGAAGTGAAGTTGCTCAGTTGTGTCCGCCTCTTTGCAACCCCATGGACTGTAGCCTACCAGGTTCCTCCGTCCATGGGATTCTCCAGGCAAGAGTGCTGGAGTAGGTTGCCATTTCCTTCTCCAGGGGATCTTCCTGACCCAGGGACCGAACCCAGGTCTTCCACATTGCAGGCAGATGCTTTACCGTTTGAGCCACCAGGGAAGCCCCCAAAAAGAGTAGAGACAGAAGTAAATCATATTTACCACCAGAAAAAGGAATGCTCCTTCCACTCAGGCTTCTGATGAGGTAGACTGGCTCAGTTTATTTCTTGGTTTAGTCGTGTCTGGATTTGGTGTCAGTGGTGGTTAGATTCAGGTGACCTCTTGTTTCAAACACTTCCCTTCAGCAGACCCTGAGATCTGAGCAGCGTGGACACTTCAGTCATCTCTGCTTCCCAGTCCAGCTGCCAGCCTGGTGTCCTGGGGGGTACTCTCTGCTTCCAGCCCTCCCGCCACAATTGGAGGAGGGTTTCTCCAGCTCAGACTCCAGCTTTGTGCACCTCAGGAGGTCCCCCTCCACCTTGCCCCCCTGCCTCCAGTCTGCAGTGGGCCACCAACGGGCACTTGGTGAGGGTCCCATAGGCTTCAGAGGGGCTTGCCGCTGGTCTGTACTCAGCCATGGTGAGCAGCTGCCTGATACTTAGGGAAGACTCCCCATGTCTCAGGGCATAGCTCATAGCCCCCCTGCCTTGCTCCCAGCTTCAGGTGCTGCCACTGCCATGTGGGAAGGCCCATGTGGATGGGTGCAGACTTGCTGTGTGCTTGAGGCTCTGGCGATACAAGTCCATGGGATCGGTCCACACGGCTGCTACATGCTTCCCATTGGTGGTTTTCTCTACGCCCCTGTCTAGGATGAATCTGCTTCTCTTCCCAAGACTTTGCGAGGAGGAAAGGAGTCCTGGGGGCTTTCTCTCCAAGGAGTGGCTGGTCCTTTCTGTTTCTTTGCATCCTCAGTTCTTTGATGGATTTCAAACCCTTCTCTCTCTCTCTCTTTTTTTTAAAGCTTATCCTCCTGGTTCTCTTTGCTGGGGTCAGGATGACAGTCTCTGTGACTTCCTATATCCTAAATGGAAGTAAAAAATTTTGTCAATTCTCCTCCAGAAAGATCCCATCAATTCGTACTCCCACCAGCAGGTTATGCAAGTTTGGCTGTTGCTTTCATTTTAAACCAAAGAAGGCATATTAGACTTATGAAATAAAAAGTTTTTCTTCAGGTAAAATCAGATCGTTTCAAATCAATATTTTCTGATACTTTAAAATTAGAATCGTTGGTTGCTAAGAAGGGGGTTCTTGGGAAGCATTGAAAATACACGTGAAAAGTCTGAAAAAAGATTTCAAGATGGAGACATATAAAGGGGTCCCTCCATGATGCTGGGTGCAGGAGGAGGAATTCCAGGCTGCGTGGGCAGAGGGAGAAATATTTGTCACCAGCTGACATGGGGCCCTGCAGCTCCGCCATGTGAATCAGCTGCTTCTGAGGTTCAAAGCAACAGGAACACAGAGGGAAGCAGAGAGCCGCCCCTGCACAACCAGCATCCTTGGGGACTTCAGTCCCTTCTTCTCCCCCAGGCTCTGAGCCCAGTCTTCTGCCTGTCTGACCTCTCGTATGTAAGCATTTGGCTCCATGTCCTGAAACACCACCGCAGCAAACAGCAGCTCCATTGTGACCCCTGTCCTAAGCTCCAGGTCGCATCTGCGGTTGCCCCCGACCTTTCTGCTTGAGCATCACCTAGCGGGCATCTCAAACACAAACTGATGGGACATCTCTTGACACCTGGCATTCTCCATCCCGGTAAAGAGCATCATCCTTTATCTAGTTCCTCATGTGCAAGGACTTATCCTTGATTTCATTTTCTTTTCATCAGCCCTCTCCAGCTCACCAGGCCAAGCTATCAGTGAGACTTTGTCAGCTGTGTTTCTAGGTTATGTCTCTAATCTGTCTCCCCCCAAAAAAAACCCTGCCTCCACCACAACCTTGACCTTGTTCAAGTCACCGTCACTTCTTCTTGGAACTTGGAACTGCTTCCTCATTGAACTTCTCATTTCTTGCCCCTCTGTAATCTACTCTCCGCATAGCAACCAGAGTAACTTTTTACAAGCCACATATATTAATACGATCACTCACTGCTTGAACTCTCCTGAGTCTTCCCATTGCCTTTGGCGAAAACCCCAGTCCTTGTGCAGGGATCTGAGGTGTCACCCACTCCGATCTCAGCCATCACTGCCTCCCTGTCTCGCTGGACACACGCCTCTGTCCACAGAGATCTCTTGCTCCCTGGACCCGTTAGACTCACTCTTGCTCAGGGGCTCTTTATTGGAGGCTCTTCTGCCTGTTGAGGACACTCTCACTGCAGCGCTTGACTGGCTCATTCTGTCCATCTGGTTTCAGCTCATCAGACTACCCAGAGAGGCTCCCTCCAACTCCCCTACCTGAGACAGCTCCCCGGCCGCCCTCACCTCCGTGGTCCGTCCTGCTGCCTGTAAGCACTTGGCACCATCTACTGTTACATCATCATCTATTTTCTGTTTCTCCTCCTGCTTCTCTCTTCTGGAGTCTATCTAAGCTTTCCAAGAGCAGAGCTTCCTGTCTTACTCACGGCAGTCCCGCCAGTGCCTAGAGCAGCGCTGGCCTGTGACAGGTGCTCAGAAATACCTTTTGAATGAATGAATTCCACATCCTTTCAAGCCAATGTTTCGAAAGGGTCTCTTCTCTTCCTGCCTGCCTTCTTTCCTGAGTCTCCCACACAGCCAGTTCCCACACCTGGATCTCCAGCACCACCCACTATGACCTCTAGATTTGTGTATTCAGTTTTCGAATAGACATCCCCACTTGGATATCCCAAACCGAGCTCCTTAGCTTTCCTGCAGACTTTTCTGTTCCAAGTGTCCATTGTTATGAATAAACTCCCCCAAACACAGAGGCTCGAAACCTCAACCATCACGTGTTCTGCTCACGGATCTACAGTTAGGTCCCAGGGATGGCTTGTCTCTGCTCTTTGCACTTCAGTGGGGGAGGTGCCAAGGCGGGGGGCAACCCGGCATCTAGGGCTGGAATATTCTGGAGGCTGGCCCTCTCGAATGGCCAACAGGTGGTGCGGGCTCTTGGCTGGAAGCTCAGCTGGGGCTGTTGGCCAGACACCTCTGCGCGGCCTCTGCGTGGCTCCCTGCCCTCCTCACGGCGCAGCAACTGGTGTGAGCGTCTTAGGAGGGCCAGGCAGAGGCTGTAGTGCTTTCTTTGTGGCCGTGTCTCAGCAATCACATCGTGCCAGTTCTGCCTTAGCCACAGACTCATGCACATTTTAAGGGGGAGGAGTGTACACCCCACTTTCTGACGGGAGGAGAGGCAGCACGATATCATAAGAGAAGCATGTGTGGTGGGCAGCTTGTGCGGCCATCTCAGACAAAACCACCAACCAACCCCATCCTCCGTATTCCTTTTCTCCCGGCTCACCCAGCCACCCACACGAACTTCGTCCTCGTCCCCTGCTCACCCAGCGCATCACATCAGAGTGTTCTGTGGACCTCCTCTATCTTAACCGCTCTTTTATTCACCCCTGCGTTGCACCCACTGACCATCACAGTAGTGTAGACCTCCCTTGAGACTCATCTGAGCTGGCCGTAATCACCCAGCACGTCTTCCACCACCCCTCTCCTCCCCCTTCTGTTTCTCTCCCATGTGATACCAGAGTGAAGTTTAAGAATGAAAGAGGGCTTCCCTGGTGGTCCAGTGGCTAAGACTCTGCACTCCCATTGCATGGGGCCCGGGTTCGATCCCTGCTCAGGGACCTAGATCCTAAATGCTGCAACTAAGAGTTCTCATGCTGCAAGTAAAGGTCCCACGTCCCACAACAAAGATGGGAGAACCCTCGTGCTGCACCTAACACCTGGCTTAGCTGAATAAATCAATATTTGAGAATGAAGATTGGGCCGTGTCACCCTCTCAGTGACAGTCCTGCTGTGGCATCTCACAGCCAGAGCGCAAGGCCAGAGGACAGGGCCGCCTGCCTTGGCTCCTTCTGACTTTCCCAGTCTCCTCTCCTGGCCGAGGTCTGCTCTGTGCAGCCCCTCCCCTGGCCGTCCTCCACAGCAGCCGCACTTCCAACCCCCTATCTTGCTTTCGAGGAACACAGCCTTGCAGTGGAAATGTCACTGTGTCCTCTAAGATTTTCCTGAGATCCTCATCCTGTCACCTCAAACCAGCCGTCTATGTTCAGGGTCTCCAGTGTTATCCCTGTTAAATGATCCCCTGCCTGGAGGTCGCTGTGGCCGTTGTGAGCGAGAGGAACCCCCAGCACTGGGCACAGGCCTCGTGTGTGCACAGAGAGCAAGCTTCAGGGAAGGCGGGCACTGGGGTGACGGCCTGTGAAGCCCCTGGAAGGACGGAGTGGTCCCTGGATCCTGCCACATTGCTCCTCCTGAGCTGAGGGCACCTGGGAGCTCTTCACGGCAGTGGGGGTGCTGGTAGGTCCTCTGTTACTGCCTCAAACAGAAGGCAGCTCAGTCACCCTGCAGCTGTGAGCAGGCCCCTCGCTGCCTCTGGGAAGGTCCATGCTGGCACTCCGAATCTGTTGATATCATCTGGCCCAGGTCACCCCAAGGCTAAAGCCATCGTGTCCACGTGCCAGAAAGGTTCCACTGCTTGATGAGAAATTCTCGTTTCAAGGGAAATACCGAGTCACCCTCTCCAAGCCCCTGCTTGTGAATGATTTGACGAAAAATGCAGCAACGTTCAAGACATTTCACATGACCGGAGTTTACTGCGTAAAACAGAGGTACTAAATGGACTGTGGTCACCAAGATGAAAAGTGAATACAATGGTCTGAAGATTTATGTGATGCTGGAGAGGATGTGGAGAAAAGGGAACCTTCCTGCACTGTCAGTGGGATGTAAATCGGTGCAGCCACTGTGGAAAATGGTATGGAGGTTCCTCAGAAAACTGAAAGTGGGAGTTACCGTGTGATTCAGCAGTCCTACTCCTGGGCACATATCCGGACAAAACTGTAATTCCAGAATTATTCATGCACCCCAGTGTTCATAGTAGCGCTATTCACAATAGCCAAGACACGGAAACGACGTAAGCAACCTACATTTTATAGATACAGTGAGTGAGTGAGTGAAGTCGCTCAGCCGCGTCCGACTCGCTGTGGCCCCATGGACTGGAGCCTGCCACGCTCCTCCAACCGGGGGACTCTCCAGGCAAGAGTACTGGAGTGGGTTGCCATTTCCTTCTCCAGGAGATCTTCCCAACCCAGGGGTTGAAACCGGGTCTCCTGCATTGTAGGCAGACACTTTAGCGTCTGAGCCACCAGGGAAATCCTATATATATATAAAATATATATATATAGTCCTATATATATAAATATAAATATATATATATATGGAGTGCTACTCAGCCATAAAAAGGAATGAAATAATTCCATCTGCAGCAACATGGATACAGCTAGATGGACGTGAGTCTCAGTGAACTCCGGGAGTTGGTGATGGACAGGGAGGCCTGGCGTGCTGTGATTCATGTGGTTGCAAAGAGTCGGACATGACTGAGCGACTGATCTGATCTGATATATAAAATATATATATATAGTCTTATATATATAAATATATATATATATATATGGAGTACTACTCAGCCATAAAAGGGAATGAAATAATTCCATCTGCAGCAACATGGATACAGCTAGAGATTTTCATACTAAGTGAAGTAAGTCAGAGAAAGACAAATATGTACCACTTATACATGGACTCTAAAACATAACACAGTGAACCCATCTATGAAACAAACAGAATTATGGACACAGAGAGCAAACTGATGGTTGCCGAGGGGTGGGGGTTGGGGGGGTGGAGAGGGAGGTTGGGGTTTGCAGATGCAAACAACATCAGGTCCTGCTGTGTGGCACAGGGAGCTATATTCCATATCCTATGACACGGTAATGGAGGGGAATAAAAAAAAGAATGTGTGTGCATATGAGTATATAACTGAATCCCTTTGCTGTACAGCAGTAATTAACCTAATACTTTAAATCAACTAATGCTTCGATAAAAAATAAATTTGAAAGAAAAAGCTTTATTTGCGATGACATTAATTCTTAACTAGGTTTTAACTCCAATATCCAGTGACATAGGTCCTTTCTAGGGAAGAATCTTTGCCTTTTTCTTTCTTTCTAATGTGACTGCCATTGTCTATATTGATTGAAGTGTAAATTTCAGAGGTGAAGACAATGACTGCAGATTTGCCATTGCGGGTCATCTGCTTGTAAACCTAGATATGGTAGAAGAAACACTGTTTTAGAAGTCTGCTGGGTCCTAGTACGCAGTGAAGTAGTTTTCATCATCGTAGCCTTAAGCACGTCCAGTAAATAGCGCTCTCTCTCTCTCTCTCTCACAGCCACAACTGTTGCAAATCCAATACTGTCGTCCTTAGATGTTAAACGGATTTTATTTCAAAAAATTACCGAGAAAGGAGATGAGTTGAAGAGAGCCTTTCACCTGCTTGACACTGCTAACAACATGACGGTGACCAAGAGTGAACTGCGGAGGGTCATCACAACCTTCCTGCTGCCTCTCACGAGAGAACAGTTTCAGGATGTTCTGGCTCAGGTATCGGGCGAAGGAGACTCGGAAGCACCCGGTATGCGGTGGGGAGATGCAGGAGAGGACGGGGCACGTGACCTAGCCTGGCTTTCCCCGCGCTGTCCCACATAGAGTTTCACTTGTCACAGTTGAGTGAAGTCCTGGCAGGTTTGGGCCACCACCGTGTGCTTGGGTCATATTTTGCACGTAGCACTATTATAGCCATTCTCTTTTATTTTTTTTTTTTAAGACTTCCATATACACAATATTTGGGGGACTTCCGTGATGGTCCAGTGGCTAAGACTCTATGCTCCCAATGCAGGGGGCCAGGTTCGATCACTGGTCAGGGAAACAGATCCCCCCACCCCACCCCGCATGTCACAACTGAGTTCACAAGCGTAACTAAAAATGACCCCATGGGCGGCAGTGAAGCTCTGTTCATTTAAAAAAATATTTTTCCTGTCTGTTTTGCAGATTACATAATATCCATTGATCTGTCTTCAAATTCACTGACTCTTTCTTAGCATCTCCATTCTGTTATTAAGTCTATTCAGTGAACTTTTAACTTTAGACATTGTATTTTTCAGTTCTAGAATTTCCATTTGGTTCTTTTTTATAACTGCTATTTATCTGCTTAGATTTATTGATTTTCTTTCAATTATGAACATATTTCTTGTAACTCATTGAGCATATTTTAAATAGCTGCTTTAAAGTCCTTGTCTGGTAATTCTCATCTCGGGGTTGGCCTGTTTTGATTTTTTTTTTTTCTTGAGAAGGGTCACATTACTCTGGTCCTTCATTTGAAAAAATCTTTTTTTATTTTTTAAATTATCGAAGCACAATAGCACATTTAATGGAGATTTGGAACATACAGAACAAAGTTACATGTAGTTCTACTATATATTACAATTATTTTTTCAGTAGATAAGTTAAAAATTTTAGTTGGAGTTTCAATATCAAGCTCTTAAAAATTAATATAATGAATAGACAGAAAAGTACGAGGGGATAGTAGACCTGAAAAGCACTATGAACCAATTCAACATAATTGAGATGTATACAGTTTTCATGCAACAGCAAGATACAAATTCTATTCGAGTTCCCATAAACTATATACCAGGGACATAAAACAAGGTGCAAGAATTTCATGGTCTAAAGGTTTGAAATCATACTGTCCTCTTATCACTGTGGAATTATGTTAGAAATCAGTATCAAAAGATATTTGAAAATAACCCACATATTTTCAAGGGCAATGTATCCTTTACCAAAAGATCTTTGACTTAGGCATTGAAAGGCTCAATAAAGTTAAAAGACTGAAAAAATACAGAGGCTGATTGCAGAGAAGAAAGCATTTAAATGAGAAATTCATACCAAAATGATAAATTAATATCAAAGATACTTTAAAAACCCCCATGTATTGGAAATTAAATGTCCACTTTTAAATGATGGGTATATCTAAGAGGCCATAACATGGAAAATTAGAAAATAATTGTAACAAAAATGAAAAGAGAATTTATCAGAATTTGTTGCATGCAGCTGC
The DNA here is from genome assembly GCF_029378745.1 of Bos indicus. Lineage (NCBI taxonomy): Eukaryota > Metazoa > Chordata > Mammalia > Artiodactyla > Bovidae > Bos > Bos indicus. Next base: position 114,994,333 of record NC_091764.1, on the reverse strand, counting down.
AGCTGCTCAATGCGACTAAATGCAATGTGGAGTCTTGAATTAGGTATGAAAACAAATAGTTGGTCCTTCACTGTTGAGTGTATTTGAATTATATCCCAGACTAATGGTTTTCAATAGAAACATAATGTGAAGCACATATGTAATTTAAAATGTTCTGGTAGCTACATTACAAAGAAAAAAAGAAATAAGTGGAATTAGTTTTAATAATATTTCTGTTTGACCAAAATGTCTCATTTCCACATGTCATCACTATTCAAAATCGGTGGTAAAATATTTTCTATTCTTTTCTGTGTACCAAGTCTACAAGGCCTGGTGTGTACTTAGAGCAGACCCCAGTTCAGACACCACATTTCCATTAGAAATACTTTATCTGTATCTTATTATTGTTGTTCAGTTGCTCAGTCGTGTCTGACTGTGACTTCCTGAACTACAGCACGCCACACTTCCCTATGCATTACCATCTACTGGGGTTTCCTCAAACTCTTGTCCATTGAGTTAGTGATGTCGTCCAACCATCTCATCTTCTGTTGCTTCCTTCTCTTCTTGCCCTCAATCTTCCCAGCATCAGGGTCTTTTCCAATGAGTCAGCTCTTTGCATTAGGTGGCCAAAGTATTGGAGCTTCAGCATCAGTCCTTCCAATGAATATTCAGGGTTGATATCCTTTAGGATTGACTAGTTTGATTTTCTTGCAGTCCAAAGGACTCTCAAGAGTCTTCTCTTGAGAGTTCGAAATTCTTTGATGCTCAGCCTTCTTTATGGTCCAACTCTCACATCCATACATGACTACTGGAAAGACCATAGCTTTGACTATACAGACCTTCGTCGGCAAAGTGATGTCTCTACCTTTTTTTTTTTTTTAAACCTGTATTGAGATTTCATAAAATTTGCACTTGAAATACTAATTTCACGTAGTCATTCCAAACATAAGAATTTTCCAAAAACGAGCTTACTTTTAGAATTTAAATTAATTAACATTAAAGGTAACAGCTCGTTTCCTCAGTTGCCCTGGCCGTGATCCACGTGCTTTGGAGTCGCATGTGGCTCTGGCTGTTGATTACACAGCGTGGTACCCTGGAGACACTGGATTCTGTTATACTGACTCCTTCAACTGTCAATGCCTTTACTTTGGCACGGCAGTCAGCTTCCAAATTCTTTCTTGCCTGCAGCGGGCAGTCATTCATATCCTGGTTCAGCTCTTTTGTCTTTTTTAAAAAGATTTTATTTATTTTTAATTGGAGTATGGTTTCTTTATATTATGTTGGTTTTGCCATACATTAACATGAGTCAGTCATAGGTACACATATGTCCCCTCCCTCTCGAGCCTCCCTCCCACCCTGCACCACATCCCACCCTTCTAGGCTGTCACAGAGTGCTGGGTCGGGCCCCGTTTGTTATACAGCAGCTCTCCATTAGCTGTCCGTTTCACGTACGGTGGTGTATGTCCCCACGCTACTCTCTCCATTCGTCCCACCCTCTCCTTTCCCCACTGTATCCGCAAGTCTGTTCTGTGTGTCTGCGTCTCCATTCCGGCCCTGCAGATAGGTTCATCAGTACGTCCTTCTAGATTCCATATATATGTGTTAATATACAATATTTGTTTTTCTCTTTCTGACTTACTTCACTCCGTGTAATCGGCTCTAGGTTCATCCACCTCATTAAAACTGATTCAAATGCATTCCTTTTTTATGGCCAAGTAATATTCCGTTGTGTACATGTACTCCAACTTCTTTCTCCGTTCATCTGCTGATGGACATCTAGGCCACTTCCATGTCCTAGCTATCATAAATAGTGCTGCAGTAAACACGGGGGCACGTGTGTCTTTTTCAATGATTTCCTCAGGGTCTGTGCCCAGTAGTAGGGTTGTTGGGTCATGTGGTAGTTTCATCCCTAGTTTTTTAAGGACTCTCCATACTGTTCTCCGGAGGGGCTGTATCAATTTTCACTCCCACCTCTTTTGTCTTTAGCTGGGACTCTTCACATGTGACCTGCACACGCATGGTTCAGGCGTCAGCTGGAATGTGGACAGGGTGTGTACACAGAAGGTGGGGCTCCTCCTCTCTCTCTCTCCTGTTTCAGATCCCCCTCACATTGCTAATGGCTGTGGTTGCTTTGGGTTCAGTGTGTTGGTTCTTCAGGCCAGAAAGACAGTCGGGTTTTGGTGGGGGTGGGTGGGCGCAGATGTAGCTGCTTCGTGCTGGCCACTGACTGTGGCCACTCAGGTTCAAAGCCATTAAGAACAGGAAACTCTGTACTTGTCCTTTCTTCTGAAGTTTTAAAGGTTTTTCCTCCAACACCTGCCTGCTTTCTTTCACTCTCCTGAGCCTTTAGATAGTTCTTTTTTTGTATTTTGACAGAGTCTACAGGGGACTGTGGGAGGTTAGTCTGTTCAGAGCTTTCTCTGCCACAACTTCTGCTACTTTGTTTTAAAAAAGCAGTCCCAGAGTTAGGGACCAGTTGGAAGTATACTGCAAAGAACAATTGTTTTTCCTAAGCCATTTAGAAGGAAGCTGCTTCATTACCTCAAGTATCTCAGTGTTCAGTTCAGTTCAGTTCAGTCGCTCAGTCGTGTCCGACTCTGTGTGACCTCATGGACTGCAGCACGCCCGGCCTCCCTGTCCATCACCAACTCCCGGAGTCTACCCAAACTCATGTCCATCGAGTTGGTGATGCCATCCAGCCATCTCATCCTCTGTCGTCCCCTTCTCCTCCTGTCTTCAATCTTTCCCAGCATCAGGGTGTTTTCCAATGAGTCACCTCTTCACATCAGGTGGCCAAAGTATTGGAGTTTCAGCTTCAACAGCAATCCTAATGAACTCTCAAGACTGATGTCCTTTCGGATGGACTGGTTGGATCTCCTTGCATGTTTCCTTAAAACCAGCCCTGTTCTGTACTCCCACAATGCAACCATAATGGTAAAGACAGTAACGTCAAGTCACAATGACTGCCTCAGCCCCGGACCCAGGTCACAGTTGTGCAGCGCATCTGGCAAGTCTCCTTCCATCTGGACGTTTTGCAGTCTGTCCTTAGTTTTGAGGACCGTAACACTTTGAAGATTGCAGACCCGTTATTTTGTAAAGTGTCCCCAACTTGAGTTTGTCAGATGGTAGGTGTTTCCCGATGGCTAGATTGAGGCCTGCATCTTCGGCAGGAATGTTGCAGAAGCCTTGATGTGCTCGCCTCGTGACCTTTTGCTAGGTTGCAGGTGACTTCCGCCTGTCCCATCACTGCTGCTGTTCACTGCGGTCACTCCACTAAGGTGGGAGCTGTCAGATCCCCCTTTCTTTTCCCAGCGGAATGTTCTTTATACTGTGTAATTAATAAGCAGTTTGTAGGAGACATCTTGGAAGCTGTGTAGATGTATCATTCCTCACCAAGCTTCATATATTCTTTATTGTTTATATATTTTCAGGGACTTGAGATTTCCTGTTTTAATAAGTGGGTTATGATCCATTGCTTTCATTATTTATTTTGATATTTAAATTGTCCCTAATTTAGCCACAAAGGCACCTTCATGCTGGTTTCTGTGTCCTTTTGACGTGTCCCTAGCATTTTTGGAACACTTTCTGACTTCCTGATGCAAGATATTACAAGCTCACCTGTACTTTCCATGCTCAGTCCTGGAATCATCTGTCTCTCCAAAGAGCGCTGGTTCTTTTTAATGCAAACAGGCATCCGGAATCTGGGATCTAGGCAGCAGGGCTGCTCATTGCTCCTGGATGCTACTGCTCCGGGCCCTCTAAGTGGGCAGAGCTCCAGGGGCCTGTTCCATATGCACATCCCTATACACACATGTGCATGCGTGTGTGCTCAGTCACTCAGTCAGGCCCGACTCTGTGACCCCAGGGATTGCAGCCGCCAGTCTCCCCCATCCGTGGGACAGATCAGGCGAGCGCACTGGAGTGGGTTGCCATTTCCTCCTCCAGGGGATCTTCCCAACCCAGGGACTGAACCCGCTTGTTTCACTTATTTGAATGTGCTGGCATGTGACTCATCACCCATCTCCCATCTCCAGCGCTCACACACCCAGGTGGATGCCCTCTGCCCGCCGTGTGGGTGCGCTCCCTGGCTCTGGACCAGGCTCCCTGACATGGCAGACACCACGTGTCTCTGCCCCGTCTAATGACTGCAGGACTGAATTGTGAGGGGCAGACAGGGAAGAAGGGAAGGGGGAGGAAGGTGAAGAGCTTTCCTCCTCTTCTTTTAAAAAATGTTTCCCCTTTATTCGCTTCCAGAATCTCAGAAATAATATATATTGATTCTTTCACCTTTCACTATTTATTATATCCACATTTTAAATAAGAGCTTTACTGAGATATGATTCACATATCATAAAATTCAGCACTTAACAGTGGACAGGTCTGTGGGGTTTTTCCGGTGATTTCATTTGTTGATTATTCTGGCTGTGCTGGTCTTCGCTGCTGCACAGGCTCTTCTCTGGCTGTGGGGAGCAGGGGCCACTCCCTAGTTGCGGTGCATGGGCTTCTCACTATGGCGGCTTCTCTTGTTTCAGAGCACGGGCTTTCGGGCACTCGGACTTCAGGAGCTGTGGCTGTGGGCTCAGTGGCTGCAGTTCCCAGGCTCGAGAGCACAGGTTCAGTAGTCGTGTTGCATGGGCTTAGCTGCTGTGAGGCTTGTGGAATCTTCCTGGACCAGGGATTGAACCGGTGACTCCTGTGCTGGCAGGCAGATTCCTTCCCACTGAGCCACCAGGGAAACCCCCGAGGTTTTTAATATGTTCACAGAGTGATTCACAATCACCACTATCTAATTCCGGAACATTTCATCATCCCTAAAAGAAACTTTTGTATTCCTTAGCAGTTACTCTGCACTCCCCCTTCCCCTAATCCCTGACAACCACTAATCTACTCTGTGTCTTAATAGATTGTGTAGTCTGGCTATTTCATAAAAAGGAATAATGTAGTGTATGATCTTTGGCTTCTTTTACTCAGCATAATGTTTAGTTCTGCTAAACATCCATGCTGCAGCATGAATTGGTACTTCGCTCCTTGCTATGACTGAATAGTGCTCCGCTGCATGGAGACGACGCAGCCTCTTTAGCGTCAGGTGATGGGCCTTTGGGTTGTCTCCACGTTTTGGCTTCTGTGAACAGCGCTGCTGGGACTTCCACGTACAAGGTTTTATGTGGACATATGTTTTCACTTCTCTTGGGTACGTACCTAGGAGTGGAAGTGCTGTGTCGTGTGGTAATGTTCTCTTGCTTTTAAAGAACATTTGTCCTCACAAACATTGCATCCGTTTCATCACAAGCTTGATTGAACTGATCTTTTCTTTATACCAAATGGAAAGTGAAAATATTATTTCCTGCTAATGTCTCCCTATATTCATGATCTAATGTTAATTTAAAATTTTGACAGCCTCCCAAGCTAATCAGCTATGCAGGAAGAGGAACAGCACAGAAAATGTGAAATGTGGATCCGTTTTTTTAAAAGCGACATCTGTTTTAAAAAGAAGTCACTGAGAACTGTAGAACTTCAGAGCCTTTACATAACAGGTTCCCGTGGTCTGTCTTACTATCAGCGTGTGTTTCTAGAACCTTGAGCTCTCGTGACCCATGCATAAACCCAGGAGACCGGAGTGCAGTGCCTTCACAGGAGGCCAGGTTCACTGGGAAAGCAGGGCAGAGCTTGTCTCCCTAATCCCTGGACTTCACAGGGTGTGTGACCTTTCTAGGTCTTTTAATGACTAATCCACGTGGTGATACCCAACTTTCTTTTTCAATGGTCAATATAAGCCTAACTGGCAATGTATAAAACTGGTAAAATAGTTCATGGAAATCTTAAAAATTAGAAAAGAGGGGGCTTCCCTGGTGGCTCAGTGGTAAAGAATCCACCTGCCAATGCAGGAGACACGGGTTCAATCCCTGATCTGGGAAGATCCCGCATGCCGTGGAGCATCTAAGCCCGTGCACAACTGCTGAGCCTGTGCTCCAGAGCCCGGGAGCCGCAACTGCTGAAGCCCTCTCACCCTGGAGCCTGTGCTCCACAACAACAGAAGCCACTTCCATGAGAAGCCTGCTCACCACAACTCGAGAGGAGCCCCCGCTGCCTACAACTAGAGAGAAGCCCGCCCAGCTGTGAAGACCCAGTACAGCCAGAGATAAAGTGAATAAAAATTTACAAAATGCATTAAAAATTAGAAGAGAATTTCCCAGTTTTAGTGAATTTATTTTAGCTGTAATTTTATCTCAAGAACCGTGTCAAGAGTGTTTGAATGTCAGGGTGATGATAGACGAGGCATTGTTTGTTAGCCACCCTGTTCCTTAGTTTCATTAATAGTGATATGAATTGTTTTTAAATGTGTCTCAGTCTCTGAATATCAGTATAAGTTGAACATTTTAAAAGAAGTTGCACCGGTTACTAGATGCCAGAGAAGGAAAGCAAAGTTCTATTCAGGTCTTGGTGGTTGTCCCAAGGAAAGAGAAGCCTTGGAAGGTTCTGATCAACACACTGGACGTGCATTCACAAACTGTGCTTCGCCAGCTGCAGTCTAAGGATTTGCTTCCAGTGATTCATCAGTGGACGGTTTTGAGTCTCAAGACATTTTTGCCAGAATCGCAAATCCTGGAGAAGTGAATCCTTAGTCCAGCCTTTCCTTTTAGACTGGATCCTTGAGCTTAGTTTGGAAACTAGGCATTGCAAAAATGTATCTGCCACCTTAGAATTTGCATCAGATCACAGGTAGTACTTGTGTTCTTGCCTGGAGAATTCCATGGACAGAGGAGCCTAGTAGGCTGCAGCCCATGGGGTCACAGAGTCGGGACACGACTGAGCGACTTACACTTCACTTCACAAGTAGCACTAATTTTCCCAGGTGGTGCTAGTGGTAAAGAACCCGCCTGCCAGTGAGACAGAAGGGAGGGGGTTCAACCCTTGGGTCGGGAAGATCCCCTGGAAGAGGAGGGCACGGCAACCCACTGCAGTACTCTTGCCTGGAGAATCCCCATGGACAGGGGAGCCTGGCGGGCTACAGTCCCTGGGGTTGGAAAGAATTGGACATGACTGAAGCACCTTGGCACGCACGCACAAGTAGCAACATGAGATGTGACAAAAACCTCAACGGTTGATGAACTTTTTTTTTTTTTTTACCCATACGGTGGTTAGTGTAGTGAAATGAGCTTGGGCTCTGGAGTCACAGATTTCTGTGCTGTGCGGGGAGGTCATTCCTCTGCTCTGTGAAATGTGGAAGGTTTCAACTTCCTCAGAAGGTGGTCTGGGGCTGGATGAGTTAGAACCAAGATTAGCGCCTGTGCCCATTTACGAAGTATGAGCCCCTTCACCGTCAGCTTCCTCCCTTCCGCATTAACTCTTATCACTGCTGAGACCAGGGGGCATCCAGTCTGGGAAACTGCACGTTTAACCTGTCCTTGCCCTTCTTCTGTGGGACTTGGGAACCTCGGAGGTGCCTACCCAAGTTGTATCTGCTGAAAACCACCCTGTCAGAAGTCAGAGTCCTGGTGTCCTTTCCAGGAAAAGGCTTTGCAGAGGCCCACCCTGTGAGCCACTCTCCCCACAGTCCCATGTCCTAGTTATACATGTTTTAAACAGTAAAGGGAAACGTGTCCTTTGGGGAAGACCGAGATAACTGTGCTAGGCTTTGAGGCTGGAATTTTAAGGGCTAAGTAAATATCAAACTTGGTTGTATGGGCTCAGGAGCCGTTCAGCTGTACGGGAGATTGTACTTGTGTATTTGCATGAAGCTTAAAATATATATTTATATTGATGTGTGTTTATTTTAATTTTAGTTTCACATGCTTTCTGGGGAAATAATTTTTTCACTTTTTTTAAAAATTGGCTTTTTATTTAAAAGTAATTTCAAGCCTCCAGCAAGTTTGTAAAGGAAAGTATGGTACAAATAATGGCCGTTTACCCTTGCCCAGATTTTTCAACTGTGAACATTTAACCTCATTCGCTTCTCCTGTAATCTTTCACTCCCTCTGTGCACATATGCAAACTATATATATTTGAAATACACAAATAATGTATGTAATTTTTTCTGAACCATTTAAGCGGAAATTGCTTATACTAACGGTGCTTTCTTTGTTTTTTGGCTGTGCTGGGTCCTCATTGCTACGCACGGGCTTTCTCTCGTGGCAGCGAGCAGGGGCCACTCTTCGTTGCGGTGTGAGAGCTTCATAGCGGTGGCTTCTCTTGCTGCGGAGCCCGGGCTCTGGGCTCTGGGCTTCCGTAGTTGTGGCTCTCGGGCTCGAGAGCACAGGCTTCAGCAGTTGTGACACATGAACTTAGATGCCCCACACAACGTGGAATCTTCCTGGCCCAGGGCTCGAACCTGTGTCCCCTGCATTGGCAAGCAGATTCTTAGCCTCTGGACCACGAGGGAAGTCCTATTACTGGTCCTGTACTTCTAAATACTTCAGTGTATATTTCTTCAAGAATAAGAACTGTTCTCTTACCTAATCATAGCACAGTTATCAACTTTGGTAAACATTGAGGTAGTAATACTTTTATTTACTCTAGAGTCTGTATTAACCCACCTGGCCCAATGATGTCCCTTGTAGAATTTTAGATTTAAAAATGACTTTTTTCTACCTTAAAAGCATATGACTGTATAGAAAGGGTACATGATACACAGAGGATAAATTGTGCTGTGGCCTCAGACTCTTGGGAAATATATATATGTTTATACACACACACATATATATAAATACATATGTAAAATATATTAGAATATATTTCTACTACTGTTAGTTTATCTTTTTAAAAAACATTTATTTATTTGGCTGAGCTGGGTCTTAGTTGAGGCATGTGGGATCTAGTTCCCTGACCAGGGATGGAACCTAAGCCCTCTGCACTGGGAGCGAGGAGTCTTAGCCACTGGACCACCAGGGAGGACCCTACTTTACCCTTTAGAAAGACCTGTTGTTGCTGTTCAGTCGCTCAGCTGTGTCTGACTCTCTGTGACCCCGTGGACTGCAGCACTCCAGGCTTCCCCGGCCTTCACTGTCTCTCCGAGTTTGCTCAGACTTGTGTCCATCGAGTCAGTGAGGCCATCCAACCATCTCATCCTCTGTCGTCCCCTTCTCCTCCTGCCCTCAGTCTTTCCCAGTTAGATGGACCTAGATTTTAGCTAATTCTGTAGAGGGTTTGGTGGCTTTGGTTGAGCGCAGACTGGCATTCTGGTGTGTCTGCTGCTCGTGCTTGGTTTGCTGATGGTGCCTGTCGACTCAGGCGCCTGGGCCGAGTAGCTGTAAGCGTCCTGGAGCGCCCGCCCTGCTCTGAGTGCCCTGCCCGTGTCGCGAAGCCTGCTGTGCTGTCCACGGCTTGGCCCTGAACTCACTAACGAGCTGCCACTCTTCTTGTTTGGGTGTAGATCCCCCTCACCAGTTCTGGAGCTGTTCCGTACCTTGTATTCCTGTCCAGATTTGGAGGAATTGACCTGAATATCAATGTTATAAAGAGGTAAGTGTTTTTTTTTTTTTTTCCTCGTATGAAAATTTAAAACTTGAAGTGATGCGAGATAGGACCCAAGCACATTAGAGCTAAACATGTCAACAGATACAATCCTCAGGCAAAAAATTTACTTAGAGAAGATTCTGATGTCTAAATGGTATATGTTTCAGGATAAGAGAAATAATATTGTATTCAAAGTGGAGACACAGCAAATTAAAACCAGACCAACATGTTTCACAAGTGGTGCTAGCGGTAAAGACTCTGCCTGCCAGTGCAGGAGATGCGGGGGAGTCGGGTTTGATCTCTCGGTCTGGAAGACCCCTTGGAGAAGGAAATGGCAGCCCACTCCAGTATTCTTGCCTGGGAAATCTCAGGGACAGAGGAGCCTGGAGGGCTACCGTCCATGGGGTCACAAAGGGTCAGATACAACTGCACACACCCAGCACAACATACTTCATATGCGATGCCTTTCATATTTGGAAATAAGGAATTTAATTTTTTTTTTTTTGCCACATTGCAAGGCTTGTGGGATCTTAGTTCCCCAGCCAGGGATGGAACGTGGGCCCTGGCATTGAAAGCAGCACATCTTAACCCTGGACCACCAGAGAATTACTTGGAAATACGGAATGTAAACTTTGAAGTAAGAGTATTAAGATGCCACATTTTAAATTTGTTTTTTCCATGCATTTTTAGTGTCTTTCATTGGCTAGTGATCATATTTTTGTAGCTATAAATGAAAAAATTTTAGGAGATCTTTGTATGAGGTCCTCATAGCTGTAGCCTGAGCATGGGGCTCGTTTCCTTATCTGCAAAACAAGAGTGCTGAAGCCTGAACTTTACTGTCTCTGTCAGCTGTTAAGTTCCTTGATGCTAGTGTACAATGTAGGAAATATTGTTTTATAGTAGAAAAATTATTGACTCAGATTATTCTGACTCTAAATGAGTAAGCTTCATTTTCTCAGGAATTGTGTAAACAATTCTGAGAGAATTAGACTTGGTTCTGAAATATTAGCACATTCTGGTATTGTGACTTTCATGATCGCAGCCATCTTGGATATAGCTGAGTTGTGAGAATTAGTGCAGCCGTGCAGAGAGGGAAGGGGGATTGGTGATTACTGGGTACGGTTTCTGTTTTGCGAGGTGAGCAAGTCCCAGAGATCCCTTGCATAGCAGTATGGATATATTCACATTACTGAAAGTGAAAGTGAAAGTCGCTCACTCGTGTCCAACTCTTTGTGACCCCATAGACTATACAGTCCATGGAATACTCCAGGCCAGAATACTGGAGTGGGTAGCCTTTCCCTTCTCCAGGGGATATTCCCAACCCAGGGACTGAAACCAGGTCTCTGGCATTGCAGGCAGATTCTTTACCAGCTGAGCCACAAGGGAAGCCCAAGAATACTGGAATGGGTAGCCTATCCCTTCTCCAGTGGATCTTCCTGACCCAGAAATCAAACTGGGGTCTCCTGCATTGCAGGTAGATTCTTTACCAACTGAGTGAGCTGTACAGTAAAAACGGCTAGGATGGTAACTTGTGTCCTTCCCTGGTGGCTCTGATGGTAAAAGAGTTCATCTGTGATGCAGGAGACCTGGATTCGATCCCTGGGTCAGGAAGATCATCTGGAGAAGGAAATGGCAACCCACTCCAGTGTCCTTGCCTGGAGAATCCCATGGACAGAGGACCCTGGCAGGCCACAGTCCACGGGACCACACAGAGCCAGACATGACTGAGGGACTAACACTTAAAAAAAAAAAATTCAGTGCAGCAGCGCCACCAAGAATGACAAAGTATTATCTGCTCTGGGATCAGGGACTTGTGATCTGCTGATGCTGTCTGTAAGTGATGAGCTAGGATAACTTCCAGACTCATTCAGAAGAATGACTGGTCATTTCATAGGCATATTCTTACTCTTGACCTAATGAAACCATCCCCATTTGGGGGATAAGTAACATAATTTGAATATTCTTTGCTGAAAAAGCTCAACAGTTGGAAAAAACTAAAAGCAGGAGAGTTCTTTTTTGTTTTTGTTCAATTGTGAAACTTCAGTCTAATAATTTGAGATGAAAAGTATCATACATTACTTTCTTAAACACAACAGACTGAATATTTAAAGTAAATTAGAAAGGTATCTGGCTTACTCATGAAGCTAAATTCTCTTTATTGTTTCAGTTCAGTTCAGTCGCTCAGTCGTATCCGAGACTCTTTGCGACCCCATGAACCACAGCATGCCAGGCCTCCCTGTCCATCACCAACTCCCGGAGTCCACCCAAACCCACGTCATTGAGTCGGTGATGCCATCCAACCATGTCATCCTCTGTCATCCCCTTCTCCTCCTGCCCTCAATCTTTTCCAGCATCAGGGTCTTTTCCAATGAGGCAGCTCTTCGCATCAGGTGGCCAGAGTATTGGAGTTTCAGCTTCAACATCAGTCCTTCCAATGAACACCCAGGACTGATCTCCTTTAGGATGGACTGGTTGGATCTCCTTGCAGTCCAAGGGATTCTCAAGAGTCTTCTCCAACACCACAGTTCAAAAGCATTGATTCTTCAGCACTCAGCTTTCTTTATAGTCCAACTCTCACATCCATACATGACCACTGGAAAAACCATAACCTTGACTAGATGGATCTTTGTTGGCAAAGTAATGTCTCTGTTTTTTAATATGCTGTTTAGGTTGGTTATAACTTTCCTACCAAGGAGTAAGCGTCTTTTAATTTCATGGCTGCAATCACCATCTGCAGTGATTTTGGAGCCCAGAAAAATAAAGTCAGCCACTGTTTCCCCATCTATTTGCCATGAAGTGATGGGACCGGATGCCATGATCTTATTGTTTAAGGCCATGTATTAGAGTGAATAGAAAATTCTGTTTCTGGTACTATGGTAGGCTACCTCCATGAACAACACTTCCACTGAAAACAAGTAAAATGGTGGGTTAAAGGTAAAGTATTTTAATGCATTACTGAGCTGGCAAGAAAGGAAGTAATTCTTAGAGGCTAAGCATGCGGTAGGAACTGGAATCTAGAGAAGTTTTGTATAAAGAAGTTTTTGCCACAAAGTATTGGCCAAATCTTGGTGAATTGGTGTTTCAGTTTTGTTGGGTCTTCGGAGTGAAAGGGATAAAAGACAAAGCCTACAGGGTCTATCCAAGGTGGAAAAACCAAAGAGAAGACCAGTACATGGACAGTGGGGACCCCTATACCCTCTTGCAAGGATAATTATCAAAATATAGATCTGCATCACAGAAACCTAGCTATTTCAACACTGGCATTGGGTGAATAGAGGAAAGATTGTAATCACAAGTCAATTTTAATGAAGATCTATACCTAAAATAATGCTACCTGTGTGGTCTGAAAAGTCTCAGGCTAGGAATTTACTTAAAACTGGTCCTGGACTGGGTGTGCCCTTCAAGGGAGGGATACGTCTACAACATAGCCCTTAAAGAAAGCCACAGGTAAAGCGTCACACAGAAAACCTTGACGACACATGAAGAAATGAAGAATGAGGACCGCAAACAAATGGAAATCCTGTCCAGTAGAATCAGATCTCCAGACACTTGCCATGTTGAAACTGTCAGATACAGAATATAAAACCAGTGTTGTAATAGCTTTAAAGAAATGAAAGAATGGATTCAATACATGAATGCAAAACAAGAGGCAACAAAAATAAAGATTTGAAGAAGTACACAGTGGAACTGCTAGCACTGAAAGATAACGCCTGCTGTAGAATAAAGTTTTAGTGGATGGGTGAAAATGGTGGATTCAGCACAGCTGGAAAGAGCATTAGTGGAGTGGAAAGCAGATCTGAAGGTAGTATCCGGAATGCAGCTCAGAAACAGAGATGCAAACACGGAGGACAGGTGTAAGAACATGGGAGGTGGGCAGAGAAGGCCCAGTAATACCTCTTGTTGGGTTTCCAGATATGTGAGAGAAGGAGTAGCACAGGGACTGTATTTGAAAAGGTAACGGTTTAGAGTCTCGAGCCAGATAAACAAAAAGGGATGCCTATCTAGACATATCACAGTGAAACTATAGAACATTAAAATCAAAGAGAAAATGTTGAAGGCAGGGAGAAGAAAGATGGGGTTGACTCCAGAGGAGTGACCATTAGACTGACACAGATGTCTCAACAGTGGCAACGAAAGGTGCGAGAGTGTGGGAGGAGCTCTTCAGTGTGCTGAGCTAAAGTATTTGCCTTCCTAGATTTTTTTTTAAAGCTGTATTTGTAAGAATAAGAAGGAGAGCTCTTTCTGTGGGAACCCCTGGCCACCTTTCCTCTTCTTCCCACGGTGTCTGCTCACCACTGGGACCAGACTGTTTGGAAAAGGGAGCCACATCTGGTGCCTTTGCCCATGATGTTCAAAGTTACCTTTCAGCTCCATCTCGTAAACTTTCTTTACACTGACTTGCAGAAAGGGAGCCTTTGCATTGGATTATCCTTCCCAGGTGGCTCAGTGGTAACCCACTGCATTGCATTGCAACCCACTCCAGTATTCTTGGCTGGAGAATCCCATGGACAGAAGAGCCTGGCGGGCTACAGTCCACGGGATCACAAAGAGTCAGACACGACTGAGCAAGTAACACTCTCACTTTCAAAGGTTCAGACAGCATCTTTGAATTTCTAAAGATTAAAGAGAAGGCAATGGCACCCCACTCCAGTACTCTTGCCTGGAAAATCCCATGGACGGAGGAGCCTGGTGGGCTGCAGCCCATGGGGTCGATAAGAGTTGGACACAACTGAGCGACTTCACTTTCACTTTTCACTTTCATGCATTGGAGAAGGAAATGGCAACCCACTCCAGTGTTCTTGCCTGGAGAATCCCAGGGACGGGATCTGCCGTCTATGGGGTCACACAGATTCGGACATGACTGAAGCGACTTAGCAGTAGCAGCAGCAGCAAACACAGCAAGAAACATTTAAAAAAAAAAAAAAAAAAAGCCTGAGGATTAAATAACAACATTTCAGACAAAAACTGAGATGGTTCACATCCTGCAGATCTTGACTAGGGAAATGCTAGAAGATGCTACCAGCGAAAGGCAGGTGATCCCACGGAAACTGCAAGGCCCTCTGTGATCTGGCTGGCCTCCCTGATGGGACTCTGCTGCTCTGCTCTCGTTCATGGTGTTCCCAAACTGAGGACATTCTTGTTGCTTCCACCTTATCACTTTTGACTGGTGCTTCCCAGTGTCTGCAGTGTTTCCACCAGATAAGCCTGTAGGTCACTCCACCCACACCCTTGAGGCTAACACACAAGTGAGACTTTCTCAACATAGAACGTGAGCTCCACAAGGGCAGGCAACTTTATCCGTTTGACTTATTGATGTATTCCAAGTCCCTAGGAGAGTGCTTGGCACAGATCAGGTGCTTAATGTGCTTCCCAGGTGGCTCAGTGGTAAAGAATCTGCCTGCCAATGCAGGAGACACAGGAGACACGGGTTCGATCCCTGGGTTGGGAAGATGCCCTGGAGTCGGAAATGGAACCCACTCTGGTATTCTTGCCTGGGAATTTCCATGAACAGAGGAGCCTGGCGCGCTGCAGCCCATCGGGTGGCAGAACAGTTGGAAATGACTTCGTGACTAAACAGCAGCAACAGAGGTGCTTAATGTATGTTTATTGAGTCAGAGGCTGCAAAAACGCCAACTGAAGTGAAGTCAAGTGAAAAGTTGCTCAGTTGCGTCTGACTCTTTGTGAACCATTTACAGACCTAAGCCAGAATACTGGAGTGGGTAGCCTTTTCCTTCTCCAGGGGATCTTCCCAACCCAAGGATCAAACCCAGGTCTCCTCCATTGCAGGCAGATTCTTTACCAGCTGAGCCACAAGGGGAAGCCCAATGACAACCAACAAATGACACCTGTAGTCAACAGCCTGAATGACTCATGGATGTAACACTGAGGGAAGGAGGAAAAAGTGAACAAATACTTCTGTTCACATGTGAAGTTCAAAACCAGACAACTGAACTGTTTTGTTTAAGGATACATACCTAGGTGGTAAAATTATAAGAAGATAAAAGATAAATGTAAATGAAGATAAAAGTATGTCAAGGCTATGTATTATCACCTTGCTTATTTAACTTATATGCAGAGTACATCATGTGAAGTGCTGGGCTGGATGAAGCACAAGCTGGAATCAAGATTGCTGGGAGAAATATCAGTAACCTCAGATATGCAGATGACACCACCCATATGGCAGAAAGTGAAGAACTAAAGAGCCTCTTGATGAAAGTGAAAGAAGAGAGTGAAAAAGTTGGCTTAAAGCTCAACATTCAGAAAACTAAGATCACGGCATCTAGTCCCTTCACTTCATGGCAAATAGATGGGAAAACAATGGAAACAGTGGCAGACTTTGTTTTGGGGGGCTCCAAAATTGCTTCAGATGGTGACTAAAGCCATGAAAAAGACGCTTATTTTTTGGAAGTAAAGTTATGACCAACCTAAACAGCATATTAAAAAGCAGAGACATTACTTTGCCAACAAAGGTCCATTTAGTCAAAGCTATAGTTTTTCCAGTAGTCATGTATGGATGTGAGAGTTAGACATAGGAAAGCTGAAGAATTGATGCTTTTGAACTGTGGTGTTGGAGAAGACTCTTGAGAGTCCGTTGGACTGCAAAGAGATCCAACCAGTCCATCCTAAAGGAAATCAGTCCTAAATATTCACTGGAAGGAGTGATGCCGAGGCTGAAACTCCAATGCTTTGGCCACCTGATGTGAAGAACTGACTCCTTGGAAAAGATCCTGATGCTGGGAAAGATTGAAGGCAGGAGGAGAAAGGGACGACAGAGGATGAGATGGTTGGATGGCATCACCGACTCAATGGACATGAGTTTGAGCAAGCTCCAAGAGTTGGTGATGGACAAGTAAGCCTGGTGTGTGCAGTTCATGGGATTGCAAAGAGTTGAACATGACTGAGTAACTGAACTGAAAAGTAAATGATATCCAAAGTGCTAGGAGAGTGGTTACTAGGAGGAGGAGAGAAAATATTTAAACTGGAGAAGGGCAGATGGGGCCTCTTTGTGTTTGGCTCTAATTCTTTAAAAACTATTTTTTAAAATTGTATTGATTTATCTGTTTTTGGCTGTGCTGGGTCTTTGTTGCTTCATGAGCTTTCTTCTAGTTGCATAGAAGGGGGCTGCTCTCTCGTTGTGATGCGCGGGCTTCTCATTGCGGTGGCTCCTGCTGTTGTGGAGCACAGGTTTGGGGCACACGGGCTTCAGCAGTTGCAGCTCCCGGGCTCTAGGGCACAGACTCAGTAGTTGTGGCACACAGGCTTAGTTGCTCCGCAGCATGTAGGATATTCCTGGACCAGGGCTCAAACTCGCTTCTTCTGCATTGGCAGGCAGATTCTTTACCTCTGAGCCACCAGGGAAGCCCCAGCTTCTTAATTTGAGAAATTGTTAAACAGGTGTTTGCCTTAATTGTAAGCAAACTATGCATATGTGCTGTACATACTTTTCTGGGTCAAGGTTACATCTCATAATAACAATTTAAAGCAATGAATTTAATAAACAGATTAGATGCAGCCAAGGAAATAAGTGAACTGGAAGATCGGTCAGAAAACATTAGGCAGAATGTAGCACAGACACAGAACATGTAACTGGAGCTCTTACAAAGAGCGCAGCTAGAGGAAGGACGGGAGTAACAGACAAAGAGACCACGGCCCGGCCCGGACCACCGACGGAAGGCGCCGTCCTGTGGATCCCAGAAGCCAAGTCTCCAACAAGATTTAAAGCAGAGGTGGGGGCAGAACCCCAAGGACCGAAAGATCGGAAAAGCAGTAAAACGGGGACTGCCCTGGTGGTCCCGTGGTTGAGACTCTGCTCTTCCACTGCAGGGGCCCAGAGTTTGATACCCTGATCGGGCAGCTAAGATGCTGCATGCTGTGATGCAGCCAAAAAAAAAAAAAAAGATTAAAAAAGAAAGAAGCCAAAGGGCAACACTTACACAAAAGTGACTTTTTAAAAATAATTTATCGTATTTACTTCTTTCTGGCTGAGGTGGGTCTTCGTTGCAGGGCGCGGGCTTTTGGCTGAGCTGGGTCTCGATTGCAGGGCGCGGGCTTCTTACTGTGGTGGCGTCCCTGTCGCCGAGCACGGGCTCTAGGCCCACAGGCTTCAGTAGCTGTACCTCTTGGACTCGGTAGCCGTGGGGCCACGGGCTTAGCTGCCCTGTAGTGTGTGGAGTCTTCCCGGACCAGGAATCAAACCTGTGTCCCTGGCATTGGCAGGCAGATTCCTATCCACTGCGCCACCAGGGAAGTTCAAAAGTCACTTTTGAATGGATGAATAACTAAGATGTGTTGGAAGACCATCACTGCCTCCCTAGAACTGTAGATCTAAAGAAAGCAGTTCAGTTCAGTTGCTCCGTCGTGTCCGACTCTTTGCTACTCCATGGACTGTAGCCCACCAGGCTCCTCTATCCCTGGGATGCTCCAGGCAAGAATACTAGAATGAGTTGCCATTCCCTTCTCCAGAGGATCTTTCTGACCCCGGGATCAAACCTGCATCTCCTGCATTGCAGATGGATTCTTTACCATCTGAAGAGAGGCCCTTTGACAAGTATGCTGGTTGTCATTTCCAGAGCAATTGCTACAAGATTAAAAATGGACTGTGTAACTCCCAAACTCCAAAAAAAAAAAAAAAAAAAAGGCACAAAAACTGAATGATAAAAATTAGATCAACCCAAAAGAAGGCAAGAAGAATCAGAAGAAGCAGGACAAATGGAAATCCTGAAAGTATCAGTAATTATAATAAATATTCCATTTAAAAGTAAAGCCCACGAAAAGAAAAACCTAAACATAAGTTTATAGGAAGGTTAAAAGTGAAGAGATTTAAAAAGACATACCATTCCAAGAAATGCCAATCTAAAGAAAGCTGGAGTCACTGAGTTAGTATCAGGTAATAGAGATGGGGCTCCCTTGAAGGAGACAGAGATGGAGTTTGGAGTTTAGGGTGGCAGAGGAACTGCCTTGACCAAATGCAGAGGTGGGAGGAGGAGGGAGAAGGCTGAGGTTGAGGGGGGCAGCCTCCCTGGGCCCTTGGGGCAGCTGATGGGGGGTACGCAGGTATGTCTACCTTTTACTCCTTAAATCTTAAACATATGCTACATGTACTGTTTTGTATCTCTTCGATACCTAATGAGAACAGTATTAAATATATGACATTTAACAGAGAATTGTAAGGCTGGATTCCTGGTTTCATCTTTAACTTGGGTCCAGCACTCAACTCCTCTGAGCCCTTTGTTCTATGTAAAATGAAGTTAATTTCCCTTTAAAGCGCTCTAGTGTCTTCCCCTCGTCCCACTGTGAAGTTCAGGGTCCTCATCAGGGCCCCCCGCACCACTGGGCTGGTGCCCGCCTCCATCTCTGAGCTTACCCCGTGTTCCTCGGCCCTGCTCAGTGGGCTCTGGTCCCCCAGCCCCTGCAGTGCCAGCCCTGGGATGTGCCAGACTCCTGCCACCTCTGGGCTTCCTGCCGCTGCGTGCTTCCTTTGCTTTGCTCAGAGAGCTGTTCCTCCAAGAGAGTGGCTCCTGGCTCCTCAGCGTGTGGGTCTCTATCCCAATGCCCTGTTGTCCACCCCGTCCCGGAGACGGGCCTTTCCTTCTTACCCTGTCTCTCCCCGCCACCCCCATCGCCTGCCTTTATTGTCTTCACAGCACTTCTTATTACATCAACTTACCAACAAAGGTCCGTCTAGTCAAGGCTATGGTTTTTCCAATAGTCATGTATGGATGTGAGAGTTGGACTATAAAGAAAGCTGAGTGCCGAAGAATTGATGCTTTTGAACTGTGGTGTTGGAGAAGACTCTTGAGAGTCCCTTGGACTGCAAGGAGATCCAACCAGTCCATTCTAAAGGAGATCAGTCCCGGGTGTTCATTGGAAGGATTGATGTTGAAGCTAAAGCTGCAATACTTTGACTGCCTGATGCGAAGAGCTGATTGATTTGAAAAGACCCTGATGCTGGGAAAGATTGAAGGCAGGAGGAGAAGGGGACAACAGAGGATGAGCTGGTTGGATGGCATCACTGACTCAATGGACATGAGTTTGGGTAAACTCCGGGAGTTGGTGATGGACAGGGGGCCTGGGGTGCTGCAGTCCATGGGGTTGGAAGAGTCGGACATGACTGAGCGACTGGACTGAACTGAACTGAACGTTGCTTATTTGATTGCTTATTTCCCGTCTGTCACCATCACTGGCATTAAGCTTTTTCAAGACTGGAAATGGTGTTCTGCTCAACGTGGTGCCCCAGACCTGGGTACAGGAGGCGCTGGATAAATACTGTGAAGTGGCATCTGGTGTTCTTTGTCCCCATCCTAGCCCCACGGTTGATTCCACAGAGGGAGTCTGAAGTGGTTTATGGGTGGACAGAGGATGCAAAATCAGAGTTAATACAAGCAGATGGAGCCAAGCGGCTGGTTACAGATGTCCAGCCAGGCTCAGCCCTTTTCAGCAGGGCTCAGCGTGCACTGCGTTGGAATGGGAGCCCACAGGGTCAGAACGCAGTGCCTCAGCCCAGGGTGGGGAGGGGGCGGCGAGGCCAGGCCACCCGCATCTGAAGACTGGGCCTCCACTTCCCCATCATGACCTTCGGCCCGCCCAGCCTCTGTAAAGCGGGATGTCTGCTAACCCATGGAATGAGGCCTCATGGAGTGCAGGCTGTAATTACTCAGTCCCCGCACCGCCCTGGGAGGAGTGGATGTTGTATTTCATTTTACAGAAGAGGGGCCCCAGGCCTGGAGAAGCTAAGTAACTTGCCTGAGTTCACACTTCTGGCAAACGGTAGTACATAAGAAACACCTTGCATTTAAAAATATGCAGTGTAGAAATTCTTATCATTTTCATCTCTGTGTGTCCTATGTAAACGTTAATTCAGTGAAAACATGCTAACAAGAGGTTTTTAATTGTTGTCTTTAAGGGGAGGTGAGAATGAAATGAATGGCTGTCGGACGTTAAAAGAGCTCGAGGCCCAAGTAGGAGAAAAGGTAATAGAGATCTTTCAAAGTTCTTCCGCGCCCCCCAACCCTACCCCCCGCCCCCACCCCCCACCCCCTGCCCTGCCGCTTGTCCAAAGTAACCGCTAGCAGAGGGAGCCGATGCAGAATGAGCTGGGTCTTGTCATCTGCGTTCTCATGTCAAAGTCGCTTGACTCAATAGATCGCATGTGAGAGCCTGCGTTCACTCGCCTTCGCCCGCTCCGATGGCCTCATCTGTGATGAGCCACACCGGCAGAAGTCCTGGAATATTAATTACCTTTGCTTTAACTTTAGATCATCATCCGTAAGGCGGTCCTTTGGTTTCTGTCTACAACCAAGGCAAGGTTTTCTTTAGACTGAGAAAACTGCTGCTTTTCAGCAGTGAGTGCCAATCAAGAGACGCATGGTAAAAAATAACCAGAGACACGCAGGGAGATAGACATTTATGGATGGAGTAATTTAGCCACAAAAACTCCCGCATGTGTTTAGGAAGGAGCATGTAGCTTTGTTCCTGCTTGCGGATTACAGGTGGATAGCGGGGCACAGCTAGGGAGGGACGGGGTGTTCACAGCGTTTAGGGTTGGAATCGGACCGCTATTTAAGATGCATGTGAGCCTGCTCAGTTACATGAGCAGTTTGAGAATCATAGTTTAATTCACTTGACTCAATATGTTGGTTAGAAATGTGACAAATTTTCTTTCCTTTTTGAACTTTTCTGAGATTTTTGTACGTTTCAAAATCAAACAGAGCCAGAAACCCACAAAATGTTTGTCTAAACCCCACAAAATGTTCTCCCGGCTTGTGCCGTTAACACCAGAAATTCATCTTTTAGTGTGATAATTTTTTAGCACTACGTGCTCCTAGAAATCTACTTTCTCTATAGTTTATATCAGTAGGAACCCTGGTACAATTATTTGCTGCTTCCATTGTTGTTCATTTGTTATTCTGTAGGAGAAGGCGATGGCACCCCACTCCAGTACTCTTGCCTGGAAAATCCCATAGATGGAGGAGCCTGGTAGGCTGCAGTCCATGGGGTTGCTCAGAGTCGGACACGACTGAGCGACTTCACTTTCACTTTTCACCTTCATGCATTGGAGAAGGAAATGGCAACCCACTCCAGTATTCTTGCCTGGAGAATCCCAGGGACGGGGGAGCCTGGAGGGCTGCTGTGTATGGGGTCGCACAGAGTCAGACACGACTGCAGCAACTTAGCAGCAGCAGCAGCAGCAAGAGATACATAACACACTGGATATTATTTATGGTATATGTCCTCAATTTGTCTCTTCACAAACTGTGTTCATCATGAAATTATCCTGGGAAAGTCAGCTGTTTACGATGGCCATCATGTCAACTTAGATGCCGTTGTGGATCAGTAACGTGACATGACGGTTAGGGGAGGGTGTGGATACAGGTCCGGCTTGTAAGTTACTGAAAGTGAGGCTTCCAAGAGGAAAGCTGGAGGGGACTTCCCACTGGATGGCTGGCCTTTCATCTCAGTTGTCTTTTCATCCCAGCCTCCTTCCAATAAAACCCTCGCACTAAGAGTGAGTTTCAACCAGGGCAGTTGTCACGCTGGTTCTAGAGAGAACAGAAAGGTGACAGCCAGAGGCTGAGCAGGTGAGGGAGGGGACACCTGCTCCCTGGTTCTCCCTGCCGAGCAGTCAGGCCCACGCAAGCTGGAACCCCAGCTCGACCGGCTACCCTGGCCCTGGGCAGGCAGGTGGCCTGGATGGGCTCTGCCATTTATCAGCTGGTGGTCTTGGGCAAGTCCTTGTCATCGGGTTTCTTCATCCGTGCTTAGGAATAGGAACACCCATCTCATAGTGCTGTTGTGTAGCTTAGAAACATTTGGTATAAAGGGCCTGGAACACTTAGGCGATGCCATCTGTCATTATTATGGCGATTACTACAGTTTCCTCTGACGAATAGGTAGGAACTCATGAATGTCATCCCTTCCCACCGAGCCCAGAATAAACAGAACAAACCCAGTACCCTCTTTGGCTGCTGGCTGTGCAGTAGCGTGTTTCCAGCTACCGCTCGGGTCCTGCAATCGGACCACACTCAAGCCCTGGTGACAGAGAGGAACACCTGGCGATTAGTGAAAGAAGGCTCTCTTCATACATACGTTGTCATTGCTGGGCAAGCCACACAGTTGGGGAGTGAAAGATGCTAATGCTTTTGTTTTAAATATAAGTCCACGAGCCTCATTGGAGCCAAGAATGCATGCAAATGTCTCTTGTGAATTTTGGGAGCCAGACTTTGCTAAATGTGTGTGTGGTCTAGCCGTCCTAAACCAACAGGCAGTTAGCTGCTGGCACCCCAAACTGCCCGAGCCCCACTGCTTGCGTGTCTCAGTTGATTTCTTCTGCTGTGAGCTTGGTCTGATGGCTGGTTCCGCAGCCTTGCCCTAATTCAGGTTCACTTAGGCCCTCCAAGGGGCTTCCCCAGTGGCTCAGTGGTAAAGAATCCACCTGCCAATGCAGAAGATGCAGGTCCAATCCCTGGGTTGGGAAGATCCCCTGGAGGAGGGCTTGACAACCCACTCCAGTATTCTTGCCTCGAGAATCCCTGGACAGAGGAGCCTGGTGGGGATATAGTCTATGGGGTCGCAAAGAGTCAGACATGACTTAGCGAGTAAACAAACATAACAACCAGACCTTCCAAACACACTAGTCTGGGACTTCCCCCTCCAACTATATATCCTCCCTATGAGTCTCCTGGGATTTCCCTATATGTCAGATGGTAAAGAATCTGCCTGCAGTGCAGGAGACCCAGGTTCGACCCCTGGGTCAGGAAGATCCCCTGGAGAAGGGCCTGGCAACCCACTCCAGTATTCCTGCCTGAAGAATCCCATGGACAGAGGAGCCTGGTGGGCTACAGTCCTTAAGGTTGCAAAGAGTCGGACAGAACTGAGCGAGTAACACTTTCACTTCCCTTTCACTAGACCCTCCAGTGTGTCTTCACGTTCAGTTGAACCCCTGGTCTCCCTGAGCCTCGTTTCCTCCCTCCTGTCAAGGCGGAGATAGACAGGGTGGTCTCTGGGTCCAGACTCTCTGCCCTTCGGGAACTGTGACCCGGGGCTTCACACGAGGAGGCTGCTATCTGCGTCCTGGGGCCCTGTATCGGGGAAGAGGAAGCTCTACATGCCCAGGTGGTCCCCAGGATGCCATCCTCAGGCTCTGGGTCCGGGGTCCTGGATTGATCTGCACCCAGGTTCTACGCTGTGGGCACTCTGAGTCTGGTGTGCCCCTGCTTGCCCTCCCCTCTCGATCCTGGCTTCTCCTGGGTCACAGAGAGGACTGCTTCCCTGAGCTTCGCTTCTGTACCTTTGGTGGGTGTCTGCGTGGCTGCTGTCAAGCTTTCTGGTTTGCAGACCCCTCAGGGTCTCAGTCTGCTGGGAGGCAGTGGGGCTTAGTGGGCAGGAGGCGCCCCTGGCCTGAAGCCCCGTCCCTGCCCCTGCCCACGGGCCCTCAGGCCTGTCACTGCTCTATGCCACCATCTCTGAAGGCGAGGCGACAGCACCGACCTGCCGGAGTGGCCACAAGAATGAGTGAGAGTAACGCAAGCGACCCCGTGCGTACATCGGGTGCTCGATAAATATCCGTCCCGTTATCTGTCCTGCCAGGCCCTCCTGAAACCCTTCCTGTGGGAGCTTTCCCCACCTCCAGGAGGCAGCCCATCAGCCACCACCACCGAGGTGTCTGGTTGTCCTGCCTTGTGAGAAATGTCCAACCGAGCTGAGATGATAAGGAGCTTCTCATCTTGTCCAAATCTGAAGGGAGCACAGGTCAGGGTCTGCTCACTCACATCTCCTCCGGTCACCAGGAGGTGGCCAGCATTCCAGGTCTGACACATGGATACTGCAGTATCAGGTTTTTGGGTTTTTTCCAGCATACCATTTCTGCCAGTATGACTCTCCATAAACACGGTGGAACGTCTCCTCATGACTCATAGCCCAGGGTCTTGTCCACACACAAACCAGTCACTGGTGATGGCGTTGCTCCAACCCTGGTCATTCCCTGGTGCAGTGGCTGGACTCCCTCGCCCGAGGCACATGACCATGGGTGGGGGGCGAGTGGAAGCTAATATATGAACAAAATGGAAATGGAGGGTTTTGTTAGAAAGAGACGGGGTGGGCAGAGGTCAGTGGCTTTGGAGAAAGTGACCGACAGTGTCTGCTTCAGCCACCCAGCGAAAGGACCCCCAGGCTGGCCAGGCCTTAATCCTCTGGACACTGATGTAATTTTTTGGATTTCTCCAGCTGTGATACTAATAAGAGGTGGCAGGGACTGAACATTGACTAGGAGCTGTTCCAAGCGCTTACTGTGTTTACATATTCAGTTTCCAGGAGAACCCCCTGGGGCAGGTGCTCTTGGTATCCCATCTTGATGTGGAGGAAGCTACAACAGAGGCTGAGCAGTTGAGCCCTGTGTGCACAGCTGGGGACAGAGGAGCTGCAGTTCCTGCCTTGGCAGCTGGCTCTGGGGTCCTGGCTACTAATTACCAGCCACCTGCTTCTCAAGGAGGCCCTTTAGGAAAGGCGGTGATACGTAGTTTGTGTGTGTGTGCATGTATAGTCGCTCAGCCCTGTCCGACCCCGTGGACTGTGGCCCGTCAGGTTCCTCTGTCCCTGGGATTCTCCAGGCAAGAATACTGGAGTGGGTTGCCATCTCCTCCTCCAGGGAATCTTCCCGACCCAGGGATCGACCCCACGTCTCCCGGGTCTCCTGCATTGGCATTGGCCGGCAGATTCTTTACCACTGTGCCAGCTGGGAAGCCCCAATACCTCGTTTGCCCGTAGCAAATGTGACTCTTGCTTATGCCCGGAGGTGGACCCGGCTGGTCCCAGAGAAGCCTCTCTGATCACCACTGTATGAACAAGCGGAGGTTGTTTGCTAAACCCAGAGTTGCATTGTTGGTCGTGTGGCATCCACTTCAAACAGGCATTTGGGAGGTTTCTTTCCCTTTCTGTCTCTGGCCTCCTGCCCGTCTCACACTCATTCCCAACTCCTCAGCTGCTTACACTCCTGTCAGCCCTGTGGGGCCCCGGCCTGTCCTGCAGCAGCAGCAGCAGCACTTAGTTCTCCACAGGCTTCAGGTGAGGACTCTGTCAGGGCAAGAGGGCTAGAGCAGGGCTGCAGGGTGTTGCCAGGGCAACCACGTTCAGGTCTTTTGAACTTGTTTCATCTTTTGTCAACTCCTAACATGAGCGTGAGGTGGAGATCAAAGAAGGGGCTAGCAGGGGAAGAGAATCATCTTGTCCTGCCCTCGAGTTGGGTGGCGGGCAGATGCTCCCTGTAAGCTACGTCCTGGGAATGGCCAGGACACAGGAAGCTGTTCTCAGTTATGTAAGAACTTCAGTGTGTGTTTAGAAATGTCACGACTAGTCTCCTCCCCTCCACAGGCAAGAAAAAAATTGTTTTAAATTGAAGACTAGAATTTAAGAGTGTGCAATTCAAAGACATGAAAAAGAAAAAAAAAGGAAAACTAAACAAACCTCAAAAGCCCTAGGTCATTGGCTCTCATACCACATCACCACCCCATCAAGAACATTCTTTCAAGTCTGGGTGCCGTGATGTCAGAACATCTGGTCGACCCAGTCAGCCGCGACGAGCCTGTCTGTGGGACACGGAGTGAACTGACACGCGTTTTTATGGGATCACCCCGGTGCCTTGGAGTCGCACAGATGCAGCTCAGTCATTTCAGGAGCAATTAGTAAATAATTAGAGGCACTAAGCTGCTTGCTTGCTCGGTAATATCGTCACAAAAGTGAAGACACGCAAGTGATGGGTATATTCATTTTCTTAAATAGGTGGATTTTCTTAAAAAAGAGATTTAAAAAATTATCGCTTGAGGAATAAAGAAACAGTCGTTAGGATCACAGCCATTTCATAAACATACCTTAACATTGGAACACCACATTAGCACGCACGAATGTATCAGAATACAGCCTGTTTGCCTAATAAAAAGACTGTGTCAGGCTCAAAATGAGGCCATTTACTAAAACATACAAGCTTTTCGTTAATTCGTAATATTCTCCTAATCCCGCTTTTATCATCTCTCCTCCGGTGCACTTGGTATTAATTGCCTATTATAGCAGGTATTTGAACACATCTCCTCTTTCATCTGAAGAAAATATTAGCATATCGCGGGGCTGTTGGGACAGCTTGTATCTGAGGCACTTTCTCCTCCTGCAGAAAAGCCTATCAATCATAACCGAATATAGTGATTAATAATGTCACAGCTCTTGTTCCTGTGTCTCTGTGCAGCTAAATGAAGAGCTGTGCTTACATTTTGATCTCGAGCATTTCACATAACAAAATAATCAGCTGCCATTTTATTAAAAAAAAGATATTGAAAATGCTCCTACCCCAGGACCTATTTTTGGTTGCTCTATTATTAATTTACTAAAGGCTTCATCAGGAAAGTAACACAAAGATGCTGTTATGTCAGAATTTATATTTTTTCGGACTAAGTTTATCTTTAAAAAAAAAAAATCTTTCTTACATGTGGCAAGTCAACACAAGATTGCATGAATAAATGTTTAAAACAGCACAGTGTCGGGGAGACGGGCCAGTGGGTGAGGGACAGGCCAATGGTGTGGGGGGGGACAGGGCAGTGGTGTCAGGGGGATAGGCTGGTGGTGTTGTGGGGACAGGCTGGTGCGGGGGGGCAGGCCGGACCCCTGGCTGAGTGTGCATCTGAACCAAGACACTCACTCTCTAAGTGACCCCCAAGTAAGCTAGTTTCTCTGGAAACTGTTTTCTCAGCAGTGAAATGGGGAAGCAATTTTGCAAGATTTTTCCAATATTGTTGAGACTATGAGAAACAATATAAAATGAACTTACCATAGTGCAAGGCTCATGGAAGTCTTTCAAAAAATTAGGAGTTTGCATTTGGAGTGGATAAAACCAAAGAGTTAATGTGGAAAATTAAAAGTGCTCGGTCATCTATGGTTTAAAGCTTCTAAGGGGCTGCGTGCTGTTGGTTCCCGAGTTTCTGTCTCCATCTGCATCTCCAGACTCACCTCTGTCCACAGACCAAACCAGGGCAAACGGTCCCGCAGACGCCACCCAAGAAGCCTTCCTCTCTGGACCTCCCTCCATCTCAGTGAGTGGCTCCAGTCCATCAGCGAGTCCTGTCCACCGCAGCCTCTGCCGTATCGGAGCTCCGTGCGCTTTTGCATCCCCACGGCCCCCGTGGACGGCCCTGCCAGTCACCCTGGGGGTGGTTCTTTCTGCTCCCCGTCTTGCCCCTCACAGTCTCCATTTCATGCGACACCAGAGCCATGTTCTTAACGTGAAGAACACGTTAAGGGTCTCATCTGACCCCTTTGCTTAAGACACCCCATGGTTACTGGTCACTTACTGAACGAAGTTTGGACAAGCACCCAGGTTTTTTGGCGCTCAGCATGAAGTTTCCCCACTGGAGTGGCACGCCCACACCCCCCGAAGGTCTCTGGACTACACTATCTACAGTCGCTCAGCACTCAGAACATCCCAAGGTTTTGTTTATTTGCCCATCACTAGGAAATACGCCCCTGGGAGTGGGCGCCTTCCCTACCCTGCTCCCTGCTGTCACTTCAGTGCCATGAACAGACCCCGGCACCTGATCTGAGCTCAGTAAATATTTACAGGATAAGTAAATAAGGTTCTGCAGGAAGCATGCACAGGAGAGACATCACGAGGAAGGCGAGAGTGCAGCTTGAGTTGGACCATGGATGGGCTTTCCATCCACGTTGAGGACAGGGCAGAGGGTGAACGTGGGGCAGCACTCAGGACTGCAGCCTGGCAGGAGGAGAGGAGGCGGAGGTGTGGGCAGGGGATGCGTGGCCGGGTCAGGGAGGAGACCAGCTCTGTGACAGGGACAGAGCAACTTCTGAAATGTAGAGAAAAGGGTGGAGGTGTTTGAAGGTGAGCTACTGTTAACCCTAAAGCACGGGCCACGGGGTGGTGGTGGTGGAGCTTGTTGATGTTTCTGATGGGGGCGATGGCCTGAGAGCCGAGGATTTAGGCGATGACGTCAGCAGAGGAGGGCTGCACAGGAGGGGAGAGCAGCCGGGATCAGGGGTGCCTGTTAGCAGGCCCCAGGATAGTCAGTCCCTCACCGTCCTCGTCAGACTGTGCTTGCTGCGCACCTCTGCTGTGTGGGGTCCTGGAGGTCCTGGGGGGGACCGGCCTGCCCCTCCTGGGGTGCAGCTGTGTGAGTTCTGGAGTCAGGGTGACAGGGACCCCAGTACGCATGGCCCGTGGTGTCTGGGCAGGAGCTCCCATCCTAGGCATGTGGGTGGGGTTAGGAAGAAGCAGAGACATGAGATACTCCTTCTGGACTAGGCACCCTCTTGGGGCTTATTTTTGTAGCTGTGCCGGTTGTTCAGTGAGTCCACAGAATTCCAATTAGATGTCTTTAAGCCGTTTGTGGCCGGTGAGCATCTTAAAAATGAAAGTCAAAGGTGGGAGGAGGTATATGTGGGGTATATACAGCAAGTTTCTCTTTTCACTGTGGCTGCAAGGAAACCCCAAACCAGAGCTGGATTTTTGCTCTGTGGTAGCAACTATGCCCTGGAGGAGGGCATGGCAGCCCACTCCAGTTTCTTGCCTGGAGAATCCCCATGGACAGAAGAGGCTGGTGGGCTACAGTCCGTGGGGTCACGAAGAGTCCGATATGACTGAGCGACTAAGCACAGCACAGCAACTGTGACTTTTAGGTTGCTTTAGCTCTTCTCCCCGCCCCCACCCTGAAGAAGGGAAAGGCTCCCCACGCCAGTATTCTGGCCTGGAGAATCCATGGACTGTATATAGTCCATGGCGTCGCAAAGATTCGTACACGACTGAGCAAATTCCACTTTATGGGCTTCCCTTGTGGCTCAGCTGGTAAAGAATCCGCTGGCAATGAAGGAGACCTGGGTTCGACCCCCAGGTTGGGAAGATCCCCTGGCGAAGGGAAAGGCTACCCACTCCAGTATTCTGGCCTGGAGAATTCCCTCGGGCTCCTTTTTAGCCAGATCCGATCCCTTCTCTCCGTTTTCGCGGGTCTTCTTTAGGTGTCTTCTGTGTGAGCTTGTTCCGTCTTTGGTAAAGACAGGCTTTCAGTCCCTCCAGTGAGTCAACGCCGAGTCCTCTCGGAAGTCGGAAGTCAGGGACAGGGGAGGGTGGGGACATCGCAGGAGCGGGAGGGGAAGTTGGCCCCTTTGTTAAAGGTGAGCAGTGCTGGCCACTGCGCCTCCCACACGTCCCCAGATTGAAAGTTTGTGTTTATGAGGTTCTGAATGTAGTCTAATTTTTTCCTATCTGGTTTGGCTCATCTCTACCAGCTGGTAAATAGGAAATGTTCACGGTAGGAAGCCAATACTCTGCAGAGTGTAAACAGATGGAATCGATATAAAGTGACAAGTTAGACTGTGCTATTGAGAACACAGAGCCAAAACCAAGAACATAACAGTCAAGATACTTATTCCGTTCCAGTTCATTTAGTCCTGAATAGCGCTTCATATCTGCACAGCTGTGTTGTTCTTTTTTATTTTTCCCCTTTCTTTCTTCTGGGTTGATAATGACAATTTCAAAGAAAAACTTTAATTAAAGATTTTATACGAAATAGCCAAAAGTAGAATAATAAGGAAAATGAGCATTGATGTGTTTATTGTAAGAGAAATCTTTTTCCTTGGCTTCAATTTAAAAAAAAAAAAGACAGAAGTGTACTCCTTAAATTGAAAATGAGTTTCGTCGTGGCGGCAGAAAGCTGCCAGACTGACAGGGTGGCAGCCGAACCCCGTGCTTCGCCGCGGAGCCAAGACACGGCCGGCCAAGGGCCCCTCCCCGGCGCCCCCGGCCCCAGGCAGGCGGGTGGGCTGCGGCCCCCAACCCCCTCCTGCTGGAAACCGGCGACGAAGGCGGCTCCAGGTGAGGAAACAGGAAACAGCTGAACAAGAGCCCGTTCGAATGGCCGCACGCTGGGAAAACATCATAGGCCTCGCCCTCTGGCCTGAGGAGGGTTTGCCGTCCTCCCCCGGGGAAGGGGCCCTGCCAGAGCCAGGCCTGGACACGGGGGTTGGGGGGCGGGTTCTGGGCTCCAGGGAGGGAACAGGAGGCCCTTCCTCACCTCCTTTCAAGTCTGGGTGGTCATATTTATTTGGGTTCACAGCTTTCTCTCCTGGAGCTCCCTTCCCAGTGCCATAAAGAGAATTTTAAACAAAGAACCGTGGAGTAAGAATCATCCACTGTTAGCAGTTTATCGAACCCGTCTGAACTCAGCGGGGGCACAAACGGAAGCAGTTTGATTCTTTGCTTCCCAAGCAGGGGCTGGAGAATCTGCCGCCTCCCAGAAGGAAGGTGGTCTCAGAGGGTCCGGGATAACAGGCCCAGCTCAGGTTACATCTGCCAGCTTCAGCAGCCCCTCTGCCCTCCCTCCAGCCCCAGGGGCCCCCGTGGCGGGCATGGGACCTGCCCCCTCGCCCTCCTTCAGCCTCTTTGCTCCCGGGTTCATCAGGGGCGTGATGAGGGCTGAGGAAGAAGAGGGGGCCTTCCTGCCCCCGGCCTCCTCTGTGACTGCTCATGGGGCACTCGGGGACTCACAGGGATGGTGCTTCGGGGGCCCCTGAACTGTGTGGTTTCCCGTGGAGACAGAGCAGCTCGGGGCTCACCCTCCCCTCTCTCCCAGTGCCCTGCCCCGGTGGTCCCCTTCACCTGCTCCTGCAGCTCCAGTCCCCCCAGCTGGTGAGCAGCCCCTGGGAGCAGACCAGCTCAAGCCTTCTACCTTTCTTTTTCTTTAAAAACATTTTTTATACAATTTGTAAAGGTTGCTCTCCATTCACATTATTACAGAATATCGGCTCTTCTCCTGCGTCGTAGAACACACCTCGAGCCTATTTCACACCCACAAGTTTGCGTTAGTGCCTCCCGCCCCTGTGTTGCCCCTCCCCTGCCTCCATCGGTAACGCTAGTTTGTTCTCTGTATCTGTGAGGCTGCTGCTTTTTTCGCTATATTCACTGGTCTGCCATATTTTTTTAGATTTCACATGTGATATCATGCAGTATTTGTCTTTCTCTATCTGACTTCCTTTCCTTAGCGTAATGCCCTCCAAGTCCATCCACGTTGCTTTGCAAATGGCAAAATTTCTTTCTTTTTTATACTACATCTTCTTTATTTATTCATCTGTCGATGGACACTTAGGTTGCTTCCACGTCTTGGCTATTATAAATAATGCTGCTGTGAACACTTGGATGTATGGTGTATGTATCTTTTCAAAGTAGTGGTTTCGGTTTTTGGGGGGATATATATGCAGAAAGTTAGGACCATGGCATCCGGTCCCATCACCTCATGGCAAATAGATGGGGAAACAGTGGAAACAGTGGCTGACTTTATTTTTTTGGGCTCCAAAATCACTGCAAATGGTGACTGCAGCCATGAAATTAAAAGACACTTACTCCTCGGAAGGAAAGTTATGACCAACCTAGACAGCATATTAAAAAGCTGAGACATTACTTTGCCAACAAAGGTCCCTCTAGTCAAGGCTATGGTTTTTCCTGTGGTCATGTATGGATGTGAGAGTTGGACTATAAAGAAAGCTGAGTGCCGAAGAATTGATGCTTTTGAACTGTGGTGTTGGAGAAGACTCTTGAGAGTCCCTTGGACTGCAAGGAGATCCAACCAGTCCATCCTAAAGGAGATCAGTCCTGGGTATTCATTGGAAGGACTGATGTTGAAGCTGAAACTCCAATACTTTGGCCACCTGATGCAAAGAGTTGACTCCTTGGAAAAGACCCTGATGCTGGGAAAGATTGAGGGCAGGAGGAGAAGGGGACGACAGAGGATGAAATGGTTGCATGGCATCACCAACTCGATGGACATTGGTTTGGGTGGACTCCGGGAGTTGGTGATGGACAGGGAGGCCTGGTGTTCTGCGGTTCATGGGGTCGCAAAGAGTTGGACACGACTGAGCGACTGGACTGAACTGAACTGAACCAAGGAATGAAATTGCTGGGTCATATGGTGGTTGCATTGTTTTTTTTCTTTTTTTGAGAAACCTCCATACTGTTTTCTATAGTGGCTGTACCAATTAATATTCCCACCAATAGTGTCAGAGGATTCCCCTCTCTCCACATCCTCACCAACATTATTACTTGTCTTCTTTGTGATGATGGCCATTCTGACAGGTGTGAGGTGGTATCTCATTGTGGCTTTGATTTGCGTTTCCCTACTGATTAGTGATGTTGAGTGTCTTTTCATGAGCCCGTTGACCATCTGCATATCCTCTTTGGAAAAATGCCTACTCAGTTCTTCTGCCCATTTTTTCATCAAGTTGTTTGTTTTTTTATATTGAGTTGTATGAGCTGCTTGTATATGCTGGCCATTAATCCCTTATCAGTCATTATCATTTGCCAAAACTTTCTCCCATTCAGTAGGTTGTCTTTTAATTTTGTTGATGGTTTGTTTTTTTTTTTTGCTATGCCATGTGTGCGTGCCAAGTCTCTTCAGTGGTGTCTGACTCTTTGCAACCCTGTGGACTATATATAGCCCACAGGTGCCTCTCCTCTGTGCATAGGATTCTCCAGGCAAGACTACTGAAGTGGGTTGCCATACCCTCCTCCAGGGGGTCTTCCTGACCCAGGGATTGAACCCGAGTCTCTTGTCTCCTGCATTGGCAGGTGGGTTCTTTACCACTAGCACCACCTTGGAAGCCCCTTTTTTTGCTATGCAAAAGCATTTAAGTTTAATTAGGTCCCATTTACTTATTTTTGCTTTCATTTTCTTTGCTTTAGGAGATGGATCCAAAAATTATTGCTGTGATTTATGTCAATGAGCATTCTGCCTATGTTTTCCTCAATAAATTTTATAATATCCAGCCTTACATTTAGGTCTACATCCGGTCTACATGTAATCTATTTTGGGTTTGTTTTTGTATGTGGTGTTTAAGGATGTTCTAATTTCACTCTTTAGATGTAGCTGTCCAGTGTTTCCAGCGCCACTTACTGAAGAGTCTGTCTGTTCTCCACTGGACATGCTTGCCTCTCTTACTGTAGACTGGCCGTAAGTGTGTGCGTTTATTTCAGGGCTCTCCCCGTTCTGCTGTGATTCTGTTTTTCTGTCAGTACCACACCGTTTTGATTACAGCAGCTTTGTAGTTTAGTCTGAAGTCAGGGAGCATGATTCCTCCAATTTGGTTCTTCTTTCTCAAGATTGTTTTGGCTGTTTGGGGGTCTTTTATGTGTTTCCATACAAATTTTAAAATTATTTTGTTCTAGTTCTGCAAAAAAAAAAAAAATAGATGCCATTGGTATTTTGATAGGGATTGCATTGACTCTGTTAATTGCCTTGGGGAGTATGGTCATTTTGATAATATTGATTCTTCCAATCCAACAACATGGTATGCTTTCCATCTGTTTGTGTCATCTTCAATTTCTTTCATCAGTGTCTGAAAACTATTTTGGAGTACAGGTCTTTTGCACCCCGAGGTAGGTTTATTCCTAGGTATTTTTATTCTTTTTTGAGGTGATGATAAGTGGGATTGTTTGCTTAATTTTCTTTCTGGTACTTCATTGTTAGCCTTCTGCCTTTCTTCTTCTCCACTTAACTCATTGAAAATTCACATATCCTGTCCGTGCCCATAATAGTCACACAGACCGCTCTAATCTGCCCCTCCTGCTCTGCTGTCCTTGTTCAGTTCTCAGTTCCTCCCCCTGGGAGAGTGTAGAGCAGATCACTGTGTCCCCAGAAATGGCATGCTTATCTGCCCTTCTGCAGCCACCTGTCCTGTCTGTACAAGGATTTTGTTGGCTTACCAATGCTTCCCCATGAATGATGCAATCACCCATCCATCCATCCATCCATTTTTCTCTCCACTAATCTATGCATGCATATAGCCATCTATCCTTCCATCTGTCCATCTATCCATATTCATCCATCCATCCTTCTATCTGCTCATCCATCCATCCATCCATCATCCATTCATCCATCCATCATCCATCTATCCATCCATCATCCATACCTTCATCCACTTGACAATTATCCATTGATCCAGGCCCCATTCTTGGCCCTGGACTCCTGTCTACTCAAGACCTTCCACTCTCTCAAGGCTTCTGTTAACCTAGGTTGGGTGGTGAGGAAGGGAAGGAAGTAGACGAGTTGACTGAGTGGGGCAGTAGCACTGATTCAGCCAGTTGCTGTTCCCCAGCATGTGTGTGTGGTCATCTCGTTATTTATATCTCTGTCCTCAGCCTTTGGTGTTGATCAGTGATTCCTATCAGACCACCATCTATTGAGTCTGTTCCCTGTGAGGTACCTGCACACGTGAGCTCATTTCATCTGTGCCCTCTGACGCAGTGCCCCATTCATTCCCATTTCACAGATGAGAATACTGGAGTTGGAAGGAGTCAGGTCTCTGTTCCAAGGTTACCAGAATGATGGCAGCCTGGGGCACTTTGGTTCTCCATGGTTGTTACCGCCTCTGAAGGAGGTTTCTTGTCCCCACTCCTCCTTGGCTTTACTCTTCACGGCAGACATTCTCTGCTCCTTATAGTAACATTTGTGAGTCTGCCCTCTATGAGTTCATCTAAGTCTTTTGGAGAATATTTTAATTTAATTTTGCTCCTATCATTCCCCCCCACCCAAAATAATTGCCTCCTTCTTTTTTTTACTTCACTCTTCCGTGGGCTTCCCTGGTGGCACAGACAGTAAAATGTCTGCCTGAAATGCAGGAGACCTGGGCTGAGAAGATTCCCTGGAGAGGGAAATGGCAACCCACTCCAGTATTCTTGCTTGGAGAATCCCATGGACAGAGGAGCCTGGAGGGCTACAGTCTGCTGCTGCTAAGTGTCCGACTCTGTGCGACCTCATAGACGGCAGCCCACCAGGCTTCCCCGTCCCTGGGATTCTCCAGGCAAGAACACTGGAGTGGGTTGCCATTGCCTTCTCCAATGCATGAAAGTAAAAAGTGAAAGTGAAAGTGAAGTCGCTCAGTCGTGTCCGACTCTTCATGACCCCATGGACTTCAGCCTACTGGCTCCTCTGTCCATGGGATTTTCCAGGCAAAAGTACTGGAGTGGGTTGGGGTCGTAAAGAGTCGAACATAACTGAGTGACTCACACTTTTCTGTGGAATGGGGCTTTTTTTTTTTTCCTTTTCTTGAAATGTGAGGTGAGTGAGTCCTGGTCTTATGTAGCCACACTTCAGACCTTTAAGGCTTTCTCTCTGGCTTCTCCCCACCCTGCTGTCCAGAGGGCAGACTCCAGCCTTGTTAGCGCATCTTCTCCGTGGTTCCTGTCCCTGGATAGCTTGGTTCTTGATCACCCCCTGGACTCAGTCATCTCCCCACATGGGGACTCTGAGGCCAGGAAGAGGGTTAGATGCTGCCTTCTCACAGGGGCCGTGGTGCTGCAGGGGCCATGGGGGCCGGGACACAGCTAGGCAGGGCCATGCACTCCTAAGCCTGGCACAGGGCTCAGAGCTTGACGGGAAGGCTCCTGTCCGGGCCCTTGACCACCCAGGATGGAGTGGGGACTGAGTCTGGGGCAGGAGATGGGACAGGTGGCTGGGAAGAGAAGACTTAGGGGGCAGGTCGTCAGAGAGCCTCAGGCCATTTTCTGGCTCCCGAGTCTTTAACTCAAAGTCATAATTAGCTATTGTTTTGGTTTTCTTCTTATTTATTTATTTTTGAAATATTTATTTGTTTGGCTGCATGGGGTCTTGGTTACCACTCAGGATCTCGCTGCGTCACGTGGGTCTTTTGCACCGACTCTCTAGTTTCGGTGTGTTGACTTAGTTGCCCTGAGGCCTGTGGGAACTCAGTTCCCCAACCAGGGGTTGAACCTGGATCCCCTGCCTTGCAAGGGGGATTCTCAACCACTGGACCACCAGGGAAGCAGCCCCCATTTTTAACTCTGCTTCTGTCTGTGCACCTGATGCTGCCTGACACCTACTGTGGAGGTGCAGGCAAGGGAGTGGAACAGGATCGCGAATGTCTGTGAAGATTCTCAGTATTTTTATCCTGGTCAGCCAGATGGTTCAGCCTGGTGCTCAACTCTGCTTCTGTAGGGGAGGCCTCTGGAGGAAACTTATTTACATAAATGAACGGGCGTGGCTGGGTGCCATTAAAATCTACTTTTAGGTCTTGAAATTCGAAACTCATAAATAACTTCCACGTGTCAGAGAATACCCTTTTGATTTTTTTTTCCCAACCACTTCAGTTCAGTTCAATTCAGTCACTCAGTCGTGTCCGACTCTTTGCGACCCCATGAATTGCAGCACGCCAGGCCTCCCTCTCCATTGCTAACTCCTGGAGTTCACTCAAACTCACGTCCATCGAGTCAGTGATACCATCCAGCCATCTCATCCTCTGTTGTCCCCTTCCCCTCCTGCCCCCAATCCCTCCCAGCATCAGTCTTTTCCAATGAGTCAACTCTTTGCATCAGGTGGCCAAAGTACTGGAGTTTCAGCTTTAGCATCATTCCTTCCTAAGAACACCCAGGACTGATCTCCTTTAGAATGGACTGGTTGGATCTCCTTGCAGTCCAAGGGACTCTCAAGAGTCTTCTCCAACACCACAGTTCAAAAGCATCAATTCTTCGGCACTCAGCTTTCTTCACAGTCCAACTCTCACATCCATACATGACCACTGGAAAAACCATAGCCTTGACTAGACAGACCTTTGTTGGCAAAGTAATGTCTCTGCTTTTGAATATGCTATCTAGGTTGGTCATGACTTTCCTTCCAAGGAGTAAGCGTCTTTTAATTTCATGGCTGCAATCACCAACCACTTACACATGTACAAATCACTCCTAGCTTTCCAGCATACAGAAACAGGCTGTAGGCAAGAGTCTGCAGGACCTGGAGTGCAGGAGGGCTTCCCAGGTGGCATTAGTGGTAAAGAACCAGCCTGCCAACGCAGGAGACGTAAGAGAGGTGGGTTCGATCCCTGGGTTGGGAAGATCCCCTGGAGGAGGGCATGGCAACCCACGCCAGTATCCTTGCCTGGAGAATCCCATGGACAGAGGAGCCTGGCAGACTACAGTCCATGGGGTCACAAAGAGTCGGACACGGCTGAAGCGACTTAGCATGTACTTAGCACGCACGCATGGAGCGCAGGGAGCTCTTCTCCCACAGGCCCCAGAGCCGTGCCAGGAGACCACCCTCTCCTTTCTGAGAAGCTGGGTTTGGAAGGAGGCCCTTCCCTTGTTGTAAGCTGCACAGCCTTTTTCTCCCTCCATGGACTTGGCCTTCTCTGAGCTCTCCCCCTGGGAAGCCGGGGGGAAGTGAAGGGTGATGGATCTCCTGGAGAGCCATGGTCAGGCAGAGAGTAGGGAGGTTCCCTCCTGGGGGGAGGAGCTGGGTACCCCTTTCAGACAGAGCTATACCAGGATGTCAAGATGGAAGTCAGGGGGACAGTGATGGGACAGGGTACAGTCAGGAGAGCCAGGGGGGACAGGGGCAGGGCCAGGAGTGCATTTGGGCAGTGGTGAAGGCAGCGAGCTCAGTGTTTCTGAGCACCCGCTCTGTCCAGGGACTGTTCTAAGCCTGAGGATACAGCAGCAAAGAAACTGAAATCCCCTTCATGGTGATTACGCATCAATGAATAAGGAAGACAATCGAAAGAAATCTGACACGTCCAGGTGTGGGCGAATGCGAAGGAGGAAAGGGAGGAGGGCGCACTTTTGTGCAGGCCATGGAGAAGGCCTCTGGGGCCCGGTGACATGGGACTGAGACCTGAATGAGGGCCTCAAGGGAACCCGTCGTGCGGAGGAAGCCGGACGTGCAGAAGCCTCTCTGGACGAGAAAGCGCAGGATGGCCTGTGTCGCTGGAGGGGGCCGGGTGAGGTCAGGAGGTCGTGGGGGTCAGGCCGTCCAGGGCTCTGGGCTGTGGTTGAAGAGACTCGGGAGGGCCTGTGACGTGAGGGCGCTCAGTGTGAGGGGTGGGTTGTGGGGAGCAGGGGGCTCAGAGGCAGGGACTCTCAATGCTGACGTGTCCCTGCTGAGCCCAAGTGGCAGGCGTCTGGCCGGCCCAGAGAGGAGCCGGGTGCTCCCCGCGCGGTCCTCCTCGTCTCCCTGCCCCTCTCCCTCTCCTCGTCTCCCTCCTCAAGTGCGAGGGCAGTGGGCTGGGGCAGGGCATGCCCTTCCTTCCCTTCGGGCCGCTTCTCCTTCCGTCCCCTGTGGGAGCAGCCCTCACGCCGCGGCCCCAGCTCCGGTGCCTCTGATAAACCTCACCATCTGCAGCTCCGCCGAGACGCTGCCAAGCTTCAGTCTGACAAGCGATACGAGACTTGGAGACATACCTCCGGTTGGGTGTGTGCTCCGTGCCAGCTCTGCAGCTCCCCGCTTTCCCCACGGGGCCCATATGGGTTGCTTCGGGTTTTTTAAAAAAGCACATCGCCTCCCGTCCTCCCGTTTTACCAGAAGAGGTGAATCAGGACTTGGCATCAGACAAAGTGCTGAGGGTTTTTGTTTTTTTTTTTGGCCTCAGGCACAAGTGCTCTAGTGGCTGGGGCTCCGTGCTTTCAGACAAAGGGGTGGAGCTGAGGGTGGACACGCTCGAGCCGTTTCACAGCAGCCCATGCTGTCCAGGCAGCTCCGGGCTTGGTCTTCTGGGTTTTGAATACTGAGCTCGGTTCAGCCAAGGCCCCCTTGTCGGTAGAAGTGGGAGACGTGTGTACAGGTTAGCACAGGGCTTGGCGCATGACAAAATCCAATGACTATTTATTTAATGATGCTATTACTGTAGCCTTGATTGCACTGAATGTAATCCTTATTGCTCTCAGGGTTGGCTCCAGGGAGGTGTGTTTGCAGACATAGAACCTAGCTTCCTCAGAGTGTGGCTTTCTCCCAAGCAGGTGAAAAGAAAGAAGCTGGATTCATTCATTGGTTTGCTCTGCTGAGGCAGCTGCTCTAGACCCTGGGGGGGGGGTGGACGTGGTCGACAGAACCCTGCTCTCAGGGAGCCCACATCCCTGAGGGAGAGACGGGCAATAAAGACGGGCTTGAAATTAGTTGTGAGGAGTACCAGGAAGATGAGGGTTGGGCGTGGGGTCAGGGGAAGCCTTTTGGATACGATGACACATGGACCAAGCCCCAAGAGAAGCGGAGGAAGAGCCAGTGGGTGTCTGGGGAGGAAAGTTCTGGGCAGAAGGAAAAGCGAATGTTCCTGAGGCCAGAGTTGCCTCGCCGGCACTCCTGAGGAGCAGCAGGGCCCCGGATGAGGCAGGATCGCTGCCAGGAGCCAGTCTGCGGGGCCCTGGCCTTTGACCTGTAGGAGTCAGAGTGGCAGGCGGACTGTGGACAAAGGGGTGTGTGCCTGGCCCTGGATACACAGGCCTCCCACTGCTGCTGGAGCCTCAGCCATGGGTTGGGCATGGACACTGGGAGCCCAGATGGGAGGTGGTCCCACCAGCCCAGCCCAGCCCAGCCCAAGGGTGCGAGGCAGAGACACAGGCTGGATCCTGGAAAAGTCGTCACAGGAGGGCCACTGGGCTCTTGGGACTGAACATGGGTGTGAGGAGAGAATCTGGCGGGACAGCCCTGCCGCAGTGGGACAGGTGGAGCCCGTGTCTGCTGGACTCTCAAGGGGGATGTCCTGACTAAGGCTGAGAGGCAAGGCCAGAGCTGGAGACAGATGGCTGGAGCCATCCTGGTTATGAAGGCCAAGGCCAGGGCCACCCAGGCGGGAGTATGGTTAGACAAGCCAGGAGACCCAGGGCCTGAGTCTGTGGCTCCCAGACTTCAGAGGGACCAGCAGGGAGCAGACCAAGCCCAAGGAGACGGGTGTGGAAGCCGGGGTGGAAATGTGTGCCCAGAGGAGGGGGCGCTGAGCCGGGTGGAGGGCTGACGTGTGGGCAGCAAGATGGGCCCCAGGAGCCCCTGGACCTGGCCAGGCCACCACCCCGACAGGGTCACAGTCTCTGTGCGGTGGTGGGGACACAGCCGATCGGATGGAGACAGAAAGCGCAGACAGCTCTTCCGGGGGCATTTCTGCACAAGGGAAGAAGCGGCTAGAGGCAGAGCCCAGGCGAGGAGGGAGGTCTCCTTTCTAAGATGGTTCAGGTACTAGACATCATCACGTGCATGAGGGGAGCAGGGTCGGCATCCGGAGCAGGATGAGACCAATCCCTGGGTGTGGAGGAGGACGGGACCCAGTCCCTGATCGCTGAGTAAGAGGAGGAGGGGACCTGGTCCCTGGGTGCGGAGGAGGACGGGACCCGGTCCCTAGGTGCAGAGGACAGGAACTATCCCTGGGTGTGGAGGATGGGACCCGGTCCCTGGGCGAGAGCAGGACGGGACCCTGTCCCTGGTCCCTGAGTAAGAGGAGGACGGGACCTGGTCCCTGGGTGCAGAAGCACAGGGTGTTGGGTTCCAGTGGCTTCTGTCGTCCGTGTAAGTAAGGGGGAAGGTTATCTGTGATAGAGGAAGGAGACGGATAGGAAGGGAAGTGAAGAGCAGAGATGGTGGGGAGCGGAGACAAGGATTCCCATGCACCCGCTGCTGGTGGGGTTGGTGTCCTGAGTGAGGGGAACCAGGTAGGGCTCCATGGCCTGTCGTCTCCAGCCACATCGGGCACTTGGAAGAGGCCGTGAGTTGGATTTGGCCAGGGTTAGGGTCTCGCCCAGACAGGAGGAGGCAGGCAGAGGGGCGGGCGGAGAACAGAGGTAGTGGATCGTTATAAAGATGGAGTGTGGCGGGAGCATAAAGATGGGCCATGAAGGTTGCTCACAATGGAGTGTGGCGGGAGCATAAAGATGGGCCATGAAGGTCGCTCAGTCGTGTCTGACTCTGTGACCCCGTGGACTGCCCCATGGACTGTATAGTCCATGGGATTCTCCAGGCCAGAATACTGGAGTGGGTAGCCTTTCTCTTCTCCAGGGGATCTTCCCAACCTAGGCATCAAACCCAGGTCTCCTGCATTGCAGGCAGATTCTTTACCAGCTGAGCCACAAGGGAAGTCCAAAGATGGACCATGGTAGGGGTATAAAGATGGAATGTGGCAGGGTGGTGGAGGGAAGAAGGTTGAGGGGGTCAGCCCTCAGGGAAGGGAGCTGAAAGTTAGGGGGTCCTTGGACGTGAGGCTTGGTTTTGGAGAGCAGCACTTACTGGTGACAAGGGGTGAGTGTGAGCAGGGAGGTAACCTCTGGACGGGAGGAGGACACGGGGCTGAGTCAGAGGTTGTCTGCGTGGACAGCACGAACAGTGCTGAAGCAGGGCCGGTGTGCAGGGCTGACGTCCTCCGATTGGGGCAGGGGAGGGGACAAGATGACCCAGCCAGGAGGAGCCAGGGACGGGGCCATCCCTCCTCCAGCCCAGTGCTTCCTCTGGTGAGATCCCCAGGACGTTCACCCTGGGGTGGGCGGGCTGCCAGGGGGCTCCTTCAGGTCAAAGGGAGCAGCAAAGGGAGCAGTCAGTGAAGACGCTGAGGAAACTGGGAACAACGCTGCCATCTTGCAGCCTTCCCTAAACCCCTTCCTTGCGGGGCACTGACCCCTCTGCGTCCGGGCTGGACTTGGTCTGATCTGGAGCGGGATGTGGAGTCAGGCCTCCCAGGATCCAGTCGGACTGGACGTTTGTCACCCTCCCTGCACAAGCGTGCCTTCCCACCCGCTGTACTCAGCGTCCCCTCTCCCAGCTCAGATGCCGCCTCCTGCAGGAAGCCCCCAGGGGGCTCCGCTGGAGGCGTTTGTCCTCTTCTGTGAAGACCCACAGCTCCTCCTTTGTCTGTCTCTGGTGTTGGGCTCTTGTTTCCGTGGTTCCCGTCTTGGGCAACGTTTGTTTACATGTCTTCTTGTCTCTGCGGGAGGTGAGGTTTGGGGATGGACTTGATCCAGGGACCACAGATGCTGGGGGATGGACCCTCAACATCATCGTCGTCTAACCGGGCAATGATGGGTAACTCATGCAGCCTCCTCAACCTCAGTTTTAAATAAAAGTGGGGAAATGGTGTTTCCTTTGTGGGGCTCTGTAGGACTCACTCACGTGGTTCTGGCCTTGGCACGCTGAGCCCCAAGCCTCAAGCCCCACGTTGAGCTGTTTCTCTCCTCCACGCAGAAGTAGCTTAGGGTCAGCACACAGCTCTGTGTTTTCCTGGGGCCTTACCAAATGCCTTTCAGGTCCGCATGCTCAATAAATATGCATTTGCTGAATTTGGGAAAGATTTGGGAAAGATTGCTATAAAACTTTTCCTGTAACGTCTTTTAAAAATTCAGAGGGGTTGAAATATATACTCATATTTTTCTAGCTCCTAGTAAAAATAGTTTGCATATGGCTATGAAAAATAAAAACTGTCCTCGTCCAGCTATGCCAGAACTATAGTTTTAAAGTATCAAGTAACAAAAAAGATTTTTGTGTGGCTCTTACAAGGGAATGAATTGTGTATGAGACCTACCACTTTACATCAGAAAGTTTTTTTCTCAACTTACTAAGACCATTTATAGAGAAAATTGCTTTGAAAACATTCAAGAAATGGAAAGTGTCCTTTTTTCCACAGATGTGTCATTTTGCAATATCTACGAGTGTGCGTCTTTGGAAACATTTTATTTTACAAGAAGTGTTTAAACACGTTCATCCTCCCGATGTTTTATTACCATCCTGATTTTTAACACTGGATCTTTTGACTTCTCCTAAATCGCTTTTTATACGCAGATTTTCAAAAACATTAAAACTGTCATCAAAGCCCTTATGCTCATTGATGTTAACACAACTGGTCTGGTCCAGCCACACGAGCTGAGGAGGGTTCTGGAGACCTTCTGTTTGAAGATGAAAGATGAGGAATACAAAAAGTAAGTAAGCAAAGGTACGCTGGGACACTGCTCAGTAGAAGCGCCAACCAGTTTCAAAATGGGACTTGTCAGGTTTACTGGATCCAAGCAGCATCTTCCCTCCCGCCTTCTCTGTCTGACTGTTTTTTCTTTTTAAAATAGTTCTAACACTGGATTATTTTTTAATATTTATGTTACTTATTTATGTGACTGTGCCAGGTCTTAGTTTCAGCATATGAACTCTTAGTTACAGCACGTGGGATCTAGTTCCCTGACCATGGATCGAACCCAGGCCCCTGCATTGGGAGGTGCAGCATCTTAGCCACCATACCACCAGGGAAGTCTCTGTCTTGACCATTTTTAAAAGAGATACTCAGTCGACGTTTCTCTCATGTTCCTGAAGCTCTCCACAAATTCTCAAAAGTGGGAGCTAACGGCTCCAATTCCTCCGGCCCGTCTCGGGTGAGAGTCCGCTGCCCTGCAGCTCCGAGCTCATCTCGATTACTTGAGCCATGCATCACCAGGATCTCCCTCTGCCTGCCTGGCACCACGCCCTCTGCCACCCAGGAGTCCAGTTCACAGATGACTCCTGCTCTGGGCCTGGGGTTAGGAGAAGAGTGAAAATGTCACCGTTTATTCTTTGGTCGCTGCGCTCCTTCTTGGCCCTCTATC
Source organism: Bos indicus (assembly GCF_029378745.1). Taxonomy (NCBI): domain Eukaryota; kingdom Metazoa; phylum Chordata; class Mammalia; order Artiodactyla; family Bovidae; genus Bos; species Bos indicus. The sequence goes on along the minus strand of NC_091764.1, from coordinate 114,950,541 downwards.
CTGATGTAGTAACAGAAACCGACTTTTCCTTTGAGAACTGTGGTTGCCGGGGTTGGGGCAGGCACGGCAGAGCTGGGGGGATACAGGAGCTGCTCCGTGGCCTTTGAAAACCGCGGCCACCTGCTCCTGACTCGAGGGCAGGGTGTGGAAGCAGCACAGTTTTTGAGCCTCCAGTAAGCTCCAGATCATTTAGAAGAAGCCAAATGCTCAGATTCTGTGGTTACCTGACTTTTGAATGGAAGCCTCTGGAAGGGGCACCCATGTGTAACCTCAGTCAAGAGGTCCTCGTCGTCTTCCTGCCTTTTCCCGCTTTTCTCAGCACCCTCTAGGCCATTAACAAAAGTACCAAGCTTGATTATTTCCCCCCGAGCCTAGGGTTTCACATCACACCGCAGTTATAAATCGCTAGTAAAATGGGCCATTGTGGTTGCTTACGTCGTTTTATTAAATAAAGATGACGTTGCCTCTGTTAGGAAAGGAATTTGCTCCCAGAGCAAGGAAGTCTGGAGGGCACATGACAGCAGCCTCACAGACCACGGCAGGGCCTGGAAAGCCTGGAGACTTAAAGTAGGGATATTTCCGAGTCTTTTGAATATTTTCTTCTTCTTTTTCTCTTTATAACCCACCTCAGAATATAAAAGACATAATAGATGTTTTAATTTTTACATCTTTCCGACTGGGAAAATGTCCAGAATAAGATCCAAACAAAACAAATTAAATAATTTTGTGCACGCAATTATAGAACAGAAGCAACACTCTTCTAAAACAGGCAATCAAAATACAAAACAGTGTTTTATTTGACAATAAACCTTGTGTTTGGCACTGCAGTCTCCCAACCTAGTAAATCTATAAAAAATGTTACTGTCTGTTTCCCTATCTCACAAGTATTGAATAATAAAGAACTCCACAAATTTTTATTTGAGATTTTTTTTAAGCCTCAAAAACAATGCTGTTTGTGTGATAAGGCTGGAGGAACTTAACATAATAGAATTGCTTTCCTTTAGAACTGAAATGGGGAAGATCAAAAGTAGACCATTTCTTCAATTGCTTTAATGCTTTTCTTATTGAAGCTGGAGAATATACTCTTTCCTTGAGAAGCTGCTTCAGTATTAGCTTTGCCTTTTCAGTGTTTCAGCAGGCAACACAATGTGTTTTTGAATGCTTTCTTTTATCTGACAGCTTTGTCTTTAATATCAGCCTTCAGCGTGGGAGGGTGGTAGGGGGGCACGGGGAAGTGGGCGTGGGCTGGGCTTTGAAGTCAGGCGTGCCTGGGGTCAAGTCTGTGTCTGCCCTCCCTGGATTCCTGGGCCTCCCTGAGAGTCAGCTTTCTCTTAAAGAGATGGGGACTCAGGAGCCTGCCTCTCCAGGCTGGAGGACCTGGAGGAATGTGCCAAGTGTGCCTGGCCATGTGCCTGGCACGTAGTAGGCGCTAGTTTCACAGCGATAATCTCATAATCATAAAGACTCCACGGGTGCCCTCTGCTCTCTGAGAAATAGCTCTCTTGAGGCTGCAGAATACCATCCAGCCTGTGGAAACAAGAACTGGGGGAGACGATCACTGCCAGGTGCTACGCCTGGCCCGACCGTCCTGAGACCCGCGGGGCTCTCTCTTCCTTTCCCGTCTCGCACCCCTGTACTGTCCCGTGCGTTCCCCTGCAGGACGAAATATTTGAATCCGGGTAAAATCATTTTTGTGACCTTGAAAAACAAAGAAACAAACAAACTCAGTTGGTCAGCCTGCTGCCTGGGCAGGTGAATGCAGCCCAAAGCGCAGGTGTAGGTGGTGGTGCTGAAGAGGTTTATGGGTCCGTTGGCATCATTTCCTTTGTCCCTGAAGGCAGCCTTCCCACGTGGCCCTCTTGCCCTGGGCATCTACACACGTATGGGTTCTCCCGCCTGCAGATCAAGTCCCTGGGAAAATGGCCTTTATTGCTGAGTCTTGGGAATGTGTCCAACTTGGGATTGGGAATGCCTTGATTCTTTTTTTTTTTTTAAAGGCTTTTGAGAGACTGCATCCTTGGGAAGTACCGAGGCTTCATTTTTGCATCATATCTGTAGGAAATATTACCAAGGGTTGTGTCTGCCTGTTCTCAGCAACCGTGTAGCAGGTATTACGAATGCCGGTGGGCTGAACTTTAGGAAAGGTCAGGATTTTCTTGAGCCAGTGCCAGTTGGAAGGAATGCTGAGTTTTCACAGGAAGCGGGAGAGCCGGTGACGGGTTTTTTTTTTTATCAGGATGCTGACATTTTCCTGGAGCGGCAGAGCAGCGGAGACTTTCTGCAGGACAGCAACTCGGAAAGGAGCCCATCAGGGGCCACCTTCTGGGTTCTTGTGCTTACAGCTTATGTTTGCCAGGCAGAGTCTACGGATGAAAGATGGAGCTATTTAGGGAGTCTTAGTGTTAACATCTGGCAGCTATCATATCTCAAGATAATTTTTCTTATTAGGACAATAGGCAGGATTCACCAAAGTGGAAAAAAAAAAAAGGTATGCATTGAAATGAATACACGACATTACTCTTTGTTAAATTTGGAAAACAAAAATAACAAATACTTTAAGTGATAATTACTAAATTTTTAGGAAGCAGCATGAAATTAGATAATTATAGAAACCAACACATATGGAGACAATATAACCAAACATTTAAAAACTGTCAATTTTTTAAATAAATGTAATAATGCAGAAATTATCTAGAAAACCATTTATCAAGTAGCAGATTTGAGTAATAGAAATTTCATTTTAGAAACAAAAAAGAAAATAATCCAAACATTCCATTTATCTTGACTTTAAAAAAAGAGTGTCTCTGTATATTTCAGGAAGAGACATTGCTTAAGTGTTTTAAAAATTTCTCTTTCTATACATGCAAGTCCTAGAAGGCTCCAAGAAAAGCTCCCCCCTCCCACCTTTAACTGCTTTAAAATGATATGCCATCCTGGGCACAGCTTCTCTCTGAAATGATGTACTTGGTCAAGAAGCTGGGCTGTGTTCTGTCCTCCCCCAGCTCTAGATTTGTCTGGTTATAGAAATCGTATGCTGACTCATGGCCCAGATCCATCTCCCACCAATTATTAAAGGAAATGGGGCCTGCTTTTGCTGTCTGAGTGCAGAGGTGCCCCTCACCCACTCCCACCAGAGAGGGGAGAGGACCCTAGGGGTGCAGGCAACGGCGTTCCTTTCACGAGTCCGAAGACGTTCCTGTCCAATCATACCAATACACAGCCCTCTGGAGGCAGAGTGATGAGATTCCCCCCCGCCAAATATCTGCGTTTTATTTATTTAATTTATTTTTTAATTGAGGCATAGTTGATTATGCTAGTTTCAGGGGTATTTGCATTTCAAAAATCTTACAGTAACATTTCCTAGGGTTTACTTCTATTTTCTAGCTCTAGCTGGAGAAATGCATTAAAATTAATGCTAGCCCCAGTGTAAAGGTACCTCAGTAAAAAACCTGCTTCATTTAGATGCTCTGTATCGTAATTTCTGAATACTAATGAATGCTTCTATTTTAGGTTCGCACAACACTACAATATCGATAAAGACGCTGCAGTGGATTATAACGTTTTCTTGAAGAACCTCGGTTCAAATAACGACTTGAACCTTAAATATAATATGGGAAGTCAAGGTCAGTATCTTTAAAGCACACAGCTAAAGATTTCAATATCCTTTAGCATGGTAGTTCCTCGTCTGTGACTCTGTCCTGAGGAAGTGCTTTAAAATACGGAAAATGCGTTATCCACCAAGACAGTGACGGTATCCTTATTTGTAAGATGACATAAATGTCTGAAAACAGGGAAAGGGTTAAGTGAGTCACAGCTTATTCACGTGATAAACTGTGCAGCCACAAGCAATGATCTCCACAAAGTTAATTATAACTTGGAAAAATGTGTGTGGGATATCAGTAAATGATTAGAAAGGAAATCTGAACTATGGATTGTCTTTTAAGTGGTACATCTCTGGGTATTTGATTCTTTCTGCTACCTCTGTATTTTCAAAAATTACTGACAGTGAACATGTAACTGCTCTTCTAATGATGGGACAAATCTTGATACAAAAGGGGAAATAGTTGAGTAGTCGGTGTGGTTATGCCGGACACTTAAAGCCAGGCTCATGTAGGCATACGGCCTTGAGAAGGAAAAGCCTTCCTCGTGCTGGTGGAAATCCCAGCCTCTGGAGCGCAATGCCTGGGTTGCACAGTTCTGCAGAGAGCAGGGGTGCAGCTCCTCCAGGTAGATGTATGGAGCACACAGCGGGAGGTGCTCCCTTCCGGCTGTAGGTTGTTTGAGGCAAGAGTTTTCTTGCCTCAGGGGTTTGCCACGTGGGACCGGCTCATTCAAGATGGGTTGTCACTGTCTGGGATCAACACAAGTGATTGCAGCAAATATGCATGGACTACCTCCTCTGATTCCCTGATCTGCCTGACTGGCAAGCTTAAAAAAAAAAACGATAAATTCTCAGATTTCAGCCCAGTTTCACTAACCAAGATAGTGTATAGCAGACCCCAGGACTCTTACTTTTCAAAGCCTTACTAGTTTGGGGAATTACTAGGCCATATGAGCTGCCCAGGACCCTCTCATCCTTTACACTGTGTTAGCTCACCTGCAAGTCACTGGACTAATAGGCCCTTCACTGAGTACAAAGCCAAGTGAAATCGTCTTGACTTTAAGAAGTATGTGTGCGTGTGTGCGTGCAGGTGTGTGTGTGTGTCTGTAGGTACATGAACGTACATATATGTTAATAGGACTAGTCCTGTTAATATTTTAATAAGATGGATAAGATAAAGCATGTCACATAAATTAATCTTAAAAAAAACATCTTTTTATTGTGCTCTGTGGAGTTACTTCATAAAACTTAACTTTCAATTTTATTTTTCTCAACAGCTTTGTGAGGTGGATATTATTATCCCATATCTTAAGAGGAGAAAACTTGGACTCTAGGGTGTTAAATGAATTTCCCAAAGTGACATAGCTAGTTTGTGGTAGAGTCAAGATTTGAACTGTTAAGCTCCGATTCTTTGCAATGTCTGACTCTTTGTGACCCCATGGACTATACAGTCCATGGATTCTCCAGCCCAGAATCCTGGAGTGGGTAGCCATTCCCTTCTCTAGCGGATCTTCCCAACCCAGGGATAGAACCCAGGTCTCCCGCACTGCAGGCAGATTCTTTACCAGCTGAACCGCCAGGGAAGCCCAAGAATACTGGAGTGGGTAGCCTATCCCTTCCCCAGTGGATCTTCCTGACCCAAGCATCAAACTGGTGTCTCCTGCATTGCAGGCGCATTCTTTACCAGCTAGCTACCAGGGAATTACTCAGTTCCAAAACAAACTATTTAAATGCCTACAAGAGAAAAACGAAGTGTCATGGCGTTCATGGAAGGAAGAAGGATGTCTGATTAAGGGGGCACTTTTGCAGGACTGGGGTTCACAGGATGTGTGTGATGAGCACCAGGGGAGTAAGCTCTCTGGGCTCAGGGCCCTGGGGGGTAGCATGTCTGGCAGAAGCCTGGGCTGTGCACACTTAGCTCAGGTGGGATAGGAGGCGGGCTCCAGCCTGATCACAGAGAATGTCCGTCAGCAGCGGGCTCATGTGCCTGACTTGGTGATCACAGTGACCGGCCTCACCTCCAGAGTGTGCGTTCAGTGCCAGCCACCAGGCTGAACACGCTCCTGTACTGGGTCTTTTCCTACTTCCTGCAGCCCTGGGAGGCAGGCACTGAGGTGGATGACTAACAAGGTGAAATAAACAACCAAACGGTTCCTACCACCCAGGAATAACCACTGTCAGCATTATTCCTGGCATCTGTTCATACCTCAATATGGAAAGGAGAGACAGCTCTCTAATCCTAGTAATATTATACATCTTTGAATAAAGCTTCTGTTCCATTTTTCAGATTCATTTCCATGATAGAAACTATCCTTATGGCGGATGGTTTTGCTCTTCTCTATTGCATACATTCTCTTGAAGTGCTTTATTCTCTTTGTCCTCTTCCTCTGTATACATAAGGATCATCCTAGGTCTTTTAGCTACCTCTGTAATTTGATTTTCACTAAGGACCATGTTGTTTTGTCTCCTTTATTTATTCGATAATGTTGTTTCCTCTGGCCTACCATATTGTTTTCTTCTCTCACTGTTTTACTATCTTGTTATTGAACTCTTGTTTTAATGAATTTGTGTTCTTATTAAAATGTTCTGTAAGTAATTCTGTGCTTGAATTATGTTTTATTCCACGGGAGGATCCTCGATTTTTCACATTATATTCCTCTTCTTCTTTCTCTATCCACCATCCCCTTCCCCCTTTTTTTTAATTTAAAAAAAATTAGTTTATTATATTAAACACATCATTGAGATCTACCCACTTAACAGATTTTTAAGTGTACAATATTGTTAGCTATAGGCACAGTGTTATATGGCAGATCTCCAGAATTTATTAACCTTTATGAACTTTTATGCCCATCGACTAGCACTCCCCATTTTCCCTCACCCCTTTCACCCTGGCAACCACCATTCTGCTCTCTGGTTCTATGAATTGACTATTTTACAGAGCTCACATAATTGGAATCATACAGTTTTTGTTCTTCTGTGATTGGCTAATTCTACTTTACGTAATGTTTTCCAGGTTCATCCATGATGTTGCATGTTGCAGAATTTCCTTCTTTTATAAGGCCAAATAACATTTCACTATATGTATAAACCACACTTCCTGACCCATTCATCAATCGGTGGCCATTTAGGTGTGTCCACATCTTGACTATTGTGACTAATGCTGCAGTGAACGTGGGAGCTCTTTGAGATCCTGATTTAAATTCTTTGTTGGCTAAACATCTGAAAGTGGAATTACTGGATCATATAGTAGTTCTGCTATTTATTATTATTATAAGCTTTTCCCAGTATATTTGGTTTCTTCAACATTTTGTATTGAATTATAGTTGATTTACAGTCTTATTCAATTCATCAGTTTCAGGTGAACAACATAGTGATTCAGCGTTTTTATATAGTATATTCTATTTAAAGCTATAAAAGTTTGATGCATTCCCTGTGCTGTACAGTATATACTTAGAGCTTATTTATTTTATACATAGTAATTCCCTACCACTAATTTGCCCCTCCCCTAGTTCTTTTTTTTTTTTTTTGTAGAGTTTGTGTCAAAAGAAATTTGGATTGGTTAAGCATATTTTTTTCCTTTATATTAATACATCTTCAGCTAATCCCAAATAATATCATACTAATTCACATGAAGGGCTTCCCTGGCGGCTCAGGGGGCAATGCAGGAGACACAGGTTTGATCCTTGGGTTGGGAAGATCCCCTGGAGGAGGAAATGGCAACCCATTCCAGTATTCTTGTCTGAGAGAGCCCATGGACAGAGAAGCCTGGCCGGCTACAGTCCAACAGGCTGCAAAACTTCGGACGTGACTTAGTGGCTAAATAACAGCAAAACACAACTCACGTGAGTTACAGGAACTTTAAGCAGCGTTTTCTGGATTCTTCTCTCCTCTCCTTTGTTATATCGCTGTCATATCATACTTTGCATACACCATGACCACAGGCAAGCTGTGCAGCTAGCCCAAAAAGGAAAAAAAGGCAAAACCAAAGACTCCCCGAAACGCAGGGTACAGTCCTCAGCTTCTGTTATTCTGCTGAGATTTCCTGTCTGTTCATTCATTAGGAGTATATTGTCCTTCATATTCTCACACACTGTTACTTTAACATTTTTAAATACTTTAAATTTTTTAACTGCTAATTTCAACATCTAGGTCATTTCGCGATTTGGTCTTTACTGATTTGCTTTTTAAAAAACGTGGATCATAGTGTCCTATGGTTTTTTGTTTGTTTTTGGTCTATGTCTAGTGATTTGGGAAATTATCCTAGATACAGTAAATTTTGCCTTATAGAGACTGAATTCTCTAATGTTCCTCTGAAGAACTTAAGTTTTTGTTTTGGTAGCCAGTGTACCTTAGTAGGAGACTAAACTCTGTCTTCCCCAAGCGGGTTAACATGTGAAATCTTTGTTCTGCTGTTTCGGGCTTCGCTGGGTGTCTTGTTTTCTGCTTTGCACATCTGTAGTTTGTGGTGTTAGCTGGAGATTTTGGCAGGTTTTATTCATAGGCTTTGGAGATTCTCCTCTATCCCTTTTTCCTTTATGTTTGTGCTTTCCCTTTTTACTTTCCAGTCGCGGTGATAGTCCTGAATTCTCTTTTTTTGATTCCTAAAACCAGAAAGATCCTAGATTTATATCCAAACTCTAGCCACTTAGCATAATGTTCCAGCCAAGGCCTGCCCTCAGGCAAAAGGCCAAGGAAACAAGAAACTCAATGAGTTATTTTCCCATTTCTCCAAGTGTTGACTCCAGTTTATGTCATTTGCTTTGCAATGCCTTCAGAGAGTTTTTTGTATATATTTCTGCCAAAGTTTGTCATTGTTGTCTGCTGGGAGGGTTGCTTCATTATGAGCCAGTCCACCATGACCAGACACAAAACTTTCTGTCTGCCACATTAAGTTTCTTCTTGCTTCAGTTTATCATAGTGTAAATTTTGGGGGGAAAAATTGGAAGGGGGCAGTATAAATGCATAGTGAAAAATTTATGTGAAATTTATAGTTTATATTTTATACAAACTGTATAAAAGTTATATTTATAGTTATAAAACTATTTTAAATTTATTTATTTGCTTTGCTGGTTTTTACCCTTTTTCCTTTTGCTTATTTTATTAAGTTTTGTAAGAAAGGCGTCTCTAGTTCATACATTTACAGTGACCCACTTCTGTACATAGAACAATATTTACTTTCTACTAATTTTTCATATTTCTGGACTTGCTGCTTTTGTTCTTAATAAGCCATTGTCATCTTGCTTATTAAAAACGCCATCCATTTGAGCACACAAGGAAAGGACACTGGGGTAGGACTTCCTTTTTCCTGCACCTACGACATACAGAGCTGCCCACTTAAGTTGTTTTGCGTTTCCTCTCCATTCCATTTCAAATCAACCAGAATCCTTCACAGGAAATTTTGGGAAAATCAGGAGGGGGCAGGAATTATCAAGCTGCAGAGATGCGGGAAAGCTGGTCTGACTGCGATGAGAGAGGAGCCAGTGAACATGGCACAGCTGAATTTGTCAGCCCCTTTTGTATCTAGAGCTGCTCCGCCCACTTCCCGCATACTGTCCTGCGTGTAGAAAAGTCACCCACAATGCGTTGCTGCAAATGGATGAACTTCTCGCTGTGTGAGCCCCGTTAGAGTAGCAGCAGCCCCCCATTGGAAAGCAGGGGGAGACCCACCTCCCCGAGTGAGACCGGCCTGGCTCCCCACCCCTCAGTGAGTGAGGCCCTCGCAGCTTCCGTGTTCCAAGAGCCCACGTTTCAAGCACTGGGCGTACTGGAACCACAGCACTCCAGGCTGTGTTCTAAAGGACTGGCTTTGTATTTTATCGTGTAGCCACAGGGATCCACTAGAGACTTCCTTTTTTCCTTTTACTTTTCTTCTCTTTTTTCCGTTTCTTTCTTCCTTGTGTGTGTGTGAGGTAGAAAATGGAATTCCAGATGACTAGCAGTTTGTTAACTGCAGCTGAGTAGTTATAAGTATGCTTAATTTGAGTGGAGCTTATTTGCAGACATTTTAGGAAATAAATCTGGGAAACCATTTGTGATTCTCTGCAGTCGACTTTGAGAAAGAAAACGGCTATATCTTAGATTTATTTTATTCTCTTTTATTATAAAAGTAATACATACTTGTCGCAAAAAGGCCAGAAAACCCCAAAACACAAACTCTCACTTCCCTATAATCCTGCCGCTGTGTTTTCTTGGTGTATTATCCTCCCAGGTCTTATTTCTGATGCATAGATGGATGGATGGATGACAGGAAAATACACAAAATAAGTGTTAAAGTGAAAATTAAACTATGATAAATTGTCTTTTCTTGCAGTCATGAAACAGTTTCAAGGAAGATTTTTTGCATTCATGGTTTAGACAGGCCCTTTGTTTTTAATGTCTGTGAGCCATAATTTATAGAACCAGTCTTCCATGAGTGGGTATATAAGTTGGTGCATTTTCCCCCGCTTATAGACAGTACAGAATGTGTCCTTGCACACATGCCTCTGTCCCGTTTTTCCTCTAGTATAAGGTTCTAGAAGGGAATTTGAGAACATTCAAGTACCAGGTTTTCTACATACAAGCCGAAACTGATTTCTTTCACAGTCATTTGCCTTAATCCCTGCCTATTTGACAAGTAGGAAAAAATTAACTGGTGTTAATTAGACCTTTTAAATTACGAGTGAGTCTGAGCAGTTTTTCATACCTTGCTTAGCTTTTTAAAAACTCCTTTTTTAAAATTTCAATTACCTGTTTAAACCTTAGTCTGTTGTGTGATTGGGGATTTATATTTATCTTACTGATTCATGAGAGCTACTCATATATTGTGGAAATTAAGTTGTGTTCCTCACGTATATTAACAATAGCTTTTCCCAGTTATTTTTCTTTCATTGTCACCTATGTGTTTTTTAACCAAATCAAAATAAAATATTTATGTTGCCAGGACTCTCCGTTATTTACCTGATTTCTGGCTCTGATGCATGCTCTGGAAAGGACTTCTCACACAGTGATTATGTATTACATGACATTCTTCTTAATTTTCTTCTACTACTTTTATGGTTTTATTAGTCTACTTAGTGTGCATTTGCTCTGTCTAGATTTACCCTAGATAAGATAGCAAGTAGATTGATTTTATTTTTTTCTAAAATGTCTAAGAATTCTAATAGCACTCATTATAAAAGTTTATGTTTTGGTTTATTTGAGTCTTAACCTTTAACATGCAGGTGGTGATGAAAAGGAAGTACTTAATACTTGAATGTATGTTTGACAGTCTTCATAAACTGAAGTTCTTTTGTTTTAATAGAGGTCCTGTGGGAGAATCAACGAGTCAAAAGTTTCAAAAGAGAGGAACCCCCCAGTTCCGCTGTATCTGACAATATCTGGAAAAACTACTCCTTGGATGAAATTGAGACGGCCTTTTGCCTAGAGGTAAGATTTTTTCCCAGTGCCAGGGTTATCTAAACTGTGAACCGAGAAAGTGAACAGCTCTAGAAAACCACCAGCCTAGACAGTGTCTCTAAACTGTGTTTGTAACCTGCCTCCATCTCCCAGAACACTGAGACCTCTGCCAACAAAAATGCATGGATAATAATGACCTCGATGAGAGATTGATTCTCAGGTACCGCCTTGGTGCCACTCACACTCTAAGTCTAACAAGAAATATTTAGACCTATATACAGACATGATACAACTTTGCTGAGTAAAAATAAAGGAGAGCCTGACTAGATGAAGAGGTCTTTTCTAGTTCTTGGACTGGAAGATTTAGTATTAACACATGGTCTTCCTACATCTGGGTGTGTATATTTATATATGTACGCACATTTACATATATATTTTTTGTTGTTCTGAAAAGTTACAATAGAGGGCTTATGCTGTCACATATATAACATTTTATAAAGGTATAATAAGACAATATGGCAGTGGTACAGCAGTGAACATTCAAATTGAATTAAAACAGTAGTTGGTTAATGGACTGATCTTGATATACGAATTTAGCATACGATGTGCGGCATTCCAGTACAGTGTGATGGGGACAGGGAAGAGAATATTCAGTAATTATTATTTAGATAATTCCCTAGACAGCCATCTGGGGAAAAAAGCTTGGAACCTTCCACTCTCCACACCAACATAAATTCTATATGCACCAACTATTTAAGCTTAAAAGTAAAAAATATGAGTGAAAATTTTTAATCTTGAAATTTAGACTTTTAAGCATGAAATAAAGCCCCAAAATCATTAAAGACAAAGACTGATAAATTTGTCTTAAAATGAAAAGGCATCGGTACAGCACACGCTCTCATAAACAAATGATAAACTTGGCAAAGCATGTGCCACATAAGTGACAGATAAATAGTAACTGTTCCTAACATATGTAGAGCTTTTTGTAAATTATTAATTTAAAATTTTCAGCAGAAAATTGTCAATGAGAAAAAATTAACAAAAGCCGTATAGATTAAGGGCATTGGAGGAAAGGGCACATGAATATTCCATTGGTAGATTAGTAAAAACTTGTTTTCCTTGGTTGTCGTTAATGAATTTATTGTTTTCATGAAAACACGGCCATTCCGAAACACATGACCGTTACGAAAAGATGTAAGCAATTCTGAAAAGTATAAAGAAGAAAGTAATAAATTAAATCCACCACCCAGAAATAATCGAAGGCAACATTTGGTGAACATAATTCTAGGCCTGTCTTTATATATTAATAGAAGGATGGCTGCATCAGTGGGTGGGTGGGTGGATACACAGAGAGAAATAATTTTATAAGAAGAGAATCATGCTCCTCTTTACAAATAAGGCATATTTAATTTAAATTTCTTTGAGTTTACCAGAAGTGAAAAAAAATCATTACCATCAACCTCATAATTAACCCTTTTATGGGGCTGCCTTTTCATACCGCTCATAGGGTTTTTGGAGAAGGCAATGGCAACCCACTCCAGTACTCTTGCCTGGAAAATTCCATGGACGGAGGAGCCTGGTAGGCTGCAGTCCATGGGGTTGCGAAGAGTCGGAAACAACTGAGTGACTTCCCTTTCACTTTTCCTTTCATGCATTGGAGAAAGAAATGGCAACCCACTCCAGTGTTCTGGCTTGGAGAATCCCAGGGACGGGGGAGCCTGGTGGGCTGCTGTCTGTGGGGTTGCACGGAGTGGGACACGACTGAAGCGATTTAGCAGCAGCAGCAGCGTGGGGTTTCGCCATTCCCTCCTCTAGTGGACCATGTTTTGTCAAAACTCTCCTCTGGGACCCGTTCATCTTGGGTGGTCCTCTATGGCATGGCTCATAGCTTCATTGAGTTATGTAAGCCCCTTCGTCACAACAAGGCTGTGATACCACTCTAATGGGAGAAAGTGAAGAGGAACTAAAAAGCCTCTTGATGAGGGTGAAAGAGGAGAGTGAAAAAGCTGGATTAAAACTCAGCATTCAAAATACTAAGATCATAGCATCTGGTCCATCACTTCATGGCAAGAAGAAGGGGAAGAAATGGAAACAGTGACAGATTTTCTTTTTGGAGGCTCCAAATCACTGCGGACAGTGACTGCAGCCATGGAATTAAAAGATGCTTGCTCCTTGAAAGGAAAGCTATGACAAAGCTAGACAGCATTTTAAAAAGTGGAGACATCACCTTGCCAACATAAGGTCCATCTAGTCAAAGCTGTGATCTTTCCAATAGTCATGTACAGATGTGAGAGCTGGACCATAAAGAAGGCTGAGCTCTGAAGAATTGATGCTTTTGAATTGTGATGCTTGAGAAGACTCTTCGGAGTCCCCTGGACAGCAAGGAGATCAAATCAGTTGATTTCTAAAGGAAATCAACCCTGACTGTTCATCGGAAGGGCTGATGTTGAAGCTGAAGCTCCAATAGTTTGGCTGTCTAATGAGAAGAGCTGACTCTTTGGAAAAGATCCTGATGCTGGGACAGCTTGAAGGCAGGAGGAGAAGGAGGTGACCGAGGATGAGATGGTTGGGTAGCATCACTGACTTAATGGACATGAGTTTGAGCAAACTCTGGGAGATAGTGATGGACAGGGAAATCTGGCACGCTGCGGTCCATGGGGTTACAAAGAGTCGGACACGACTGAGCGACTGAACAGCAACCACAAAAAATGGGGCCGCCTCTGTGCCGGGCAGTGTTATAAGCGTCCCTTGGGTTTTCAGGCCTCATGGCAACTCTAGAAGGTAGGTAGCATTATCATCCCAGTTTCAAGCTGAGGAGACCGAAGCTTGAGGAGGTTTAACAACCTGCCCAGGTTGCTCTGCCAGAGACTCTCTGGCCCGCTCTGTACCCCGGGTCCTCTTCATGACGCAGTCCTCAAGTGAAGCCAAAGATATTTCTGGACTTTAGATATTTCTTTACCACAAGAAATATTCAGTCCCAAGAGGGACTTTGAGACAAGAAAAAAGATTAAGAAAGCCTTGAAGAGTTGGAGAAATGACGGTGCTTTGAAGGATGTCTCAATTACAGACAGTGAGGGCTGGTTCTGCTGTGAAATTCCTCAAGACTGGCACTTCCTGTGTTTCTTCCACCCTCCCTCCCATCTCACAATTTTTTGCTGTTTGTATTTTGTTCTCAGTGTTTATGATATTTACATTCTGTCCTATTACCATAATTCCCCCAGTTGTTTTACCCTCATTTTATATTTACATGAATTCAGTACGTATCGCTCCACTCCAGTGCTCCCCTTGCTCATGCCTTTCAGAGGACTTTATTTTGATATATTCTTGGGTTGGCTGAATTTCATTGTCAAGTAATTCCCTCAAGAAAGGCTCATGGGTGCTTTATTCCCTTTTTTTTTTTTTCATACTATCTCCCTTTTTTTTTTTATTAGAACAACAACTTGGCTGGATATAATTCTTCCACCATTCTTTCTTTTACTCAAAATGTTGTTTTTCTACAGTGTCTTCTGGCACTGGGTGTTCTTGAGAAGAACCCTGAGGTCAACGGATTTTTTTTTTCCCTTCTTATAATTTTTTTTTTCTACCATGATGCCCAAAGTATTTTTTCTTGATCCATGAAATGAAAAAGCAAAACTGAGCTGTCTTGGCATGGAGCATTTTGTCCGTTTCCTGGAACACAGTATATTCTTTTGATGAATGAAGATTCAGTTCCTTATTCCAGGGAAAGTTTCCCTGTGTCATGTCACGAATACCTCCTCCTTCCATCCCTCCTACCCCCTCCTGTCTTCCTTGCATATTTCTTTCTTTCCTTCAGTGGTCTCCCCACTTATCCTTACACTGGGCCATCTTTGTCTATCCTTGATGATAACTATCCTCTCTTAGTATGCCATCATCTTTATTTTTCCTCTGCTTTCATTGAGATTCTGTCAAGCCATTCCTACTTTATTTGGCTTGCAAGATCTTAGTTCCCCAACCAGAGGCTGAACTCAGGGCGCTGGCAGCGAAAGTGCTCAGCCCTAACCACTGGACCGTCAGGGAATTCCCAAGCCATTCCTTTATTGACAATTTTAATTTCAGCCTTGTCTTTTATTCTTGCTGTTCCTAATTTGTTATTAGTTCCTTAGTAACGCTTTTGTTTTCTATTTTTTTTCATCGTTTTAGCATCTTCAAGCTTTTGTTGTAATGAATTTGTATTCTTACTTAGCTCCTTTCTATCGTATGAAAGCTTTGCTGGTGATATATGTATATATTTTGCTGATGTGTTTTCCTACAGATTGGGTTGTCTTCTGCTTGATGTTTGTTTGTTTCTTTTCTATAGAGGGTTTGCACAGTTGCAAAACCATCTATTTTCATCCCATTTGTGCTTGGCTTGAGATCCACTCGTATCATGGATGTAGTCATATCTTCGTTGCTGTACGGTTTTGCATTAGCTATATATACACAAGTTATAGACTGTCCTATGCTCGGACATTTGGGTTGCTTCTGGCTCTGTGCTGATCCGAAGATGCCCCTGTAAGTGGTTGCCTACATATCTTGTGGTGTGTATATGCAAAAGTTTCTGGTGTGTATGTGCAGAGGGAATTATACCCAGGCATTCCTTGCTGGGTTGTAGGGAACACATTCTCATCCTTTTTTGGCAGTATCCAATTCAGAATACCAATTTACACTCACATTGGGAGCATGTGAGAATTCCTGTTGTCCCATGTACTCACCAACACTTGAAGTCCTTTGTTTTTTACCTTTTTGTAAGTCTGATGATATTTAAATGGCATTTCAGCTATAATTTAATTTTATTTCTCTTTTTACTGATGTGTCAAATAGCTTTTTATACTTAAAAACCTTTCTTCAGAACATTTTTGGTAAAACTATATCCATTTTTAACAACTATTTATTGAGTGCCTGTGTGCATGTGTGCCTGCTAAGTCGCTTTAGTCGTGTCTGACTCTTTGCAACCCATTGGACTGCAGCCCCCCAGGCTCCTCTGTCCATGGAATTCTCCAGGTAAGAATGCTGGAGTGGGTTGCCATGCCTTCCTCCAGGGGATCTTCCCAACCCAGGGGCCAAACCGGCATCTCTTACATCTCCTGCATTGAGAGGCGGGTTCTTTACCACCTGCACCACCTGGGAACCTCGAGTGCCTACCATTTGCCAAATTGTGATTCATTTTAGACCATGAACAAAACAGACACAACCGTGGCTTTTATGGAGATTGCGTGACCATATATCAGGGAGAGAGCTGTTAAGCAAATACACATTTACAAATACCATTTTCCTAGGGTGGAGTGACTAAAAAGACGGGGTGTCATGAGAGAGAGTAATGAGGCATCTCATTGCAGTTGGGGATCAGGGAAACACTTACAAAAAACACTTGTACAAAATCGAAAAAGTGTACCTTTTGTTTGTCAGTACTGTGGTGGTTGCCTTGTGTTGCTTCAAAATATAGTGCAGATACACACTAGTTCTTGTGGGAGAAGTTTCATGACATGTTGTTAAATGAAAAAAAAAAATTGTTAAAACTGAAAGTGTGGTATGGTCCCATTGTTGCAAAGCTGTAATATACTCTTACGTGATCATGTTGGAGTTTTTGGAATACCATATGAAAACCTGTGGGTTGTGAGACTTCCAGGTATCTTTATGGCCTTGTTTATACTTTGCTGAATTGCTTGCATTTTTTCTTTTGTTTCATTATGAACAGTAACGATGAAAATTCCAAAAAAAGTTCGACGTGTTGCAAAGACATGATTTCTGTTTCACTCCTAGGCTTTTTCCCCTAAGTTCTTGATTTTGTCAAAACACTTTCCTAGGAAAAAACCGTATTGGAAACTGAATGTCATTAAGATAACAAAATCGGATTTCATTAATCCAACAAATATACCAAGACCAGACTCTATGTCTGGCTTTGGCTTCTCTCCACAAGTCTTCTCCCAGGCAGCCCCCTCTCCCTGAGAGAGAGATGGGTACATTTAGCCGCATTTTGGGTTAATTTTATGCAACTTTCCAAGGAGCTTAGGCGCTGGGAGTCTCTAGACTCTTTTAAAGATTTCCCCCTTAGATTTCCGATATTCCTGTGCACCCTGAGGAAGTCTTAATGAGTGTGCTTCTCCTTCGTTTAGTGGATAGAGACCCTTGTATGTGTGTTTCCCTGTTCCAGCAGCTTTAAAAAAATAAAAAAAATTTTTTTGGCCATGCCACATGGCATGTGGGGATCTTAATTCCCAGACCAGGGATCGAGAAATACAGCTTTTAAAAACATCACCTTCTACACCAAGTTGATGGTTCTTTTGTTTATCTTCTTATCACAGTTAGCAGGAAAAAGTGAATTCATACAAAGTGGAGAGGGTTGGAAATATTGAAGAATATTGTTATTACTCAATAATAAACAGCAGGAAAACCTTTGGAAATAAAACCAATCTTCACAGCATTTTTATGAGTCATATAAAAATCAGTGGTTAACCTACTTTACTGCATTGTAGAAGTCCCATAAGCAAAGCTCATTCACCCTGATTCTTTGAAATTCCCCATGAAAAAAAAAAAGATAATTAAAGAAATGTCCAATGTGTACAAGGTTTATGAAATTCTTATATTAACGATTTCCCTTACAGTAAAAGCAACTTCTATTTTTAATAAGATGCTACCAGCTTTTTGTTTGATTGACCTGACTTAATCAGGAGCAGCCTAGCATGGGCTCACAGTAAGGATGGCTTGCAAGTATATTAAGAAAGATGTATCAAACTGGCAGATCCACCAAGTATTTTTAGCTCTGAAATTTGAGTTAGAGCTATTATATGTGCTGTTTTTCCCCAAGAAACTTGTCTGCCTTGTCAGTTGAGTAGCTGTGGCTGGGGATACTGTTTTGTAGTAAGCTCATCAATTAAACATTTGAAGTTCAGTACATGCCATAGTAACCTTTTTGATCAGTTTTGGGAAGGAAAATGTGAAGAGGTTTTGGTGAAAATAAAGTGGTTAGATGGCTCTGCGCCACTGATTTCTGTGAATGCCGCACTCTAATTTTAATTCACCGCAGCTTTCCAAGTGCTATGAAAAGGTTGAGAAGGCGCTGAGTGCAGGGGACCCCTGCACAAGTGGATATGTGTCTTTGAATTACCTAAAGATTGTCCTCGACACCTTTGTATACCGATTACCAAGAAGAATTTTCATCCAGTTAATGAAAAGGTAAGAGTCCCATTGTTTCCTTGACGTTTCCCCCCCCAGACGTCAATCGTGAGAATAAGGAACAGCTTCATTTATATTTTATTAATGTTTTAGACTTTTTTTTGCCACTGAAAATTTCAAACACATGCAAAAGTAAAGAGAATAATGCACTGAACCCACGAATGCGCCCACCACCCGTCTCAAACATTCCCCTCCTGGCCAATCATTTCATCCCTACCCTGGCCCACCTCTCCTCTACCGCAGATATTTTTGAAGCAACTACCAGACATCATATTTCATTGAAAAGATCTCACTGTGTCTCTTGAAAAGAACTCTTGCAAGAAACATGGTGCAAATACTGTTTCACACTTAATAGAATTATCAATAGTATTAATAAACATCCAGTTGGGATTCAGATGTAACTGATTGTCTCCCATTTTCTTTTATAACTAATTTAATCTGTACATTGCAATCTGCCATAATTCGTTTTTAATCTATAGGGACCCTCTCCATTTGCTTATTTTTTTCCTGCTTAAGATGCGTTCATAGAATAGGTCTGGGTTGTTTGTTATGTGGAGTTTCTTAGAACCTGAACCTGACTGACTGCAACCCGCAGTGGCATGTAACCTGCTCTCCTGTCTCCCCCCCCAGCCCCGCCCCTGAATTGGTAGGTACACAGATCCAGGTTCAATTCTGGGGGCAAGAATGCCTCACAGGTGCTAGCGAGCATGTGTGCACTGCTTATCTTTCTCCTTGTGATGTCAGCAGCTGTGTTGATCATCCCTGTACCCGATTGTGAAGTGGTGACACTGAGTGTCTCCTTTCTCCTTTTCTCACCTGGAGTGCTTCTGTAATGAGAGCTTCCCGTCTCCCACCGTCTGGTAACCGTGAGACACAGAATAAGAGAGGCAGCAGCTCCTTGGTTCTTTCCCTTCGCTTACTGCTTTTCAAAATAATGAATTGTGTTCCCAGCATCCTCTAGAAGTGAGCAATGAGTGATTCTTCTTAAAAAAATATGATTATGAACTCATGAGTGTTGACATATTTGGTGTGTTTCAATTTACTAGAGTTATTATTCCCCTCGATCCTCAGCTTGACCTGTCTTGGCCAGAGGAGCCTTTTCCTGTTGGCTCTGAGTCCTGCTGGGTGACCCTCGTAAGTCCTTGGGTAGCACTTCTTGGTGTCAAGGAACGCCCAGGCCCTTCTGGGACATCTCTTGCCCACACCTGGAGTCAGTCGTTTCTCCCAGGACCCCTGTTTCCTTTCAGTTGGAAGTGGTATATATAGACCGACCTCTGGGTGAGGAATACTGTCTTTGGTTTACCCGGCTTTCTGTCCAGGTAGCTAGAAATCCTTTTCTCCGGGGACGTAGGGTTGAGGCTGATGGAAGCTTGTCCTGCGAAACTCTGAATCGTTACAGGACACCTCGGGGTCACCTGGAAAGGAGAGGCATGAGAGACAGAGAAGGAGAAAATAGTACCGATCCAGACCACGGCACCTCCTTCCCTTCTCAGCACCCTGCGTGTCACCGTCACTTAAGTCTTCAGGTTCCTTTTAGTTCTGCGTGCATTTTTCGTTTAATCGGTCAGTCACCATGCAATTCCTGAGCACTTGCCTAGGAACTCGCTGGGGACTAAGAAAGCCATGATCCCTGCCCTCGAAGAGCTTTGCCTGCTGGCGGGGATACTGATGTCAACAAACACACACGGAATGAAATAAAATGTGCAGGGTGATGAAGGCTCCAGGGCTTCCCTGATGGCTCAGTTGGTCAAGAATCTGCCAGCAATGCAGGAGACCCCAGTTTGATTCCTGGGTTGGGAAGATCCCCTGGAGAAGGGATAGGATACCCACTCCAGAGTTCTTGGGCTTCCCTGGTGGCTCAGCTGGTAAAGAATCTGCCCACAATGCGGGAGACCTGGGTTCGATCCCTGGGTTAGGAAGTTCCCCTGGAGAAGGGAAGGGCTACCCACTCCAGCATTCTGGCCTGGAGAATCCCATGGACTGTGCAGTCCATGGGGTTGCAGAGTCTGACACGACTGAGTGAGGTATATGAAGGCAGTGGAGAGGTTGGCAAGGACGTAACGGAGAATAACAGCAACTCAGACCATTCTAGGGTGGCTGGGCTGGAGGGGCCTCTCTGAATGAGTGAGGTCAGGGAGAGCAGCCCAGGGCAGAGCCTCCTGGGCAGGGCCACGACCCTGTTCGGGGGCTGCGCCAGGAGCCCTGTTCTGGGGACTCAAAGAAGCTAGTGCCTGGAGCCAAGCTGACAAGCGAGCAAGAGGGCGGAGACCTGCGGCGGAGGCAGGCAGGGCCGGCAGGGACGGGGGCTTGTGGTAAGCGAGGGGGTTGCAGACAGGCTTTGTCGGGGGATTCCACCTAGAGACCCCATCTTCAGGCACACGGCTTCCTCCTTGGCCGGCACCTTCTTTCCTCAGAGTGTATTTCTAAAAGTCTCATTTGCCCGCAGAGTGTGAATGTTTTCCCGAATTTTTATAAGAATTGCCAAGAATTGTTGTTTTCTCGGAAGATAGCAGTGACTTACATTGCTGTCAACGCGGTGTGAGGGTTCCGGTTTCATATTCTTTTCAGTGCTAAATATTGAAATTGTATTAAAATATTGATGACCTAAGAGGTGTGAAACGGTAACCCCCTTCTTGCTCTAATTTATGTCTCTTGGAGGGATTGTTGAGGTTGGACTTCGCATGAGCCCAGAATGCTCTTTAGGTCCTAATTGGTCAATGGCCCCACGGATGGTTTTTCATGTCATTTTCGTCACCTTTTTGTTTAATAATTTTTTGTAATTATTTCATTATTCACAGAGAACCCTTTTCTGTCACAGGTGCTCGCTTTCATTGTGATTCCTCATTGTTTAGAAGTTTACATTTTAACATCATCAAATGCACTAATCTTTGTCCTTTGCAACGTCTTCTGTTGCTTCTACCAGTTATCATTCTTGTCTAGGCTTGATAAAAACTCTTTTCTACCCTGCTTGTTTTTCCATTTCTTTGAACACAAAACGCTTCAGTCCCTCCTGAAATAAGATGGGTGTCCCAACTAAAATAGGTGAATGAGAAAAGGGACTCGTGTTCCCAGCAGGTGGCACTGGGGGGGGCCCCTGCCTGGTGCTGACCTCTGCTTTCCCGTGCTCTCCTCTCAGGCCCCCCAGAAGGTGGTTGGGACACCTGGTGTTGCTAGAGGAAACTCTTTAATTCCTCTCAATGTTTGTAATCTGAGCATCACAAGAAGCCACGAGTCGTCTTCTAAAATTTAGGCTTAGTCTTTTTGTTAACATACCAGGACGTGCCCATGATTGCACTGGACATATTCTGCATGACTTTTGTGTTTAAACAGTGATTTAAGGGTTCATTAAGAAACCTGTGCATGACTGTTGACAGCTCTAT
The DNA here is from genome assembly GCF_029378745.1 of Bos indicus. NCBI lineage: Eukaryota > Metazoa > Chordata > Mammalia > Artiodactyla > Bovidae > Bos > Bos indicus. Next base: position 114,929,013 of record NC_091764.1, on the reverse strand, counting down.
TTATAATCACCCCAAACTGGAACCAGCCCAAGATACCTCAGCAGGTGATTGGATCAGCAAGCTGCTTTACATCTACACGATAGACTATTTCTCAGCAACAAGAAGGAAAGAACTGTTGATACCTACACATGGATGACTCTCAGAGACGTGCTGCGTGAGAGAACCCAGTCTCGAAGGTTCCTACCACAGGAGCCTGGTCATCCCATGGTGGGCGAGAGGAGACCCTTATCACTACCCAGTCTCAAAGGCTCCTACCGTAGGAGCCTAGTTATCCCATGGTGGGCGAGAGGAGACCCTCATCACTACCCAGTCTCGAAGGCTCCTACCGTAGGAGCCTGGTTATCCCATGGTGGGCGAGAGGAGACCCTCATCACTCCATCGTGAATGGTGGGGGAGGGCCTGACTCCAGAGGGCCAGCAGCAGGGAGGCTGTGGAGGATGAGGCAGTCCTGGGTTCTGTGTGGGGCGGTGGTTCTGTGAATCTACACGTGTGATAAATTTGTGTAAATGTGTACACGCAAACCCATTTTTACTGCACTTGAAATTGAGAGAGAAAGTTTTAAAACTCATCCCTTTTTTAAGGCAAACAATACAGAAAAGAATAAAGGAGGAAGTAAAATAAAATCTAAACTCTCATGCCCTACAAAATGATTTCAGAAATTATTCTCCTATCACATTTAAGAATGGAAAGAAAAAAAATAGGCATTTTTTTAAAGTTTATTTTTAAAAAATACTCCAGATCTAGGACCTAAATTAACAACTCTTAACAGCTTGGTAATGAGACATAAAATCTTGATCCAAATGTTAGGGACGTTAAAAGCTATTTTCCATATATATATATATTCTAATGTAATGGTAGGCTGTAATTGAACCGATATCTTGACCTTCATTACTAACATGCTGTGCTTTTCATTGTCGCCTAGCCTTTTATATAAAATAGATCTATTAAAAACAAAACCAGTGTTTAAATATGAAGAATGAGGTTTGCGGGAGAGTTGAGAGGATGGAATAAATGCTGTGACTTGCACGTTCACCAGAGCCTGGGCTTCATCCATCCATCACGTGAACAGGTCCCCACTCAGAAGCATCTCCCGGTGAGAAATTTCCCATCCATGCTGGGAACATTAGTAGCCTGGCAGAGCTATGCAAACAAAAAGCAAGCCATTTAGCCCAAATTATATGAAGTGTAGAAGCAATATCCTGGGATATATTTTCAGTTATTGGCCAAACCTTTTTTAACCCACACGTCTAGGATTTCTTCTATTTGTGTGACATTCTAGAAAGGGCAAAACAGTGGGAATGGAGGAGAGATGATAATCGCAGGACTGGGGTGGGGGACGCTGTGACTCACGGCGGGCAGCACCAGGAGGTTTTGGTGTGAGGGAGCTGTTCTCTCTTCGATTGTGGGCCTTTTCGTCTGGCAGTGCACTGGGCAGGGTCCAGGCAGAAAACAGGTGGCATGTAAGTTTACCGAAGGAACTTTTACCCTGGTGAAGGCAGGGCGAAATGTGCAATCAGTAGAAGGGAAAGCATTTCTCTCTCCTAGGTCTGAAGGGGCAAGAGAGGAAGGAGTTAGTGAGAGGAGCAAGAAGGTCGCTGAAGGAGGCAGCCACCCAAGAGCAGATAAGGCCTTCAGCAGGAGTGCGGCCAGAGCCACGCTCAGCCCAGCGGGGAGGGGCTGGGGGGTAACCGGCCTGCTCTCTCCTTTTGCCGTCCAGTCCTGCTGCCGCCTCCCACTGGCCAGCCCGTCTGAGAGCCAGAGGCACGAGGGGCCGGTTGAAGCAGGTCACCAGGATGCTGTGCAGAGGGGAGGAGGGCAGAGAGTGGGTCTGGACGGACGTGTCCGGCGCTGGCCATTCTCAGCCTCGGCGACCTTGGAGGGATGAAAGCCCTGGTCCTTTGTAGAGATGAAAGCCTTGTGTCCCCAGGCAGGAGCTGCTCAAAGTCCCCACACGAAATCTAGGATGTTAGCTCTATGAAATATCCGTAGCTACGTTCGAGACGCCAGGGGCTATGTGGATTTGCACACGTGAATGCCATCATCACCTGATTATATTTGCAATAATCCGGTCAGTTTCTAATACCCAAGTATTAGTAGCTTTTGCATGGGTGGCCAGGTGATTTCAATGAGAAGGTTGTAGAAATCAATCCTTTTCCCACCCCTCATCTCCACACGTTGCCAGAGGCATGAGTGTCTACACTTACCCACAGAAGTGGTATTACTTCTTGTCCGCTCTCTTATGAAGGGTGGGGTCTCCTCTTTGGCGTTTCCTATCAGCACAGCCCTTATTCCACGGAGAGCAAAACCAACGTGAGGGTTCTGCAGTGACTAAGAATACTTACTCCAATTACATTTTCTGAACCTGAAGGAGCAACCAGGGGATGAGTCGATGCTCTTACTGGACCCACTGTAAAGTGGACTTGAGCTCCATCTCGTCGTCGTTCATTTGCTCAGTTGTGTCCAACTCACTGAGACTCCATGGACCGCAGTACACCAGGCTTCCCTGTCCACTATCTCCCAGAGTTTGCTCAAACTCATGTCCATTGAGTCGGCTCCATCTACCACCTCCATAAGCCTCTGACCTACACACCATGCTGGCACTTCGGTTCTTCAGAGATTATCATTAGTCTGGAGCCACTATCTATTCATCCTGAATGTGAAAACCAAATTTATGTTTCTTCTCGTTAACCCAGAGATGGAGTCACATGCTGCTATAAGACCCCCACCTGGCTTCATGGGATGGGAAAGATCGATTGGGAGTAATACTGGCCTCCCAGCATCAGAATCCAGAGGGATAGGGGCCCGAGGAAATAAGAGGAGCCCCTGGGGCATTTTTAAAGTCTTGTTGAATTCGTTTCAATGCTGCTTCTGTTTTATGTTTTGGTTTTCTGGCCCTGAGGCATGCAGGATCTTAGCTGCCTGACCAGGGAGCGAAACGGTACCCCCTGCATTGGAAGGTGAAGTCTCAACCGCTAAACTGCCAAGGAAGTCCCCAGAGGCATTTTTAAGAATTAAAAACCCAGCAATATCCACCTTTGTGACTTTGGTTAATAATGGTTACTCGTGTGATTAGCAAAATTATCTGCTGACTCAATTTTTTGAAAACTACATTTATTCATGTTGATTATAAAAACTGTACAGGCTCAAACTAGAAAATAGAAAAAACGATAAAAAAAATTACCCATAATTGTAATAGCCAGAGATGGCCACTATTAATATTTTTGTCTATTGCCTCCAGAATTTTTATGTGTGTGCATGGACACATGCTCCGTACATGCTTAACATGGTTGATGCCATATGAGAAATAAATTATGTTCTGTTTTCTTACAGAATATTACATCAGGAGGATTTTTTTATGTTGTTAAAAAAAAAACCTTTGAACTTAATTTTTAACAGCTGCCTAATGTTTTGTCAGCCCTTAAGTCAAAGGTTTTGAATGCTTCCAAGGTTTACATTCCATTTTGCTAAGATGCCCTTCAGAAAAATGTGGATTTATTCTCAGGAGTGAGGTTCATGAGAGTGCTTTTTACCAGCATTTAACATTGCTGTCTTTAAAGACTTGCTAATTTGATAGGTGAAAGAGCAGCGCCTCGTCGTTATTCTGATTTATGTGACCTTGATCGCTGCGGGGTTGGCACGCTTTTCGTGTTTAACAGTTATATGTACTTCCTTCATGAACAACTGCTTGCTCAGGTCCTTTGACCATTTCCTAAAATGGTCAAAAATATTGTGGTCCCAGTACAAGTCATATAAAGTTCTTTCTCAAGCGTATAGCTTAATGGGCTTCCCTGGTGGCTCATATGGTTAAGAACCTGCCTGCAATGTGGGGACCAGGGTTTGGTCCCTGGGTTGGGGAGATCCCCTGGAGAAGGGAATGACAACCCACTCCGGTATTTTTGCCTGGAGAATCCCATGGACAGAGAAGCCTGGCGGGCTGCAGTCCATGGGGACACAAAGAGTCGGACACAACTGAGTGACTAACACACAGTTTAATGAGTTTTGGCAACTGTGTGTGTTTAGTAACCACTCCCTGAGTAAATGTATGGAATGCTCCGTCACCCTGTGCTGTGCTCCTGCACTTTGAAAGCAGTCCCTCCCCTGACCTCTCGGCCCCAGGACCACTGGTCTGCTCTCTGTCACTGTCTCTGCAGTTTGGTTATTTTTTGGCGTGCTCACAAATGGGATATGCGGTCTTTTGTGTGGGACTACTTTTTCTTTCACTTTCCAAGTTTTAAGATTCATCCATGTTGCTGCACATCTAAATGTTCCACTGATTGTTTTTGCTGAGTAGTATCCCATGGATATTCCCCAATTTGTTTATCTACTCAGCCATTGATAGACATCTGGATTGTTTTCAGTTTGGGGACATTGTAGAAAGCGTTGCTATGAACATTCACATACAGGTCTCATTTTGTGTGGATATGTTTTTATTTCTCTTGGGTGAAATACTTAGTAGTAAAATTGCTGGGTTGTATGATGAATGTGGGCCTTCTAGGTAGCTCAGTGGTAAAGAATCCACCTACCAATACAGGAGACTCAGGTTCGAACCCTGGGTGGAGAAGATCCCGGGAGAAGGAAATGGCAATCCACTCCAGTTTTTTGGCCTGGGAAATCCCATGGGCTGAAGAGCCTGGCGGGCTACAGTCCAGGGGGTCGGAAAACAGTGGGATACGACTTAGAGACTAAACAGCAACAACAGTGGTGAGTGGATCTTAAATTTATCAGACGCTGTCAAACCACTTTTCAAAGTCACTGTATCAATTTGCAGTTCCACCAGCAATATGTAAGAAAGCCAGATGCTTCACTTCCTCACCGAAGCTTCGGTACTGCCAGTCTTCCTAATTTTAGCCATTCTAGTTTGTGTAGTGGAAAAGGCAATGGCACTCCACTCCAGTACTCTTGCCTGGAAAATCCCATGGACGGAGGAGCCTGGCAGGCTGCAGTCCATGGGGTCGCTAAGAGTCGGACACGACTGAGCGACTTCACTTTGACTTTTCACTTTCATGCATTGGAGGAGGAAATGGCAACCCACTCCAGTGTTCTTGCCTGTAGAGTCCCAGGGACGGGGGAGCCTGGTGCGCTGCCGTCTGTGGGGTCGCACAGAGTCGGACACGACTGAAGCGAATTAGCAGCAGCAGCAGCAGTTTGTGTAGAGCTATTTCTATTTTTAACTCCTATTTTTTCTGATGACTAATGATTTTGAGACTCTCTTCGTGTGATTATTGGCCATTTGTATCTCTCCTTTCGTTAAGTGGATGTGCAAAGCATTTGTCTATTTTTACAGGATCGTTTCTCCCCCTGTTACTGGCGTGTGCACGTTCAGTTGCCCCGTGTCTCCTGCGTTGGCGGGTGTGTTCTTACCGCTTGTGCTCCTCTTTATGTGTTCAGGATATTAGCTGTCTGTCACATACATGTTTTTCAAATATCTTCGTTCAGTATGGCTTGCTTTTTCATTTTCTTAACGTGGTCTTTTGAAGTACAGAAGTATTTTTGTTTTGATGAAGTACATTTTATCCATTAAAATTTTTATGGGTAATTTTTGGGGAGTTCATTTTCAGAAACCTTTGCCTAACCCAATAGCACAAGGATTTTATCTTGCCTTATCTTTTCTTCTAGAAGTTTAATAATTTTAGCTCCTACATTTAGGTCCATCTCTAGTTAATTTTTGTATATGGTATGAGGTCAAGGTTCATTCTGTTCCTGCACAGATATTCATTTGTTGAAAAGGCGATCATTTCCCTAATGAATTACTTTGCACCTTTGTCAAAAATTAATTGACCGCATACGTGTGAGTGTGTTTCTGGACTCTGTCCTCTTCCAGAAGTTGGAAGAATACATCTTGAAACAGTGCCACACTGTTGTCTTGATTACTGTAGCTAAATAGTAAGTCTTGAAATTTACTTGTGTAAGTCCTCTACACTTGTTCTTTTCCTTCAAAATTGTTTGACTATTGAAGGTTCTTTGCCTTCCTGTATATTCATTCAGCTTGTCAATATGTTTTTTTAAAAAAGAAAGAAAGCAAGTTTGCTAAAATTTTGTTAAGTAACATTGGGCAGATTTGCCACTTTTCTGAGTACATTGGGAAGATTTTTTCACTTTAATAATATTGTTTTCCATTCCATGAGCACGGTACATCTTTCTGTTTATTTAGGTCTTTAATTTCCTCAGGCAAGATTTTGTTGTTTACAATGCTCAGATATTACACATATTATGTTGTATGTATTCCTAAATATTTTTATTTTTTGATGCTAATGTAAATGAATTAAAAATTTTTTCATTTTCTCACTATTCATGGCTAATACTAACAAATACAATTGACTTTTTTGGTTATTGACTTTACAATATGGTGACCTTACTAAATTCACACTGATTAATTTGTTCTAATACTTTTACTGTGGATTCCTTAGTGTTTTTTCCTCAATAGACAGACATTGTGCCTCTAAGTAAAGGCAAGGTTGCATCTTCCTTTGCAATCTGTATGCCTTTTTTTTTTTTTGCCATATATTACTAGGTAGGACATTAAGTATGACAATAGGACATTAAGTACAATGCTGAGCAAAAGTGGTGGGATTAGACACCCTTGCCTTGTTCTGATGTTAGGTAGAAACCATTCCATCTTAAACTATAGTGATGTCAGCCATGGATTTCTTGTAGATGCCCTTATTAGGTTAAGGGATTTCCTTTCTATTCCTATTTTGCTGAATTTTAAAAACTGTGTATGTTGATTTTTGTCAAATGTTTTCCTGCATCTATTCTGACGATCATGTACTTCTCCATTATCCCATTAATATTGTGAATTACATGGATTGATTTTCAGATGCTAAGCCAATTTTGCATCCTGGGATTAAACCCCACTTGGCCCTGATAGATTATCCCATTTATATGCTGTTTGATTTTATTTGCTAAAATTTGCTAAGGTTTTTTTTGGTATCTTTTTTTCATGAGTGACGATTTGTCTAAAGCTGTCTTTTCTTATACATTTGTTTTGAGAGGCTAGCACTGGCCTGGGAAATGTGTTGGGATCTGTTTCCTTCCCCTCCGTTTTCTGACTGGCATTGCTACTACTGCTGCTGTCATTATTACTACTGCTACCGTTTTCCTTAAATGTTTGATAGAGCTCATCTGAGAAGCCATTTAGGTTTGAAGTTTTCTTTAGGGGACTGTTTTGAATTACAAATTTCAATTAAAAAATTATATAGAACTATTCAAGTTTTCTGTTTCTTCTTGGGTCATTTTTGGTAATTTGTGTTTTTCAGTAAATTTCATTTCATCTTGGGTTTCCTTGGTGGTTCAGAAGGTAAAGCATCTGTCTGCAATGTGGGAGACCTGGGTTCGATCCCTGGGTCAAAGAGATCCCCTGGAGAAGGAAATGGCAACCCACTCCAGTACTCTTGTCTGGAAGATTCCATGGACAGAGGAGCCTGATAGGCTTCAGTCCACGGGGTCACAAAGAGTCAGTCATGACTGAGCAACTTCACTTTCATTTCATCTTAATTATGTCTGATGCTCTTTTTATTCCTTTCTGAGGAGCCAAGGTCTCTGTCTGCTATCATTTTTGTTCAGCCTAAAGAACTTCCCTTGTTGAGGAATATGTGTACTGACTCCAAATTGGGAAAGGAGTACATCAAGGCTGTATATTGTCACCCTGCTTATTTAACTTATATGCAGAGTACATCATGTGAAATGCTGGGCTGGATGAAGCACAAGCTGGAATCAAGATTGCTGGGAAAAATATCAATAACGTGAGACATGAAGATGACACCATGCTAATGGCAGAAAGTGAAGAAGAATTAAAGAGCCTCCTGATGAAAGTGAAAGAGGAGCATGAAAAAGTTGGCTTAAAACTCAACATTCAGAAAACTAAGATCATGGCATCTGGTCCCGTCACTTCATGGCAAATAGATGGGGAAACAATGGAAACAGTCAGAGACTTTATTTTTGGGGGCTTCAAAATCACTGCTGATGGTGACTGCAGCCTTGAAATTAAAAGACGCTTGCTCCTTGGAAGAAAAGCTGTGACCAACCTAGACAGCATATTAAAAAGCAGAGACATTACTTTGCTTTCAAAGGTTCATCTAGTCAAAGCTATGGTTTTTCCAGTAGTCATGTATGGATATGAGAGTTGGACTATAAAGAAAGCTGAGCGGTGAAGAATTGATGCTTTTGAACTGTGGTGTTGAAGAAGACTCTTGAGAGTCCCTTGGACTGCAAGGAGATCCAACCAGTCCATCCTAAAGGAAATCAGTCCTGAATATTCGTTGGAAGGACTGATGCTGAAGCTGAAACTCCAGTACTTTGGCCACCTGATGCGAAGAACTGTCGCATTTGAAAAGACCCTGATGCTGGGAGGGATTGGGGGCAGGAGGAGAAGGGAATGACAGAGGATGAGATATTGGATGACATCACTGACTCGATGGACATGAGTTTGAGTAGGCTCCGGGAGTTGGTGATGGACCGGGAGGCCTGGCATGCTGCAGTCCATGGGGTTGCAAAGAGTTGGACATGACTGAGCGACTGAACTATGTGTACTAAAGATGGATTCCCTTAGGTTTCTTTTATTTAGAGAAGTCTTTATTTCCCCTGCAGTTTTGAGTGATCTCTTCTTAGACGGAACGCTCTGTAACCGATCTTTCTTTCAGCACTTCTTTGTTCTGCCGCGCTCCTTTTGGTTTCCATTGTTTGGAATGAGGAGTCGCCTGTTAGACTGTCGTCCTCTTGTGTGTGACGGCTCTCTCGCCGCGCTGACTCTCAGCTTGGTGACTGCTGTGCCCTGGCCTGGCTTGTGTCACGCAGCGACTGCTTAGTGTTTGTGAGCATCTTAAATCTGTAAATGTATATCTTAATCAAATTTGGGGGAAATTTTGGCTCTTATATCCTCAAGATTCTTTTTCCTATCCTATTCTCTCTTTTCCTTCTGTGACTGCAATTACATGTATGTAAGACTGTCTTGTCTTTGAAGCTCTATTCATTTTATAAATATATGTGTATTCTGTGTGTGTTATATTTGGTGGTTTTGGTTGATTTGTATTTATATTCACTCTTTTTCCCTTCTGTCTTCTCCATTATTTTGTTAATTCCATCAAGTGATTTTTTTTTAAAATTTCAGGTAGGATTTTCATAATTCTAAAATTTCTGCCTAATTCTTTTTATTATATCCCCTTCTCTGTGAGATTTCCTATCTTTTGACTCATTTTAGGCATGTTTTCATTTATATCATTGATGATGCTTATAATCATTGCTTTAAAAATTCTTGTCTGGTAACACCACCATTTGGGTTATTTGGGATTCCTCTCAATTGACTTTGTTTCTCTCCTTACTAATGTTTCATTTTCCTGGTTTTTCATATTCCTGCAATTTTAGATTCTATCTTAGAAAGTTTGAATGTTAAATCGTGGAAACTCTAACTTCTGTTATAATAATTTTTCAATGAGTGTGGTTTCTTTTGTTTTGGTAGGCACTTATCTTAGTTGAACTCAAGCTGCATATTCTGTTTCTTGGGTGGCAGTTCCGATTTTAATTCAGACCTTTTGTGTTTAGCTACGCTTTTTAGTAGGTCCTGATTATGTGAGATTCAGAAACCAGCCAGAAATGTGGTGAGACAGAATTTGGGGATCCCTCTCTGGCCCCTTCTTTTCCAGGATTTCTCTTTCTCTCGAGGTTTATAGTTTATCTGGGCTTATTAATCTTCTAGTTTTCTAAGCTACAAAGACCACTTTTTTTTTTTCTACTGGTGCCTTTGCTATCCCTCATGTTACAGTACCCTAGCCTCGGTTAGATGCACTGAAAATATTCTTACAACTCCTCTCTTCTCAGCATAGATTTCCCACCAGAGTTCACTCTTTAGTCCCTTTTGTGTGACATGCTTAGTTGCTCAGTTTTGTCTGACTCTTTGCAACCTCGTGGATTCCAGGCTCCTCTGTCCATGGGCTTCTCCAAGCAAGAATACTGGAGTGGCTAGTCATTCCTTTCCAGGAATGGAACCCTGGTCTCCTGCATTGCAGGCAGATGCTTTACCAGCTGGGCCACAGAGAAACCCCTGAAGTGCTTTTAGGCAGCTGCTTTTGGTATTACATTCAGAGTCATTGTGATCATCTCTAAGACGAATGGTCCAGAAGGATCTTACTCCACCATTACTGGAAGAAGTCAAGTTAATATTTTCATATTAATTTGTAAAGCACTTTATGTTTTAAAAATATTAACAATTTGTTATGCATCATCATGAAAGGTAACTTTGTAAGACTATTGTTTGGTTCAAACTTATAATATTTCTGATATACAGAAATTTATTATTTTGATGTAATTAAATAAATAAGTTTGCGATTTCTTCTCTTCAGTTTTGTTTAAAAATCCATTGTTATTCAAATACCAGATAAATATACACCTAGTTTTTTTCTATTTTTCAATGATCCTAGTTTTTATGTTTAACTTTTTAATCTCTTTTGAGTTTATTTTTCTGTACTATATAGAGTGATATTTTTCCCAAAGAGCAAGGTAATTTCCTAAACATAATATATGCAGCTGATCATATTTTTAATAGTAGTCACAATGTTTCCAATATAGAAAATTAATTTTTAACTTTTTAATTTTCACCTTTAAATTTAAGGTGAAAATATATAGCATTAGCAAACTGTATCAAAATAGTGCTTGAAGTCTGGAAAAGAAAGTTTGAGTAGGAAAGATGAAACTTTGTTTTGTATGTTAATAGCAAGGCATTAAACCACTGTCACAATCTACTTATTGTACACCTGATGAAATCACTTAGTCAATCAATCACTCTTTCTCATGACCACGTACGTGGTGCTAAGAGCAGAAGCAATAACCAATCAGCATTAGCTCGTATAAAGTAATCATAACTGAAGTGGTATACAAGTGTTAGCCACTGATGATACTAATTCTTAGGTGGTGATAAATGCAATAGAGGATAGAGACATGGTGCTGCAGGACAAACAGCCCTTCCTAGGGGAAAAAGGGGAGGCTTCCTTGAGAGAGTGATGATTCAGTTGAGGCTTGCAAGAGGAGTAGAATTAACTATCTAAAGTGTGGGAGATAGTGAGGGGGAAGGTGGCAGTTAGCAAAGGCAGCAGCGAGTTTAAGGAACCTGCGGCAAGAAGAGCACAAGCGTTCTGAGGAATCTAAGGAGCTGAGAGCGAGGGGCAGCATGGTACGGGATAAAGTCGGAGGTGTGAATAGGGTCCAACTGTGCAGGCTGTGCTTACTGAAGGGCTGTAATTTTTGTCCTAAGAGTAATGGGGAGTTGTGGAAAGATTTTAAGCAAAAGAGTGATCACATTTGCACTTCAAAAAGAGCAGGCTGATTAAAGTGTGAAAATACTTCAGTGGAAGGCAACAGTAGGTACAAGAGACCAGTGAGCTATCACAAAGATCCGAGTGAGAAATGATGGTAGCTTGGCACCACACGTGGATGTATGAATGGATGGACAGTTGGGTGGACGGGTGCAAATGTAAACCTCAGTTGAGATGGCAGTACTACAGTCTTGAGTGTGTGTGTGTGTGTGAGTGCTAAGTCACTCAGTCGCGTCCAACTCTGCAACCCTATGGACTGCAGCCTGCTGGGCTCTTCCCTCAAGGGATTCTCCAGGCGAGAATACTAGAGTGGGTTGCCGTGCCCTCCTCCAGGGGATCTTCCCAACTCAGGGACTGAAGCTTCATCAGGGACCGAACCTTTGTCTCTGACGTCTGTCTGCATTGGCAGGCAGGCTCTTGCCCACGAGCGCCACCTGGGAAGCCCACTACAGTCTTAGGCAGCTTAAGCTTGTTTCCCACTGTCCCTTTGTATTTCCTCAGTTGGTTAGTTCTTTTCCCCCTGGATGAAAAGTATGAGCAGACTTTGATTTTTCTGTTTGTCTCGATCACACAAACAGCCCCAGCTTACTAGTTGCAATAGTTAGTCACAGATCACGGTCAAAGCTGTAGACCTGATTTAAATGTGAATCGTGTTCCCGGCCCAGTCGGGGCCTGCTGGGGGCACAAGTGGCCTCTTCCCCTCTCCCCACTTGGCACTTCTCTTCCTTCCCCCGTATTGCAAACTTGGGTTCTGACTCCTTCAGGGCGGAAGTGCCCAGAGGAAGGAGAGGAAAAAAGGGGAGCAGGAATGTTCGTACTGGACTGGCTCTCCTGTGAGCTGGAAACTGCATTCTCTGGGCCTAGCAAGTGTCTTTTGTCTGCAGGGGTTTCCTTTCAGGAGAGCTCTTGCTGGGTCTCTCTGGGTTTCGCACTTGGCTCTCACGGCTGCAGTTCTTTGATGAAGGCAAATGCATCTCCATCTCAGCTGATCACTTACTTCTTCCCTCCTCGGCCCCTGGCAACCTGGAGGCAGGGAAGGAAAGCCTCCCTTTACTAAGGCCCGTTCTCCCAAGTGGCCTTCTTGGGCAGGACCTAGATGGCCCCGTGTCCGTGTGTGTGCTCTCCCGCGCGGGGCCCATGTGAGACTCACAGGAGATCCTCCGCGTTGTTTCCCTGCCGACTCTGAGAGTAAGCCAGCAGTCTTGCCAACATCCACGCTGCCCGCCGCCATTTTCGGTCAACGGCTGAGCAGCTCGTCTCCCATCTACATGATTTCTGTTCTCTGATACACGGGACCCTCCATGGCAGGAGCGCCCAGGTAGAACTCTTCTTCCCACAAGGCTTGAGATGTGGGTACACATTGCCCATCCTGCTTAAGGCTTGGGGGTCTCTCAGACATAACTAAAGCTTTGCACCCCAGATTTTCGCTCGTATTCCTCTATTTTCTGGACCTGGAACAGGAACATCTTGGGGCTTTTATTCTGCATACCACTCCAATCGAACTCTTCAAATAATGAGTTTGAAAGAATTATTTCAGGAGCATTAGAATTTTAATCAAATCCCTTTGTTTCTCCCTTCATTGTATGTTACTGCGAATAGAATATAGAGACATGGAGATGTACAGTCAGTTTGTTTTTTCCTTGCTTTTAAAAAATCAATTTGCAGTATTATTTTACTGAATTATTTTGTTTACCTTATATACAAAATTTCATATAAATTCACTGCTGCCATTTTAGTTCAATAGTAAGCACCTAATCCATGCAGTGTTATAGAAAAAAATGTTTGAAATACTATCTTTGTTTTTTCTAATCCAGATTTGGACTTAAAACCACCACTAAAGTCAATTGGAAGCAATTTTTAACATCATTTTATGAACCTCAATATGAAGCTAGCAGTAAAGCTCCCTTGACAAAAAGAAATAGGTATGTAAAAGAAAAAAAAACTAAAGTTTGGTTACACATAGCATAATATGCAAAAGGTTAGAGAATATTCAAATTACTTTTTCTTCATTTATTGAATGACAAATTAGTCTTCATTGAATAATTAGGCTTTTACATAATGATGTATAGCTTACAAATTATTTTCCATATATTTTTCTTATTTAAAATTACCTTAAACTGTAAGGTAGGTATAATTATTATTCCAACTTCTAGATGGCAAAATAAGACATTAAGGGAGTCTTCACTAGATCACAGGCTTCATGAGTCATAGAGGCGGAATCGGAGCCTGAATGTCCTCTGAGCACTAAGTATCTTCTTGTAGAACTGGGTATAAACACGAAGTTCTAAAATGTTACCTGCAAAAGAGCAATGTATGCTAACTTGTTTTCCAGCCACACTCTGCGTGGTGCATATACTGTGGATTATTTGCCTTGAGTGCCATTATTTTCATTTTCATTCTAATGTCTATTATAACTTGAGATTTACATTATCACATAAATTGTGGTGGGGGCCCCGAAACATAAAAAAACACTTAATAACATGACATGTTAGCATTTAGACTTTCGCTCTAAGAGCTATTTTGTGTGTGTTGATGTGTACCCTGTAATGATCGCCCTATATGAATCTTAAAGAAAAAAAAACAGCCTTTATAACCTCAGCACGTTCATTGAAAGCACTACGCTCTATTGTAAAGTGAAATATACCACAGGGTTCATTCCCATTTCACTAGGTCCAATCCCTGTCTCAGGGTTTATGAATATTTAATGAACTGCCCTGGTCACCAGCCTTCCAGGTATTCAGAGCCCCTCGCCCCTCACCACACCCCACCCCCATACATGCAGTTCTATGAGTTCGTTTCTTAAGTGAAGTTACTTCTATTTCTTTATAGTTTTCTTGTCCCACAGCACCTTGTTCAGGACTGTACAAATTAACCTGTGAACTTTATTTACTTTGAAAAAGTAGTTCTCAACTGGGGACCGTCTTGGCCCCCAAGGAGATATTTCGCAATGTGTTGTCCCAGCTGGGGCAGGGGTGCTACCACTCTCCACTGGATGCAGCCCAGAGATGCTGCTAAGCATCCCTCAGTGCACAGCACGGGACCTCCACCCCTCTCCCCTCCTACCCCCGCAACAAAGAACTGTCCGGCCCCAGTGTCAATGGTACTGTGGGAGATAAAACTGGTGCACACGTACCCATTCATGCCAGTGTTTGTGGTCTTCAGAAAAGCCAGGTTCCAAGTCACACGAAGAACTCAGACCCAGCATTTCTGCTACTTCCTATGTTCCGTAAAAGTGGTGGCAGGGGTGTATGTGTTTGATTGTTCTCGTACAACTGGAAAAAGCTAAGATGGCTGTATAGATGCAGCAGTGAACTCTCCTAAATGATCTGAGAGATGTTCAGAGCCAGTCTGACTCACCACCATTCTTTATTTCGTGGGACATGTCAAACCGTCTAATTGAACCCTGGAAAGGGAGGCTGGCAAGTGTATATTGCCAGGAGGTTCTTCAGCCTCCGCTGTGATCAGAATCCCTGGTGAAGATGGTTCTGATCTCCCCGGTGGATGATCACGGGCCTCCAAGCATACATGCAGGCTGCTGGCCCTGATCTCGGGGGATGAAAGCAAGAGGCAAGTGAGGGAGACGGGTCTGATAACAGAGGTGGTCCTGGCGGTCACGGCCGCTGTCAGCGGCGAGGGACAGCTTGTGAAGGTCGACGTCCTCGGTGATGATGTCGGCGAGTGGGCTGCAACACGCTGCCTCTACAAGGAGGTGCTGCTTTCGGCACTGATCTCAACAGTGATCAGCTTGTTCTCAACCGTGATCTCG
Organism: Bos indicus; assembly: GCF_029378745.1. Taxonomy (NCBI): domain Eukaryota; kingdom Metazoa; phylum Chordata; class Mammalia; order Artiodactyla; family Bovidae; genus Bos; species Bos indicus. Next base: position 114,913,944 of record NC_091764.1, on the reverse strand, counting down.
GCGTCTTTCCTGGTCTTTTTTTGAGACCAAAGGCCTGAACTGGCCAGACGGCTGGCCACGACTATTCGGCAAGGGAAGGGGAGAGTGATGGGGCTGCAAGACTAATTGGCGCCTGTGGGAACTGCCTGCAAGCTGGCTCCCTGATTAGGTACCGAGTTGACTGAGTGACAGATGGGCCCACACGAGCATGTGACACTTTTTGGAAGAGGAGCCATCCAGAAATAAAGCGTTAGTATAGACGTTGTTAGGGTGGTTTTCTTTTTCTTTTTTTCTTTTTTTTTTTTTTGCGTTAAGAACAAAGGTCAAGAACATAACCTGATTCCTGTCTTTCTCTTAATTTTGTAGCATCAACTTTAGAAATCAGGTTCACAAGGAAAACGTTATCACGAAGTTATTTAGACATGAAGATCACAATTCATCGTTGAAGAAAGCACTGCTGCTCATTAAGTCTGTAAGATTTTGAAACTCGTGAAAAACTCACTGTTGTGAGGAAGGCTAACACTCAACAGGACCAATAAAAAACTGTATACTCATTAATTTATCACTCAACAAATATTTTTGAGCTCCCATTAAATGCTATGGGCTTCTCAGGTGGCTCAGTGGTAAAGAATCTGCCTGCAATGCAGGAGATGCAGGTTTGATCCCTGGGTGGGGAAGATTCTCTGGAGAAGGAAATGACAACCCACTCTAGTTTTATTGCCTGGGAAATCACATGGACAGAAGAGCCTGGTGGGCTGCAGTTCACAGGCTTGCAAGAGTTGGACAGAACTTAGCGACTAAACCACCACCACCATTATATGCTGGCACTTCTTCTGAGTGCTCAGGGATGCAAAGCCTGACCTCAAGAGCTGGGTCTAGTTGGGAAGATGGGGGACATAAAGTTTACTGCAATGTAGTGAGATGAATGCCGGGGGCTGAGAGCAACATGTGTCAAGATTGTTAAGGATGGAGTGACTCATCACCATTAGCTGTACAATTAAGGACTAACCTTGACCCGTCAAGCTTTCCTCCCATCCCCACGGGTTCATAACCAACTTGTAGCCCTGAATGGGAACATTTTCTTAGTCCCAGAATAGTCTGTTTAATTGCTTCCCTGTCCTGCAAAGGGAGGCTTGTCCATGATGTTGCTTTAAACATTAGCTCCTGCCCCCTTTCATGTTCATTTTAGAAAGCAGCATTCGGATGCCTTGGGTTCAGAGCCACATCTCACACGTTAGTTATTTACTGAGCACATCCGATTACTGAATCTCTAGTAAATAACCAGGAGTGCAGTGAACTACCTTGCCTCAGGCTCAAACACAGAAGAGGAGTCCCCTGGCCTCCGGGTCCCCCAGCCAAGCCCGCCACCCCGGGACAGTCTCCGCCATGGGCCGGGCTCGGGGGAGGCTCCCAGGGCCTGGAGGAGGGCCAGAGGGTTCTGGTTTGCGCTCTGCTGTGGAGACCGCAGCTGCACGCTTCTGTCCCTCTAGAATGCCTCTGCACAGCGTGGATTCCGAGCTCTGGGTTCTGCTTTGTCCAGGGGAGATGCTGTAGCTGGTGCGCCAGGCACAGTTCATCTTCACACCTACTAACCTGTTCTCTGAGGACGGCCAGGAATAGGGAACCCATTCTACATGCCAGGCTCTGTCTCCAGTGATTTTTGTGGTGTCCACTCACTTTAGCCTCTCGATACCTCTGTCAGGCAGACACTGTCATTACCTTCAGTTGATCCTTTTTGTTTCGCCCTCACTTGCTGAGGAAAGGAGGCTGGGGGTGAGTGCCCGGCCCGAGGCTCCCCCTGCTAGTGAGCAGTGGGGCTGAGATTGGAACCAGCCGCCCCTGGAGCTGGCGCACTTCCGCCCTGCACTGAGCCGCCCGCCAGCGCACTGACCAGGCCACTGCTTTAAGATAAACGAAGGCTCCTGTGTGTTCACCCGCCTCAGCTTTTATTAGTATATTGAAGAAGTAATTTAATTAAAAATGGTGAAATCTTCACCTCCGCTAATGGAGGGCTGTAATAATGCTTACCGAGCCAAATCTCAGTGACTTAACAGTCCCTGAGGTACCTCTGGACAAATAGACTGATGAACGCACACAGGAGAAGGTGGGGAATTGAGTGTCTGCTCCGTGCCAGACAGAACCCACAGGTGAATAAGGCGAAGTCCCCACTGCCAACGAGTTCACCCTCCGGAGTATCGCAGGAGAGCCACAGCCATCACACACCGAGAGCCACAGAGGTGGGGTTTCCAATGGGGATCCCCCCACCCCACGCCTGCCAATCATTTGTCTGGGTCTTGGCCACGCTCTGGGACCTGGTAGGAGAAGGAGAGCAGAGGGAAAGAGCCAGCAGTGGGCACGGAATGGCATTTGGCCACAGAGGCGGCCCCGGGAAGCAGGACCCACTCCTGCCATAGAGAAGGATGCAGCATTGTTAGAAGACAGGCTTTCAGTCTCTCCAAGTCACACACCCCACGGAGCTGGCTGTGCTGCCTGAGTGTGCCTCTGCCCTCGTGCTAAGTGGACCCCTCACTCCACTGACTTACGTTGAAGTCAGGTGTGGCTCATGTTCTAGCCCGAAAACAGCTTGTGCCCTGCCTATTCATGTACTTCATTCTCAGTGTTGTCATCTACAGCTCACATGATTTTATGAGTAGAACGTCCCAAAGAACCTTCCAAAAATTATTAGAATTAAACAAAAAACAAACAAACAAAAAAAAAAAAAAAATTATTAGAATTCATCATAGAATTGAGAAGGTCATTGGATACAGGGTCAATATACAAAGATCAGTAGTATTTCTATAAACTGCAATAAGCAATTGGAAAAAGAAGTTTTAAAATATTATTGCTAATAATCCTTAAAAAAAAGCCAAATACCTAGAAATATATCTAACCAAAAATGTGCAAATCCTCTGTGTTGAAGACTTGGAAGATTGCTTGTACACATAGCTGCCTGCTACAAACTCAGAGTGTGTAGAAGGAAGACATGCTTCTCAGCTCATTCTCTGAGGCCGATGTTATCTTAATACCAAAGCCAGATGAAGAGATCACAAGAAAACCACAGACCAATATCCTTCATGAATATAGTTGCAAGAATTCTCAAAAATATTAGCAAACCGAACCTAGCAATGTGTAAAAAGGATTAAATGCTATGGCCACATGAGGTTCATCCCAGGATGGCAAGGTTGGTTTAACTTCCAAAAGATCAATTACCATCACACACTATAGAAACAAAGGACAGATCTGCATGACCATAAATGCAGAAAAAAAAATTTGAAAAATTCAACACTCATTCACGATAACAACTTTCAACCAACTAGGAATAGAAAGGAAATTCCCTAACCTGATAAAGGGCCTTTATGATAAACCCAACGCTAACAGCACAGTTGCGCTTCCCTGATGGCTAGTAAAGGATTCGCCTGCCAATGCAAGAGGCTCAGGTTTGAAGGTAGGAAGGAATTGGTGATAGGTGATAGGTAGGAAGGATAGGTGAGAAGGAAATGGCAACCCACTCCAGCATTCTTGCCTGGGAAATCCCATGGACAGAGGAACCTGGCAGGCTATAGTCCATGGGGTTGCAAAAGAGTCCGTCGCAATTTAGTGACTAAACAGTAACAGCACAGTTAATGACAAAGGACTGAATACTCCCCCCAAAATCAGGCTGTTGCTGCTGCTGCTAAGTCGTTTCAGTCGTGTCCCACTCTGTGCGACCCCATAGACGGCAGCACACCAGGCTCCCCCGTCCTGGGATTCTCCAGGCAAGACTGGAGTGGGTTGCCATTTCCTTCTCCAATGAATGGAAGTGAGATGTGAAAGGGAAGTCACTCAGTCTTGTCCAACTCTTTGTGACCCCATGGACTGCAGCCCACCAGGCTCCTCCATCCATGGGATTTTCCAGGCAAGAGTACTGGAGTGGGGTGCCATTGCCTTCTCTACCCGAAATCAAGAAAAACACAATAATGTCAGCTCTAGCTACTTCTTTCCAACATTATACTGAAGTTCTAGACTTCAGTATAATCAGGAAAGAAAAGAAATAAAAGGCATACACGTTGGGAAGAAAAAAGGAAGACTGTCTTTAATCCCAGACTTGATCTTGTAATAGAAAATTCTAAGGAATGCACTTACACATGGACTGCTAGAACTAACAAATGAATCCATCAAGGTCACAGGATACAAGCTCCAGGTACAAAAATCCGTTACATTTCCATGAATTAGCAACGAACAATGTGAAAATAAACTTCAGTAAGCAATTCCGTTCACAGCAGCATAAAAAGAATAAGAAACCTAGAAGTAAATTTAACGGAAGAAGGCCAGGTTTGTGTACTGAAAATTATAAAACACAGTAAAAAGGAAAAGAAGATGTAAAAACGTGAAGAGACATTTAATATTCATGGATTAGAACACTCAGTATTATTAAGGTGGCAGTTCTTTCCAGATTGATCTGTAGATTCAATGAAAGCCCATCAAAATTCCAGCTGGCTTTTTTTTTTTTTTTTTTGCAGAAATTGTAAATCTGATCTTAAAATTCATCTGGAAATGCAAAGGTTGCAGAAGAGCTAAAACAATTTTGGAAACAAAGAGTGACGTTAGAGTACTTAAACTTCCAGATTTTGAATCATAGGAAAAAGTTACAGTAATAAAGACAGGGTGGTACCGGCATGGGATAGACATCGATCAACGGAACATAATTGAGGGTATGGAAATAAACCCTCACACTGATGGTCAATTAGTTTTCAACCAATTCAGCAGGTGAAAGAATAATCTTTTCAACAAATGGTGCTGAGACAAGTGGGTATGCCAACACAAGCCATGTAGTCAAAGCTATGGTTTTCCAGTAGTCATGAACAGATGTGAGCGTTGGGCGATAAATAAAGCTGAGGACCAAAGAAGTGATGTTTTCAAATTGTGGTGTTTGGAGAAGAACTCTTGAGAGTCCCTTGGATTGCAAGGAGATCAAACCCGTCAATCCTAAAGGAACTCAACCCTGAATACTCATTGGAATGACTGATGCTAAAGCTGAAGCTCCAGTACTTTGGCTACCTGATGCGAAGAGCCAACTCTTGGAAAACACCCTGATGATGGGAAAGATTGAGGGCAGGAGGATAAGGGGTTGACAGAAGATGAGACCGTTGGATGACATCACTGACTCAATGGGCGTGAGTTTGAGCAAATTCTGGTAGATAGTGAAGGATAGGGAAGCCTGGAGTGCTGCAGTCCATGGGGTCATAAAGATTCTGTCACGACTTAGTGACTGAGCAATGCAGAAAGATGAAGTTAGACCTTGTCTTTACATTATATACAAAACTTAACTGAAAATGGACCATAAACCTAAATGTAAGAGCTAAAACAGTAGAAGTCTTAGAAGAAGACATATGTGCGATTCTTTGTGATCTTGTGTTAGGCAAAGATTTTTTTAGATGTGATACTAAAAGCATGATCCATAAAACAACAAAATGTATACATTGGACTAATTTAGAATTACAAGCTTTTGTTCTTCAGAAGACACCATTAAGGAGGTGAAAAGACAAACCACAAACTGGGAGAAAACGTATGCAAATTCTATATCTGGTAAAGGGCTTACATCTAGAATATATGAGAACTCTTAGAACTCAATAAGAAGACTACCCAATTTTTAAAATGGACAAGATTTTAATAGACATTTCACCAAAGAATATATAGGAATACCCAGCTAACACAGGAAGCGGAGCTCAGCATTGTTGGTCATCAGGGAAGTGCAAATCAATAGGGCGGTGAGAGACCACCTCACACCCCCTGGAGTGGCTACTCTCAGCAAGACAGATAACAGTAAGTGCTGGTGATGCTGTGGAGACGGCACTTATACACCCCTGGTGGGATCATACAGTGGTACAACTGCTACAGAAAACAACAAAGTCATTTCTTAACAATTTAAAACAAACGACCACATGACCCAGGAATTCCACTCCTAGATACCTCTGCCCAAGAGAAATAAAAACACATGTCCACACAAAGGCTTGTGTGCAAGAGTCCACAGTAACATTATTCCTCATTTCCAAACTGGAAACAGTCCAAATGTTCATCAACTTATGATAATACAAAATGTGCCATATCATACAATGGAATAGTAGTAACCAGAATAAAAAGGAACAAAATACCGATCCATGCAACATCGTGGATGAGCCTCACAAACATGATACCTGTTGAAAGAAGGCAGATGGAAGGTGCATACAGATAAAATGTCGTATGAGTCTATTTACATGAAATATCCAGAAAAAAAGCAAATATGTATAGAGCTAGAAACTAGATTAGTCCCTTAGGATAGGGTAGAAATGCAGAGTGACAGCAAATGGGCACAAGGTTTCTTGGGTGTGATGAAAACACTCGAATTAGAGACTGATAATGGTTGATTTTAGAGCTAACACCCAAAAAAGATGTCCTTTTCATTATAGGGGTCTGGAATGCAAAAGTAGGAAGTCAAAAAACACCTGGGGCAACAGGCAAATTTGGCCTTGGAGTACGGAATAAAGCAGGGCAAAAGCTAATAGAGTTTTGCCCAGAGAACACACTGGTCATAGCAAACACCCTCTTTCAACAACACAAGAGAAATGGAGATGACATCACGAGATGGTCAACACCGAAATCAGATTGATTATATTCTTTGCAGCCAAAGATGGAGAAGCTCTATACAGTCAGCAAAAACAAGACTGGGAGCTGACTCTGGCTCAGATCATGAACTCCTTATTGCCAAATTCAGGATTAAATTGAAGAAAGTAGGGGAAACCACTAGACCATTCAGGTATGACCTAAATCAAATCCCTTATGATTATACAGTGGAAGTGAGAAATAGACTTAAGGGACTAGATCTGATAGAGTGCCTAATGAACTATGAACTGAGGTTCGTGACATTGTACAAGAGATAGGGATCAAGACCATCCCCATGAAAAAGAAAGCGAAAAAGCAAAAGGGCTGTCTGGGGAGGCCTTAAAAATAGCTGTGAAAAGAAGAGAAGTGAAAAGCAAAGGAGAAAAGGAAAGATATAAGCATCTGAATGCAGAGTTCCAAAGAATAGCAAGAAGAGATAAGAAAGCCTTCCTCAGTGATCAATGCAAAGAAATAGAGGAAAACAACAGAATGGGAAAGACTAGAGATCTCTTCAAGAAAATTAGAGATACCAAGGGAACATTTCATGCAAAGATGGGCTCGATAAAGGACAGAAATGGTATGGACCTAACAGAAGCAGAAGATATCAAGAAGAGGTGGCAAGAATACACAGAAGAACTGTACAAAAAAGATATTCACGACCAAGATAATCATGAGTGATAGTGTGATTACTCATCTAGAGCCAGACATCCTGGAATGTGAAGTCAAGTGGGCCTTAGAAAGCATCACTACGAAAAAAGCTAGTGGAGGTGATGGAATTCCAGTTGAGCTCTTTCAAATCCTGAAAGATGATACTGTGAAAATGCTGCAGTCAATATGCCAGCAAATTTGGAAAACTCAGCAGTGGCCACAGAACTGGAAAAGGTCGGTTTTCATTCCAATCCCAAAGAAAGGCAATGCCAAAGAATACTCAAAACTACCACACAATTGCATTCATCTCACACGCTAGTAAAGTAATGCTCAAAATTCTCCAAGCCAGGCTTCAGCAGTACATGAACCGTGAACTTCCAGATGTTCAAGCTGGTTTTAGAAAAGGCAGAGGAACCAGAGATCAAATTGCCAACATCCGCTGGATCATGGAAAAAGCAAGAGAGTTCCAGAAAAACATCTATTTCTGCTTTATGCACTATGCCAAAGCCTTTGACTGTGTGGATCACAATAAACTGTGGAAAATTCTGAAAGAGATGGGAATACCAGACCACCTGACCTGCCTCTTGAGAAACCTATATGCAGGTCAGGAAGCAACAGTTAGAACTGGACATAAAACAACAGACTGGTTCCAAATAGGAAAAGGAGTATGTCAAGGCTGTATATTGTCACCTGCTTATTTAACTTCTATGCAGAGTACATCATGAGAAACACTGGGCTGGAAGAAGCACAAGCGGGAATCAGGATTGCTGGGAGAAATAGCGATAACCTCAGATATGCAGATGACACCACCCTTATGGCAGAAAGTGAAGAGGAACTCAAAAGCCTCTTGATGAAAGTGAAAGAGGAGAGTGAAAAAGTCGGCTTAAGCTCAACATTCAGAAAACTAAGATCATGGCTTCTGGTCCCATCACTTCATGGGAAATAGATGGGGAAACAGTGGAAACAGTGTCAGACTTTATTTTTGGGGGCTCCAAAATCACTGCAGATGGTGACTGCAGCCATGAAATTAAAAGACGCTTACTCCTTGGAAGGAAAGTTATGACCAACCTAGACAGCATATTGAAAAGCAGAGACATTACTTTGCCAACAAAGGTCTGTCTAGTCAAGGCTATGGTTTTTCCAGTGGTCATGTATGGATGTGAGAGTTGGACTGTGAAGAAAGCTGAGCGCCGAAGAATTGATGCTTTTGAACTGTGGTGTTGGAGTAGACTCTTGAGAGTCCCTTGGACTGCAAGGAGATCCAACCAGTCCATCCTAAAGGAGATCAGCCCTGGGTGTTCTTTGGAAGGACTGATCCTAAAGCTGAAACTCCAGTACTTTGGCCACCTCGTGAGAAGAGTTGACTCATTGGAAAAGACTCTGATGCTGGGAGGGATTGGGGGCAGGAGGAGAAGGGGACGACAGAGGATGAGATGGCTGGATGGCGTCACCAACTCAATGGGAATGAGTTTGAGTGAACTCCGGGAGTTGGTGGTGGACAGGGAGGCCTGGCATGCTGCAATTCATGGGGTTGCAAAGAGTTGGACATGACTGAGCGACTGAACTGAACTGAATGGTTGATTATTGAAAATCATAAGTATTAGTTGTCAACGACTCCTACTTGAACATTAAACAGTTGTCATTCCCCCACCAAAAAGTACCCTGAACATACCCTCTAAATTACTTTTCTCCAAGAAAACCTTTTGTCCTTTTCAAGTTTTGGACCCTAAATTTGTAGTTGTCATTCATACACTGCTGTATCACTTAATAAGTCTTTGGTCACATTAATATTCACAATATCTCTTTATGGAGAGATAGGGTCCTTTATTTCCCCTGCCTTTCCAGTAAATAGTTTCTCTCAATTTTGATATTCAATTTACTTATTGGTAATTTTTTATTCTGGGAGAAGAAGTTTGCCTCTCAGTATTATGCTCATAACACGTTTTCTTTATGGTGCGTGGCTGAAATTTTTCTCGCTAAGTAATTGTCCATTTATGTAATTGACGAGGTTGGTGGTAGTGCAAACAAGCATAGTTAACATTCTTAGTAAATTGGCAAGTGGTAATTGAATTTCCAGGAAATGCTATGCCCTATGTGGCTGAGCTGCAGGGTCCTCAGGTGGGTTAGGGCAGGAAAAGCTGTTTGGCTTCTGAGACCAGCAGCATTCAGCCTGCCCCGGGGAGAGGGTCAGCCTCTTTGTTGCCACATCCTGACGAAGAACATCGTAGCAACGGCACTGGCAAAGTTCTAGATTCCCTCCCCCGACTGCTCTTGGCACGTGGGTTATACAGTGAGCATCCGCTGAGGTTTTCGTATTTCAGATCACAATTCTATTTGGCCCCAAATCTTGATTTATTAAGTGCTGCCCAGTACATGTCATGCTTTTCCTTCCTTTTTTTCGTTTTTTAAAACATTCCCTTATAATATTTTCATGCTCAGAAACCTGATGGACAGATAACAGGGCAAGAACTGCAACGCATTCTAAATTGCATGGTGGTAAAAATAAGTGATTCAGAATTCAGGGAACTAATGCGAATACTTGACCCTGGGTGCACCGGATGTGTCAACGTCAGCAGGTTTATTGAGCTAATTGAAGAGAGCCCTAAGGTGAGTTTTGCCACAACTTCACGTTTGCTTTTGTTTACGGTAGGAAACTTAAGTGTTGTTAGTGAAATAAGAGATGCAGGTGAGATATGGTTTAAATAACTGAATGCACATTTTCCACCAGGGTTAATTTTAATTTTAAGCAAGAGTTGTGTTTAAAAGCTGTTTGATTTTAACTTTTAGTTTCTAAACCTGGATTCTATCCCTGGGTTGGGAAGATCCCTTGAAGAAGGGAAAGGCTACCCACTCCAGTATTCTGGCCTGGAGAATTCCGTGGGCTACAGTCCATGGGGTTGCAGAGAGTCAGACACAACTGAGCAACTTTCACTTTTCTAAATCTCACTGAGGGATGAACTTTGACATTTCCAAAAACCTTTCCTTGAATGGCAGCACTTGATACACCAGATAGAACTCCTTTTCACAGCATTTCGATAGCACTGCTAGAACCTGCCTGCCCATGCAGGAGATGTAAGAGATGCAGTTTCAATCCCTGGGTCGGGAAGATCCCCCTGGAGGAGGGCAAGGCAACCTACTCCAGTATTCTTGCCTGGAGAATCCCATGGACAGAGGAGCCTGGTGACCTACAGTCGATGGGGTCACAGAGAGTCAGACTTGACTGAAGCGACTTAGCATGAATGCATTTGAAATAAAACAACTGCTTATTGCCTCTAGTGGCACTTTTGTATTTATTTTGGTTGAAAAGTTGATACTTTTGTTATTGTTAATCCTTCTATTAAATCCTTCTATTAAAGCTAACTTTAATAGCTATTTAGCATTTTAAAATTTTAAGGACTTTGAAAAAATCGGATTAGTTTCAGATAATGCATGCCATGGACATTAGCAGAGTTTCGTTGCAATGTTTGTTAAAGACTTCTTTTTACCAGGTACAGGTTAGCTTTCAGTTTAAATACTATGGTTTGTGTGCACTCATGGTAAGTTGCTTCAGCTGTGTCTGACTCTTTGGGAACCCATGGGCTCCTGTGACCACGTGCCTCCTCTGTCCATGGGATTCTCCAGGCAGGAACACTGGAGTGGGTTGCCATGCCCTCCTCCAGAGGATCTTCCCGACGCAGGGACTGACCCACGTCTCTTACACCTCCTGCGCCGGCAGGCGGGGTCTTTACTACTAGTGCCGCCTGGGAAGCCCACCTTGTGCACATCCTAACCCACGTCACTGGGTCCTTCTTGAGCTGTTTCAGAAGTGAGTCCCGGAGTCCTTTCACCTGCAGAAACAGAGAACTGCAGCTTCTCCAGAGTTCCCCAGTGGGACACAGACTGTGCCAGCTCTTGTGCATCATCGCCTCTGCCCATCACCGCATCCCGGCATATTTTTGTTGTTCAGTTGCTCAGTCATGTATGAGTCTTTTTGACCCCATGGACTGCAGCACGCCAGGCTTCCATGTCCCTTACCGTCTCCTGAAGCTTGCTCAAACTCATGTCCATTCAGTTAGTGACGCCATGCAACCATCTCGTCCTCTATTGCCCACTTCTCCTCCTGTCCTCAATCTTTCCCAGCATTTGGGTCTTTTCCAGTGACTTGGCTCTTCCCATCAGGTGGTCAAATTATTGGGACTTCAGCTGTAGCATCAGTCCTTCCAATGAATATTCAGGGATGATTTCTTTTAGGATTGACTGCACGTAGCCATCCTTTTTCTTCTTTCTTTTTTAATCAAATCCAATTTTTTTCCTCAAAAACAAAACTGTAGACATGTGAGAGTGTGCTTTCCACGTGGCCAGCATCGTGGTCAGGGCCTGCTCTAGATCAGACCCTGTCCACCTCCGGGCTTGCAGTCCTCTAACGACTGTAGCCTCGTAGATAAAGCAGAATGTCCCAATGTGATTAACGGAGTGCCTTGTGGTCCACTCTGGCCACCTCTCACAGGGTCTCCTCGCCATCCGCCAGGTCCTCGGCCTCCCCAGGCTCCCTCCACCAACCTTAGCATCGCAGCTCCTGCCAGGATCCCCTTCCCACTCCCTCGTCCGGGGCCCTTCAGTAGGTCTCAGCCTTCCCAGCGATGCCCCGGACCCCTCTGATGAAGCCAACCTTGCAGTCTTCAGCCTCACACACCTGTTCCAGCCACGGGGCCACGTTTGTATCAGGATGTTGTTGTGCCTCTCGGAAGGCAGGGACTACTCTGTTTTCACTGTCAGAGGCACCCTCAAGCATAGTCCAGTGCTAGGCACCCTCACAAAGCAGTGTGTTGAGTGAATGTTAATACAAACAAATGGATTAGAAACATTGGAACACAGAGATGTGCAAATAGAGAAAATTAAGATCACTGCTAATTCTCACATGGAGGAATTGTGTTACGTTTTTACTCACTCTTGCGTGTTCTTCCAAACCTTTATACCTTTATACACACACACACTAGTTTATTGAGGTATAATTGATATATAAAAGTACACAATTTAATATACAGTATACAATTTGATGAGCTGGACATATGTGTGTATATATATATATATTTTCATATATGATACATATTTTATTTTAAAATGAAATATGTAATTAGTGACTTTTAAATTTATCATCAGTTAACATATTGTTAACCCTTCAGTTCAGGTCAGTAACTCAGTCGTGTCCGACTCTTTGCGACCCCATGAACTGCAGCACACCAGGCCTCCCTGTCCATCACCAATTCCCGGAGTTCACCCAAACCCACATCCATTGAGTTGGTGATGCCATCCAGGCATCTCATCCTCTGTCATCCCCTTTTCCTCCTGCCCCCAACCCCTCCCAGCATCAGAGTCTTTTCCAATGAGTCAACTTTTTGCATGAAGTGGCCAAAGTAGTGGAATTTCAGCTTTAGCATCATCCTTCCAAACAACACCCAGGACTGATCTCCTTTAGGATGGACTGGTTGGATGTCCTTGCAGTCCAAGGGACTCTCAAGAGTCTTCTCCAACACCACAATTCAAAAGCATCAATTCTTCGGCACTCAGCTTTCTTCACAGTTCAACTCTCACATCCATACATGACCATGGAAAAACCATAGCCTTGACTAGACGGACCTTTGTTGGGAAAATAATGTCTCTGCTTTTTAATATGCTATCTAGGTTGGTCATAACTTTTCTTCCAAGGATTAGTGTCAGTAAAAATTCTGCTATGTAATATTAAAAGATACAGAGTATTCCCCATTGTTATAATCTAGGTGTTCATTATTTAATTTCTAGGTGATGGATTTTTTTCACATTTGTTGTACTTTTTAAAATAAGCACAAGTTGAATGTTGTTGTCCTCATTTCCAGACGGGGGCTGGTGGGCAGACACACCTGCTCAAGGTCTAAACTCTTGGCTAGTCAGGGACAGAACCGACAGCCCAAAGTCCGTCTGCCTCCTAAGCCCCCACTGCCTTTATGAGAGACTTGTATTTATACACATTTTCTGTTTCCCAATCAGCTGCACAAAATACCTGCCTATAAAGACACCAAGATGCCTCTCTTCCTGGCTTGGGATTCAGTAAGTAAGGCTTTCCTGTGTGGCCCCAGGGTGCTACCTCCCACCCCAGGTTACAAACATGCAACTTGGTAAATATCATCTTTTTTTTCCTGGTAGGTGGAAGAAATTATTCATGACTCGATTGCTAAGAATCTATCAGCTTTCTGTAATATGCTGCAGTCATATGACCTCGGAGACACAGGACTGATTGGGCGAAATAATTTCAAGAAAATCATGCGTGTATTCTGCCCATTTTTAACAACTGAACATTTAGTAAAGTAAGTTTTCAGGTAACAGAATTAGTTCATGTCACGTTTTCCTTAAAGTCTGTTTGATAATTCTAAAGCTTTTTCTACATGTTTTCTGCCATGTTAGTAGGTAGTACTGGTAATAGCTTCTAGTTATTGAGCCTGTACTAAGCCTTGAACGTTGGTTGAGAACCTGGCACATATACTATATGATGAGTCCTCGCCACAAGTGTGTAAGGTTGTGTTACAACTCCTTTTCCGGAGTAAGGAGATGGAGGCCTGAAGAAGTTCAGTGAGTCCTTGGAGACACACAGGAGTGAGCCCTGGTGCCTGGGTCCCATTCTGGTCGCCGTGACTCCTATGGTTTTACTCTTCATACTGTTTACCTCCCAGGGCGTCTGGCTGTGACCAACCAGCCCATAAATGGTAGCCTGATTTATAGTTTATATATGTGATTTATAGTTGATTTTAGTTTAAAACTTACTTTGTGGTAGCTGAGCCGAAGCTGGAGGGGACAGGGATATTAGAGAAAGAAAAGAAGGGTGTCCTGAAGGCTCCATGGGTCCTGCCTGGTGTCTGTTCCACCCTGCAGGTGGAGGGGCTCATCCCCTGCAGCGTTCCGTCACTGCAGATGACCTTGACAACCTGCAGGCTGGAGCGGGACTCAGGCAGGATGGCGCCTGCCACAGGCCACCCTCAGAAACAGGCGGCCAGTGTTCCCCAGGGTGTGGGCAGTGATCTGGGAGATTCCTGTAGGTGGAAATTCAGTGGCATCACAAGGATGCTCTTTCAGTCCTTCCAAATGGAATGTTAAAAATCTGATTTTTTTACTTTGCTTCATATTACATTGGTTTAAATTGTTGGCCTCTCAAGTCTCCTTTCTGTGAACACTCATAGCCCCTTTTCCCCGTGGCTTATAAGGAGTGGGAGCAAGGCTTTCCCCATCAGGAGGGGCTTTTGAGAGCTTGGTGTGCTGGGCCGGCTGTTTGCGTCCATCCAGTTTACAGAACTCTTGGAGGAAGATCAGTGTGCTTGGGGCGACGGGAAGAAACAAAGCAAAGGGGAGAAGCAGGTGACAGCAAGTCCAGAGGAGGTTCTGGAGGAGCTCAGGGAGGGGCGAGGGCCTGGGCTGGGCAGCTGGCGGAGGCGGAGGCCACATGGATGCCCGTGTCTGCAGGGCTGGCTTGTGACTTTGCTGTGTGCTCAGTCCCAGGGGAGAGGGAGAGAGAGAGAGAGAGAGAGAGAGAGGGAGGGAGAGAGAGAGAGAGAGGGAGGGAGAGGGAGAGAGAGAGGGAGGGAGAGCGAGGGAGAGGGAGAGAGAGGGAGAGGGAGAGAGAGGGAGGAGCCCAGCACTGGCCGGGCGGTTCAGTTGTTCTTCCACTTGGTCTGCCACTCTGAGTGTTGCATGAGTCTCCTGCATCTGGCCATCCTGTTATGTCAATTAAAAAAAAGTGAAGTTGCTCAGTCATGTCCAACTCTTTGTGACCCCACCAGGCTCCTCCATCCATGGAATTTTCCAAGCAAGAGTACTGGAGTGGGTTGCCATTTCCTTCTCCAGGGGATCTTCCCGACCCAGGGATCGAACCTGGGTCTCCTGCATTGCAGGCAGACGCTTTACCATCTGAGCCACCAGAGAAGCCCCTGTTATATCAATCAGTTCAGTTCAGTTCAGTCTCTCAGTCGTGTCCGACTCTGCGACCCCATGAACTGCAGCACGCTAGGCCTCCCTGTCCATCACCAGCTCCCAGAGTCCACCCAAACCCATGTCCATTGTGTCAGTGATGCCATCCAACCATTTCATCCTCTGTCGTCCCCTTCTCCTCCTGTCCTCAATCCCTCCCAGCATCAGGGTCTTTTCCAATGAGTCAGCTCTCTGCATCAGGTGGCCAAAGTATTGGAGTTTCAGCTTCAACATCAGTCCTTCCAAAGAACACCCAGGACTGATCTCCTTTAGGATGGACTGGTTGGATCTCCTTGCAGTCCAGGGGACTCTCAAGAGTCTTCTCCAACACCACAGTTCAAAAGCATCAATTCTTTGGCACTCAGCTTTCTTTAATAGGTTTACAGAAATCCCTTCATTTACTGGCGGTGGTTGGGGGTAGGGGGTGCGGGGATGTCTAACATGGGGAAAAGAGATGCAGAAGCACCCAGCATGGCGTGCGAGCACCAGAGTACCATGCACACACCATTCTGGAAGCCCAGAGGGTGGGGCCAGGGCACAGAAGGCAAGCAGCTTCCCATGGACGGGAGGCTGGAACCCGGAGAAGAAAGGGAAGAGCCTTGCAAGACATGGGGCAGCAGGGGACGCTCCCGCGGGACAGGTGGGCAGGATACATGGGGAGAGCGGCAGGGGCCTGCGGCACAGGGCAGGAAGGGTGGGCGAGAAGGACGGGCACCACCCCCCCAGGGGACCGGAGTCATCAAGTAGTCAGGGTCCTCCACAGGGCCTGAGAGCCGCCAGGACGGAGGGCTCTGAAAATGCCCCTGCCCCGGTCTGCAGGCCTGCAGGATGCGGGTGCACCGAGTCCCTGTCGCCTCTGCCATTCGGCCCACAGCCGAGAAGCGGAGCTGAGGGGCAACCAGAGGCCGCGAGAGG
Source organism: Bos indicus (assembly GCF_029378745.1). NCBI lineage: Eukaryota > Metazoa > Chordata > Mammalia > Artiodactyla > Bovidae > Bos > Bos indicus. The sequence continues at coordinate 114,897,813 of NC_091764.1, read as the reverse complement.
GTCTAGCGGGGGCGAGTTGCCACGCCAGGTCTGTGCTCTGTAAACACGGCTCTGGCTCCAGGGACGGGAATGGGTGTAAGGGGGGCAAAGGGGAAGGAAGGGGCCGGAAGAAGGAGGGGCAAAGGACCGTGGGGCCGGCTGCTCCGGGCTGGTCTGGGCAGCAGAGGAACCGCCCGCTGACTCTGGACAGGGAGGCTGACGGCCGAGGGTGGAGGGGTCTCCGGGGATGCCCGGGGCTGCTCGAGAGGTGGGAGAGACAGGGCCACTGAGGAAGCAGATGGAGTTGGCCAGTCGGGGGTGAAAGCGCCAGAAAAAGGGCTGCAGGAAGACGTGGGCCTCAGAGGGGAGTCCGGGCCGGGACGAGACCCCGGAGTCCTCACACCTACCGCTTGCTCGTTTGTTTGTTCGACAAGCGCTTGTCTGGGGTCCACGGTGGACCAGCTGGCTGAGGTGAGCGGGCCTCGGGCAAGACCTGAGGCCACCACCAGGCAACCAGGGCCCCGGCTGGTCCAGCAGCAGAGGAGGCCGAGAAGCTTGGGGCGATGGGACCGGATGGGGGTGCCTGAGGCTAAGGGGGCAGGGGGCCAGCGAGGTCAGAGGTCACAAAGGAAGCAAGTGGGGTGAGCAGTTAGGTGGGGGGAGACCCAGCAGGTCCTCGGGAGGTGTGTGGAGCAGAGAGGGCAGGGTCAGGGAGGGAGTCAGCTGGCTTCACAGACAGGCTCTGGCGTGCCTGCGGGCTGGGAAAAGCGGGAGACTGCAGCCAGCATCTGCAGAGGAGAAGCAGATGGAGCCAGGGAGGGAAGAGGGGTTATGGGGATGCTGACCTAGGAGTCGCCTCTCCAGACTTCTCAACGTAGGGGGAGGCGAGATCGGTTGCTGAGGGGGGAGCTCGCCGGTGGAAAAGGAGGCTTGGGAGTTGTTAAATGTTTGCAGCGGCTTCCAAGGGCCAGCAGAGGGGAACCTCTTGAGGTCTCCATTTACTTGTCCCTAAAAGGAGGGTGTCGCCCAACGACATTCATGTTCTACCTGAGTACACTTTATTTTCTTTATATCAACTCCTCTTTTTCTGAAGTATATTAATTTTTTTTAAAAAAGGCTTTTCTTACATGTTAAAACAGCATCACTCGCTGTAAAGAGGTTACACTAAGTCTGCCTTTCATGAAAACAGTATGATTAAATCCTAATGAGATGTCTCTATCTGCCAAAGGCTCTAAGCAGAAGGCTTGCTATTGCTTTGTTAAAATGTAGGTTAATAAACAGAAAAAAATATGAGTTATGTTTGATACCACTTGAAGTAAAAGAAATGCAAATTTGCAAACGCGTGGAAAGAGCAGAAAAGAGGAGAAGGTGGTTCTCGCGTGTGTGCTGGTGGGTGTGTAAATGACAACGCCTCTTTGGAAAGCAGTTTGGTGTAACAAGGGGCTTCCCTGGTGGCTCAGATGGTGAAGAATCTGTCTGCAATGTGGGGGACCTGGGTTTGATCCCTGGGTGGGAAAGATCCCTGGAGAAGGGAATGGCTGCCCACTGCAGAATTCTTACTTGGAGAATCCCATGGACAGAGGAGTCTGGCAGGCCCCATTCTATGGGCTTGCAAAGAGTTAGACACGACGGAGTGACTGACACTTGGACTTTTTCACTTTGGTGTGGTAAGAACCACCCCCTGCCCACTTTGTTGCTGTGGTTCCTCTAGAAATACGTACCATGAGTACATGTGGAGGTTCAGGGTGTGTTTGGAAAACCACTGGCTGAACAGCCAGGAGTGTGGGTTGGGGTGGGGTGGGCAGGAGGTGAGGATGAACCCAAGCTTCTGGCTCAAGCACCTGGGGACTCAGGATCGTCATCTGAGCTGGGGGAGGCTGAGGGGGACAGTTTCTGGGGGTAGAAATCAGAAGTTTCATTTTAGACATGTTAACTTGGAAAGGAGATTGGTGGACATCTCACCACCCAGAGTGGCAGGACACTCCGTTCGCCCCCTTCTCCACCTTCCCCTGACCCCACCTCCCGGGTACTCCCCACCTGTCGCCCAGCTGCACTTTTCATGGCTCCTGTCATTTGTTTATGCTTATTACCTGTGCCACCTCCCGAGGACATAAAACGTGGAGACTGTCTCTTCCGGCTGAAGCCCCAGTACCTAGGAGTGGAAGAGTGCCTGGCTCACGGACAGGGCGAGGAAATGAATGAATGAATGGGTGAACTTTAGTGGGTTGATCATGCAGGCACCTGGATTTTTGAGATGGAAGCCTTTCTATCCCTTCTCCATTGTGTAACCAGTCTGTCTAAACTACAAAGTGAAGTTGCTCAGTCGTGTCCGACTCTTTGCGACCCCATGGACTATATGTAGCCTACGAGGCTCCTCTGTCCATGGGATTTTCCAGGCAAGAGTACTGGAGTGGGTTTCCATTTCTTTCTCCAGGGGATCTTCCCAACCCAGGGATCAAACCCGGGTCTCCTGCATTGCAGGGGCAGATGCTTTACCGTCTGAGCTACCAAGGAAGTCCTATAGAGATGATCACATTAAAACCCTGCTTGAAGCACTTGGGTGTCCTCTTGCCATTAGGAAAACACCAGCTGCTTTAACAGAATGTGGCTTCCCGGCCCCTCAGGATCCTCAAGCCCTTCTGGAACTCGGGCTCTGTAGCCAGAAGGCCTGGGTTCAAATCCCAGCTCGGCCCTGAACAAGCTGTGAACTTGGGCAAGTGCTGAGATGAGAGCTGTGGTGAGGACCAAATGAGGTGGTAGACACAAAGCCTGCCACCCAGGGTCAAGCGCACGGGGAGCTCTCATTTGCTGCAGCCATTCCCACAGGTCCTAGCTCAGCAAGGCTGATGCTGAGCTCTCTGTTGTGTCCGGGTTTTCAGATGATCTGTTCCCTCCTTTCAGAATGAGCACTTCCCCAGCCTCTTGCAGCTCCGTGAGGTGGGCTTGCTCTGCATTGGGAGCATGGAGTCTTAACCACTGGACCACCAGGGGAGTCTCAAACTAACCCATATTTAAATAATACAATTGGAAGAAATCCATCAAGTGTATACATCTCTGTGAACCCATCACAAGCTGTCAGTCCAGACACTAAACTTTTTCATCGTCCTTAAAGCTTCCTTGTGCCCTTTGCAATCCCTCTCTTCCACCCACCTGGCACCATGTCACTGCAGATGACTTGGCATTTTCTAGGATTCTCTGTAAATGCAAGCCTACAAGATGCCAGGTTTTATTCACCAAGCATAATGTCTGTGCGGCTCACTCACACTGTTCTGTGTATCCACAGTTGGTTCTTGGTCATTGCAGAGTAGGCTTCTGTTTTATGGCCTTCCCCAGCCTTGTGGATCCACTCATCTACGGATGGGCGTTTGGTTTGTTCCTAGTTTTTGCTCTTACAATGAAAGCCACAGGTATTATACAAGTCTTTGTGAAGACATACGTTTTTATTTCTTCCGGCCACGTGCCTATGGGTGGGATAGCTGGATGCTCTGATGAGTATACATTCAGTTGCCCCACAGTCTTCCAAAGTGGGAGCACCACCTCACACTCCACCAGCCATGGAGGAGACCTGTAGCCACTCACCTCCTTGCCGACACTTCATAGGCTCTGTCTTATTTCAGCTGTTCTAATGGGCGTGTTCTAATTATTTTTAAAATTCAGACTCTGCAGTAAGTTTCAGGATATTGCTTCAGGAAGAATCCTTTACAAGAAACTTTTGGCATGCCTAGGAATTAATCGCCCACCCACTGTCTCTCCAGTTTCCATGCCAAAGGGTCAACTGTTAAATGAACATCTTCAAAAAGAGGAGCAGCCACTGCCAGAGCATTCTGAGAGGTAAAACAAAACGAAAGCATGTATTAAAACCACGGTGCCTACTGCAGGATATGTTAGTTGCTCAGTCGTGTCCGAATGTTTGCAACCCCGTGGACAGTAGTCCACTGGACTGCTCCAGTCTCTTCTGTCTGTGGAATTCTACTGCAAGGTAGACAGTAAATATTTGTTGACCAAAATGGGTATTTAAGTATTTTGGGATTTAAATAAGAAAGATGGCAAATGATGAATACAGTGATTAGAGTCAGGGTGTTTTAGAGCAAGCAGAGGTCTTAGGACCATGCTGCGCTGACTTACCAGTTCTAGGACTGAAAGCGCTGAGGCCTGAGAGGAGGTCTGGGGCTGGCCTCACATTATTTGGGCTTCCGAGGTGGCGCGAGTGGTGAAGAAGCCCCTGCCTGGGTCGGGACGATACCCTGGAGGAGGAAACGGCAGCCCACTCCAGTGGAATCCCACGCACAGAGGAGCCGGCGGGCTACAGTCCATAGGGTCTCAGAGAGTTGGACACAAATGAAAGTGACTTTGCATGCTCAGGTTATTTACAAACTTAGTGGACACCCTGAGGGAAGGACCCAGGACGCTCAGCTCCCAAAGAACCCATCTGCCACTCAACTATTACCTCCCTGCAGTCACACTTACTTTTTTCCAGAGTTGTAGCTTCCTTACTGCTTATAATATTTATTGCAAGATATACTCATAACACTGGTTAACATTTTCTAACATGAATGATAGAATTACTTAAATGATTGCCAGATAGAATCGTAACAGTAAAACATACTTAGTAAATCCATTAAAAGTCAGACTGATGAATATTCTCGCCCTTCATTTTGAAAAATATAGGTTTAGTCTAATGAAAAGATATTATTGTAACTTGCTTGTTCTATAGCTTGTAATAAATCCATAAGGAAAGGTAAAATGTAGAACTAATCGGCTGACTTCACTTTGTCATATCCCCTTTAAAAAATTCTCAAGTGTAGAGCAATGGGAATATTTTAATGCTAAGGTGATGAAATTTGAATATCTGGGTACTTTAATAGTAGCTGCTTTATAGATGAGTAGAAAGATGGTATTTTAAGAGAAAGGTAAAAGATTCTATGAAGAGCTACGTCTGCCTCCCAAAAAAAGCAGTGAGAGAAGTGCTGGCAATTTAACATTTCATCAAACGTGGGCATTCCTGGAGAGCTCTTAGAGCCGACAGAAGCAGCAGGTGAGGGGCCCAAGTCCATTCTCAGGACCATCTCATGGCTATCAAAACGAGGTCTAGGAGACTGCAGGAGGGCTGGAGAGTAATTACCCTTCAAAGACACGTAGATTGTCAGACTCAGACACAGAGCACACAGCATAAGATCTGTATTATATAAATTAAATTGATTTTGCGAATCAACTTGGATCAATTGTGGACATCCCTTCCTTCCCATGGCTGTCTGATGATCTTTGATTTGGGGACCATGAAACAGCCTGTTTAATTTAAGGCTGTGTAGCAAGGCTCTGACTTTGCATTTTCCCAGTTCACTAAAGTATCCTTTCTCAGCCGTGTCTTCCCACTCACACACCAGATTCAGCCAGCTCAAAGCACAGCTGAAAACCTCAGGGGTGACGCCAGCCCCTGCCCCAAAGCTCCCCATCCGGGCCTGATGCCTTGTGCTGGGACCTCGGCCGCGGAGGGGGAGCTTTTCCTGACACAGTGAGACAGAGTGCTGGCCTGGCTCTGAAGCTACGAGCCACGGGCGTGTAGACGTCCCCAAGTCACTCCCTTGACCTCAGCGTCTGTCTGCTCGTTTGTGAAAAGGGGATGGAAAACCCCCGTGTTGTCCTGGGTTGAACCATAAGCGGGTGAGGTCTGTAGCAGGGGTCCCTAACCTCCGGGACCTCATGCCTGGTGATCTGAGGTGGAGCTGATGTATTAACAATAGAAGTGAAGTGCACAATAAGTGCAGTGAGCTTAAATCACCCCCAAAGCATCCCTCCCCCATTCCATGGAAAAACTGTCCTCCACAAAACCGGTCCGTGGTGCCAAGAAAGGTTGGGGGCTGCTGGCTTACAGAAAGCACGCTGCTGCACCTTGCCTGCTTGTGATTTTAGAGCCACGCCCGCTGAGAGCCAAGGTGCCGTGACCAGGAACATGACCAAGGATGAAGTCATTGAAAAGCTCAAAAGCTGTATACGGCAGCAGGACCCAGCATTCAGAAAACGATTTCTCGACTTCACCAAGGAGCCTAACGGCAAAATTCACACACATGACTTCAAGAAGGTAGGAGAGTAAGGTTTCTCTGCGTTTCTTCCTTTCCTGAAGGAAGTTCGGTTGTCTTACTGTGCTTGCTACCAGGCTCTAAAGGCACAAGCATTAAGTTTTTTTCAGTCAGGGTTTACTCCAGGGCAAAACGGATTCATTTCTAGGCATCTTCCGACAATGTAAAAGGATTCTTCTGGCCAAAAATGTCCTTGGCAACTTTCTTCAGAATATGCTTCTGATGTGAATGCGGCTGGGTTTTGATAGTTAACCTTTCAAAACAAAGAGTTCATCGGTGCTTTCCTTGGCCATCACTGAGGACCCGGCTCCGTGTGCGAGGTGGGGCGGTGGGGGGCGGGGCGGGGCTGCTCAGGCCCCTCCCCAGCCCTGCCAGCGAGGGGTTCCCGGGATGCTGTGATAACAGAGCTGCAGTTTGTGCCTCAAGAAAGTGAGGGAAAAAAAAAAACTGGCAGTGAAAATGGGAAGCTCAGAGTGCTGATTTGCATGTGCTTATGGGAACTGGTAAGGTTCGTGCCAGAAAGAACTCACTTTGAAGGGTTCTGCACAGACTTCTCCGGAATGAATTTGAACAATTGCTTAAAATTCCTATTATGATGCCCCTAGTTCATCATCTGCAGCTATTTTTAAGGGAAACCTTGTCTCTAATACGTAGTAGTGTCCGTGTGGACACCTTCAGAAGAAGGCAGTGAAATATATTTCCAATAAGAGAAATAATCATATTAGCAGCTGCAGTTTATCTAGTGCCTGCCCCCATGCCAAGTGCTGAAATGGGCTCTGTCCGAATCTCATTTCCAAGCTTCTCATCGGCAGCAGTGTGGAGGGTGGGTGGAGGAGGGGGCCGGCTAGTGGGGGAAGGGGGAAGGGATTAGATGGCTGTGGAAACAGTCCAGACCTCCCCTTCCCCAAGCAAGAGACACGGAAGTGGAGGATCTATGTTTGTGCGCCTAAGGGGCCCAGTGAGGAGACATGGGGCTAACGGGTAAGGGAGAGGAAAGAGTCAAGGATGGTTCCGCGAGTTCTGGCTGGGGGGACCAGGAACTGGTAACCAGCCATTGCCGGCTGACAAGAGCAGCTTCGGTGGGTAAATGGGCAGGAATCATGGAACTCTCCCAGGGCCTGGTCCCGGGTTCCACCCCGAATCACCTGGCAAATGGGGCCTCTTTGTGTTTGACTCTGATTCTTTTTTTTTTTTAATTAAAATTTTTGATTTTTGTTTGTGCTGGGTCTTCGTTGCTGCGCGGGCTTTTCTCTGATTATAGCAAGTAGCTGCTCTCCAGTTGCGGTGTGCGGGCTTCTCATTGCGCTGGCTCCTCTTGTTGTGGAGCACAGGCTTTAGGCTGCATGGACTCCAACAGTTGCAGCTCGCAGGCTGCAGAGCACAGGATCACTGGTGGTGCTCAGGCTTAGTTGCCGCATGGCCATGGCGTGCAGGATCTTCCTGGACCAGGGATCCAACCTAGGTCCCCTGCGTTGGCAGGTGGGTTCTCAACCACCAGGCCTGCAGGAAAGCCCCTGCTTCATTTCTTTATTCTGCCTGTTTATCTTCCTCCAGTAAAAACACATGCTCCAAAGGTAGACGTTTTTCTCTCTTTTGGACAGGGATGCATCCCAGTACTTGGCATGCGGTAGGGCCCAGAGGACATTTGCTGGATGAACAGGTGAACCTGAAGAGTTAACTAGAATCCCCAGGGGAGCCTGAAGGGCCACCACCTGCGGAGTGAGGCAAGCAGGCGCTTCAGAAGCCAGTTGGGATTCCTAAACATGAGGCTGGTTCCCCTCTCCACCTGGCGAACCCACCCTGGCCCCCTTCTCTGCCCCCTGCCCGTCTCTGCTTTCCGGCCAAGCGGAGGGGCAGCTGCAGCTCTGCTCTTGCTTCCCGGTGGCGTTGGCATGCTTCTCCCCTCCCTGGTTGCTGGCTTCCTGGAGACACGCCAGTGGGCGGCAGTGGGTGCGGAAGAAAACAGAAAACACCAGAGGATGGAGATGCAGGGAGAGAAGCCTGTTGTTTCAGGAGACTTAACAACCGGTTCACGGCGAACACAATTAGGGAAGTATTCTACTGGCTTCCCTCCTAGTGACTTGTTGGGTTTAACCTTTGAAAACCTCCTGTCGTGACCAGCCGTTTAACTTGAAGATCAATAATCGTGGAGTGACTTTCCACCATCTGCTGGGGACCCAGATTTCAACTCTAGAGGCTGGTAACCTCAAAGCGTTATGTAAATGTACATTTTCATTGTTAAATTATTTACCGATGAGAGTGATTCTACCACTGGTGAAGTCAGAGCTGGGAAAATCATGGGCTTATACTGTAGAAAGAAACCAGAATTTAGATTGGACATAATGCAAGTCATCCAGATGTTAAAGGTTTGGGAATACCCAACTTCAGTGGCAAGGAAACCTTTGAAACCAACTCGGCAGAGAGCTTTAAGTGTTAATGATGACTAATTCTGTAATGGGAATAATAGCAATGATAATAACCATGATGATAATGCTAACCATCGCTAGAATAGTGATGGTATCGCTACACTGACTGAGCACTTACTGCCTCTGCCAGTGTGCAGGCACTGGGGGTGTTGCTTGACAAGCACTATTTGTAACTGCCACAGGAGCCCCATGAGATATAGATCACATTATACCCACTTCACAGATGAGGAGACCAAAGCTTAGGACTTAAGATCATGGCTCAGCGTGGTTCAGCTGGTAAGCCATTCAGACACTCGAATTTGAATCCATGCCAGTCTGTATCAGCCTCAGACCCTTGCTGGGAGTGATACTGGCTTGGTGGGTGTCATACAGGCTGTGTGTGTGTGTGCTTATTAACTCAGTCATGTCCGACTCTTTGCGGCCCCATGGACTGGGGCCCTCCAGGCTCCTCTGTCCATGGGATTTTCCAGGCAAGAACACAGGAGTGGGTAGCTATTCCCTTCTCCAGGGGATCTTCTTGACTCGGCATTGAACCTGGGTTTCCCACATTGCAGACAGATTCTTTACCTTCTGAGCCACCAGGGAAGCCCATACAGGCTAGCTGGGCACAATCGATGGCAGCTTTGAGCTTGGATCTGGCCTCAGAGTGTGGTAAGGACAGTACTTTTAATAAGAATGCCCTTCACTGCTTCCTACCAGTCTGGTTGTGGGGAGGCAATGTTCTTGCCCTCTCTTCCCCCAGATCTCTGTCTTACCAGTTAGTAGGGCAGTGGCTGCATAGTCTCAAGACCAGGGCATTGGGAGTAAAGCTCTAAGTCCTGTATACCCACTTGCCCAGTTCTGTGTCCATGTACTTGTTCATCCTTTGAACACAGGCAGCGCTTTGTCGTTGGCTTGAATACCTTGCAAACCATCACTTGTAAAAATCACTACAGATAGTGACTGCAGCCATGAAATTAAAAGACGCTTGCTCCTTGGAAGAAAAGCTGTGACCAACCTAGACAGCATATTCAAAAGCAGAGACATTACTTTGCCGACAAAGGTTCCATCTAGTCAAAGGTATGGTTTTTCCAGTAGTCACGTACGGATGTGAGAGTTTAGAACATAAAGAAAGCTGAGTGCCAAAGAATTGATGTTTTTGAACTGTGGTGTTGGAGAAGACTCTTGAGAGTCCCTTGGACTGCAAGGAGATCCAACCAGTCCATCCTAAAGGAGATCAGTCCTGGGTGTTCATTGGAAGGACTGATGCTGAAGCTGAAACTCCAATACTTTGACCACCTGATGCGAAGAACCGACTCACTGGAAAAGACCCTGATGCTGGGAAAGATTGAAGGCAGGAGGAGAAGGGGACGACAGAGGATGAGATGGTTGGATGGCATCACTGATACAATGGACGTGAGTCTGAGCAACCTCCAGGAGTTGGTGATGGACAGGGAAGCCTAGCATGCTGCAGTCCATGGGGTCACAAAGAGTCGGACACGACCAAGTGACTGAACTGAACTGAATACCTTGCACTCTAAATTAGAAGTCTGATTTATTCTTAGCAGCCATCACCTTCCCTATGGTTAGAGGCAGGAGGTGATGGGCTATACAGGTCCTCTTAGGAGAGACCCATGAGAACAGAATCCAGAGCCAGGTGGGAGCTGACAGGTCACTGCGTCCCTGCATGGTCATCACTGAGACTGTTATTGTTTTCACCTCCCGGGTCAGGCGGCTTTTGTCTGTTATGCAAACTCTTATTTGTTAACTGGTAATTGAACTTTCCCCCTTTTCTGTCTTGAGTGTTGGAGATATCAGAGTTTCTGGTTAGTGTAAGATAACCAGGGACCCCACACTGAGTTGAGAGCCCTGATAGAGGCAGAGCTACTGGGGTTTTCATGAACTCAGTGTGTTTTTCATGGTCAAGTATGCAATTTCCACTGTGGGAGGGAAAAGGACTCTTCTTTCTGGAATTGTACTAGCCTCGTCTTTGTATTTCACATCAAGCATTAAATCATTGTTCACAACAACCCTATGACACATATTCTGTCTCTCAGGAAACCCCCCTCTTCTGCTTCGTTGCTCTGGCCTCTGCACCACAAATCCTGTGACTTCAATGTGTTTTCAAATGTGCCAATTTATTTAAATAATGAGTCAAGAACTTGTAATGTTGCAGAAAACCATTTTTGAATTTTAGGATGATCTAGAATCTTTATATTCCTTCTCTGGATACATTTTCCCCCTTTCCATATCCTTCTTTGCTGAATTAGCAGCAAACCCCCAAAACAGTAGCTTAAATTTTTAAAGTGGCTATTTTTCTCCTGTAAGAGAGGAGTCCGAGGTTGTTGCCATAGGGTCAGTGCAGCCACTCTACATTGTCTTCAGAAAGCCAGGTTGCTTCTAGCTTCTTACTCTTCCAGTCTTATCCTCATGTATACAAGATAGCTGCTGGAGCACCAGCTATCACACACATGTTTCAGGCATAAAGAAAGGAAAAAGGGAAGGGCAAAGGCTTGAGCCAGAGAAGTCTTTCTTTCTTAAAGGGCTTTTTTGGAAGCTCTTCAAACTTAACATTTTGTTATAATGTATCATAAGCTTCCACTTACATGCACACTTTTTGGCTGGGTACATTACTACCTCCAGAAAAAGCAAGGTCCTGCTCCTATGGGAGAAGGAGAGAATACACATTAGGCAGGCAAATACAACAGTCTCTGCCATCCTTTCTCTTGGTAAATGTTGTGAGGGTGCCTGTTCCACACTTGCAATAGGACTAAGCCACATGGAGACATGGATAAAGCAGAAGCTTCATTGCTTGGGACTAGTGACCCACGGGGAACATAAAGTGACTAAACACCCAAGGACACATAAGTCAAGATTAGTCTAATTGAGTAATTAGACTAATTGAGCTATTCCATCCATCAGGAATTTGAGGGCAGCTCTACAATTCTGGTTCCCTGTAATTGGCTGTTCCTAATGGGAAATTGTTATTCTTCATCCTCAGTAAATACACTGAACATTGTTCAGCACGCTGTTATTCTTAGTCCTGTTTCTGGAGTCCCAGCAGAGGCCCCAGCAACAGACACAGGCTGCAGAGCTCATCAGCCAACACACACAGAGCCCCCAAGACGTGGATTAGGGAAGCCAGAGTCTGTAACAGCCCAGCCCATTGTCCCAGATTCTTAGCAGCCTTGGCCCTTTACTTCTGCACCTTCCTGAAGGCAAAGATATCTCACCTTGCTTAGCAGGAGGTGAGCTTTCTCACTTCCTCCTAGCAGAGTACTTTAAGCCCTCTGGGTGCTGGTCACACTCACATATCTGGGGAACGGGCACCCACCCCACTCACTGCCATCAATTCCTAATCCCACACAGTCTTCTCCATCTAGGGACAGGGACCCTGGTTAAACCAAGCCCCACAAACACCCTTGAGCATCTCTTGGCTGTTCCTTACCACTTCCTAATCTTACACATGTTTCAAGGAGGTGAACCAGTTGTGTGTTGGAGGTCCCTCACATCTTCAGTTTTGTTGCTCCAAGCTCCACACACCCATCAAAAGTCTATATTTATTTCTCTATCTTCCAGCAATAATTCTCTTGACAGATGCCAAACCTAGAGCCTCTCGGCACCTGGCCATGCCCAAACTGGCCAGTTCTCCAGGGCTGGGCAGCTGCAGACCCTCAGTGTCGATGGACCGCACCTCTAGGGCTTCGTTTTTGTCTCTGTGTTCTCAGGGTCTTCCTCCCTGTCGGGCCTTTGTCTCCTAAGTGTGGAGATTTGGATCGTCCTTTTTTAAGTTTTCAGTTCAGGTCATTAGAGTCCAGCCCTGGCCTGTTGCAGAGATCAGCACATGTCTGGAAGGGGGAGCCAGACATGCTCTGAGCCTGCCCCCTCCAACTTCACCACTCTAGCACCATGTTACTAGTGAACGCTCTGCTGGAGTGGCTCTCCGTCTGGCCCAAACCTATTTCTCAGTCCAAAGTCCACTCCCAGAGGCGTCAGCTGTTCCCAGGGGAAATGCAATTGCCTCCCCTCAGTTTGACACTGAAAGTGTGAAAGTGAAAGTCGCTAAGTCCTGTCTGGCTCTGAATACTGATGTGGGTAGCCTTTGCCTTCTCCAGGGGATCTTCCCAACCCAGAGATCGAACCCAGGTCTCCCGCATTGCGGGCAGATTCTTTACCAGCTGAGCCACAAGGGAAGCCCAAGAATACTGCAGTGGGTAGCCTTTCCCTTCTCCAGGGGGTCTTCCCAACTCAGAGATCGAACCCAGGTCTCCCACATTGCAGGCTGATTCTTTACCAGCTGAGCTATCAGGGAAGCCCTTGACATTGAAAGGTGAGTCCTTTCCACCTTGGGATTTTGGTCCCTTGAAACCTCATGGCTTTTGCAGCTTTCTGATGCCTTTTTGTTATTTTTACTCGATTTTTTCTAATTGTTTTCGTTGGGAATATTTGCTTGCTGTGAATTGCTTGATCCTACCCAAATGCAGAAGTTGAGATCTGTCAGTTTTCTCTTTTCAAAGTAACAACTTTATTTGACTTTTTTTTTTTTCTCTTATATAATTTGTTTTATATTTCTTTATTTCTGCTGTTACCTCCATTATTTTCTTCCTTTTACCTGCTAGGGATTTAATTTGCTTTTCTTTTTCTAATTTCTTGAGATAGAATGTTAGATCATTGCTTTCCAGCCTTTCTCTCTCTAATATATGAACTGATGGCTATCCATTGTCCTCTAGGTGCGGTCTTAGCCGCGTGGTACAGGTTTCAGTATACTGTGTTTTCATTGTCATTCGGTTCAACATGTTTTATAATTTCTGTTGTGATTTCTTCTTTTTTTCAATTGTTTACTGTTTAATTTCCACACAGTTGATATTTTCTAGTTTATCTCTTATTATTGATTTTAAAATTGATTCCATTGTGATCAGAGAATAGATTTTAAAGTCCACATGCATCGAACCTATAGTCCTCTGCTCTAATAGCTGAGCTATCAAAGGGTGTGATTTTTAAGTCTAAATCACTTCAACTGATCCTTCTAAATATGCTGAGGCTTGGATTATGACCCAGTATAGAGACAATTTTGGTAAATGTCCCAGAAACACTTGAAAACGATGTGTACTCCATCACGGACCTTTAGTTTTCTAAGTAGGTCAACCAAGTTGATTTTATTAATTGTGTTTTTCAGACCTTTTGTCTCCTTATCAATTTTTTGCCTGCTCATCCCATTAGCTATTGAGAGAAATGTGTTGAGGTCTCCCAACTGATTGTGGATTTGTCTAGTGAGATCCTGTTTAGTTCTGTTGATTGTTGCCTTGTTCACTTTGAAGCTAAATTTTTGGGTACACATAGACTCAGAATTGCTGAAGCTTCCTGTGAATTGTCTTCTTTATCATTATGACATGACTCTCTTGATATAGAGTGATGCTACTTGCCTTCAAGTCTATTTTAGACAGATAATAATATAGTTACTTCAGCTTTCTTTTGATTCATGTTAGCATAGCATATTTTTTCCTATCCTTTTACTTCAAATTTCCTGGGTGCTTATATTTAAATTGTCTCACATGGACAGCATATAGCTGATATTTTAAAAAACAGACTGTGACAGCCTTAGTCTTGTTCTTGCAGTAGTCACTTCATTTTACATTTAATTACTGATAGAGTTGATTTTACTGGAGAAGGAACTAGCAACCCACTCCAGTATTCTTGCCTGGGAAACCCCATGGACAGAGAAGCCTGGTGGGTACAGTTCATGGGGTCACAGAGAGTTGGACATGACTGAGCACATAAGCACACAGAGTTGATTTTATATCTATGAATATCATCTTACTATTTTTTTTTCTGTTTGACCCAACTGTTCCATGTATTCTTTGCTTTCCTATCTTACCTTCTTTTAGATTATTTAACTATTTCTACCATTCCGTTTTCCCCTCTATCAGCCTACTGGTGTGTATGTTCTTCTGTCAGACTTTAGAGGCTGCCCGAGAGATTTGATATGAATCCTTGTCTTATTGTATGTACTTAAATATGCTGTTATTTTTACCACTTCTCTAGCAAGGCTAGATATAAAAATAATTTCATTCACCCCTTCCTATCTTTTATGTTACTATTGTCATGCATTTAAATTTTACCTCGATGCTGAATCCCATGGGATGCTATTTTTATGGTAAATAAGATATCATATGTATCTGTATGTTTACCTTTGCTATTTCTTTCCATCTTGTATTTTTGTATGCTTGCGCCTGGACTAATTTTTTCAATTAATTTATTGCTATTATGTTTAGCTAGAATGGCTCTTCACTGCTGTGCATGGGCTTTCTCTAGTTGCGGTGCTTGGGCTTCTCACTGTGGGGGGCTTCTCTCGTGTGGTGCATGGGCTCCAGAGCACACGGGCTTCAGTGCTTATGGTACACAGGCTTAGTTGCCCTGTGGCGTGTGAACACTCCAACAACAAAATCAACCACCCAGCCAAAAAAACTCCCTTCTAGCCTGTAGTCTTCAAAGATTTTTTTAAAAAGGCAGAGGAACCAGAGATGAAATTGCCAACATCTGTTGGATCATTGAAAAAACAAGAGAGTTCCAGAAAAACATCTACTTCTGCTTTACTGATTATGCCAAAGCCTTTGACTGTGTGGATCACAATAAACTGTGGAAAATTCTTCAAGAGGTGGGAATACCAGACCACCTGACCTGCCTCCTGAGAAATCTGTGTGCAGGTCAAGAAGCAACAGTCAGAACTGTACATGGAACAACAGACTGGTTCCAAATTGGGAAAGGAGTACATCAAGACTATATATTGTCACCCTGCTTATTTAATTTATATGCAGAGTACATTATGCACAGTGCCAGGCTGGATGAAGCACAAGCTGGAATCAAGAGTATATCAATAACCTCAGATATGCAGATGATATCAACCTTATGGCAGAAAGTAAAGAAGAACTAAAGAGCCTCTCAATGAAAGTGAAAGAGGAGAGTGAAAAAGTTGGCTTAAAACTCAACATTCAGAAAACCAAGATCATGGCATCTGGTCCCATCACTTCATGGCAAATAGATGGGAAAACAATAGAAACAGTGACAGACTTAATTTTGGGGGGCTCCAAAATCACTGCAGATGGTGACTGCAGCCATGAAATGAAAAGACACTTACTCCTTAGAAGAGAACCTATGACCAACCTTGACAGCATAGTAAAAAGCAGAGACATCTTTACTTTGCCAACAAAGGTCTATCTAGTTAAAGCTATGGTTTTTCCAGTGGTCATGTATGGATATGAGAGCTGGACTGTAAAGAAAGCTGAGCGCAGAAGAATTGATGCTTTTGAACTGTGGTGCTGGAGAAGACTCTTGAGAGTCCCTTGGACTGCCAGGAGATCCAACCAGTCCATCCTAAAGGAAATCAGTCCTGAATATTCATTGGAAAGATTGATGCTGACACTCCAGTACTTTGACCACCTGATGCAAAAAACTGACTACTTGGAAAAGACCCTGATGCTGGGAAAGATTGAGGGCAGAAGGAGAAGGGGACAACAGAGGATGAGATGGTTGGATGACTTCATCGTCTCGATGGACATGAGTCTGAGCAGGCTCCGGGAGTTGGTGATGGACAGGGAGGCCTGGCATGCTGCAGTCCATGGGGTCGCGGCGAGTCAGACACGACTGAGCGACTGCACTGAACTGAACTGATGCCTGTGTGCTGTCACTCCAGTCGTGTCCTACCCCTTGCGACCCCATGGACTGTAACCCGCCAGGCTCCTCTGTCCATGGGATTCTCCAGGCAAGAATACTGGAGCGGGTTGCCATTTCCTATCCAAGGGATCCTCCTGACCCAGGGATTTAACCTGCCTCTCCTGTGTCTCCTGCTTTAGTAGGTGGATTCTTTATTACTGAGCCACTGGGGAGCTCTTCTAACTCAGAGAATGGGCTACTCTTTGAGCCCTCATCCCTGAGAAGTCCTGAACTCTGTCTAACCTTAGTTTCCTCAGGACTCAAAAAGGTAACCCCCCCAAAAAAAATCCCTTCAGCTTTTCTGAGGTTTTCTGCTTTGATTCCTTAGCCTTCTGTCAGTCCCCACCCATGGCTTCTGAATTCAGCAAGTGCCTCGAGGGGAACACTGACAGTATCAGGGTCTTCTGTTTCCCCTTCTCACCAGGAAGCTGAGAAGTGAAGCCTCTGATTCTGGTCTCTGCAGTCCCACGCACTCTGCGTGTCTCTCTCTCTCTGCTGGTAGTGACCGCCTACCTGGGCCTTCGGCCCCGGTCCTGAACCCTGGCTCTGCTCCCAGAATGGGTCTGTGACCTCCTTCTCTTCCGAGTTCTGAGGCTCCCCCTCCACTCCGACTTGTGTCCCTTTGAGCCCTTGTTGTCTCAGAAAGCCTTCTTCAGCGATCAATGCAAAGAAATAGAGGAAAACAACAGAATGGGAAAGACTAGGGATCTCTTCAAAAAAATCAGAGATACCAAAGGAACATTCCATGCAAAGATGAGCTCGATAAAGGACAGAAATGGTATGGACCTAACAGAAGCAGAATATATTCAGAAAAGATGGCAAGAATACACAGAAGAACTGTACAAAAAAGATCTTCACGACCCAGATAATCACGATGGTGTGATCACTGACCTAGAGCCAGACATCCTGGAATGTGAAGTCAAGTGGGCCTTAGAAATCATCACTACGAACAAAGCTACTGGAGGTGATGGAATTCCAGTTGAGCTCTTTCAAATCCTGAAAGATGATGCTGTGAAAGTGCTTCACTCAATATGCCAGCAAATTTGGAAAACTCAGCAGTGGCCACAGGACTGGAAAAGGTCAGTTTTCATTCCAATCCCAAAGAAAGGCAATGCCAAAGAATGCTCAAACTACCACACAATTGCACTCATCTCACACGCTAGTAAAGTAATGCTCAAAATTCTCCAAGCCAGGCTTCAGCAATATGTGAACCGTGAACTTCCTGATGTTCAAGCTGGTTTTAGAAAAGGCAGAGGAACCAGAGATCAAATTGCCAACATCCTCTGGATCATGGAAAAAGCAAGAGAGTTCCAGAAAAACATCTATTTCTGCTTTATTGACTATGCCAAAGCCTTTGACTGTGTGGATCACAATAAACTGTGGAAAATTCTGAAAGAGATGGGAATACCAGACCACCTGATCTGCCTCTTGAGAAATTTGTATGCAAGTCAGGAAGCAACAGTTAGAACTAGACATGGAACAACAGACTGGTTCCAAATAGGAAAAGGAGTTCGTCAAGGCTGTATATTGTCACCCTGTTTATTTAACTTATATGCAGAGTACATCATGAGAAACGCTGGACTGGAAGAAACACAAGCTGGACTCAAGATTGCCGGGAGAAATATTAATCACCTCAGATATGCAGATGACACCACCCTTATGGCAGAAAGTGAAGAGGAACTCAAAAGCCTCTTGATGAAAGTGAACGTGGAGAGTGAAAAAGTTGGCTTAAAGCTCAACATTCAGAAAACGAAGATCATGGCATTTGGTCCCACCACTTCATGGGAAATAGATGGGGAAACAGTGGAAACAGTGTCAGACTTTCTTTTTCTGGGCTCCAAAATCACTGCAGATGGTGACTGCAGCCATGAAATTAAAAGAGGCTTACTCCTTGGAAGGAAGGTTATAACCAACCTAGATAGCATATTGAAAAGCAGAGACATTACTTTGCCAACAAAGGTCTGTCTAGTCAAGGCTATGGTTTTTCCAGTGGTCATGTATGGATGTGAGAGTTGGACTGTGAAGAAGGCTGAGCGCCAAAGAATTGATGCTTTTGAACTGTGGTGTTGGAGAAGACTCTTGAGAGTCCCTTGGACTGCAAGGAGATCCAACCAGTCCATTCTGAAGGAGATCAGCCCTGGGATTTCTTTGGAAGGAATGATGCTAAAGCTGAAACTCCAGTACTTTGGCCACCTCATGCGAAGAGTTGACTCATTGGAAAAGACTCTGATGCTGGGAGGGATTGGGGGCAGGAGGAGAAGGGGACGACAGAGGGTGAGATGGCTGGATGGCATCACTGACTTGATGGACGTGGGTCTGGGTGAACTCCGGGAGTTGGTGATGGACAGGGCGGCCTGGTGTGCTGCGATTCATGGGGTCACAAAGAGTCGGACACGACTGAGCGACTGATCTGATCTGATCTGTCTCAGCAGCTGTCTGTATGTCAGACAGATGTTTTGCTGTCTTTTGTCTGGCTTTCTGTTTGTTCTCAGTGGAAGCAAAGAACTGCAAGCTGAACAGCAACCCTTCCCTTTTTGATGGGCATTCATTTCTTTTTCTCTCTTTCCCCTCTTCAAACAGTCATTATTTATGTATCTCTATGTACTGATGCTTTCATCTCCATGGAACGGATTCCCTGGGGTAGGATTGCTTAATCTGACCCCAGCCTATAGTCTGACCCACCCCTGCCTCTGCCCTCACCCCGCCCCCACCCCACCCCAGCCCCTGGCTGCCACAGCTCTTCCCTAACACTCTGGTTTGCATCAGCTCCAGCCTGGTTCTCTCCCCCAGCCCCCTGCAGCCCTGCCCTCCTCCCTGAGGTGGACCTGCTACTTGGGCAGTTACCTGTGTCCTTTTTATTCTCTGCCCTGTCCCAAGCATCTGAAACAGGGCGCAGCGTAAAGTAAGTACTCAGTATTCTTGGAATGAACCCAGTCAATTTTGGAGCATTGGAGAATTGCGTTTTAAAACTCTGCCTACGGCCATACCACCCTGTATGCACCTGATCTCGTCTCAAAGGCTGACTCTGAGCCACACTCAAAGTCTCAAAGTGAAAAGCTTTGAGTCAAAGCTCAGTCATGTCCGACTCTTTGAGTCCATGGAATTCTCCAGACCAGAATCCCGGAGTGGGTGCCGGGAGTCAAATCCCAGCTCTGTTGCCTAACAACTGTGTGACCCTGGGCAGACGTCTCCGTGCCTCAGTTTCCTTATCCCTCAGCGGAGATCGTTTTCGTAGCTACCTCGTAGGATAGTCTGTGTCAGTCGCTCAGTCATGCTGGACTCTGCGACCCCATGGACCACAGCCCACCAAGCTCCTCGGTCTGTGGGATTTTCCAGGCAAGGATACTGGAGTGGTTTGCCATTTCCTTCTCCAGGGATTGTAGGATAGTGATAAGGATTAAATGAGCCAATACGCGTGTAGTCGTTTCCTAGGAATTTGTAACAAATCACCACAAACTGGGTGGCTGGGACCACAGAAATCTCTTCTCTCACAGTGCTGGGGCCAGAAGCCTGAAACCCGGGCGTCGCAGAGTCCTGCAGCCTGCCACGGTTTCTCTGTGTGAGGGCCCTTCCCTGCCGACTCTGGCTCCCAGCCTTGCTGGCTTGGCGGTCCCTGGCTGCCCTCGGCTTGCTAAGCTGCCCTCACACTGACCTCTGGCCTCTTGCTTGTGTCTGAGACTTCACCTGTGTTGTCCTCACTCTCCAGAGTCCCTTCTTTTCATAAGGACTCCAGTCCTTGGACTTGGGCTCACCCCTAATCCAGCGTGTGCGTGCGTGCCTGCTCAGTCACTCAGTCACGTCTGACCCTTTGTGACCCCATGGGCTGTAGCCCGCCAGGCTCCTCTGTCCATGGAATTTTCTAAGCAAGAATCCTGGAGTGGGTTTCCATTTCCTCCTCCAGGAGATCTTCCCGACCCAAGGATCAAACCTGTGTCTCCTGCATCGGCAGAGGGATTCTTTACCGGTGAGCCATCGGGGAAGCCCAGTCTAGTATGACCTCATGGGAACTCGATTACATCTGCAAAGACCTTGTTTTCATTAAGGTCACATGTGCAGGAAACTGGGTTAAGATTTAAGCATATCTTTCTGGGGACACAAGCAACTCAATAGCGTAGGTTAACCCTTTCAGTGGAGCCTGGCACCCGAGGGCAGGGTTTCGATCTTTGCTCACCTTTGAGTTCCTGATGGCTTGAATAGTGTCTCCAATATAGGTGTCCCCCAATAGCTCTTGAATTAATTAATAATGTATTAGCTCTCTGTCTTCCGCACTACAAATATATTTATAAAACCTATCATTCGTCTCTTTGTTTTATTATATCTTTTGCCATTAAAGTGTTTTAAGATTTTTGTACAACCCAATATATCTATATTCCATTCTTTTTTCCTCTTTTTTTTTCATTAAAGATAAATTCTAGTCTTGCTTAATAAGTTTCCATTCTTCCCTGGTCCCTCCGGGTCTCCCTCTCATACTTTACAGATAATCTAGACTTTCTTGTGAGAATTTTTTACTGCTTTACTTTTTAAATATGAATTCCTAATCCATATGGAGTTAATTTTTTTTGTACTGTATAAAATGAGGCTCTTCTATATTTTCCCTGTGTCGTTTGTGAAATTCTCATTATACTAGGGCATACATCTGAAAATTCTCATTTTGTTGCACAGTTCTATACATCTTTTTCTATATCAATGTAATTTTTTTATTTTAGTAAAACAGATCTTTCCTTATTTTTTCCTTTTTGTATTTTCTTGGCTACTCTCAGGCCAGATTTAAATCTTTCCATATAAACTCTATCCATATAGAGTTACCTCCCAAATGCATTATTAAGATCATAATTGGACTTGCGTTAAGTTTATATGTTAAAAACGTATCTGCTTTTGAAATTGAGAAGGGAGAAATAAAGTCAGGCCCAGAGGCGGGTGTGGCCGCCCAGTGGCAGCTCCTCCCGCCGCCTTGACCTTGTGCTCGGCTTTGGGCCCCGTGGTTTGTCTTCACCTGCCCTTTGAACAACAGACATGATTCCGGGACTGAAGAACAGTCTCCTCTGAAGGAGAAATGGCTTGTCCGCTTTCAGCTGCAGTCTTCACAGCTTGTTACCAAAGTGCCGGATTCATTTGCCCGTGGAATGTGCGAAGATTTTACACGTGTGCAAAACAGCACTCTACGTTCTGGGGGCTTGCCTCCAAGGTTAGACGTGTCTGGTCCATTTGCAAGTCACCCCGGGAACCTCCTTGTTACTGGAAGCTGTCAGGTCACCTTGTCTTTTATTCTTTTACAATTTCTGAAGGTCGCGTTTAGGCTCAGCATTTTTTTCACTCTGAGCCTTAAACACAATTTTAGTCTTGTTGTTCTAGGGGGATAATATAGTTTAAAAAACTCCACTAAACCAAATCATATTGTCACTGTTTTCATTGTCATCATCACGCCTGCATCAGGAAAGGAGAGAAAAAGCCCCACTGGTTTACAGCTTGGTGACTGCGGTTATCAAACCCTCAGTGTGTCTCGAAGGTCCAGAAGATGGGGGGATAGATTGTTTTTGGAAGCATTTTCAGCACCATCACCCATGGGTTGGGTGGAACTGGATCTGGACCAGGGATCTCCCCTAAGGGCTAAGCGTGTCTAGATTTGGGAGAGTGGTTGGATTGTGATAGTGGTATCTTTCTAGAGGTCATAGCATTGCCACCAAATATACAGGATCCATGGACTCACGGAGCTGGAAAGGACCTCAGAGTTCATGCACTTGCTGTCCTTCACCCCCTCTTCATGGCCCTCCCTCTCTGCTCTCCAGTACCTCAGGGGGTACTTACCCAGTGCTGCTGGACGCGGAGTGTGGCTGAGATAGCCTAAGCAGCAGCTGTGGGTCCAGCATGGCCTTGGGCTCCAGCGATCGGCTGTTAGAAGAACTTCCCCGGGGCAGCTGCTGTCCCATCCGCGTGGTCCCCAGAGTGAATGCACGTGAAACGGGCCTACAGCCACCCTGCAGACTGAACCAGGAACCTCCCGCCAAGGCCATCTTAAATGAGCCAAACTGCGCTTGAGCCACAGACCCACTGGTTCAAGGACAAATGTTTGTTTTGTCATTGGCCACCGCATTTTGGATGATTGTTACGCGGTAGCTGGCTCACAGAGCCTCTGTCCCTGCTGTCAACCTGCCCCAAACATCTGGGCCACAAAGCCTCACGGAGCACCCAGACCCGGTCTCAGCCATGTCCTCCCAGACTGCCGGGCAGCTCGCTGCAGTGGGGAGTGGTGAGTCTAGACTCAGCCACAGCGCTGGGCTATTTGTCACGGTTACTGAGCATCCCTGGGCAGTACCCCCACTGGAGTTACTCACGTGTCTCTGTGCTCAAGCCCAGCCCCGGGGACAGGTGCTGGTGTCTCTGGGCTCCAGGCTCCTCATCTGTATGTAAGTGAACCTGTAAATGCCGCAGCTGACACGCTCCAGGCTCTCCCACCGCGGAGTCAGGAGACAGTGATATCTCATGGTGTCAGGCCCACATGCGTTCAAGCCTTTGCTCCACCACTCACAGCGGCTCTTTCTGGCAAACGGTTGTTTTTACTTAGCCGTCCTAAAGTTTGATCTCCTCCTTTGTAGGATGGACTTGGTCCTATTTCTGTTGAGGAGCTGTTGCTCTGCTTAAAAAAGGCTAGTGTGTGGAAGTCACTTAGTAACATGACCGCACCTGGTATATCTTCAGTCAGTTCTCTTTCTCGGTGACACTTGTGAAGCGTCCATTACCCCCTGGAGTCCTGTTTGCTGCTCTGAAGTCGGCCCTGGGTCTTGTCATTGGGCCGTTGATGCTGGGACTGTGCTCGAGACGCTCCCCAGCTTCAGATCCCACTTCTGAGTCCCTGTCTCCAGAACAGTCCCTGCCATCGGTGTCCTTACACCAGGACACTGAGATGCTCGGTGTCCTTTATCTGAGATGCTCCACACCCTGGGAGCGTCCTTCATTCTTCACGATATTCCTGTCACATGAGAAACTAAAAGGAAACCCGTCACTTGAACGGCACTCGGAACAGGCAACAGCCTCTCAAACTGAATGCACTGTGGCCTCTGTGGGCGGCAGCACCGTGATTGCCTCTCAGGTGGGTTTGCATCAGCTGTGAACACCCTGCTTGCTGGGGCCACGTGGACAGTCAGATTGTGTGCCTGAATATTCACGGAAACATTTGCCAAAAGAGTTTCGGCTTTCTATCTGAGTACACATCTGATCTGAAAGTTCCGTACTCTTTTCCAGCCTTGGTGCTCTAATCCCTCATAGCAGATTTGCGTGTGATCAGGTCGTCTTGACGACTGAATTCTCTGATTGTTTCTACCCTCTGATGACTGAGGCAGCTAAGGGTTGGGAGGGGCTGGAAGAGCAGAAATTCTTGGGATAGGGAATGGAGGGTGGGGAGATAGAGTAAGTCTGAAATTCTAGAGAAGCTTTTTTTTTTGCCTGTTTCATTTTAACTATGAATGTGTATTTCAAGAAGTTGAAGTGATATTATTCATTAAAAATAAAACCCAGAACCTTCATTGGTTCCTTCACAAGTAACAGGTGGGAGAATCTCCAGGTGGGGAGGAATGGCTGAACTAGCAGTCTCCAGGTCTGTGCACCCGACTTCTGCCTTCACTTTGCATCTTGGTCTTTAAGTCTCTGGCTTCTGTGTAAGCTGGAGTGTAAACACGAGTCTTTCCCTTGGTCCCCCAGACTGACAGTTTGCAGAGAACATGACTAAGTGCAGGGTTAAGGGAGGAACCTAAAGATCATGGCTGACCGGGCACCAGAGCCGTGCACCTTTGCAAGTCTGAAGCTTCTGTAGTTCAGGTCTCAAGGACAAGTCAACCTTGCAGTTCCAAGCCCGCCTCCCTTTCCTCCTGCTTCCTTGTGTCTGCCTCCCGGGACAATGTCTTCTTGTCCTGCCTAGCAGTATTCTGGGTAGTCTAGCTACTACCTAGCCAAGGCTAGATGACCACTTGCCACTCATATCTGCCTCACGTGGACTCTCTCACATCAGGTGAAAGGTTCACCCCGACGTGCAGTAGGAGTTGGGCTTCCCAAGTGGCACTAGTGGTAAAAGAACCCACCTGCC
The DNA here is from genome assembly GCF_029378745.1 of Bos indicus. Taxonomy (NCBI): domain Eukaryota; kingdom Metazoa; phylum Chordata; class Mammalia; order Artiodactyla; family Bovidae; genus Bos; species Bos indicus. The sequence continues at coordinate 114,873,565 of NC_091764.1, read as the reverse complement.
AGTGCAGGAGATGTAAGAAGCATGGGTTTGGTCGCGGGGTCAGGAAGATCCCCTGGAAAAGGGGCATGACAACCCTCTCCAGTATTCGTGCCTGGAAAATTCCATAGAGGAGTCTGGTGGGCTGTAATCCACTGGGGTCACAAAGAACTGGACACAAATGAAGCGGCTTAGCACGTAACAGGAGTTGGGAGAGCATTCAGGGTTCCCCTACGCTGGCGCCCCTGCCTCCTCTTGTCATTCGGCATTTGCTGAGCACCTACTGTATGCCCTGGGGGTACAGAGGTGGAAAATAAGTGCTGGTGACTTCTCCATCCAACAGGCGTTTATTTGTCGAGTGCCTGAGGGACTGCTTACAACAGAAGCAAGCGGAGGGGCTGTGGACACTCAAAAAAGAGCATTATCGCTGCAGGTGGGCGGCTGGGAAGGCGTTTGCTGTGCTGGTCCGAGCTGTGATCGCATCAGGGAGTTCTGCTTCTCCTGTGAGTGAATCAGCTGCTACTAGACCAACTTTCCTAGAGACGTAACTGTGAACGCTGGACAATGTTAAACGAGTCAGTAAATTAATGAATAAATAGCTAAATAAAGTACCCGAAGGTCCTGGAGAATGAAACTAAGCAACCAGATTCTGGAGAGGAGTCAACTCTTGGAAATGGAAATAGCATGGGGAAATGTTCCCATGTTTTCAGCTTCTCATCTGAGTGAAGGCTGAAGTTGGTGCCACATAAGGTAGATAAAGTACTGATAGAAAACCAGCAGCCTTTCCAGCCTGAAGAACCAGAGGGCAGAGGGAGGTCCGAGTGACTGATGCCACTGGGGAATAAAGGGAGATTTCTGTAGAGGACAGAGCCAGAATGTAGATGCCTTAAGCTCTGTTTATAAATTTTCCCCAAATCTCTGGCTGACCCCGATGATACAAAAGCAGGGCAGACTGCTAGGAGCCTGGCTCAGGATAAAAGAGCCAAACTGAGATTTAAACTGCTGCCCAGCAGACAGAGTGCAACCAAGTCTACTGCGTACTCAAACAGGTAAACAAAATGTAACAGGATCTAGAACCTCCACACACCACAATATTCATAGTGTCCAGGAAGCCCACCCAACCTTACTCAACATATGGAGAAATAGGGAAGTGTGACCTTTCTCAAGAGCAAAGACTCTGAGATGATCCAGATGTTAGACTTAGCACTTGAAATTTTTAACCATTAAAACTATGCTCAGTCATGCAAAGGAAAGTATACTCATAACGAATGAAAACACAGGAAATCTCAGCAGAGAAGTAGAATTTATGAAAAAAGCCAAATGGACATTCTAGAACTAAAGAATAAAATATCTGAAATAAAAATTCACCAAGAAAAATTTACCAGATGGGCTTAACCACAGAATGGAGATAACAAGAGAAGAGTCAGGGAACTTGAAGACACATCAACCGAAGTTACACAAACTGAAGAAGAGAAAGGAAAAGATTCGAAAAGAAAAAGGACAGCAGTTGAGGGATGTGTGAAATCACATCAGGTCTCACATGGATATAATCGGAGTCACAGAAGGAAGAAGACATATGTGGTAATGGCTGAAATTTCCCAATTTTTTGTTGAAAAGTTTACATGTGTAAATTCAAGAAACACAGAAAACCCCCAGTAGGATAAATATAAAGAACAAAATCGTAGATAAACTGAAAACCAAAATCAAAGAGATAGACCTCAAAGCAGCACGCGAAAGACAGCATGGTAAAAGGGGAACGATGATTTGAAAGACCGTCACCTCGTATCAGAAATGATGGTGGCCAGAGAACAGTGGGACAGAAACTTCACCCTGCTGAAAGGACAGCGGAAACTAAAACCAACAGAAACCCCTCACCCAAGAATTTACATCCAGTGCAATCTCCTTTAAGAATGAAGGTGAGATAAAGGTGTTTTCAGATGAAAAAGCAAACGGAGATCATTCACTGCAAACAGGTCTTCACTCTAAGAAGTGCTGAAGGAAGTTCTCCGGACTGAAGGAATTCGATACCATAGATGGAGACTCAGATGATCACGAAGGAAGAAAAAACATGGGAAATGGTCCAATTTTACTCTTCAGTTAAATATAAAAGGCTATTGTTTCTCAGTTAAAAATGCATTTGAGTGCTTAAAGCAGATGTTTTAACCTTGTCTTGTGGGGCATAGATGTAAAAAAATGAGAGCTCTGGCTCGAAGGACAGGGCAGCGTAGGAATCTCCATGGTTGCAAGATTCCCACATTTCGGGTGGCATGCTTCAGTATTACTGAATAGACTGTGAGAAATTAAGGTTGTCTCTTCTACCCCCTAGATTCAGCCACCACAAAAGCGATGCCCCAGTCACGGCCAACAAGTGTTCCTCACACAGAGACTAGTGTAGGTTTCCCCAAAGCAAAGGCCGCTGTGCAAGAGCAGGACTTGGAAAAGCTGAGTCACTCAGTCACCGTCCAGTTACTGGGCACCTACCAGGGCACCCCTGTCTTCACTGGGGGAGCCCGGCAAGGATTCCTCAGAATGGTGGTGTGCGCTCATAAAGAAGCAGTCCCCGATCAAAGTGGTGTCCCAGGAACGGCAGAAGTGACGATTCGGAGAGTCAGGACGTGCCAGTCACAGTTCGTTCTTCTTTGAGGAACTTTCCTAAGGAAAACGCCTCCTAGGAAAGACCAAAGGACAAGACTTCAGTGTGTTTAACCACGTGACGGTCGGTTTTATACATGTTGCAGTTTAGCCCTACATTGTGTTATAAATCGCCTCCACGGGTTGCGATAAATCTAGTTGATCGGTGGCCCTATTCATCCCAGGAATGAGTGGCGCAAGGGGAGGCTTGAGAGACGCTCATGTTGGTGAACACCTCGCGCCTCTCTGGGCACTGCGCTCCTGCGCACTGCATGTTCGGTGGCACTCTGTGCCCTTCGGGGATGGCACGCCTACAACCTCAGGACAGGCTGCCTATGGCACGCCCAGCCTCCCCAGGCTTCTCACCCCTCCAGGCTGTGGAAACATTTGCCTACAGACATTTTCTTACCATCCATTACATATGTTTTTATGAAAGGACTGAGCAGGAGGAATTTGCAATGAATAATTCATGTGTAATTGTTTTGAAAACATAAAGTTATTTTTTTTTCAAAGAAAGCCACCGACCTCTCCATTTCAGAGCTCCCGCTGCTGAGGGCTGTCTGAATGCTTGCCCCGTCCCGAGCTGGGACAGACTCCCGCGCAGAGCGGGGCGGGCGGGTGTATGTGCAGATGGCGCAGAGCCGCCAGAGTCCCCAGCCACGCACTCTGCCCAGGTCCCCAGGCGGGCCCTCGGGGTAGTCTGGGCATCCAGCACTGCTCCCCGCCTCCGCCGAGCCCCCAGGCAACACCGTAACACCTGCATCCCCCCTTCCTTTCTCTCTGCTCCCAGTCCTGCACCAAGCCCGACCCGCAGCCTGTTTACTTCAACACGCACACAAGCCCAGCCACGGCCAGGGCCTGACCAACTGGGCAGGTGCAAACGCAGCGAGCCACAGTCACACTCAGCTCATTACTCACATAGATGGCCAGAGAGGCCCGCTCCCGGGTCCTGGCCCACACGCTGGAAAGGGGAGCACAAAGCAGGAGCCGGTGGCTGCCCTGCTGCTGTGAGCACCTTGGTGCTGCTAAGTGGGTCTATATTTTACTGCTCTAGCCTGCGGTGGCCGGGGCGGAAGGCGCCACCTGTCAGACCCCGGGAACCGAGGAGAATCTGTCTCCTGACGGCCTCCTGGGACACGGGGAATGGCAGGTGGCCTCGTACCCACTCATTGGCAGCTCCCCCTCTCGGGTGTCCCGAGGGCATCGCGAGGTGTTCTGTGGAGACCAGGTCAGCCTCTGCCTATTGGTCTGCTTGGATCCGTGTAGGGGGCCAGCACCCCACAGAAGAGCTCTTCCCCCACTCGCTACTGGTATTCCTGTCTGTTTCCACATGCTCTCTTTGTCTGGAGGCCAGTGGCCTTTCCCAGCAGTGGCTCTCACCACAGCGGTCAAGAAGAAGAACTGAGTTTGGATCCCAGGTTTGTCCCTACCTAATCATGTGTCTGGGGCAACTCTCACAGCCTCAGTTTCTGCATCTTTAAAATGGAGTTAGTAAGAGTGCTTTTCTCACAGCTTAAATGAGATGTTAATACCTGTAGAGACCTCAGGACAATGCCTGGCATGTAATAGGCATCGTTCAGTCGCTCAGTCATGTCTGACTCTTTGCGACCCTGTAGACTGCAGCACACCAGGCTTCCTTGTTCTTCACCATCTCCCAGAGCTTGCTCATACTCATGTCCATTGAGCTGGTGATGCCATCCAACTGTCTTATCCTCTGTTGTCCTCTTCTCCTCCTACCTTCATCTTTCGCTGCATCAGTATCTTTTCCAATGAGTTGGCTCTTTGAATCAGGTGGCCAAAGTATTGGAGCTTCAGCTTCACCATCAGCCCTTCCAATGAATATTCAGGACTGATTTCCTTTAGGATGGACTGGTTGGATCTCCTTGCAGTCCAAGAGACTCTCAAGAGTCCTCTCCAACACTACAGTTCAAAAGCATCAATTCTTTGGTGCTCAGCTTTCTTTATGGTCCAACTCCCACATTCATACATGACCACTGGAAAAACCGTAGCTTTGACTATATGGACCTTTGTTGGCAAAGTAATGTCTCTGCTTTTTACTATGCTGTCTAGGTTGGTCATAGCTTTTCTTCCAAGGAGCAAGTGTCTTAATTTCATGGCTGAAGTCACCATCTGCAGTGATTTTGCAGTCCGAGAAAATAAAGTCTGTCACTGTTTCCATTGTTTCCCCATCTATTTGCCATGAAGTGATGGGACCGGACGCCATGATCTCAGTTTTCTGAATGTTGAGTTTTAAGTCAGCTATTTCACTCTCCTCTTTTACCTTTATCAGGAGGCTCTTTAGTTCCTCTTCCATTTCTGCCAAAAGGGTGGTGTCATCTGCATATCTGAGGTTACTGATAAGCACTGCTAAATCATGGCGATGGTGATGGTGATGGTGGTGATGGTGGTGATGGTGATGGTGGTGATGGTGATGGTGGTGATGGTGGTGGTGGTGGTGGTGATGTTGGTGGTGATGGTGGTGATGATGGTGATGGTGGTGATGGTGGTAATGGTGATGATGGTGGTGATGGTGATGGTGGTGGTGATGATGGTGATGGTGGTGGTGATGGTGATGGTGGTGATGGTGGTAATAGTGATGGTGGTGGTGGTGGTGGTGGTGGTGATGATGGTGGTGGTGATGGTGGTGGTGATGGTGGTGATGGTGGTAATGGTGATGATGGTGGTGATGGTGATGGTGGTGGTGATGATGGTGATGGTGGTGGTGATGGTGATGGTGGTGATGGTGGTGGTGGTGGTGGTGGTGGTGGTGGTGGTGGTGATGTTGGTGGTGATGGTGGTGATGGTGGTGATGGTGGTAATGGTGATGATGGTGGTGATGGTGATGGTGGTGGTGATGATGGTGATGGTGGTGGTGATGGTGATGGTGGTGATGGTGGTAATAGTGATGGTGGTGGTGGTGGTGGTGGTGGTGATGATGGTGGTGGTGATGGTGGTGGTGATGGTGGTGATGGTGGTAATAGTGATGGTGGTGGTGGTGGTGGTGGTGATGATGGTGATGGTGATGATGGTCATGGTGATGATGGGTTCTATCTCATCCCATCCTCCTGCTCCCTCCCCCCCATTCAGCTTCCTCCACAGAATGCAGTCTGTGTAGCACTGACCCCACTATTCTTCTGCTCTCTACCTTCTGGCTTCCTGTGCCACCACAGCCCCTGATCAGCACCATGTCTTATCTTGTCTGTGTGTTCCCCACCCCGCAACACTCAGGCAGAGCCTTTATTCTAACCCATCTCCATACAGCCTTCCTGTGTCCGTCCTGGGAGAGTCCAGTCATCCTGGGTATCTTTGGTCCTTAGATGCACAGACACATTTTGAATTATGATTCAGTGTCCTTTTCTGGAAGGAAAGCCATGTTTTCTCATTTAAATTGTGAACACTTCGCAAGAGGCAGGGGTGCTGTCTTCTGTCCCGCTTCTGGCATCCCTTCGGGGGCATTCACCTCCGGGCAGGTAGCTTTGTCCAGGTTGCTGACTAACTGGCTCTCAGCAAAGGGCTGCCAACGTCACCTGCCCCTAGAACAGCCCAGACCATCAGTTCCTCCTGGGCAGAGTCATCTAGGGGATTCTGCTTCCGTCTGCAATGCAGGGAAGTATGTGTTCTCAGTTGCTGCACCCCCAGCCCCTACCTGCCACCCACACAAAAGAGAGACCGTAGGTCAACAGTAGGTTATGTGTGGTGGAGTGAAGGGATCCTGGGTAACTTTCAGTGAGTGGATCACACAAGGAGAGGAAAGCAGGTGTCCGTGGATCCCCCACAAAAAGCATAGTAACTTATAGTTTAAACTGATGAAACTCCGATCAAAATTCTAGTTTTCTGTCCTCAAATCCCCTTGCTTTACTCTACTCTGTTCGTGTTTCCTGGCATGTATGTGAATATATATGAACCTAACTTTTGAAACTCGAAAGCTGCTGCTGTCACAGCAAATGTGAATTTGGACACCTGGACGGTACAGCCAGTGACAAGGCTTGCAGCGATGCCTGCAGCCTGCGTGCCAGGCTGACCAAAGCCAGGTTGGGCCAGGTTGGGAGCCCGCCTGCACTTTTGTTCTCTCACTCAACCAACCAGCCTTGCCCAGGGCCCCAGCCCCAGGACACCCAGCCCTGCCCGTGGGAAGCTGGGGGTGGGAGCAGACAAGTAACAACCAGGCTGGCCCGCAGAGGCCGTGGTGATGAGCTCGTCGCAGGGCTGGAGGGCTCAGCCAGCAAAGACCCGAAACCACCTAACAACCTTTCCCCTTCACTTGTCTTCCTTGTCAGGTCCTAGAAGATTATGGAATGCCCATGGATGACGATCAGTACGCTCTGTTGACCACAAAATTAGGATATAAGAAAGAAGGGATGAGTTATCTTGATTTTGCAGCGGGATTCGAAGGTAGCTAACAGCCAAGTACAAACCCGGCTCCCACGCAGGGCCCCACGGGTCCTTCCGCATGGGGCCCCAAGGCCACTGGGGTTGAAGTAGTGTGAGCTGAGATGTGGAAATCACATGCGTCCTAAGACTGAAACAGACACTCTTGTTTAATTTTATCCGTGTTTCGGCCTTTTTTTTTTTTTACCCCCACTCAGCTGCACTGTGAGTGCCAAATTTTGTCTGGCAGAGCCTTCTACAAATAGTAAGCGCACAAATGGTTTCTAAAATTGACTCCCAAGCCTGTGCTCCTCCAGTCATACCTCGCGTCCTCTAAGGTCTTCCTCCTAAAAGTAGATGCTGGTTATCGGTCATCAGAGCCACCTGTGCACCAGCGGGGACTGTGTCCTTCCTGGACCCAGAGGTGCTGAAAGATTCAGTGACTTGGCCCAGATCCACTGGCCCTGTCCCTCCCCTCCCCCTGCCCCGCAGGGTTGTCAGGGGACTCATGGTCCACAGTGCAGTCTGCTCAGCGCCTGGGTCCTCCCATTTGCCCCTTGCCCCTGTTCTGCTCTCCCAGCCACACACCCGGCAGATGGACGACCAGCACGCTTCTCAGCTTCTCAGCCCTTGTCGTCTCTCTCCTCCCTTGTCTCCACTCTTACTGAAGTTTAGATGGACAAATAAGCCCTCCGGAAAAGCTGCAGAAATCCCGTGTATATATCCACGAGTCCACAGATTATATGAAAGCACTGCAGGCTGGACAGGGCAGAACCCAGACCCCTACTTGCTTTGTGCTGTCCTCCCCCGGGGTTGGTCTGAGCGAAGACTGGATAGTGCAGTGGTCTCACTCAAGGAGCTGGCAGCCGTGACTCCTCGCCAGGAAAGAGGAAGGTCCCATCCAGCGCCCCCACCAGATATCATTTGCTGATCCTAAAGGAGAGAGGTCCTGCAACCTGCTACCCCAAAGACAACATGAGAAGCTGTGGAATTTTAGGATTTTGACACTTTGTTTGGCTATACGCTTTGACTTTTTGAGGCAATAAAAAGAAAGGAACCCGCATTTATCTTAGTGAGTGCTTCCGGTGCCCTGGTGCATCCATCACTGAGGCAAGGAAATCAGGGGCCTAGAGTGAGCAGTGACTTCCTGAGGTTCCAGAGCAGGGGGCCTGTCACGAGTGGGCACCTCGCCCTGCAGCTTCCTCTCTTCCCCCTCTCCCCAACTCCTCTGTCCCCTATCAGTCCCCCCAACACATGGCCAGATGCTGGAGGTGGGGAGATGGAGGCTCCAGGCCATGGGGGTTGGGGGTGGGCAAGGCAGAGGGGATCAGGCACCAGGGGGAGATGTTATCCACTAGGCATAGCAAACCCGGGGTGGAGAGGCCACTCCAGACCCAGGTGCAGGCGAGGCAGAGGTCAGGTTCAAGGCTGGACTAAAGGCTGCCCGTGAGTTCCAGAGGCCCTGTCTGCCATTCACCCCTCAGACCACATCAGGGAGGGGGTTACAGCATGTGTAGAGAGTTGCGTCCTAAACCAAGTCCGAGGTTGCAGCCTGGCTTTAGAGAAGGCCACATTCAAGTCATTGCAACTTCAGGGAAATGGGCTGGTTTTTAAGTTGAGGTTACACTTCCTTCCTCCGTTTCAGGGAAGAGAGAGATGGCCTCATTCAGTCATCAACCTGCTGGAAGCCAGTGGGCCTGCGTTAGCAGCCCGTGAGCTCTGTGACCTCGGGGCACTTGGACCCCTATGTCCTCGTCTGTAGAATGGACATAGTAATAGGTCTCCTTGTGCATAAACCAGGCTCAAGGAGAGACTCTGCCTCTTAGAGCCATGGAAAGGGCCAAGGTTTGTCCAGAAGGTGTCTGGAGGCCTCCAGTCTAACATCCAGCACAGACGTGGGCAGAACCTGCTCCGTGACTGAATTACACGTTCCTGCGTTGAGGACCTGATTCTAGGAAACAGAACGGGCAGGAATCCTCCTTCTCTGCCTCTGGTAATGAAGGGATAGACAAGCAGGATGTGATCCCTGCCCTAGAGCAAGGACGGAGGAGCCAGACGTGGGAACGCATCAAGCGAGAGGGTGGCCCCGATGGTCTGAGGACAAGCTTTTCTTGTGGTGACAGGGACATTTCTAAGATCAGAACAGAGTTCAAGCCATGTTCTGTCACAGAGTCGTAGTACTGTCAAGAGTTCTAACAGGACTGGGGACCAAAGAAGTTAAGCATTGAGATAGAAGTACAGAGGTGCGCCCACCACTAACAGAAGCCTCCTGATTCACTGTTTCAGATCCTAAGATGAACGAGCCAGAAGTGACCCCACCCCAGACTCCAGTTCTTCCCAAAGGTGATGTGGACAGCTTCTTTGTCACTGCTGAAGAGTGCCTGAGACAGTTCCCCCGGAGACTGAAGGAGTTCTTCCGGGTAAATCACGACCTCCCTGCTGCCTGCCTTATCTGGACCCAGCCCCCCGCCCCATCCTCCTCTCTGTTCAGCCACAGCAGGTATGAGCCCTGCAGCCCCAGAGCTCTCCTTCCTAGACCCAGACTTGCCCCTTCTCCCCTTCCGGGGAAGGGACTTAACTCTGCAATCCCCTCCCCTCCCTTGTTGACACTCTGCTAGGCCTGCCTTCTGCCCCTCAAAGACATTGGAGAAGTAAGGAGACCCTCCTCACAAGACAGGGAGGGGCGGGAAGTCATGACAACCTGAGTTACAGCGAATTTAGGGTCCTTTCAGCCATCCTATCCACTCCTCTCCTGCGCTCACCAAACAGGCTTTGTGCCTTTTCATGTCATAAGCCAGACTCTCTGCTGAAAGCTGGGGCTGAAAACTGGGAGCCCTGCTCAGGGAGCTCAGTCCAGCCCAAGACAGATGGTCAACAGACATTTCAGACACATTGTGACTGGCTGTCATAGAGGGACTGGTACATCTGTGGGGGCTCAAGGAAAACCATTAAGGAGGGCTTCCTGGAGGAGGTGACCCCCAAACGGAATCTTAAACCCTTAGCATGTGCTGGCCAGGAAAAGAAAGGAGCAAAAAATAGAAGAGTGGGCTTATTCAAGGTGGGTGGCAGACAGGCCATGGGCTTTTGGGAAAGCTCCCAGCTCTGCATGACTGAGGCATGGGTTGCATGCAGAAGTTGTAATGAAAAAGATGGGGGAAATAGCAGCCATTCAAACACAGAGGCAGGGGCAGAATGACCTCAACTGTTTTTGTGTTGAGAAGTAAAGTGAAAGTGAAAGTAGTCAGTAGTGTCTGACTCTTTGCGACCCCATGGACTATACAGTTCATGGAATTCTCCAGGCCAGAACACTGGAGTGGATAGCCGTTCCCTTCTCCAGGGGATCTTCCCAACCCAGGAATCGAACCCAGGTCTCCTGCATTGAAGGCGGATTCTTTACGAGCTGAGCCACAAGGGAAGTAAAAGAGGATCATTAAAGTGGGAAAGAAGATCAGTTTGATAAACTGACCATTTAGCTTCAAAATGGGGCAGAGGACCAGTGTGTGGAGACCCCAGGGTGAGGAGACCCCAGGGTGTGGAGACCCCGGGGAGTGGAGACCCCAAGGTGAGGAGACCCAGGGCGTGGAGACGCCAGTGTGAGGAGACCCCAGGGTGAGGGGAGCCTGGGGCATGGAGACTCCAGGGTGAAGAGACCCCAGGGTGAGGGGAGCCTGGGGCGTGGAGACCCCAGGGTGAGGGGAGCCTGGGGCGTGGAGACCCCAGGGTGAGGAAACTCCAGGATGTGGAGATGCCAGGGTGAAGAGACCCCAGGGTGAGAAGACTCCTGGGCATGGAGATGCCAGGGTGTGGAGAACACAGGCTGAGGAGACCCCAGGGTGAGGAGACCCCAGGGCATGGAGACGCCAGGGTGAGGACACTCCAGGGTGAGGAGACCCCAGGGCGAGGAGACGCCAGGGTGAGGAGACCCCGGGGCATGGAGACCCCAGAGTGAGGAGACCCTGGGGCGTGGAGATGCCAGGGTGTGGAGACCCCAGGGCATGGAGACCCCGGGGCATGGAGACCCCAGGGTGAGGAGACCCCAGGGCATGGAGACGCCAGGGTGAGGAGACCCAAGGGTGAGGAGACCCCAGGGTGAGGAGACCCCAGGGCGTGGAGACGCCAGGGTGTAGAGACTCCAGGGTGAGGAGACCCCAGGGTGAGGAGACGCCAGGGTGAGGAGACCCCAGGGTGAGGAGACCCCAGGGCGTGGAGACGCCAGGGTGTAGAGACTCCAGGGTGAGGAGACCCCAGGGTGAGGAGACGCCAGGGTGTAGAGACTCCAGGGTGAGGAGACCCCAGGGTGAGGAGACGCCAGGGTGAGGAGACCCTGGGGTGAGGAGACCCCGGGGTGAGGAGACCCCAGGGCGTGGAGACGCCAGGGTGTAGAGACTCCAGGGTGAGGAGACCCCAGGGTGAGGAGACGCCAGGGTGAGGAGACCCTGGGGTGAGGAGACCCCAGGGCGTGGAGACGCCAGGGTGAGGAGACCCTGGGGTGTAGAGATGCCAGGGTGTGGAGAACCCAGGCTGAGGAGACCCCAGGGTGGGGAGACCCCAGAGCATGGAGACCCCAGGGCAAGAAGACCCTAGGGTGTGGAGACCCCAGGGTGAGGAGAGCCCAGGGTGAGGAGACCCCAGGGTGAGGAGACCCCAGGGCATGGAGACGCCAGGGTGAGGAGACCCAAGGGTGAGGAGACCCCAGGGTGAGGAGACCCCAGGGCGTGGAGACGCCAGGGTGTAGAGACTCCAGGGTGAGGAGACCCCAGGGTGAGGAGACGCCAGGGTGAGGAGACCCCAGGGCGTGGAGACGCCAGGGTGTAGAGACTCCAGGGTGAGGAGACCCCAGGGTGAGGAGACCCCAGGGTGAGGAGACCCCAGGGCGTGGAGACGCCAGGGTGTAGAGACTCCAGGGTGAGGAGACCCCAGGGTGAGGAGACCCCAGGGTGAGGAGACCCCAGGGCGTGGAGACGCCAGGGTGTAGAGACTCCAGGGTGAGGAGACCCCAGGGTGAGGAGACGCCAGGGTGAGGAGACCCTGGGGTGAGGAGACCCCAGGGCGTGGAGACGCCAGGGTGTAGAGACTCCAGGGTGAGGAGACCCCAGGGTGAGGAGACGCCAGGGTGAGGAGACGCCAGGGTGAGGAGACCCTGGGGTGAGGAGACCCCAGGGCGTGGAGACACCAGGGTGAGGAGACCCTGGGGTGTAGAGATGCCAGGGTGTGGAGAACCCAGGCTGAGGAGACCCCAGGGTGGGGAGACCCCAGAGCATGGAGACCCCAGGGCAAGAAGACCCTAGGGTGTGGAGACCCCAGGTTGTGGAGACCCCAGGGTGAGGAGAGCCCAGGGTGAGGAGACCCCAGGGTGAGGAGACCCCAGGGCGTGGAGACCCCAGGGTGAGGAGACTCCAGGGTGAGGAGACGCCAGGGTGAGGAGACCCCAAGGTGAGGAGACTCCAGGGTGAGGAGACCCCAGGGTGAGGAGACTCCAGGGTGAGGAGACCCCAGGGCATGGAGACCCCTGGGTGAGGAGACCCCAGGGCATGGAGACGCCAGGGTGAGGCAACCTCAGGGTGAGGAGACCCCAGGGCATGGAGACCCCTGGGTGAAGAGACCCCTGGGTGAGGAGACGCCAGGGTGAGGAGACCCCAGGATGTGGAGACCCTAGGGCGTGGAGACCCCAGGTCATGGAGACCCTGGGGCATGGAGACACCGAGGCGTGGAGACCCCAGGGTGAAGAGACCCCAGGGTAAGGAGTCCCTGGGGCATGGAGATGCCAGGGTGAGGAGACCCTGGGGAATGGAGACCCTGGGGCATGGAGACCACAGCTCATGGAGACCCTAGGATGAGGAGACCCTGGAGCGTGGAGACGCCAAGGTGAGAAGACCCCACGGTGAGGAGACCCCGGGGCGTGGAGACCCCAGGGTGAGGAGACCCTGGGACGTGGAGACCCCGAGGTGTGGAGACCCCAGAGTGTGTAGGCACAAACACCTCAGCAGACGAAACAATGTTGAGTCCAGGGGAGGGGAGGTGTGGAGCTCCCTGTGGTTAGAGCCAGCCCCCAGGAGCAGGGCAGCCAGTTTACTGTGCTTGAAACATCTTCCCGGCACAGATTGCCAATTGGAGGTTCATTTTGGTTATTACCGAGCTCCCATTTTACAATAGACACACTTATGATTATGGCACCCCACTCCAGTACTCTTGCCTGGAAAATCCCATGGATGGAGGAGCCTGGTGCAGGCTGCAGTCCATGGGGTCGCTGAGGGTTGGACACGACTGAGAGACTTCACTTTCATTTTTCACTTTCATGCATTGGAGAAGGAAATGGCAACCCACTCCAGTGTTCTTGCCTGGAGAATCCCAGGGACGGGGGATCCTGGTGGGCTGCCTTCTATGGGGTCGCACAGAGTTGGACACAACTGAAGTGACTTAGCAGCAGCAGCATATGTATGCTTCAGCCACTGTTTTCGCTTCACCATTTGTCTTGAATGCCTGACCCTGCAGAGTGGTCTCCACACGTTGCTCTGCTCAGGGCGGCCCCTGTCTCTCAGAATGAGCCGGGGTCCTGCCTGGTTGGCTGTAGCCCCTTTCTTAGGCATCTCGACGCCCCCCGCCCTGACCCTGGGTCATGCTCCGGCCAGCGCCCTTCCTCCCCTTGCGTCCTCGCACATTCTGCTGCTTTCCCCGGATTGTGGTCTGAGCCGCTGAAGGAAGGCGCTGCCACTTCTTGAGCTGGAAGGCCCCGGAGGATGAGCTGGGGGCCAGGAGTTTGATTTGGGCCTTGCTCACGCTGACGTCCAAGGGGAGATGCTGCAAAGCCTTTAGAGACACGCGTCTGGCCGCTGTGTGAGGGCTGGGAGCTGTGACGTGGAGGGAGTCCGAGGCAGAGACAGGCCCGTGGTCCCAGTGGGTGGTGCCCCCGGGGACGAGGCTGCTGGATGGTGGCACCTCTGAGGGGCAGGGGCAGCCCTTGATGTCGGCTCCCACTGTAGTTAACGTAACGATTGCACAAGTTGGTGAAGTGATTGCATACTTTGGTGAGTGAATAAGTGAGTACAAGTAGGTCTTCCACAAAACCCCAGCTGGTTTTAATTTCACACCTGAGTCAAAGCAAGTCTTGCTTTATGTGACCTCTATGGAGGGTCCTAGGATACGGAGGTGCAGGCAGGTCCCCCAGAGTGGCCGGAGAGACCCCAGGCGGGGCCGTGTGAGGTGCTGGTGGGACCGGGGGTGGGGATGACAGCCGCAGCGGCTGCACTCCAAGCCCGAGACACAGGGAGCCAGAGTCCATGGAGCGGGGGTGTTGGCCCAGATGGACCCAATTCAGATCCCACTGCTGGGCGCTCGCTGTCCGACCTCCGGCAACAGTAATAGTAACAAACAGCGTTTTAGACCCTAATTGGACTTACCCATCCGCTCCTAAGCGCTTCGCCTGCTTGGCATAGTCCTCACGATGACCCCGTAGGCAGTGAGTCTGTCCTCCTCTGTGATGGGTGAGAAGCCTGGCAGGGTTCAGTCTCTTTCCTCAGTCACTCTGCTAGTACCGGGCAGAGCCGGGCTTGGAAACTGGGCAGCCTGCCCCCTGGATGTGCCCTGAGCCCCCCAGCCCGGCTGCAGCCTCAGGTTCCCTGCCGGCCTCTGTTCCCTCACCTGCAAAGTGGGAGTCACCGCAGCGCGACCTGCAGACGCAGAGGCAGGGCTCAGGCAGGCGGGCTGGGCCTTCATTTCAGCCCAGGCATCAAACCAGGGCCCATCCTCTGGGCAGCTCCTTGGCAGAGTTCAGCTCAGCGCGGGTTCCCCTGTAGACAGCAGCCGCCTTTCTGAAAGGCGCTGCCATTTCCAAAAGCCGTGTTAAAAACATCGAGGACCAGATTTTTATGTGCTGGAAAGCTCCAGCATACTCGGTCTTCACTTCCGATATTGGAAGTACCACTCGCAGAAGGCAAAGGAACAGGAGGGAAAGAAAAGCTGCTCCAGTCCCTTTCCTGAGCTCTGAGCGCTGAAAGAGGGCGCCTGAGGACAGAGTTCATCATTGGCCTGGGAAAGCAAACCATGGCAAGGGTACTCCCGGGGCAGGGAAATCTCCAAAAAATGCCACAGCTGAAGCACGGCCCTTCCCTCTTGCTGGGGATGAGTCCACAGCGCAGGGCGGGAGTGGCAGTGGGGGGGCGGGGAGGGCGGCCCCAGGTTTCGGCGGCCGGGCTGTGACGCTGTGTCCCGGCTCCAGGACCCGTACGCCGCCTTCTTTAAGATGGATACAGACAGGGACGGCGTCCTCACCATGCACGACCTCCACCGCCTGCTGCAGCACCTGCTCTTCAACCTGAAGGATGAGGAGTTCGAGCGCCTCCTGGGCCTTCTCGGCCTGAGGCTCAGCATCACGTTAAACTTCCGGGAGTTTCGGAACCTGTGCGAGAAGAGGTCGTTCAGTGCGGATGACGACGCGCCCCAGAGACTGCCCAGGTAAGAGGCCAGCGCGGGGCGGCGTCCATGCGGGCTCCACACGGTGCCGAGGGCCGGGGCTAGGGGCGGGGCAGCTGCCGTCCCCGATCTGTTCACTCTGTCTTTTCCTTAGTTCAAGAAAAGCCACTCTCAGGGTCACACGCTCAGTGTAGAAAGACTAGGAAATGCAGAGAAAGGTGAGAAGATACACTTGATCTGGGCGCCCGTGAGCATCGTTTTTTTTTTGTTTTTTTTTTTGTACTTCCCTGTGCGTCATCCCAGTCTGGTTAATTTACACGTAAATACACATGTGTACTTGTACGTTCTCTTTGTTATGAACCCAGGGCCAGGTAGATACGCGTGTCGCTCAGCCTTCCAAGACCTCTGGGAGCACCGCATGCAGAGGGCGGAGCTGGGTGCTTGTCAGAACACTCGGACTTCCCCCAGGCCTGAGTCCTTACCTTGGGCAGTAAGCCGGGCACCACAGCAGCTTGTGGTGATTGGTGTAAACCAAGTGTCCTCTCTTTTTTCCATGTGCATAAATCCACCCACATGCTTATATATTTGTCTCTTTTAAACCCTGGGGTCAGCGGTGCCAGCCCTCTGGGAGATGCAAGGACCCCTTCCAGCCCTTTGTCAGGCAGGACTCCCCACCCCCCACCCCTGTTCACCCCACGCCAGCCTCACTCACAGTAGGAGAATCTGTGTGTCCAGCTGGGGCCATGACTTGTTTGTCTCCTCAGCTTTGCTCAGTAAAGGCATCTGCTCCTTGAAGTAGTGACGGGCCTCCCATCTTACCTGGGACCTGTCACAGTCTCCTCCCCCACTGAGATCTGTTGACAGGCATGAATGAAGGAAACATTCAGCCTCTCCCTTACCAATTATTACAAGTACAATATCAATATTTTTTGAAATGTTAGCCTCCACTTTGCTAGCTCAGGGCTGCCCTTGATACTCAGAGATTCAGCCCAGTAGTGACATCATCCCTGGGCCCTTCTGCCCTTAAGGCACCTCCAGCCCCCAGGGGCTGCAGACAAGTGCCCACCCCCAGACAAGGGCATTCCCCAGGAGGGGGACCCCCTAGAAGCCCCTGTCACTGGGCCAGACTCTGCCACTTGTGCAGGCTGCGGAGGCCGCTGACCTTGCCCTTTAATTTTCCCTTCGGAACTTGCTGGGTTTATTTTGTCTCTACTTAAAAAGCTAGCAAGGAAGAAAACGACTGTAGTGTCAGAAATTTCTAAGTGAAGCAATCATGGAACACGTGAGTTGGACACCTGCTTCCAATTGCTCCAGTTGTGAGGAGCTTTAATATGAGACTTGATTGCTTAACATTCAAACAAAGCAAGAAAATATCCTTCAAAAAGAACTTTCTGGAGAATTTATGCAGAACGGATATGGACA
Source organism: Bos indicus (assembly GCF_029378745.1). Classification (NCBI taxonomy): domain Eukaryota; kingdom Metazoa; phylum Chordata; class Mammalia; order Artiodactyla; family Bovidae; genus Bos; species Bos indicus. Next base: position 114,856,759 of record NC_091764.1, on the reverse strand, counting down.
ATTTCAACCACAAAGAGCAGTCTTCCCATCCACGTGATTCGGCTGTCTTAGTTGTGTTATTTGTTCATCCATCCCACGTTTATCGAGGGTCTCCTGTGAGCTGGGCAGCACCCCAGGACTCGGTGGTGCAAAGGTGGATGAGATGAACACTCTCCTTGAGGGACTTGGGGCTGAACCGGGACAAGTACAAAAACAGGATGGGGTCCCTGGCGTCTTTTATACCTTTCGGAAAGATATAGAAGAATACAAGGATATCTGAAGTGCCCCAGGGAGGGGAGAGACCAAGCCTGCTTGAGGTGAGGAGGAAAAGTACATTTCAGTTAGATCTTGAGATGTGAGGAGGGGTTTGTCCAATTCGAGTTACCAGACTGTGGTTCAGAGCCAGGGGGCAGCACTTGCAGACCCGCAGAGGAGGGAGTGCAGAGCCTACTCAGGGACTGGGCAGAGCATGCGGGCACAGAGTGGCATGCACAGTGGGCGAGGAGGCCTGAAGTTGCAGGAGGGCCGGGTGAGAAGGGGCTTGGTCAGCAGGCTGGAGAGAATCCTCTGCCATGGTGTGTCAGAGGGTGTGTTGTGCCATGCAGACATCCTTCAGCAGCTGCAGAGTAGAGGGTGGATGCAGAGGCTGGATGCAGGAAGACCAGCTTGGGCCCCAAGGCTCTGGTGTAGTCCGAGCTCTGAGACCCAACCAAGGCACTGCTTTAGAAAGTCAAGCCTTCCCATGGCTGGAGCCCGAACCTGTGCTTCGTGAAGATGCATCTTTTCATACCCTACAACTCTTCAAGGAGGCATCGCTACCTGAGTTTGCAGATGAAGGAACTGGGGTCTCGAGGTGAGTTTCTGACTGGTCCAGAAGGACCCAGGTGATGGGCAGTGGACAGAGATTGGAACTCAGGGTGCCTGTGGGTTGGGGCCACCTCCTCTGTGTGGAGAGTTGGTCTCTTTCACCCCCCAGTCTCACTGTTCTCCACTAGCCAAAACTGGACGCCTCCCGTTTTTAGAAGCCATCCCGCCCGCTCACTTGGACCCCTCTGCGTTCTGGGCCTTCACCTTCCACCTGCATCATCAAATGCAATACTTTTGAAAACTTTGAAGGTTCATAACTTTGTTGAAGACAGGAAGACCATCTTGTTTGCTTCACAACTGCACAGCATTTTCATCTTTAGATGTGTAAATACCAGTTAGAGTGGTTAGTCCAGTGACCCGATTCGTTTACATCATCTGTTCCCTTGTTTATAGCACACGGGCCTTGTCCGTTTATCTGCTGACAACCCACATCAAGTTCCTTTTGGTGCGTGTACATCATCAAAGAGGAAAGAATGCTGTCAAGCATCCTCTTAGCAAAATTGGATGGCCAGCTTCTTGTCACAAAATATTGTGTGATCCGGTCCTTCCTGATGAGTGACTGACTGACTGAAAACAGATTTCCTTGCTGTTCTTGGATGTGAATCACTCACTCATCAGGAGATTTGGCTTCTATGATCCAGTTCACCATCATCTTCTGGTTCATCTAATCATTGTGGAACATCTTACGATCTCAGTTTTCTCCCCTTTGCCATCTGGGCATGAAGTAAGAATTCTCAGTTCTCAACTGTGTTCAGTGAAAGCTAACATAACCCCAGGATGGGGTCCCTGGCGTCTTTTATACCTTTCGGAAAGATGCTGTTACACCTAGGGCAGTGCAATCGGAAAAGTGAGGGGTAACGTAACAGTGGTGATGCTTTTCAGTATATCATCCTGCTAGGAGACTCTGTTTTTGTTTGTTTTCCTGTTATTATTTAGTCTCCTTTTTCTTTTTAGCATAACTGGAAACAATGAATGAAAAAGAATTGAATGTTTCCTAGAATAATGAAATAGAGCTAGTATCATTAAATCAAGCTCACTAAGACCCCATGATCTGTCCTATTCTAAGAGGGTTCAGTGGAACCATGTGGTAATTGCAAGATAAAAGGAGCTTTACTTCATAAAGAAAATAAATGCCCTTTTTGTGTTTCTTTGGAAGATCTCTAAGAAAGAATAAAAGTCATGAATGCCACTTTCTATTTTCTGGATCATACAGATTTGCTATTTCTTCTTTAAATATTTGATGGAATTCACCTATGAAATAATTCAGTCCTGGAGTTTCCTTTTCAGAAGAATTTTAGCTGTAAATCCGATTAATAGTTACGGGATCCTTTAGGGTTTCTCTTCCTTTTTGACTGAGTTTTAATAATTTGTGTCTTTTAAAATATTGGTCCGTTTTGTTCAACCTGTTAAATTCATGAGAATAAAGTTGATCACAGTATTTCCTTGCTGTTCTTTCAATAGCTGTGGGGTCTTTAGTGATAGCCCTGTTTTCATTTTTTGATATTGGTAGTTGATGTCTTCTCTCCTTTTCTGTTGATCCATTTAGCTGAAGGTTTTATTAATTTTATTGATATTTTCAAAGAACAAGCTTTATGTTTCATTCCTTTTTCTCTGTTGTTTTTCCATTCAATTTCATTGATTTCTCTTCTTTAATAGTTTCTCTTCCTTCTTGCTTTAAGTATGCAGTTGATCCTTGAACAACACAGGGGTCACAGGAGCTGATCCACCCCCACAGTCAAAAATCTGTGCAGAGCTTTTGACTCCCCCAAACTTAACTACTAATGGATGACTGCTGACTAGACAACTCACAAATAACATTAAGTTAATTAACACACAGATTATATATGTATTATATACTGTATTCTTACAATAAAACAAGCTAGAGAAAAGGTAATATTGTTAAGAAAATCATGAGTGAGTGAGTGAGTGAAAGTCGCTCAGTGGTGTCCCACTCTTTATGACCCCATGGACTATACAGTCCATGGAATTCTCCAGGCCAGAATACTGGAGTGGGTATCCTTTCCCTTCTCCAGGGGATCTTCCCAACCCAGGGATCGAACCCATGAGGGAGAGTAAATGCATTTACAGTACAGTGTTGGTCAACACTGTAAGTTCCTATTGTCTGTCACAGGATGAATTGTCTGTCTGTCAGTACCCATGTCTGTGTTGTCTCCCATGATGCAGAGCACTGTAGGCGGCATACATGCTGGTGTACAACTCGACACCTCAAAGATGGAAAGATAATGTGAAAAAGAAGTCCATATTTACTTAGAGGTATAACAATTCATGCACGGATAACAAAGAAGCAGCAATGTGATTGCTTTAAGGGAGCTTAGTGTAACTGATACAATTGCTACCTGGTAGCCTAGCAATGGCACCCCACTCCAGTCCTCTTGCCTGTAAAGTCTCATGGACGGAGGAGCCTGGTGGGCTGCAGTCCATGGAGTTGCTAAGAGTTGGACATGACTGAGCGACTTCACTCTCACTTTTCACTTTCATGTATTGGAGAAGGAAATGGCAACCCACTCCAGTGTTCTTGCCTGGAGAATCCCAGGGACGGGGAAGCCTGGTGGGCTGCATAGTCCAGTCTCTGGGGTCGCACAGAGTCAGACACGACTGAAGCGACGCAGCAGCAACAGCAGCCTAGCCTACACAGTAGTGAATTAATCATTATAAAATCTGTATGGCATACAGTGTCTGTGTGCATACATGCTCAGTCATATCCAATTCTTTTGCCACCCCAGAGTCTTCAGCCCACCCAGCTCCTCTGCCCATGGAATTTTCCAGGCAAGAATACTGGAGTGGGTTGCCATTTCCTCCTCCAGGGGATCTTCCCAACCTGGGGATCAAATTCATGTCTCCTGTATCTCCTGCATTGGCAGGCGTATTCTTAACCACTGAGCCACCTGCAAAGCCATGGTATACAATATTACACTCAAATTCAAAATGCAGTATTGGAATCATCGTTACTCTAAAAAAAAAAAAAAACAACCCTTACCTGTGATGATAGACAATTTCTCCAATATGAGAGAGAGAGGGGGCAAGAGAGGGAGAGACATACTACATGGTAATGTAATTCTTAGAAAGTAAAGTTATAAATCAGGAAGAAAATTAAGGCATTAATTTTATATTAAATATCACCTTATGTCTATGTAAGGATAGACTAGTGTCTACAAATATTTTATGCATTTATGACATACCTTTTTCTTAAATTTTTTCAATATTTCTAGGCTGTGTGGCTCATCTGTGAGTTTTTTCAAGTTGTCACAAATCCCCCCAAAATTTTCCAATGTATTAATTGAAAAGATTGGCATATAAGTTGACTTGTGCAGTCCAAACCTGTGTGGGGCAAAGGTCAACTGTAGTTTGTCCTTCATTTTTATGTTCTGAAGCTAATAACTCAGATTTTTATTTGAATTATTTCTTAATGCTATCAGTTTTCTCATAGGTATTGATTGAGCTGCATTTCACAAATTTGGACAAGTTGTAGTTTTTATTTTCACTCAGTTCAAAATATTTTCTAATTTCCCTTTAGAGTGTTTATTGAAACCATGGATTATTTAGAAGGGTGTTTTTTCTTCAAAATATTTCCATGGTTTCCAGCTGTTTGTTATTGATTTCTAATCTAATTCTGTTAAGTTTAGATAGCATACTTTGTATGATTTTAATTATTTTAAATTTGTTAAGGTTCATTTTATAACCCTAGAAATGGTCTATCTTGGTGAATGTGCTGTGCTTAGTCACAGTCATGTCTGATTCTTTTCGACCCCTTACGACTGTAGCCCTCCAGGCTCCTCTTCCATGGGGATTCTCCAGGCAAGAATACTGGAGTGGGTTGCCATGCCCTCCTCCAGGTGATCTTCCCAACCCAGGGATGGAACCCAGGTCCCCTGCATTGCAGGCAGACTCTTTATCCCATGTGTACTTGAAAATAATGTGTATTTGGCGGTTGCTGGGTGGAGTGTTCTATAAATGTCAATTAGATCAAGTTAGTTATAAGTGTTCAGATTCTTGCTTAGTTTCTGTTAGTTCTACCAGTTACCAAGAGGGGAGTGCTCATGTCTCCAATGATAATTTTGCATTTGTCTATTTCTCCTTCTGTTTTTAATCCATTTATGCTTCATGTATTTCAAAACTCTGAGAAAAATGTATGTTTATATTCACCATTTCTGCACCTCTTCTTTTATTTCTGAAGTTCCAATTTTCTCTCTGCTGCCATTTTCCTTCCCCTGAAGAGTTTCCATTAGTCACTCAGTAGTGTCTGACTCTTTGTGACCCCATGGACTGCAGCCCACCAGGCTCCTCCATCTGTGAGATTCTCCAGGCAAGAATACTGGAGTGGGTTGCCATTTCCTTCCCCAATTAGCAAGTCTACTGGAGACAAATCTTAGTTTTCCTTCATTGATAATATCTTTATTGTTCTTTCATTCCTAACAGTTTTTTTTCCTGAATATAAAATTATAAGTTGACAATTCTTCTGTTAAAGCACTTGAAAAATGTTGTTCCATTGTCTTTTGGCCCCTACAGTTTGTGAGGAAAAATCTACAGTCACTCAAATGGTCTTCCCTCCATGGTGGTTTCGTCACTAAGTCATGTCTGACTTTTTTGTGACCCCACGAATTGTAGCCCACCAGACTCCTCTGTCCATGGGATTTCCTAAGCAAGAGTACTGGAGTGGGTTGCCATTTCCTTCTCCAGGGGATCTTCCCGACCCAGGGATCAAACTCGAGTCTCCTGCATTGCAGGCAGATTCTTTATGGACTGAGCCACCAGGGAAGTCCTCTATAAATGTGTCATTTTTCTTAAGTTGCTTTCAGGATTTTTTCTTTGTCTTTAGTTATCAGTAGTTTTAGTGTGTGGAGTGTTCTTGCCTGGAGAATCCCAGGGATGGAGGAGCCTGGAAGACTGTGGTCTATGGGGCCGCACAGAGCCGGACACGACTGAAGTGACTCAGCAGCAGCAGCAGCAGCAGCGCGAGGGCTTCCCGGGCGGCACTGGTGGTCAGGAACCCGCCTGCCGACGCAGGAGACGCGAGAGACGCGGGTCGATCCCTGGGTCGGGAAGGCCCCCTGGAGGAGGGCGTGGTGTGTTTGAGCATGATTTTCTTTGAGTTTATCTTTTTTGAGGTTTGCTCAACTCCCTGAATCTGTAAATTTATGTTTTCCCATCAAATTTGAGCAGGTTTCAGCTACTATTTCCCGAAATTTTAAACTTTTTTTGGTACCAGTCTTCTTCTGCTCTCCATTCAGTACTCCGGTGACCTGGATATTAGATCCTCTGCTTTTGTATCACAGGTCTCTGTATCTTAGTCCCTGGAGAGATTCTTTTCTTCCCCTCTGTTGATCAGATTATTTCTAGTCATCTGTTTTCAAGTTCACTGACTCGGTCACTGCTGGCTCTGTCATCTTCATTGAGCCAGTCCAGTGACAATTTTATTTCAGTTGTTGTATTTTTCAGTTCTAAAGTTTCCACTTGGTTCTTTTGCTTTTTTTTTTTTTTAACTGCTATTTCTTTGCTCTGAACTTATGTCTTTCCATTTATTTTAAGAATGTGTACTCTTACCTCATGATTATAATAGCTGCTTTAAAATATGGTATTTTCAACATCTAGGTCATCTTGGAGTTGGTGCTTGTTTGTCTTTTATCTTGAAAATTGTTGGCATTTTCCTGGTCCTTCGCATACCGAGTAATTTGGGACTGTATTGTGGATCTCTTTAATGTTCTATTGTGACACTCTGTTCCTGTTAAAATCCTTGGTGGTGTGTTGGTTGATTGATTTTCAAAGCAGGCCATCAGTCCAGCTAGTTTCAGAGTGCATGTCCTGACCTGCCCTCTGTGGTTTCAACGTCAGTTTATTTTTCAGGGCCGTTGCAGCTCTATCAGGGCAGCCCATGAAGGCAGTTCCCAGGAGCCAGTCCTAACTACACTTAGTCAGCTTCTCAACGCTTTCACTGGGCTGCTGTGGGTCAGTCTCACATGTGCACACGTCGGAGCGTGTGCACCTGGAACTCCGTGCATCTGAGCTTCCCTTTCTCTAGCTCTCTCCTCTCTGTGATTTCTTCCCACCCTCCCCAGCAGTCAGCAACCCACTTTTTTGGTCTTGTGGTTGGAAAATCTTAGGTTTTGGTCTCTCTGTGCTGTTGAGTGCTTCTCGTGACTGGGTCCCCCTCCAGGACAACATAGTGAAAGAGAAAAGGAGAAGGATAATAATGTGGATTCCTCCAATCCTCCTTGAACACAGGGACCCCTTTCACCTTCCCCTCTGGTTTGAGAGAAGACTTTCAATTTGGGGTACCTCCTTGGCCAGTACCATTGCTTGGCATAGAAGTGCGGTTTTGTAACTGGGCTTGCTTCCCTTGTGTCTCAGCTGGTAAAGAATCCGCCGGCAATGAGGGAGACCTGGGTTCAATCCCCGGGTCAGGAACATCCCCTGGAGAAGGCAAAGGCTCCCCACTCCAGTATTCTGGCCTGGAGAATTCCATGGACTGGATAGTCCGTGGGATTGCAAAGAGTCAGACACAACTGAACGACTTCCACTTTCTCTTGCCTCAGATCAGGAATGGAACAGTAAGAAGTGGCAAGAAGGGGGAGGATTCCCTCATGTCCTTTGCACTTCAGGGGCTTGCCTTCCTAATTCTTTGGTCAGAAAAACAGGCTCTCTTTTGAGGCTTTTTCTGTCCACATCCAATGCACAACTCCACAATTAGAACTGTCTTTAAGCAGCCCTCAAACTGGAAATAGGAGGGGAAAAGCTATGAAACTCACCACCGCATAAGTTGGTCTTCAAGTTTTGATCCCGCCAGCCACCAGTATCCTATTACTTACTTTTGGGTGTCCTCAGAGAGTTACTTTTTGTATTCTGTCCAGAGTTGTAATCAGTGGGAGAGAGAGGGTGATGTAGACGTGCCTGCTCCATTCTCCCCGGGACATCTCAGGACTCTGGCCCTGCCTGGAATGTTGTTCCCCAGGATTGCACAGCACCTTCTCATCACTCAGGCCTTGGGGAGCTGCTGTCTGGCTTTCTTGGCTAAAGTGGCCCTGACCCCACGCTAGTCCTTCATTCTCAGTCACATTCAGTATCTGAAGTTACCTGATTGACTTATTTTTCCAAGTGTTTGCTATACGTTCCCGCCATCAGAGCGTGAGCTCCTTGTGGACGTGGGTTCTGTGTGCCTTGCTCGTCACTGTGTTTGTAGGACCCAGGGCAGCAGATGGGAAGAGTTTGTGACTGGTGGACTGGTTGATAGGAAGGCTAGGTCTGCCTGTCAAGATCTAAAAGGGCAGGCCATAGGAGAGGAAAAGGCCATGGAAAAACCTTCCAATCTCTCCAGAGGAAACAAGGATATAAAACGGAACAGAGAAGAAATGAATGGGAAATCAGTCGGAGTCCCTGGTTTGAGCATGAGTCACTAAGAAAAATAACCAAGCCTCATAGCCCAATAAAGAAATCAGGGTGTTTTGGATGTGTGTTTAGACAGTGGGATCATTTTGGTAGTGAGTTGACTTTGCAGAGACAGAACAGGCCTCTCGGGACCTCCATCCTTTTTGGGGGAAGTCCAGGTGAGCCCGCTGGGGTCGGGTGAAGTCTAACGGTGAGGGCAGGGGACTGTGTGTCATTAGGACCTACAGTCCTTTAAGCAATAGTTGTGAAAACGCAACGTAATCCACCTAACCTTCCAAAACCTTAGTGGTAAAGTAGCATTGCAAGATCAAATGGCTTAACCCTAAAGGAAATCAACCCTGAATATTCACTGGAAGGACTGATGCTGAAGCTGAAGCTCCAATACTTTGGCCACCTGATGTGAAGAGTGGACTCGTTGGAAAAGACCCTGATGCTGGGGAGGTTTGAGGGCAGGAGGAGAAGGGGGCGGAAGTGAAGAGCGGACTCGTTGGAAAAGACCCTGACGCTGGGAAGGTTTGAAGGCAGGAGGAGAAGGGGCGGAAGAGGATGAGATGTTTAGATAGTATCACCGACTCAACGGACACGAGTTTGAACGAACTCTGGGAGATACTGGAGGACGGAGGAGCCTGGTGTGCTGCAGTCCGTGGGGTCGCAAAGGGCCAGTGACTGAACAACAAAAACAAAGTAGCAGTAGAGAACTAGACTGGCTGACCTCTGGATCCCTTTCCAGCCTTGAAATTCCATGATTCTGTGAAGTCCGGTAGGCAGTTGGAGAGAGATGGAACAGGGAAGCAGGTGAGGTTGCCGTGCCAGTGACACAGAGGCGTGGACGAACAGCAGCAGGCGGTGGCCGGGGGCAGGAACAGGGACGGCTTCTCAGACGGTAGATGAGCTTTGAGGGGGAGGAGGGAGGAGGCGCGGGGGGCAGGTGGAGAGGGAGACGCACTCGCTGGGGGCACATGTTCGCCAGGTGGTGGGTGTTCCAACGCACGCTGTGATTTAAAGAGCAATGCCGTGAAGGGGACGAGAGTGGGAGAGACGGTCAATAGTGCCACGTGTCAGTACCAGGACTCCCGGGCTTGGCGATGTAGAAGCCACAGTTCACCTGTGTACCCCACAAGCTGGCAGCTGCCAGAAGAGGAACGCAAGGGGGCCCAGCCTCACGTGGTCCTTCTCAGCAGGAGGAGGGAGAAGACTCCGCCCAGCCGCTGCCGGTCCTCTGCACCTGCCCGCTGAGCGGGGGCGAGAACTCTTGTCTGCCAGTCCACAGGGGGTCAAAGTCTATGTAATTCACCAAAGAAGCGCTGCTCTGAATAAGACCCTTTCCAAGTGACACAGAGGTCAACAGCCCAGTGTGGGCTTCTGGGGTGACGAGGGCCACCGTGGTCTCGGTGACCAGTAGGTACAGAGTGCTGTCATCAGGGAACCTGGGGGCGGTCCCAGACAGCTGAGACTAGCAGCAGAGTTTCTCAGGATTTAGAGGAGAAGCCTCGTAAAGAGCAAATGGTCACTGCTTAATTTGTTGGCTCCAGTGCCATACCCTGCTGTCTGCGTTTTTTTTTTTTAATTGTGTTTAGTTATATTTTTATATTTTGGTCTCAGGGGAGGGCTTCCATTGTAGCTCAGTCGGTAAAGAATCTGCCTGCAATGCAGGAGACCTGGGTTTGATTCCTGGGTCAGCAAGATCCCTGGAGAAGGAAATGGCAACCCACTCCAGTGTTCTTGCCTGGAGAATCCCATGGACAGAGGAGCCTGGAGGGTTCCCAGTCCATGGGATCACAAGAATCAGACACGACTTAGCGACTAAACCATTACTTACTATTCTTTGGCTGCACTGGGTCTTCACTGCTGTGTGCGGGCTTTCTCTAGTTGCAGCAAGCGGGCGGCTCCTCTCTAGCTGTGGTGTGCAGGCTTCTCACCGGGGTGGCTTCTCTCGTTGCGGAGCATGGGCCCCAGGCACACGGGCTTCAGTAGTTGCAGCACACGGGCTCAGTGGTTGTGGCTTGTGGGCTTAGTTGCCAGGAAGATGTGGAATCTTCTTGGACCAGGGGTTGAACCCATGACTCCCTTTATTGGCAGGCAGATTCTCAGCCACTGGGCCACCAGGGAAGTCTTCTGCTGTCTGCTCTAAATGTAGGACGGGACCGGGATGTCCCAGGAGAACTTTCCCTAGAGATGGCAGCCGCAGGCCTCACTCGCCCCAACCTTGCACTGGGCTGGACACTCCAGCGGTGCTGGCAGAACTGAGCTCGTTGAAGTGAGATACAAATTGCTGAGGTCCAGCCCCGGCTGATCCAGGGTATTCAAAGAGGAGATGGCTTCGGCGAGTTCACTGGATACAATAGCTTTATTTAAATAGTCATCAAAGATATAAAGAGTAATAGAATGAGGATAGCTCAGTAGGAAAATTCAGAAAAAAAGAGGCTGAGTAGCTTGGTTTACACGGAAAATCAACATAACCTGTGACATCAGGTTAGCTCTGACCATGGAGGCCGCAGGCACCCTCTCGAATAGCAGAAGGTGCCCCCACCTTAGGCACCTTCTCGAGTGGGTCTTAGAAGCCCAGGCAAATAAATGGTCGCAGAGGACCTCTGCGCTCCAGATGGAGACTCAGCCAGAATGTGAACAGAAAGAATGACATGGGGAGACAAAGCTTTGGTGAGCAAGGCCGACAGCTTTATTTTCAACAGGGGCTTTTATACCCTAAGTTGCACATAGAGGATAATAGGGGATGTGAAATCATACAAAGTCAGCAGTCTTTGATCCTTATCGAAACCAGGGTTTCTTTTCTGCAAACTTATCTTATACAAATGGTTTAGGTGATTTACATCATCTTCTGGCCAGAAGGCCTATTAACATTTTATGACTCTTGACAAAGGTTTGTCAACCGTAAGACTTATTTTCTCTAAGAGTAATTATTTTAAGGTTTGGCGCCATCCTCCAAAGGTGTTAGATAAAGTTGCATTCCTATAGGGCAGAGGTGCAGTGGGTTTACAACAAAGGAAAGAATTTATTGCCTTAAGGGTCTAAAGTTGCTAGCACCAAGGCCACTACTTATTTTTTCTACATACCAAGTATATTAATTAATACACATTCAAGGATACAATACAGGGGATGTGGAAACTTTGCAGCAAGCATTGGCTCATCAATGAAATCCTTTACTAGGTTTATTCTGACAGTTTCTAACTCTCTGAGAGGCTCTAAGCTATTTGAATATCTTAAGCTTCCCGTGCCTCTCGAGGCTGGGAGACTGTAAACAATCGTATGCATAGCTGTAGGAGTCCGGGTAAACTTGTCAGGTGAGTTAGAGAGCTATCTGAGGGGTTTGGATTTAAACACTCTTAATGCCCAGGAACTTTATCAACTGGAGCTGTAAATTAACTCTTTATCACAGAGCGAGATGGTGGTGGGGGACAGCCCCCAGTAAAGTCAGAGGTGAGAGCACAAAGCAGTAAAGTAGGCAGACTCTGGTTTTTGGGGGTAGATGCTCGAGAATATCCAGGGGGACTCCTGAGGCTCGATCCCGCCTTTGCGTATGTCGAGCCTCCTTCCACATGACCTTTGCCACTGATGGCGGTCCTCACGCCGGCTCCCGGCAACAAATGTTAAGCGAAAAGAAGATCCTCCACGCATAAAACCATGGTGGCCCTCTCACCTCTGTGAACTGAGCCGCCTAATGGGTCCTTTCCTCTGAGGACTGACGTTAGAGGAGCTGCCAAAGCTGTGGCTTCAGCTGGAATGAAAATGATGAGAAAGGCTCGCCTCCAGCCTGGGAGGCCCCTGAGCTGAGGGGCCAGGATTTCCGGAACTGGCTGTGTGATTTCAGCAGGCTGTTTCACCTTTCCAAAGCCCAGCGTCCCCGTTTGCAAAGTGGGGTGACGATGCCAACATTTCTGGGAAATCCATGTGGCAAGTGACCAGCAGCTGCAGCCCGACTGGAGCTCGTGGGGGTCATGGTTACCCTAGAAATCACGTCCACCCCAGCCGGCGTCATATACAGAGCCGCAGAGCGGTACGGATCACATAAACCTTTGCTGCATTTTTTTCTTTAGATTTCTTTCCTCACAAGCATCTCACCTGCTGGAACATGAATTATACTTCTCTCAAAGGGTGACCTGGGGGACTTCCCTGGTTAAGACTCCACACTTCCAGTGCAGGGGGCATGGTTTCCATTCCTGGGTCAGGAAGATTCCCTAGAGAAGTAAATGGCAACCCACTCCAGTATTCTTGCCTGGGAAATCCCAGACAGAGGAGCCTGGCGGGCTACAGTCCATGGGGCACAAAGAGTCAGACGGGATTTAGCAACTCAACGACACCAGGGGGCTAAGATCCTGAGTATTGCACGAGACGACCAAAAAATGAAAAAGTAAAGGGCAACGTGGGGCTTTTTTGCTGTCCTCTTCCTGGTTTTCCGGGCTCCTTTGGGGAGAAATTCCTGTGAAGGTCCCTGTGGGGCTTGCTCACTCACCCTCAGGCAAGACACCCCGCTCACCCACATGCCCATGAGTGAACAAGGATCCAAGCAGGGCAGCCTCAGAGATAGAAGTGGCAAAAGGTTTTATAGGATCTGCTCCCCAAATTTGTTGTAGTGAGTGGAAGAGTCCAGGGCATCCCAAATGCCTTCAGCCACAGTCTTCACTGCACTTCGTGTGCCTAACCACAGTCTTTTTTGAAAGTGTCTTCGGCGCCCACCTTTCTGTGAGTAAATAGAATTTTGATCATTTTGTATTCCACAGACTCAACCTTTGAGCATGAGCTGAGACCAAATCTGTAGGTCATGTTCCCCTAGGGTTCTCAGACTGTTTGCTTTGGTCCGAGTTATCACACCCACTTGTACATTCAGAAATAAAAGTTTTTGGTTTTTCATCCAAAGACAGTGTTGTGCTGTGTTTTCTTATCCCTCTGGGAATAAACGAACCCTTTTTGTTTTGTGAACCACTGGAAAATTTGAACAGCATTTATCTGGAAATAAGCAAGGACTCCTAACTAAATTTAAGATTTCCCTAACTAGGGAAGTAAGACTGTATTTTAAGAATTAAGTTAGACCAGATGTGAAATAGCAGACTTTTATAGTACCTTTGTCACGAATGGGAGTAGGGGAATCCCTTGGGAGATTAATGAGTCTTTTAAATTGAAACAGAATTATTTATAATTTTTTTTTCTCTTAAGACCAAAACAGAAGGTTGCAGATTCAGAACTAGCTTGTGAACAGGCGCATCAGTACCTTGTCACCAAAGCAAAAACCAGATGGTCAGACTTGTCGAAGGTGAGAAAGCGATTGTTTCCTTAAAAGGGAAGGGCAGCTATTTCAGTGTTCCAAGGTCATTGGGATGATGGAGCTGTTTTGATCCAGTCACTGAGATGGGAAAGCAACTTTTTATACCAATATAGTGCCTCCTTTGATTCTTAAAATACTTTTTCAAAATAAATTCTCACATTCAAGGTCAATTTTGTCTTTAGGGAAAAAAAAAGTGATTTTAGGAATTACATGGACTGAAATTCCTGGCTTTATCTCAGGTTTGATATGAATTAAAAATTTTAATGAAGCAATGTAAGATGCTATCATATTTCTTTTTACACAGTTATAAAGTGTTAGTCACTCAGTTTTGTCTGACTCTTTATGACCCCATAGAGTGTAGCCCGCCAGGCTCCTCTGTCCATGGAATTCTCCAGGCAAGAATACTGGAGTGGGTAACCATTCTCTTCTCCAGGAGATCTTCCCAACCCAGGGATCATACCTGAGTCTCTTACCTCTCTCCTGCATTGGCAGGTGGGTTCTTTACCACTAGCGCCACCTGGGGAGCCGCATAAAGTCATGGGGCTCCCCATTCCTGCCAGGCACCACTGGGGGCGCATCCCACTGGATCCTCAGAAACACAGAGGCGTTGTCCCCTCTGGGGACAGCTTAGTATGCTCATGTCTATTGAAGTATTTTTGGAAAATAAGGTCATTGGTTTCTTCAGCAAATATTATTATGAGCTGACTATGCTCTGTTAGTGAAGTCGCTCAGTTGTGTCCGACTCTTTGCAACCCCAGTGGTCTGTAGCACCCCCAGGCTCCTCTGTCCACGGGATTTTCCAGGCAAGAGTACTGGAATGGGTTGCCATTTCCTTCTACAGGGGATCTTCCCAACCCAGATATCGAACCCAGGTCTCCCACATTGTAGACAGACACTTTACCATCTGAGCCACCAGGAAAGTCCTGGTTGCAAGGTACTAAAGATACAATGACCAAAAATAAGATAAAATAAAGACATGTCTGTGCCCCCAGAGACTTGTGGCGTAAATACCAACAAGAACTCTAAAGAATGGTACGGATCACAATGGCAATGATGCGCATACAATGGGGTGCCCAAGAAGAGGTCACCAGTAGAAAGATGAGCAGGTGTTGGACAGGCGTGCAGGGGAGGTGAGAATGCCAAGCCTGAAGCTGAACCAAGGCAGGGGGTTTGCGGGGCTGACCGGCACGGTGGGGACTGCACGGATGGGGCAGGCCTCGGGGCAGACCGGGAGGTTTTCAGTGTGAGGCAGTGGATGGATCACAACCAGCTGCACACGCTGTCGCTTTTTAAAAAAACTGTGGCAGAGGCTTCCCTGGCGGCTCAGTGGTAAGGAACGTGCCTGCCGACGCAGCAGACATGGGTTTCATCCCCGATCCAGGAGGGTCCCACCTGCCATGAGGCAGCTAAGCCCTTGAGCCACAGCTACTGAGCCTGTGCTCGAGAGCCGGGGAACTGCAGCTAGGAGTGCACATTCCACAACTGCTCCAGGCCCTCGTGCCCTGGAGCCCTCACACGGCAACTGTACTGCAGCCCCTGCACTCAGCAGCTAGAGAAAAGCCTGCGCAGCGACAGAGAGCCGTCACAAAATAAATACACATATGAATAATATTTATATATTTTGGGATTTCAGTGGTGTGTGGCAGGAGTAAATAAATGAATAAAGTTATTTTCTTTTAATTGTGGTAAAATAGACATAACATAGTTCTTCTTACTACAGGGCCCCAGGAAGTGCTGGCCCGCTGGAGTGGCCTTCTGGAGGGGGTGGTTGTGGGCCTGGAGCCAGTGTCAGCCTGCTAGTAGGCAGGTCTACTTCCCCACAGCTGGGAACTTAGGTTCCCTGACCAGGGATCGAACCCCGGGCCCCTGCAGTGGAAGCGCCGAATCCTAACCACTGGACTACCAGGGAAGTCCAGTAATGCATCTCAGTTAGCCAGTGGGCAGCTCCCTCTTCCTTGTTCTCTTATTAGAGTTTTTTAATCAGTTTGTCAAATTCTACAAAGGAAAAAAAAAAAAACTATTGGGATGTTTGGCAAGAAATGACATCTTTACTACATGGGGCCTTCCAATTAATGAACACAGTGTAGTTCCATTTATTTTGATCTTTTAAAATGTTTTTCAAAACAGTTTTAGACTTTCCTATGTAAAAACCATACAATCATTTATGAGATTTGTTCCTCAGACTTTCTATTTTTGGTGCTGTTGTAAATGAAATTTTTTTAAAGTTCATTTTCCATGCCTGATATATTAAAATGTGAATGATTTTGCCTATTGATATAGAATCCTGGGGCTTCCCTGGTGGCTCAGATGGTAAAGAATCCACCTGCAATGTGGGAGACCTGGGTTCGATCCCTGGGTTGGGAAGATCCCCTGAAGAAGGGAATAGCTACCCATTCCAGTGTTCTGGCCTGGAAAACTCCATGGACAGAGGAGCCTGGCGGGCTGCAGTCAGTTGGGTTGCAGAGAGTCAGACACGACTGAGCAACTTTCACTTTCACTTTTCATAGAATCCAGATTTATTGCCACTTCCTCTTATTATAACACTTTATCTGTGACTTCTTCGTATACCCTGTATACAGCCATGTCATTTGTGAATAATGACGATTACATTTCTTCCTGCCCTGTTGTTATGCCTTTTACCAGTTTTAACTTGCTTAACTACACTGACTCGCACCTCCAGTACAAGGCTAAATACAGAGCAATAGAGATATTCTTGTCTGATTCTTAGTCGTCCAGAAAACATTTCATGGTTTTGCCATGAAGTATGATGCTTGCAAAGGACTTGGGAAATGAACCCATCGTGTCTTCCGCACAGCATGTTGGAAGGAGGAGGAATGAACTATTGTTTAGAAACAGTTTAAGACAGTGTTCAACACCCTGTGTTACCTGCTCTCCTAGTCTGTGGCCCTTTAAATGCCTGATATCCCCAGAGACCTTTTGCACCCCTTGGGGATGTTAAAATGGTACCATTTCGCCTCATCGTAGCAACTAGGGAGTCTCGTGTCCCTGGTTTCCCCTCTGACGCTGGGGGCCAAGTTCTCTGAAAAGTGGAGACGGTAACCTCGAGCAGTGGGGCCACACCTCACCTCCCGGGCTCTGGTTGGCCCTTATTGCTAACAGTGTTTGAACCCAAATTGTTGCTCAGGAAAAAAAAAACCCCAGCCACACGCTCAAGACCACTCATTGCCCGGAAACAAGCTTGTTCTAGGATGTAACACTGGACGTTTTGCTCCGTTGTCTTACTGAGCAGAGTGAGGACTTTATTTGGAATGTATACGAAGGAGGAATTAGGGACTTCCCTGGTTGTCCAGGGGTTAAGATTCACCTTCCAACGCAGGGGGCATGGGTTCCATTCCTGGTGAGGAGGCTAAGATTCCACCTGCCTTGTGGCCAAAAAACCAAAACATAAAACAGAAGCAATATTGTAACAAATTCAATAAAAGACTTTAAAAATGGTCCCCATCCAAAAAAAAAAAAAATCTTAAAAAAAAAAAAAAGTCAACAGGAGGCGATGTGCGTAAGGGGAAGTCTTAAACTGTCCCAGATACTCTCTGAGCACATTTTACATGTTACTAAATGCTGTCTGTTAATATTGTAGAATTTTATAGAAACTGACAGCGAGGGCAACGGTATCCTTCGACGACGGGACATGAAGAACGCGCTGTACGGCTTTGACATCCCCCTCACGCCGAGAGAGTTTGAAAAGCTCTGGATGAGGTGAGTGGCATCTGAAGACTGTCTCTTCCTTCCTAACTGCCAAATTCAGCACTGGGCTTTCATCACAACTCGGGGGTGAGGCAGGGCCAGGAATATTTTCCTGTGGTTGTATCTGCCCTGTTCAACCCTGAAAGCAGCCTTGGCCAACAGGCCGGCCTTTCAGAGCACAGGAACCAGGTCAACACTTGTCAACAACATTGGACATGAGGGTTTTGAGTTTCTCAGGAACCGCGCATTTGAGTGCATCCTTTCACTGTTTCTGAGAATGAAGTCACTCCCCAAAGACTTCTCTCTAACACAGCTAGCTCTGCGGACAGATCTGCAGTGGGTTAAGGGGAACGCAGTCTCTCCATTGCCCGGAGATGGAAATCGATGCTACACAAGTGTTTTTTAGATTAGTAATTTGTTGGAAGAAAATAACCAAACTTTAGGCAACTTGGAATAGTTTCCTGAGGGTGTCTTAAACTGAAACCAGGAGCTAGTATTGGCTACATTTTTCAAAATGTACTTTAAGCTATTTCTGCACCAGACCCCCCATCACAACGTTCCCTGGGTAGGTGTCTAAGTTTCGAGGTGCCCTCACCACGTGGTCTGTTTCTGAGTTCCAGATCCGTCTCTGAATTGCTTCCTCCTTCATTATGTGTTAGTCGCCGCTGGCATCCCCCAGGGTCGTACCCCAATATTTCAGGTCCTCTCGGGGGCCAGCTCAATGGAGCAGTTCATGCAGTTTTTTTTTTTTTTCCCCCAGCATTTCATCTGTTTAAAGTAGAAAGCTATAATGTTGGCCGAGTTTAGAATTAGGTGGGCTGTTTTGTGTCTAATTTAGAAAAGCATCGTGAAGTTCTTACAAAACCCTATTCTTCTTCTAGATCAGTTCCAACCCAGGGTGAGTTTGGTCTCCCTGCCCGTTTTCCCTTTTAACAGACTGAGTGAGTGGGTCCACCTGAGGACTCAAAGGACGGGGTCGCAGCGGGCAGGCGCATGGAGCTCTCACCACATAGACATTTCAGATGATGCGGCGATGACTGTGTCATTCTGACATTTAGGGAGCTGTTGGCGGGCACAAACATCCCCCCACAACACCGGAGTGAGCATTGCCTGTTATAAGCGCCAGAGGAGGGACAGGTCCAGCAGACAGGGAGCTGAAGCGGGGTGCTGTGGGCATGGATGAGTGATGCTGAAATGGTTCCTAGGGTCTAGATGGGGCAGGCGGACGGCGAGGGGCTGTCCAAGTGGTCCCTGGGCTCCAGGCTGAGGGGGGACAGCAAGGCTGATCGCCCGGCGCGGTCCTCGCTTCCGGGCAACGCTAACGGGACGTCTGGGACAACGCAGGCTGAGTGGCTGCGATGTGGGTCAAGTCTCGCTTCAGGAAGATGAGTCAGGAGCCCATTTAGAGGAGAGATTGATGGGAGTGTGGGGCATAAGGGGACGGCTGTCTCCATCAGGGAGGAGTGGGATGAGCCCCCAGGCTGGGTGCCAGCCTTAGGGATGAGGGGTGTGAGAGTCAGGTGTCCCTGGGGGTTCCCTGTGGAAGGAGGGCACGCCTAGCCCTCTTCCTGATGGGAGACAGAGCAGGCTTCCCTGCTCGTGGGAGGGAGAGTCTCACCATTACTTTTCGCTAAAGTTCCTTTATCCGTGTGTCACCACTATTCTATAAACACACAGTGTCTACCCTGTGCTGCAAACTGACATGAGGACGTCGGCCACCTTTGTGTAGCCGGCTGTTCGTCATGTATGGTGAGTGGCTGAGAGCTCTGCAGCCACATGGTCATGACCCCTGCCTCCACCCCTTCACAGCGGTGTGGCCCCTGTCAAGTCACTTAACCTCTGTGCCTTGCTGTGCTCTGCTAAGTTAACTCCAGTGGTCAGGGTCAGGGTCAGGGCCAGCTGCGATAACACACAAGGCCGACATCCCAGGGGCTTGCCCCGGTAAGGACGTCACAATTTAATGTGGGTGGTGGGGAGCTCTGCCCACAATCATTCGGGGACCGGGAGCCCGCCCCCCATCCCCTGATCTTACGTGTCTGCCAGCAGAGAAGGGAACGAGCACAGAGGACCGTCTGGTCAGCTTTGTAAGGTCCAGGCCTGGAAACGTGACTGTGACCTTGCCCAGACTCTGTGGACCAGAATCCCTGCATGTGGCTGCACCCCGGCCAGGGAGGCTGGGAGAAACAGTCTGGACGTGTGTCCAGGGAAAGAGGAGCAGAGGTGGGGAGCCCACTATGGCATCTCCACATGGGGAGTCACCTCTGGGGTAGGTGGGAAGAGGGGCGATGGAGACAGGGGGCCCCAGGAGCGCGTCCACAGTGTCCCAGCAGGACCTCAGAAGCTGCCCTCGTATTTACAGCCGAGCGGGGCCTAAGGGAGAGACCGATTACAGAGATGTCAGATGGACCAGAAGTCTGAAAGGGACTGTGGAATTACTCAGAGGCCAGGAGGCTGCTGTCCGCCCCCTAGGGCTGGAAGAGCAAGGAGGGGGTTACCCAGAAGCAAGGGGCTGCTCCCCACCAGGGACTGGAGGGCAAAGGGGAGACAAGGTATTTCCCGGAGATCAGGAAGTGGCCTCCACCCCCGATGCCTTTCGGAACCTGCTGGAATCTCATTCGCTGGGCTGAGCAGGAGCCCCTGGGAACAGCCTGGCCCTGCCCTCTCCCCACCTCCGATGGACGTAGCTCCCCTGGAGCAGCGGGGGTAGCTGGGAAGACAGGCAGAAGGGCAAACGTGGGGTTGAGAGCCACCAGGTGAATGTCCAGCCAAGTGGCAAAGGGGGTGTCACATCCCGGGACTGCGGGGTCATATGGGGGTGCCCACACATCAGCTGAACCACATCGTGAAGGGAAGGACAAGGTGGGGACTCTGTCCTGAAGGCCAAGTGTTTAGGAGGGACAGATCGAGGCAGGTTTCCATAGTCTAGAAAGATCACTCTGGCCACAGAGAGGAGGATGAATTGCCAGAGAGGCAAGGGAGGCACGGAGGTGAACTGGGGGCTGTCTTGGGGTTCTAAGTGAGAGGACGGGGTAGACTTCCCTGGTGGGGGCCTGGAGGACTGGGGAGGAAGTGATAGGTGTGACAGAGTTAGGGAGTGACAGTTAGCCTTTAGCAGCCTAGAAAGGGGCTTCCCTGGTGGCTCAGCAGTAAAGAATCCAAGGCAGGAGAGTACAGTTTGATCCCTGAGTTGGGAAGATCCCCTGGAGAAAGAAATGGCAACCCATTCCAGTATTCCTGCCTGGAGGGCTGTAGTCCATGGGATCACAAAGAGTCGGACACGGCTTAGTGACTAATCAGCAGCAGCAGCTGGCGAGAGAGGCTGAGCGATGAGATGAGACGCTCCTTGGGCTTGTCTGATGAGCTCGGGCAGAAATCAGGAGGCCCCCCTGAGGTGGCCGAGTAGCCCACAGCTGAGGGCTGTGCTCTGAGCGGGGCTGTGCCTTGTCCCCTGGAGCCCAGGGTGAGCTGTGTGACCTTGGCCAGTGGCTCCCCTTCTCTGAGCTTCAGTCAGCTATCCCATGGCATGGCTGTGTGACCAAACAATATAATGAGGCAAAGATAAGCATAAAAATAGCAAAAAGATCATACAGATTTGAAATTACTTTCTGATAGCAATATTAACGCACTCTCATTTTAGAAGACTCGGAAAATCCAGAAAAGCATCAGTCAGTTCAGTTGCTCCCTAGTGTCTGACTCTTTGCGACCCCTTGGACTGCAGCACGCCAGGCTTCCCTGTCCATTGCCAACTCCCAGAGCTTACTCAAACTCATGTCCATCGAGTTGGTGATGCCATCCAACCATCTCATCCTCTGTCATCCGCTTCTCCTGCCTTCAATCTTTCCCAACATTGGGGTCTTTTTCAGTGAGTCGGTTCTTGGCATCAGGTGGCCAAAGTATTGGAGTTTCAGCTTCAGCATTAGTCCTTCCAATGAATTTGAATATTCAGGACTGATTTCCTTTAGGGTGGACCGTTTGGATCTCCTTGCAGTCCAGGGGACTCTCACGAGTCTTCTCCAGCACCACAATTCAAAAGATCAATTCTTCGGCGCTCAGCTTTCTTTATGGCCCAACTCTTATGACTCTCATGACTACTGGAAAAACCATAGCCTTGACTAGACACACCTTTGTTGAGAAAGTAATGTCTCTGCTTTTTAATATGCCGTCTATGTTGGTCATAGCTTTTCTTCCAAGGAGCAAGTGTCTTTGAATTTCAAAAAAGCCTAAGGAAGAGGAAAAGACAGCAACAAGAAAGCAGCTATGCCCCACTCAGCAGACATGACAAACTCGGTGGTGTGGTTTCTCATCCATTTTCTAGGCATTTCTGTGATCTCGGTTAACCGTGCTCACCCTCCCCCTCCCCCTTCCACTGGCCTGCTCCTCTCCACGGTTCAGTGTTTGCTGACATGACTCACCCTGGTCTCCTCCCTCCACGTCCCCACCTGCCTGCTGCACAAAGCAGGAGGTGTGGCCTGGCAAGGGGGCGGCCAGCGCTGGGCTGCCCAGGGTCCCCCCGCCACCGAGCCTCCCGCAGCTGCTCATACAAGGGAGGGGCATTCTTCCACCATGAGTGACAAGGCGGGAGCAGCTGGGGCCAATGTGACACGCTCTGCCAGCTCCTGGAGTCTACTGGTGAGAATAAGAAAGCCCACCGCCAAAACTGGGTAGCTGGAAGTGATCAGGACAATAACATCCAGCTCTTTTGAAAACACAGAATTAGAAAACATGGAGAATATAGACAAAATAACTGTCATCACCCGTCGCTCACTCAGCACTTAAACAAAGCACCTGCACTCAATTAGAGCTTTGAGGCGTCCGGAGGTCGCATTTACACTGCGGAAGTAGATTAATGCGTTAACCCCCAGGTCTCAGTGACTTGGCACATGGATGTTTTGGTTCTTCTTCACCCAAAGCCTAGCGTGTCTAGCAGCTCTTCTGGACACTTCTCTTCCAACTGGTGATCCGGGATCTGGCTTCCAGAAGTGGCTTCATTCCTCAGCAGGGTCCTCGGGGGTCTGCAGAGTGCAGCAGGTCAGCCCGGAGTGACTCACCTCTGCCCCCAGCCCATGGCCCAGGGATGGGTGGGCTGTGGCCCCCACTGACCTCTTGGGGCGGACAGAGTGGGGCAGGTGAGTCTTAAGTGAGCCTGGCTCACCCAGGGTTAAAGATACACAGCCCTCAAACCTGGAGGAGGCCCTTGTGAAAGGAAACCTCCTAAGTGAAGCCAGTAGGATCTTTCAGCCCAAGATTTCAGGAGCAACACGTTTGGTTTCAGAGAGACGGCTGAGAATAAATTACAGGATGAATGTGCATTCACTCATTCCTTCATCTGAGGTGATCATTAAGCAGGAATTTCCTGAAACTTTCGAGATTGCAGGCCCGGTGCCAGATTCGGGGGCTTCAGAAATGAAGGCAGCCCCTTGCCCACGACTCAGCCAGGAAGACAGCATCTGCATGCCAGGAGGGAAAAGCCGGGCAGCCTGGGCTGTGGGTGTTCCAGGAGGGACCCTTGGTGGTGCGATGCCTGACCCTAACCCCCAAATAAGCAGTCATTAGCCAGAGCGGGGAGAGGGCGTCCCAGCTAGCGGAGAGGCCCAGAGTTGGGGGCCAGGAGTGGGAGGCCCCCAGAAGGGGGAGGGTGCTGCCTATGTCAGCAGAGCCCGAGGGGACAGGGAGCCCCAGGACCAGGGCTCCGGGGAACATGCACTTCTGGGGCGCTCAGCATTCCAAGCCCCTCCTGTAGCCTAGCTTCCTTGGGTAGATTTCTGCTATTTTGGACCTAAAACCAACTTTGCCAAGAAACTACAAAGCCGTTGTGTTATAAAAACACACAGACAACTCAAACAGGACAGCCAGCAGCCTGGGAAATTTGAGTATAGACGCCTGTCGTGTACAACCAGCTGGTCACGCAGACCTGGTAGAATGTTCTGGAGATGATGCCCAGTTTATGCACATTTCTTGTTTGGGTAGATACGCTGTACATGAGCATTCCAGTATGAAAAGTGAAGACTATCACAGAATCCCTGTGTCCTGTGCGTCGGCTCACGTGAACACGTGTGAGCACGTGAAGCTTTGGGTTGTCTCCTAGGCTCGGCCAAGAGAACCTGCCAGGCGCTGTGCTGGGCCGGAGAGCCCCGGGGTGGGAAAGGGTTCGGAAAGGCTGAAGGAACAGTTCAGGAAAGGAAGGACTGGGACTCCCCTGGTGGTCCAGGGGTTAAGACCCTGCCTTCCAATACAGGGAGTGCAGTTCCATCCCTGATGGGGGGACTAAGATCCCACATGCCACAGAGTGTGGCCAAAAAATTAAAATAAATAAATAAAACTTGTTTAAAAAGAAAGGGAAAAAAAGAGGTTGAATGGGATGTGCTGACGGTAGGAGTCGAGTTAGAAGAGCTGGACATGAAGGGGGGCTCAACTTGGCGAGGACTAACCCGGCAGGCCCCTCGCCCCTCACTAAGGGTGTTCTAGCAGCTGACATCCTCTAGAACCAGGAATGCTGGGCAGTCCTGGAAGGAGTGGGTCTCCCTTCTCTGGTGTGGCTGCATCCAAGGCCAGACGGTCACTTACTGAGGTGCATAAGGGCCAGACTGTGGCCCTGGGTGGAGCTGAGGCAGAGAGTATCTGGTCTGTGGCTCCCCCCGGCCTGGGTGAATGTGCCCACTGGGCACCAACCCTCAGGCAGCCGGACGCTTTGTGCTCTGCAGGGCAGCTCTCTGAGCAGGCACACTGCCCTCCCCACGGATGTTCCCCAAAAGGACCCACACGTCCAAGCTGCCCAAGGACCACGTCTCCCTCTGCTGCCAGCCTGGGTCGTCAGTGGGGCTCGCACCAGACGCTCTGAATCTGGGGTCAGTGGTGTTGGAAGGTTCTTCTGTCATTTATGTAAGAATCAAGCAATAAACTGAGCACAAAAGAGTAAGACTTTCTCAGCCCAGCGATCGATGCGAATGTATTCACACCGTGTGTACAACCGAACGGCTGTGTGTGCAATAGACAGGCAGTAATCTGATTATGTCATAAATTAGTGGCCATTGCCACATGCAAATGTGAGTTTTTATGGGCCCTCTGTTTTATATGCACATTTTTCCTGGTGCATCTGTTGCCGAACCATTTTAAAATTCAACCTTTATAACCAAGTTGATTTTTTTTTTTAATGTGACACAAAGGATTATATAATGAAGGGTGAGGTTATGTAAGCTGAATTAACTCTCTTATTATTCACATGCATAACAATATTTTAGTTGCAGTTGTGCAATCTGGTCTTCTGTTCCTTGGAGATGCGGAGAGAATGTGTATGATCTTTATCAATGAAGTAATTAAGAAGTGTCTTTTCATTCAGTCCAAGTGTCACGATTTAGAGTTTGTGGCTGGGAATCCCGCGAGTATTCCCCGCGGGGATGGCAGGCCTTCCTTAGGGACATGCACGCTTCACGTTCACTCGCTCAGCCTTTGCAGGGTGGGCTGCTGGGAGCTGTGTTTGCCCATCAAGATAAAACAAGGCACGTTCCTCAGGAAGCTTTCCATCGAGCCGGGAGGGGAAACACAGACTGGAGCGGGGGAGGTGGAGGCAGGGCGTGCTTGAGCCTTTGGGTGGCCCTGGTCTGGGTTCTCCATGCACCTCGGCCCCTGGTCCTCATCACGGCCTGGAGGGACCCAGGGGAGGTGGAGATGTAGTCCTTTGACCTTAGGACCAGAGAAAGAGGGGTTCCAGACGGGTGCCCTGCTGGCCGGGGCTTTCTTGTCGGGCGGGTCGTCTGTGCACCTTCTCTCAGGAGCCCTCCCCCTGGGGTGGGGAGCCCTTGGGGAGCTTTCTTCCAGGGGTGTCTTTCTAGAGTGAGTCACAGCTGCATCTGGTGGCACGAGGCTGGCAGAGATGTGGTGAAGCTCAGGGCAGGACCACGGCCCAGGGGTCGTGAGAAATGGTTGAGAAATGGCAGCCCCTCCCCCTCCCCGGCGCCCTGATGCCCTGATGGAGCCTCATCACCAGCAGTAGGGGGAGCCGTTTGCTAGCGGCACCAGCCCTTCCTGCCACCTGGAATAGAAAGCCAGGTACAGTGGTGTGGCTTCCCGGGGGGGAACTAGTGGTAAAGATCCGCCTGTCAATGCAAGAGACGCGTGTTCAATCCCTGGGTCGAGAAGATCTTCTGGAGTAAGAAATGGCAACCCACTCCAGTGTTCCTGCCTGGGAAATCCCACGGACAGAGGAGCCTGCTGGGCTGCAGTCCGTGAAGTCTCAAGGAATCTGACATGACTGAGTGACTAAACATGCACACACAAGCCCCAGGAGTCAGAGCCCCCACGGGCTGCCTCTGGTGGGTGGGTCACTTCGTTCTATTTTAGAAAACTCATTGAATAAAGGTAGAATGGTATTTTGGGAGGGTTGCAAGCCCTAAGGCTGTACTAATAACAGATGCCACTACGCCAAAGCCTTTGATTGTGTAGATTACAACACACTGTGGAAAATTCTTAAAGAAATGGGAATGCCAGACCACCTGACCTTCCTCCTGAGAAATCTGTATGCAGGTCAAGAAGCAACAGTTAGAACGGGACATGGAACAACAGACTGGTTCCAAATCAGGAAAGGAGTACGTCATGGCTGTACATTATCACCCTGCTTGTTTAACTTATATGCAGAGTACATCATGAGAAACGCTGGGCTGGATGAAGCACAAGCTGGAATCAAGATTGCTGGGAGAAATATCAATAACCTCAGATATGCAGATGACACCACCCTTATGGCAGAAAGCAAAGAACTAAAGAGCCTCTTGACAAAAGTGAAAGAGGAGAGTGAAAAAGTTGGCTTAAAACTCAGCATTCAGAAAACTAAGATCATGGCATCTGGTCCCATCACTTCATGGCAAATAGATGGGGTAACAATGGAAACAGTGATAGATTTTATTTTCTTGGGCTCCAAAAATCACTGCAAATGGTGACTACAGCCGTGAAATTAAAAGATGCTCGCTCCTTGGAAGAAAAGCTATGACCAACCTAGACATCATATTAAAAAGCAGAGATATTACTTTGCTAACAAAGGTCTGTCTAGTCAAAGCTATGGTTTTCCCAGTAGCCATGTACGGATGTGAGAGTTGGACCATAAAGAGAGCTGAGCACTGAAGAACTGATGCTTTCGAACTGTGGTGTTGGAGAAGACTCTTGAGAGTCCCTTGGACTGCAAGGAGATCCAACCAGTCCATCCTAAAGGAAATCAGTCCTGAATATTCATTGGAAGGACTGATGCTGAAGGCTGAAGCTCCAATACTTTGGCCACCTGATGGGAAGAACTGACTTCTTGGAAAAGACCCTGATGCTTGGAAAGATTGAAGGGAGGAGGAGAGAATGAGATGGTTGGATGGCATCACTGATTTGACGGGCATGAGTTTGAGCAAGTTCCGGGAGTTGGTGATGGATAGGGAAGCCTGGCGTGTTGCAGTCCATGAGGTTGCAAAGAGTCAGACACGACTGAGCGACTGAACTGAATTGAGAAAGGTCTGGAAGTTTCTCCCAAATCCTCAGTAACAGTGCCAGCAGTCAAGTACTGATCTCCGCCTGCAGGTGTGAGAACCCCCCACCCCCGTGCTCACAGGAGCAGGCCAGGAACCCAAGAGCAGACGGTGGGGAGGTGGTGATGGGAGGACCTCGCTGGGGTCAGACCTCACCTCCCTCCCTGCCTCTTAGTCACAGGAGGGAACACTCCTCACCTTCTGGGACAGAGTACCTGATGAAAACAGGCCTGGGTGCTGGGAAGGAGGTGGAGGTGGGGTCTGCAGGCCTGCGGGTGCAGAGAAGGGAGTGGACGGGGGCCTTGGGCTAGCAGCCACCTTGGGGGCTTCTCACCCCGCATCCTCCACCCACCGCCGCTCCCCTGGAGAGACGAGAAAGTCAGGTAAATAAATCCATCTTCCTTGTCATCACTCAGTTGAAAGGGTCACAGAGGACCCAGGGAGCATGCGATTCTGCGGTCCTACTGTGTCGGGTGGGCTGCACGCAGGGAGGGGCCCTGCCTCCCACAGGAGAGCTGGCCACATTGACGCTCCATCCGACAAAGCCCTGAACAGCAGCCGGCTGGAGCGTTGCACCCCAGACATCATGTAAATATTTGGTTCTCAAAACACTGAGTTCATCTGGGGAAAAAAATCACCTTGACAAAATGCTGTTTTTACCGGTTAGAGAAGAAGACCAAGATCTGTAAGAATAAATGCTTTTCTTTTCTTTAAAGAAAATTGAAAACTTGCCTTAAAACTTTTTATTGAAATAATTCTTTCTATTCTGTTTGAATAATGTTGGGGAGATAAAAACCCTCCATTATGCTTTTTTCTTTAAAAAAATGAATTATAATTCAGAAAAAATCCCAATAATAGAAAATGGCATAAAAGGTATGCAGCGTAATTCTTATCTTGTTTTCCTTCCTCGCCTCTTGCGTTGGTTGTGTGTAATTGGCATCTCTTCAAAGAGGAAATGGGGAACTGGAATCAAGGGGCGTTCATTTATTTGAGTATTAAGACTGAATATGGGTTTTTTTTGTTGTTGGATTTTTCTTCTGAACCTTAGCATAGTTCTTCTTTGGTGGAGGTGCTCAATAAAAGACCTTTGAATGAGCGGAAGGGTTCATTTTAATTTTCCATGGTCACAGTCATGTTTCTACCGAAAGCTGGTAGGTGAATCCGGCTGCTCTCAGGGCGTGAACCAAGACCACCTCGTATGAGGTGATCCTCCTGTTGACTGGAGCAGTGGGTTTCGATGGAATATTGATGAGCATATGGATGGCCTGGGGATCTTGTTAAAAACAGATTCAGATCAGGCCTGGGTGAGCCCTGGGCTCCAGCACGTCTGACTCCCTCAGGGAGGCCAGTAATGCAGGAACCTAGGGTGTGAGGAACCAGGCAGATGGAGTGTAGACAGGGTTAAAGCCCTGAGCATGCCCCCTCGGCGGCCACAGCTGAGAGTTTTGTGTTTGTCTTTAAAGGTACGACAGTGAGGGAAGAGGGCACATCACTTACCAAGAATTTTTGCAGAAACTGGGGATTAACTACTCAGCAGATATTCACCGGCCCTACGCGGAGGAGTACTTTAACTTCATGGGTCATTTCACGAAGCCTCAGCAGGTGCAAGAAGAGCTGAAGGAGCTGCAGCAGAGCACAGAGAAGGCCATGCCAGCCAGGTGAGTCGGTGAGCACCTCTCCAGGGGCCGGTGTCTGTTCTACACTGACCCTGGCTGTTCTGAGGCTGTCCCCCCTGGTGCTGGCAGCGCCGCCGTGAAGTTATCACACTCGTTCACTGCTGTAGATTCTAGTATGTGTGCGTGCTCAGTCGTGTCCGGCTCTTTTGTGACCCCATGGACAGTAGGCCACCAGGCTCCTCCGTCCATGGAATTTCCCAGGCAAGAATACTGCAGTGGATTGCCATTTCCTTCTCAGGGGATCTTCCCGACCCAAGGATGGAACCAGCGTCTCCTGTACTGGCAGACAAATTCTTTACCACTGAGCCACCTATGAAGCCCCTGTAGATTCTAGAAACTGGTGTTAAGTCACAGAGCCGTGGAAACAGTGACAGACTTTATTTTCTTGGGCTCTAAAATCACTTTGGACAGTGACTGCAGCCAGGAAATTAAAAGATGCTTGCTCCTTGAAAGAAAAGCTATGACAAACCTAGACAGTGTATTAAAAAGCAGATATCGCTTTGCCAACAAATGTCTGTATAGTCAAAGCTATGGTGTTTCCAGTAATCATGTATGGATATAAGAATTGGACCCTAAAGAAGACTGAGCACTGAAGAATTGATGCTTTTGAACTGTGGTGCTGGACAAGACTATTAAGAGTCCCTTGGACTGCAAGGAGATCCACCCAGTCCATCCTAAAGGAGATCAGTCCTGGGTGTTCATTGGAAGGACTGATGTTGAGGCTGAAACTCCAACACTTTGGCCACCTGATGTGAAGAGCTGATTCATTGGAAAAGACCCTGATGCTGGGAAAGATTGAGGGCAGGAGGAGAAGGGAACAACAGAGGATGAGATGGTTGGATGGCATCATCGACTCGATGGACATGGGTTTGGCTGGACTCTGGGAGTTGGTGATGATCAGGGAGGCCTGGCGTGCTGCGGTTCATGAGGTTGCAAAGAGTCAGACACGACTAAGCGACTGAACTGAACTTGAGAACTGAAGCTTTTAGGTCTGTACTAACATACACACCCGGCCCCTCCCCTGGGCAACTAGAATGCAGGTTCCAGGAGGCCACGCCTGTCTCCCCTTAGTTTAGAACAGTGCTCGGCACCTAGCAGGCACTCAGTGGGGATTTGTCCAGTGAGTGCATGAAAGGACACGTTCTTAAACCCAGCAGTTCAACCTTGGAGGATTTATCCCACAGAAATAATTCAGAGGAGTTCAGCAGGTACAAGGTATGACTTGCAGTGTCTTCAAAGCAGCAACAAAGTAGACACCTGCCCATCGCAGATGAATACCCGGGCTTGTAGAGAACACGGCTCCAAGGAACGTGAGGTGGTGTGTGCCAGTTATAGTCATCACCATGGGGCCTGTGGGAGTGTTTGTGATGGAAGACTGGTGGGCAATGAAATTTTAAACAGTCTGTGTGCCTTGATGGTAACCACACCAAACATACGTGCCTGCCCACGAGGACCAGAAGATGCTGTGCAGAAGGCATCATGTTGTGTTTGGATGGTGGGACTGTGCATGGCTTTTTTCAAGGTTTAAAACTAGTCACTAAGGCCATATTTTAAAATTTTTAAAGAATGGATAAAGAAAATGTGTGTGTGTGTGTGTGTGTAAATATGTATCTACACACACAATGGAATATCATTCAGCCATAAAAAAGAATGAGATCTCGCCAGTTGTGCTCTCATGGATGGATCTTGAGGGCACTCTGCCAGATGAAATAGATCAGTCAAAGGAAGACAGAAACGGGTGGTCTCACTCGTACGTGGAACCTGAAAACGACAGCAACAAAAGCAAGCTCGTGGATCCAGAAGATAGATTGGCTGTTGCCAGAGGTGGGGGGGGGGCGTGTCAGAGCAGGTGAAGGGATCCAAAAGCAGAGCAGTGACGGTAGGATGAGTCCTGGGGGCGTGAGCACGCTGAGGTGACCGTGGTGAGTAGTACTGTGCCGTGTATTTGAAAGTCACCAAAAGTAAATCTTTGAAAGTTCTCATCCGTTGGCTGGTGACGAACAGCATCTACACTTGTCCTGGCGACCACGTCACAGTGTGTACAGACGCCAAGTCATTACCATGTACACCCGAGACCGACTCGATGTTATATGTCGATTATGCAGCAACAAAAAATTAAACACAGGAGAGAGTGTTGCCGCATTCGACATGACGTGAGACGAGACAGACTCTGCATCCGTCCCCGTCCTGGGCCGCTCCACGGCACTCTCATCTGTGTTTCTGTCCACCTCCCATCTGTCCGGTCAGCTCTCTGTCCGCACCATCTCTGAATGAGTGAATGAGCTAAAGAATCCCCTGGAGGAGAGAAGCACTCCAAGGCCACAGAGACGGGATGTGATGGCTGAATGGGGTTTAAGAGAAAGGCCTGTTGAACACACCCCTGAATTATGTCCAAGTTGCTAAGTTATAAAGCCCAGAAGCAGAGAATTGAGTTGGTGAAATTTCAAGTAAAAATATGCACAAGATTGTCATAAATCACATATCCCATAAAACGAATGAAAAAGTGGGATTTATCTTTCCCAGGCAGGGCTGGCCTCATTACCCACGCGTGTGTCCCCTTCCCTCCCCTCCTACCGCTTGTGAGTAATGAGGCTCGGAGAGGAACCGCGCGTCCTTGGCGATGCCCACACATGTTCTCTTCCCGCTACCGTTTACTGGTGCATGTGGTCTGTGGCTGGGAGCGCTGGGAGCCAGTGGACGATGCCCCTCACGTCTTCACAGCACCAAGCTCGGCGAACCGACACATGCTCGGCCAGTGCCCTGCCACCGTCATGCTCTCCTACCCAGGAACACAAGCCTGGGCCATAAAAACTCAGGACCGGGCCCTGTCCTCAAGGAGTCACACTGTGAGGTTTCACGTTGCTTTGCCCTTCAGGTTAGCCCGCTTTTCAGTTTCGGTGTCAGTGGGCCTTCCAGAGAACCCTTCGGGAGGCCACATTCCCCGGACTGTCAACCTCCTCCTTTATACCGAACCCTGATAAGATTCACAAACAGGAGTCGTGCTCATCAAAGTGAAGTCGCTCAGTCGTGTCTGACTCTTTGCGACCCCATGGACTGTAGCCTACCAGACTTCTCCATCCATGGAATTCTCCAGTCAAGAATACTGGAGTGGGTTGCCATTTCCTTCTCCAGGAGATCTTCCTGACCCGGGGATTAAACCCGGGTCTCCCACATTGTATGCAGACGCTTTACCGCCTGAGCCACGGAATTTCATGTGTGCTTCTTAAATTTAAGTGAATCGATTTTGTTTAAAGTGGCCTGAATACATTTTTAAGATTCAGAAGAGTCCTTTCTCAAGCCCGTATTTATTTTCCAGGCCTTGCTCTTTTGGGGCCCAAGTCTGAGTTGAAGATTCAGGGTCAGGATAGCATCAGTAAACCAGCCACAGAGCATGGTTGGCTGTTCTGAGATGTGAACTGAGAGGCTCAGGAGCAAAACCTGCTGGGTCACCCAGGATTCTTCCCACCATGCCGGCCTGGCCACAGGGCGGGGGGCTCTGTGGCCCCACCCTCGTGGGGCTCCCGTCTCGCGTCCAGACTGGGGCCCAGATGCTGCGTCGGCTGCCACAGGTTCTGCTGGGCAGCTGGCTGGATCCCAGGCCCGAATCCTCACTCACTCTTACTCTGCAAGGGAGGTGATTATTGCCTGGAAACCAGTCCAAGAAAGGCTCAACGCCTCAATTCTCTAAAAATATGTATCTCAAAAAAAGTTCTGATTTTTTTTTTATACCTTCATTTGCTTCCCTTTTTGAAGGATTAAGTGGAATGTAATAGTTGTGATGAGGAGTAACCAGTCTGTAACATGGGATTGAATTCAGAGTACACCTGTGCGGGAATCCAGGCAGTTGCCTCTCTCGAGACACATCCCCAGACAGTTAGCGCAGCTCATTCGTGTCAGCTTCTTGGAGGCACACATCGGCCAACTCAGAACCGGGAGCCAGTGGGGGAGGGAGACCGTGACCCGCACGGCCTCGGCGTCCTTGCCTCCCCCATCCCAGTATACTCTCAGACTTCCTCTCCTGACTTCTGACTTTTCTGTTGCTATGGATAATTTTTTTCCCAGGCACACTCAAGGAACCTGTTTGTGGGTATGTATCCACAAAGGAGAAGGCAAAAGGAGAAAAGAGTGGCAGAGGATGAGCTGGTTAGATAGCATCACCGATTCAGTGGACGGTTTTCTCAATGGAGAAAACTCCAAGAAATAGCAGAGGACAGAGAAGCCTGGCATGCCCAGCCTAGTGTCTGACAACAGGAACAATCTGCAATACGTATCTCAGGTGGTAGACAAGTACCAGCGAAGATTTCGAGTTTGGAGTTTCTGGCTTCTTCTTTTCCCCGACTAAGAACCTCACAGCCGAGCTGGAGTCAGATAGGCACAGTGTTCAGTGTGGTAGGAAGAGCGTTCTGGAGACATAGATAAGCCGAAGTTATAAAATAGACTCCATGCCCCATAGGTTCCGAGCAAGACTGCTCATTCTCAAAGACGTCCACATGTTTTTATTCCCTTACCAATAATTTCTGTTAAGTCTGGGAAGAAATTTCCTGGAAGACTGAATCAGAAACTTGAACACATTCCCAAGGAAATCAGTGCTCTAACTAAAGCAGGAGCTACAGCTAGACGTCGTCCCTGTGTCCCTGCGAGGGACCGCTGGCCAGCCCAGAGTCCACATGGGCGGACGCTGTCCCCTTCCTATAACATGGGATGACAGTTACCCGCCTCCCTTGTCAAGAGGAAAGAATGGGAGATGGGACATGAAGGCAGCACAGGTCCTGGCTTGCCAACTGACGCACGCAAACGATGGCTGCGTTTCTTCACAGCGAAGGACCTGGCAGCAGACAGGGGTCCTGGACCCCTGCCCCCTCAACGCTCACCGACGGGACCCAGGCTCTTCGCCGTCCTTGGTCCCGCTGCTGCTTCAGGGCCTTGGCACTGACTCTCCCTGGGCCCAGAGAGGTCTGCAGGGGGCTAAATCCCAGCTGAGTCCTTCAGCTGCCATCTCTGCTCAAGTGTTGCCTCCCCAGTGAGGCCCACCGGCACCCACTACTGGGGGTTGCAGCCCGGCCCACTGTGGACATTCCTCGCCCTGCTCACCAGCGCTCAGCCGTCCCACTGACCCATCGTGCAGGCCACTGGTGTCTTCTGTTTATCATCGGTCTTGCCCCACCTGGAACAGAAATTCTGCTAGGGTGGCCGCTCTGACACCCAGAGCAGTACCTGGTATGTGACAGGCACCCACCAAGGCTTCGTCAGGGAGAATGGAGGTGTATTTCCCATGTCTGTGATATCACTGTATTTTTAAATGCTTTGCTCCATTTTTAAAGTACTCATTCTAGTAAAAAGCCAAGGTTGTAATTTCTCTAACATAGTTTTGCTGATAATAATAATAATAAAATGATAATGATGATTTTTTTTCCCGAGTACCTTTCAATGTATGTATTATACCAAGGCTGCAAAGCATCTTCAACAATAGCTGGTAGATGAATCATCAGATCATCGCATTAGAATGATCGTGGAGCTCTTGCTCCAAAGAAATTATTGGTTTTCCCTGCTGGAGTGTGTGTGTCTCAAATGCATTCTCTTTCAGGGATAAACTTAAGGACCACGATCAAGATATCAGCAAAGCACTCGCCAAACTAGATAAATCCAGAACTGGCTACATATCCTTGGGCAGGCTGCAGAGGCTGCTGCAGGAGTGTGGCTGTTCTCTGAAGGAAGAGGAGCTGATCGATCTTCTAAACAGGTTTCCTTTGAGCAAGTTACCTATGGTTCTCACAGCACTGAAAATCAGGCTGGTCATGTCGCTTTCATGAATTTTTCCTTCCCTGTTCACTCAAACAGCCTTTCGGCATTGAAGTAACCCCCATGCCACCAAAAATTGAGTTTCAACCTGTGTTCAGAAGTAAAACTATAATGTTGTACTCCCAGAACATTTATAAGCCAATGTGACTCAGTTAAAAAACAAAAAGAATGAGCCTTCTAATAATCCTCTGGTCGGGCTATGTTCTATTGGGTTTGAGTCAACCCAAAGAAAAAAGAAAGCAACTTGACAAATACATAATTTTCCTGCAGGTGTGTCCAGCAGCACAATCATCATTTTTTCACATTATTTTTCTTTCACCCACGTTATTCATACACTTGGGAGGAGTCAAGTCATCCTGCAAGGCTTATTAGAAACAGCAGCCCTCTGCCCTGATGTCCCCCACCCCCACCTTCTCCTCCCTAGAGTCAATAACTTCCAATGCTTTAAATGCCTATTTTTGGTACTTAAGTTAATAGTCATAAGTGACAAACTTAAATAGCTACTTATTGATTTTTCACTTTTAAGGCAGTGTCTATCGGCTTCCTATCAGGAAAATGTGGGTTTAACTCTTTTTCACCCATCACATAACCGCCAACCCCCTCACCACCGCCAGCCTCCCTGACCCCATGGAAACCCACGCACGTTTACCTGCACGGGCTCCCCGTGTGCCGTGTCACCTGCACGGGCTCCCCGTGTGCCGTGTCACCTCCACAGGCTCCCCGTGTGCCGTGTCACCTGCACGGGCTCCCCGTGTGCCGTGTCACCTCCACGGGCTCCCCGTTTCCCGTGTCACCTCCACGGGCTCCCCGTCTGCCGTGTCACCTGCACGGGCTCCCCGTGTGCCGTGTCACCTGCACGGGCTCCCCGTGTGCCGTGTCACCTCCACGGGCTCCCCGTCTGCCGTGTCACCTGCACGGGCTCCCCGTCTGCCGTGTCACCTCCACGGGCTCCCCGTCGGCCGTGTCACCTCCACGGGCTCCCCGTCGGCCGTGTCACCTCCACGGGCTCCCCGTCGGCCGTGTCACCTGCACGGGCTCCCCGTCGGCCGTGTCACCTCCACGGGCTCCCCGTGTGCCGTGTCACCTCCACGGGCTCCCCGTGTGCCGTGTCACCTCCACGGGCTCCCCGTCTGCCGTGTCACCTCCACGGGCTCCCCGTCTGCCGTGTCACCGTGTGCTGTAGCTGAGTGTTCGGGGTTTATATTACTGTGACGGAATGATCACTTTTCTTTTCCTGTGTAGCATTTGTTTTCCCTGGAGTTCATCGTTATTTTTTGTTTGCTTCGTTTCTATGTACTTCTTATCATTAATTAAACCCCAGTTCTCTCCCATTTGTGAAATCTCTTTCTAGTGTGTTCAGACAACCTCAGCTAATCTGTCAGCTTCATCTTCTCGGATGTCCCTTTTCAAGTTCCTCAACTCTCAAAAACTTTCTTGGTTTGTTTCATTAACGAGCTCCTCTCTTGTTTGTTTCTTTCTGAGCCTCCTACTGTTATTGACTAGTGAGCCACTTGAAGTGTCTCCCAGTATTTTAAACCTTTCCTGTCCTCCATCCCTTTTCCTTCTTGCTCCACCTTCTGGGAGATTTTCTCAGTTTTAGTTTGCAACCCTTCTTTTGAGATTTTTATCCCTGCTAAAAATACTTTTCATATTGTTAATTACCAGCGCATGTTTTTAATTCTCAGAATATTATTCCTTTTCTATAGTATCCTGTTCTTGTTTCATGGATATACTAGTTCATTCCTCTGAAGCTATTAACAACAGATTTTTTTTTTAAGTTTTCTTCACTTGAGAAATGTTGCTTCTCTCCTCAGTGTTGCTTTTTCCTCCCATCTTCCATGTTAGACATTTTCCTCAAAAATATGCCCCAAATAAGAGTGAGATACTAAGAAGCAGATTAAAAGTTCTGCACAGATAGGTAGAGCTAGTCAACTTTGGTTGAACTACTTTGGCAGGATAATCTGGCAGGTAGTTTCCTTGGAAGACTCCCAATGTCAGAATGTTTAAAACTTTTCTTTTGGGCTCGTCAGATTTCCCAGGGACTAAGGTTGCCAGGTAAGACATAACATGCTATGTTAAATGTAAATTTCAGATAAACAGTTTTGTGTGTGTGTGTGTGTGTGTGTGTGTATGTTCCATGCAATATTTGGTATACATTTATACTAAAGTTATTTTTGTTCATCTGAAACCCAGCTTGCTGGGCCCCTCCCTCAGGCTCTCTGACTTAGCCTGGGCCTTGGGAATCTGCATTCCTAACAAGGTCCTGAGTGACGCTGATGCTGCTGGATCAGAGCATCCTGAGAACCACTGTTTGACACCTTTTAAAAACTCCTTCTGTCACTTTAGGAGGAAGTGAACTAGTTATGTGCTTTGGGGCCACTTGAACTGCAAGCCTTATCCTCTTGTAATTTTGAATCAAAACAGTTCATTTGCTTGCCCCTCCTCAAACTGCTTCCACATGCAGTTTCTAACTTGCCACGGCCCATAGCTGTGCAGGTTGGCAGTCCTATGACTGAGCACCTGGATCTCATGTTCCT
Source organism: Bos indicus (assembly GCF_029378745.1). Classification (NCBI taxonomy): domain Eukaryota; kingdom Metazoa; phylum Chordata; class Mammalia; order Artiodactyla; family Bovidae; genus Bos; species Bos indicus. The sequence goes on along the minus strand of NC_091764.1, from coordinate 114,820,020 downwards.
CTCTTTGTGATGTGAGGATATTAGCATTCCCTCTCTTCCCACTAAAAAAAATGTGAGCAGTTGCTCTAGAATTTGCAGTCCAAGTGGACAAGTAGCCTAAGTCCCATGTCAAGTAACACGTCACTACTTCACAGGAGGTGCAGGTACCTTATTACAGAGAAGTGTTCCCAAGTCCTGTCTCCTGTTCCTTAGGGGTCCACAACCCCTGGGCCACAGACTGGTACTGGTCCACATTGCACAGCAGGAGTTGAGCGGCAGGCGAGCTAGCAAAGCTTCACCTGCCACTCCGCATCACTCACATTACCTCCTGAACCATCCCCGCCCCCCATCATCAGTGGAAAAATTGTCTTCCACAGAACTGGCCCCTGGTGCCAAAACGGTTAGGGACCTCTGCCTTATAACTGCTGTATCCACCTCACCTGTCCATTTGCTATAATCACCCAATACATTGTTATTGTAACATTGAGCAAACAGTGGTTTATTAGACCAACTAAGAATAAGAAAGATAAAAGATATTATTATTTTTAGAATATTTATTTATTTATCTGGCTGTGCTGGGTCCTCGTTGTGGTACTTGGGATCTTCTATCTTCATTTCGACATGCTAGAGCTTTAGTTGCCACATGTGAGATCCAGTTTCCTGACCAGGAGTTGAACCTGGGCCCCTGGCATTGGGAGCATGAAGTCTTAGCCACTGGCAGCCTGGAAGTCCCTCAAAGATATCATTTTACCTTCATTTATTCCTTCTCCCATGCTCTTTCTTCCTTCAGGTAGATCCATGTTTCTGGCTCTTTGATTTTCTTCTCTCAGAAGACAATGCTAACGCGTTTTAGCGTTTTTGACGGCCAGGCTGGCTGTGATGAATCCCCTCAGTGATTGTTTGTCAGAGAAGGTATTTATTTCTCCTTCACTTTTGAAAGATAAGTTTCACTGAATATAGTATTCTAGGGTGGTGATTTTTTTTTTCCTGTCAACACTTTAAATATTTCAGTCCACTATCTTCTTACTTGCATGATTTCTGATGAGAAACTCCATGTAATTCTTATCTTTGTTCCTCTATAAACAAGATTTCCGCCCTTTCTGGCTTCTGTAAAGATCTTCTCTTTGTCTTTGATTTTCTACTGTTGTCCAAGTTACCACTTATGTGTTCCTACTGGCTTACAGCTCCAAAGGTCTTTGTTCCAGGAAAGCAGATCTTGGCTGTAAGTCTCTGTGTTCACCCATCTCTCCAGATTTGGAGGTAATGTTTTGCCCTGTGACCTCAGTTTTCTGATGGGACCAAGAAAGGCCATTGGTTTTCAGTATGTTGGGCTTCCTTCTTGTCGTAAGAATGAGAGTGACCCTTCCAAGCTCTTAGGCACAGAGCCCCACTACCCCCTTCCTGTCACCTTTTCTCTCCATGTCCCACCTTTTGTTGGCTACAATATTTTTTTTGCAAAAGCTAGTTAACTTTTACATGGCCTGCAGCCCCAACCAGATCCTCTTTGCTTGATTCACAGGTTGATTATAAAACTCAAATGCCATTAAACAGCATTTCATAATTATGACTATGTACATATTCATAATTCATAGTATTCAGTGTCCAAGTAATGAATGAAAATTAACTTTCTTCTCAGTGGGTCTACCCCTGGGCCTCCGTGCCCACCTCATTGTTGGCAAACCTAGGGACACCGTGCATGTTTCTTAAGCCATTTGCGGAAAGGCTGTAAATGAATATGTACAGTGTCATAACTATGAAATGCTGTAAACTCTGCTGTAAACTACTTCCTAGAACAAAGAGAACAGGGTGTTTTCTTTAACTATCACTGTTTCCTAAAGTGGGGTTCAGTGTTTGGAGTTGAACATCGTCAGCCTTCAGCTCCCCCAGGGTCTGCCCTAACTTTCTCTTGCCTCCAATTTCCCCTGGGCTCCCTCCACCCGAGAGCCTGGCTCCTTGCGTCCTGCTTCCAGGTCCCCACCAAGAGCCTCCCGGACTGTCCAGGGTTGGAGCCCCTGTTACTTAAGCCCACATCTTTTTATCTCTGAATTTGCATTCTTATTTTGCTGGAGTATTTCCTGGAGTAATTTCCTAAGAAAAGGGGGGACAGGAAAACAATTTTCTCAGTTCTTTGTCTGAAAGTGTTTTTTGTTTTCCTTTGCACAGATTGTTAGCTTGCTAGAACATAGACTCGTAGAGAGCAAGTCATTTTCCCTTAAAATTTTAAAGGATAGTGTTGTATTGTCTATATGTATACATGTATGTATATGTCTGTGCACGTAAGTGTATGAGTGTGGATGTGTGTGTGTGTTTGCATAGAGAAAAGAAGAACCATTTCATCCTCAAATGCCTGTATCCTCTTCTTCCTTAAATAGGGTCTCCTCTCACTAAATCTATTTCCAGCTGAACATGAATTCAAATGCATTCAGTGAATAAATCACGAAAAATAGCACCAGATAAATAATCAACTAAATGATTACAAGAGACTCTTGTTAAAACGTAGTCAGGCCTGATACTTTCGTAAACACCACAAGGGCTGTGGAATTTCTGTAGTCCACCTGTCAATGGGGTGATCAACTTTTTTACGAGTTGAAACCTTAATAAGGATCCATCGCTCAGTTGCTTGTTTCTTCTCAAAGACCTCTTGATGATAAACATCTCTGTTATTTATAATTATATGTAGATTATTCTTTTCTAGATCCAAAATAGACTTTTCTAAATAATACTGAGATTAGCATATGCATTTGATTTTATTACTAAATTTTAACACCAAGTTGGCAATTTACCCCGCCGATGAAACGGAGCTGATTATCCTCTTCCTCGGCATCTCAGCCGCGCGAGCCAGAGACGCGGGGCCCGTGGAAAGCAGCTCTGCAGCTGTGGTTGGAGAAACACGGCTCTTGGCTCCTTCTCTTTAGAAGCTGCTATTCCAGTCTCTGGAAACCTTCCTCTCCACTTGCTGGCGTTCCGAGCTATTCTTTGACACACACTCCATCTTGCGAAGGCGCGCAGAGGGGTTAAGATGCCAGTGATCCCCAGGGAATCTGTTACAGAAACGTGAACTTTGAGTGCCATCAAGCTGTGTTTTGCGTTATTTTACATCTTTAATAAATAAGCTCTATAGTCTCAGGAAACTTGGATTTGCTCTTGCAGAGTCTTCTTTTAGAATTGAAGGTATTTTTCTGTGTGTTGGAGTGGAGTGCAGGAGCCTCTTTTTCCGCGTGGATGTCCTTGTTGAGACGCACACCCAGATGGAATGTCTTCTTAAAACATGTTTACTTATTTATCTGCCGCGTCGCGTCTCAGTTGGGCCACGTGAGCTCCTTCGGTGCAGTACCCAGACTCTCCAGTTGTGGCGTGTGGGCTTAGTTGCCCTGCAGCACATAGGGTCTTCGTTCCCCAACCAGGGATCCAACCTGCATCTCCTGCCGTGTAAGGTGGATTCTGAACCACTGGACCACCAGGGAATTGCCGTTTGAGAAAATACTAAGCTGTGTAGGTTTTGTGAAAAAAAAAAAAAAAGATGTTTTGGGTGCTCTCAGCTTGCCAACATAGTTTCAACCACTCTTTGAAAAAGAATTTAACATCTATTTTACTCAGCCCGTCTTTTCCTCATCACTGGCTCTGACTTATTTCCATGATTTCAGAGTCCTTACCATTTCTCAGTGAGAGGGCCCTGGTCAGCTAAGGTCTCGAGGAACACAGCCCCGGCCCCCACCACTCGAGTCCTGCCTCCATCCCGGCTGTGCCATCACCATCAGACGCATCTCCCCAGATCACGTCTCCGCACATGTCACGTCTGTGCTGAGGCTCCTGCATCCGCCCCCATCACAGGGCCGGATTCCTCCAGCCAGTCCTCCTCCCCCACCCTCTGCTCTTCAAACCCTGTGAGCCCGACTGTCCAGCCTTTAAGACTCAGAGCGCCAGCGCTGCACGGTCTGCAGCCCCACCTCTGTCGTAGCCCTCCCCTGAGCCCTCGTATAACAGCATAGCTGGCCCATGGGCGGCACCTCCCGGCCAGGAAAGGGCGCCTCTCTTTATCCGTGTCCCCCGTGCTGTTTTGTGCTCAGCAGGTGTTTGTTGATTGAGTAAGTGATGGCGTTTTTAACTAATATATTGTGTTCTTTCTTTGGGGACAAGTTGGGGAATCGCCTGGCACAATAACTCCATCAATTACCTTGACTTCTTGCGAGCGGTGGAGAACAACAAGCCGACAAGACCTCAGTCCCAGGAGAAAGAGGAGAGCGTGCCGATCAATTTTGCAGCCCTAAGTCCAGAGGAGGTTCTGAAGAACATCCAGGGAGTCATCGCCGCCTCCAGTCTGGCTTTGTCAACGGTACGGCAGGCCACACGCGCCTTTACTGAGGGGACCGAAGCCCTGGCACCATGCCAGCTCCTGAACACCACCTCGAAAACTGGTCCCTCCTCCTGGGCCCCTCCCCCTCCCTCCATTCTCCTGGGGCATCAGAACCCGATGGTGGGTCGGCACCAGACTGTTTGTGTGAGCACATGTGTGTGTCCACTTTTGCTCCATGCAAAGCTGCCATGATCACAGCCAGCATGTGTTGCGTGAGGCCGAAGCACTCGCCTCCAGCAGAGGCTGGATCTGCGGTGAGGGCAGGGGTTTCTGGGCAAAGAGGGCAGAGGATGGAGGCCTCAGGTGAGAGTGGGCTCTCGGGCCCATGGGGGTGGGCGATGCCATCTCAAGGTGGCCTTGAAGAGGCTGCCCAGGGCAGGGCTGTGGCCAAAGTCTCACTGTGACCAGAGTCCCAGGAGTGTGAGAAGGGAGTCCCCTCAGTACACTCACATTGAGGCTGACATTTCTTGACCCCGTGGGGTATGTCAAGACCCAGACTACATGGGGATAGTGCCATGGGGCGCATCCTCGGAAGACAGTGCCCGGGCCATGCTCCTGGCGAGGGGCTGGTCCCCCTTGAGGGTCCCCACGTGAGCTGCCCCCTGTAACAGACATGGGAAGAGGAGATGCCGTGTGCAGAGGGCAGGCCTTGCTGCCTGATGAGACGGCGAATCCAGAGCTGCCCGTGCAATGCCAGGTGCACGGTCCAGACAGCACAGTGGGAGCAGGGCTGTCTCTGTGACTGTGATACACAGACCCACGGACCCGCCCAAACACCCAGGCCTGGGCTTTTTAACCCCCTCGGCGCCGGGAGGCAAGCTGGGCTCCTGAGTCCAAGCCTCTGGGGTCAGAGTGAGAGACGAAAGGCCAGGGGCAGCCCAGCCAGCCCGTGACTATTCTGGAATGCCAGTGAGTGTGGCCTTCCTCCCGGACAGCAGAGATGGTCTGCGTGTAGGAATTCACGATGAGGATCTGACACTTTTGTGTCTTTTTTTTTTAATGACTATCTGAAGATCACAGATTAGTATGACCTCGCTGCAGGTCAGCTGGAATCCCGTCTATACACCCTGTCGACACCAGGTTGCCCAGGCCCAGGGGTCGCCTTGTGAGGTTTGCAGACTCAATGCTCACGGAGGAGCCAGGAGTAAGGAAGTGCCGCAGGGGTTGCGGGCGGCCGCAGCAGGCCGGGGGGCACAGCCCTGTCCAGAGGGCAGCTTCTGCTCAGCACTTCCGCTGACCGACTGCTGCTGAGCTGAGAAATGGTCCCAGCTCAGCTAGATCTTTGCGTTTTTTATAAGCAGCTATGAAACCTCCTGATTTCTCAATGTCAACACATGTTTCAGATCTGTCGGAGGCACCGTGCAGGCCAAATAAGTCCAGTGCAGGGCGGCCCTGCCCTCTCCCAGCTCAGGGTGGCTCTCAGACTGAGGTCCGTGGAAACTGCGGGAGGAGCTACGGTTCTCACTCCCGAGAAACACTCCTTAGGGGGCGAGGTTTTAAGCAGGAGAGTGAAATTCTCTGGCCACGAGACTGCAGGTGGCCTGTAGGGAGGGTGGCCTTTGTGGCAGGGAGGGAAGGAAGGAATGACAGTGTCTGGGGAGAAGGGTCAGCAAGGGGACCAGAGACACATAAGGCGTCTCCTCAGGTCATGGGGGACCCGTCTCGATGCAGCCTCTTATTTCTGAAATGATGCAGCAACACCTTGTATATCTGTGCAGAGTCTATAGCTCCCTGCTGCTGCTGCTGCTAAGTCGCTTCAGTCATGTCCGACTCTGTGCGACCCCATAGATGGCAGCCAACGAGGCTCCTCTGTCCCTGGGATTCTCCAGGCAAGAATACTGGAGTGGGTTGCCAGTTCCTTCTCCAATGCATGAACGTGAAAAGTGAAAGTGAAGTCGCTTAGTTGTGTCTGACTCTTCGTGACCCCATGGACTGTAGCCTGCCAGGCTTCTCCGTCCATGCCTTTCATATCTGAGCCTCCCCGCCCCCAGCCTGTGTGTGGCTTGTCAGGCTGGACTGATGCACGAGGAAGCCACCCAGCCCCAGGGAAGTGCGGGTCCCATGGCCGCAGTGAGCCAGACCCCAGCTCACCCCTTAGGTCCACGGAGCCTTGTGGCTCCACGGGGCCTTCTAACGCCCTCAGGACAGGATGCTCAGTCAGCGCCCTTCATCTGGAGGGTCGTTCCCCTTAACAACCTGCCGAGATCCACTGTGCGCAGGTACCTGGGACGGATGTGTCTTCAGATTTGCTGCAGTAAAACTTAGACCAGCGCGAGTTCTGAAGTCCCGGTTTTTATACTGAAGACGTTCGGCACAGAGAGGTTGAGGGCTTACGATGGGTAACACAGCCAAGGTTCAAAGTCTGCCTCCCGGCTGTGGCGCTAGAGGCGTCCCACCGTCCCTGGCTGTGTCATATCGCCACAGGCAAATGCAAGCTCACAGCCAGACAGCAATTTGAGGTTAATTTAGTGACACGCATAACACCACCCCCTGGACCGATGAGGGTGCCTAATTAGTCCTGAGTGACAATTAACCGCAAGGGAATTTGGGTTTCCGTCTGCAAGCACCTTCAATTCTCACCTAAGAAACTAAGATCTTAACCTGCACCTTGATATAGGTTTTCTAATGCAGGAGAAACAAATAGTTCTGTTTCAACAGATGGGGGGAAACGTGCTTCCTTTTTATAGCAAATGTTTGCACTTTGGTTTGACTGCTGTTCTGCTGGGTTGACACTGTCTTCCGCAGCTCCTCCAGCACAGATGTCGGTGGTGGGGTGTCCCTGGGAAGGAAGGCCGTGTGGGCTCCAGCCAAGGGTGGGCAAAGGACAGCAGCCTCAGGGTTCAAGCCCTGGGGTGGGGATGGGAGGGGTGGTCCCCTGACTCCTCCTCCTGGCCACACTTCTGACGTTAGACTCCTATCACGAGACCCCTGCCCTACATCCCAGTGCAGTGGAATTTTACCTGAGCCTCTAGTTATGAATGATTCATTCAGGAGCTCGAGTTTAATGATGAAGAGACCTCAGACAGGTTCCTTCACCCCTCGGCTGGAGACCAGTGAGGCTGGGGTTCCTCTCACCCCTCTTCCTCTTCATATCCAGGTTGGAGGGAGGGAAGTGAGTTTCCTCAACAACACATCGGCTCCTATACCAGGCGCACCTTCTACCTGCCTCTCAGTCCTGGGGCATTTATTTAGTAATTTAGAATCTACCGGGAACTCCCATTCACTTTATTTCATTTGCATTCCAAAAAGCAATACTTAAGAAAAATATTTTTGAAATATTTGACTGTAATATCTGCTTTTTTTTTTTTAATTGTAGGCATTTTCTGCATTGGATAAAGAGGACACTGGGTTTGTAAAGGCTTCAGATTTTGGACAGGTTCTTAAGGATTTCTGTTACAAACTAACAGATAACCAGTATCATTATTTTTTGAGAAAACTCAGACTTCATCTCACCCCCTACATAAATTGGAAATATTTTCTCCAGAACTTCAGCAGTTACGTTGAGGAGGTAAGAGTGTCCGCAGCACATAAGCATTTCTCTTTGGAAAAGGGCTAAAATTAGTCTTGGCAAAATAGATAATTGATTAAAACCGTGTCACATAAATCGGCAACCACCTGAGTTAATTAGCTTATTATAAATGAAAAGTTGATATTGATTCTACGTTGAGTGTCAGAAGGTACATATGTATCCTTTACTTCACTGAAATGTTATTTTATTTTACTGATTTTCAAAGAAGTTTAGGAGAGGCTTCAAAGTTCTAGGAGTCATAGATCCCTGAAGATGATCTGGTGTCCGGAGAAGTCAGGCCCTGAGGGAGTTGGGACCCACTTAGGAGACCCTTGTCGGGACCCACTATGTTCCAGGCTCTGGGCCATGCAGCAGCCAAGCCTGGGGTAGGGGTCAACGTGGTTGTAGCAGGGTCCTGGGGGAAGTCTAAGGGGACTTCCTGGAGGAGAATGGGTGGCTGACCACAGGCTCTTGTTCATTCCTGGGACCACTTCTCTGGCTGCATGAACTGTTCCTTCTCAGGCTGTTTCCTCCATCTCTAATTGTAAATGGGCCAACATCAGTAGTGAAATCACAGGCTACTTTCAGTGAACTTGGATTTCTTTGGTCGCCATTCTGTGCTGAGTCAGACGGTGCTATGGTCCCTGCCTTCATGGAAGAGGAGATAACAAATAGGAAAAATACAAAAATAATGCGGCAGCTAAATCTCAACAGGCTGTGCTGGGATGTATTTAACTGCAAACCCTACCCCCCGCCCCCCGCCCTGACAACACACACACACACACACACACACACACACACACACAGCCACACACACACACACACCAGCCACACACACACACCACACACACACACACACACCAGCCACACACACACACCAGCCACACACACACACACACACACACACACACACTGTCATAGCTGGATATTCCTTGCCTGGAGAATTCCACGGACAGAGGAACCTGGCGGGCTACAGGCCGTAGGGTCACAGAGAGTCGGACATGACTGTAGCAACTTAGCACACAGGCACGCGTAGCTGGACGCTCGGGTCATTTCCGACTGCACACGTTTGTACACAATCAACATCTGAGTCCATAAATCCTCAGTCACTCACGTGGGATAAACTCTTGGAAGTGAGGTTGCTAGAGCAGATAGTATGAACATTTTTACGGTCTGAGGCTCCATGCAGTAATAATGACAACAGCAAAGTCTAGGTGGGCGAGGCCCTGTTCTTAACCCTTTATACGCACGTACTTCTTCTGCGGTCACTGGCGGCACATGCTAGTAATATCCCATTTCATAGACGAGCCCTGGGGCACGGACGTCAAGTCGTTGGCCACAGTCACTCCCGGAGGTGGTGGCAGAGCTGGTTAGTGACCCCCGAAGCCTGGCTCCCGCCTCCAGGCTTCTAAACGCTCTGGGGACTGTGAAGATTTTCGTCTTTGCCATTTCGATGGTCATTCCTATGTACTATTGTGTTTTCTGTTTTAAAACTATATATATATGTATGACATTATATCAAACTCTTCAGAGCTTTAGGTTTTCTTGCTGTACTATCAGGAATTTAAGATTTATTCATGTCGTTACACTGGCTTCAGTTCACCCACTGAAGCTGCTGTAGAACTAGCCAGTGAAGGGAGACGTGGATACATTCTGCTGAACGAGCAAACCCCATTCAGTTGTCCTGCTGCTCACGGCGGGCAGGTGGTTTGCCGTTTGCACAGTCAGCCTTCTGTGACTGTGTCCTTCGCACACTCAGGGTCACTCCACGGAGACCGACTGGGTCGGGGAGGGGGCGGGACGGCACAGGTTCAGCTCCACAGACACCCCCACAGTGGCTGCAGCGATCAGCGTGTACTCCGGCCGGCCCTGCGGGAGAGCTCCCCACGTGCCATATCCTGGAGCCCTTGGTATTATCCAGATTTATTTTCTGCCGACACTTTCAAATGTTATCAGCCACCCAGGCTCCCTCCTCTGGGAACTGCCTAAAAGGGCCCCACTTCTTTGTTGGGTGGTCGTTGTAAATATCTCCTCCTGATCCATGACTTGTCTTTTCTCTTTGTTTATGGTGACTCTCCCTGTTTTTATGTGACTTACATCTTTTCGCTGATTTTAAAAGAAATACCTGTTGAGAAAATTTTTGAAAATACAAGTGTAAAAAAAAAAGAAAAAGTCATTTAACCCCATGATGATGGTGCAACAGTAACAAGCTCCATCCTGCTGAGCGAGACCTTCTGAGCTCCGGGTCCACCCCGTGCATCACCTCACCTGGGATGAGGGAGGGGATGGGTGGAGCAGGTGGGCTCCGGAAGTCAGGGACCACCCGCCTGCTTCCTCAGCCAGTTGGACGCCAGGCAATTCAGCTTCCGAGCTGGTCTTCTTCCCAGGGCCCCAGGGCTGCTTCGGAGAGCTTATTCTTCTATTTCTAGTGCCTCCCCCCTCCCCAATTCTTTTATCGTGGTGAAATACATCTACTGTAAATGTCACCATCTCATCCTTTTCCAAGTGCACAGCCCGGTGGCATTAAGCCCACTCATGTTGCTGTGTATCCATCTCCAGAACTCTCTTGATGTTGCAAGAGCAAGCCTCTGTCCCACTTAACTCCCTACCCCTCTGCCCCAGTCTCTGGCAAGCGCCGTCCTGCTTTCTCTATGAACCTGACACCTTTAGGTGCCTCGGGTGAGTGAAATCGTACAGTACTTGTCCTTCCGTGTCTGGCCTGGTTCACTGAGCATAATGCCCTCGGAGCTCCTCCTTCTGTAGCACGTGTGAGAACGCCCTTCCTTGATAAGTCTCAGAATATCCCTCGTGTGGATAGACTGCATTTTGCTTACCCATTCACCTGTCAGCGCACACTTGGGCTGCTTCCAAGTTTTAGCTCCTGTGAATAATGCCGCCGTGAACCTTAGCATACAAACCGAATGCGTGTTTTTACCCAGTGGAGGTAACGCTGCAGATGTAATCACGTATCTTGCTTTTTTTCTCCTTAACATTCCATGTCACTTCAAGTTCTTCCAAACATAAGTTAAATGTCTGTATAGCATTCCACTGACCCTTTGTTTTTAAGCATTTAGAGTTTTTCTCCCAGTTTTTGAGATTGTCACTTGCTTTGCAGTGAACACTTTCTATGTCTACATCCACATTTTGGATTTTTTCTCCTAAAGAAAGAAACCGAGAAATACAATAACTGGGTTCAAAGGATAGGAATACTTTTATTGATCTTGAAAGCAGCTAAAGAAACTAATTTCTTTTTCTGTGAGGTTGCATCCTATGAAATTGCCATCTTTAGAGCCCTAAATGATTGACTATTGACAATTTCATATGGTTTAAGCTAATAGTAATAGTTGCCATTTGTATCCATTTGCATGATTTGGAGCATAGCAATCATTGTGATGGAGAATTAAAGTCACCCTTCGGGATAAAGTGTTAACATTTTGGAATGAAAGTGTTAATCACTCAGTCATGTCTGACTCTTTGCAACCACATGGACTGTAGCCTGCCAGGCTCCTCTGTCCATGGGATTCTCCAGGCAAAAATACTGGAGTGGGTTGCCATGTCCTCCTCCAGGGGATCTTCCCGACCCAGGGATCGAACCTGGGCCTCCTGCATCGCAGGCGGATTCTTTACCCCCAGGAAAGCCCAGTATCTTGGTGTATTCACCTCTGGTCTTCTTCCCTATACAGATGTCCTTTGGCGGTGGGCTCAAGGACAGGGAGCGTGTGCTGCTGAACTGGGGGGTTGTTGGGGATTTTCCTCAACTCTTAAAAGACTCTTTTTTTAAACAAACATTTATTATTTGTATCAAAGTAGTATATGCCCATATAGAAAAAAAAAGGAATTGTTGCCAAAGATTTCAGGACAGAGACCACTTGATCAGCTGTTCACCCCAGTCCCATCCCACCAAGCAGCCCCTGTAACCCTGCTGTTTCTCTAGCTATACCTCCCTGTCCCTCAGCTTCTTGTCCCCCCATTTCTTAGCCATCCCCCGCCCCAGAACTTTCACCATTTCCCACCCCTGCCACCTAGCCTCTCCTCTAGGCCCCTGCACATCCCTCCCGGAGCTGCCTCTTCCCCTCCCGTGACATCACTGGCGTTTCCATGTCACCAGTGTGTCTCTAAAGCGTGGATCTGGTGGGATGTGCCCCCTCCCACCCACTTTGTCCATCAGCCAGGGCTTCCGGTGGGCCGCTGCGCACCCAGCACTGGGCAGGGTCCTGAGGTCAGCCATTGAGCCAGGCCTGCATCCTAGCAAGAGAGACAGATGAGCAATGAGAAAACGTATCAGATGTCAGCATCTGACCTGTGCTGTGGGGTCAGATAAAGCTGGGCAGAGGAGGGCCTGGTGAGAAGCGGACGTCTGAGCTGAGACCCAGCGGAGAGGAGGGAGGGAGCCGCGTGACCTCTGGTTGTGGGGGGGCGCCCTGAAGAGCCCGGCTGGCTTGAGGTTGGGCTGCCTGGGCTGGGGCGAGGGGCAGGGCAGAGAGGGTTAGTAGCAGGCGCCCAGGGAGCGATGGGGTGGGCGGCCTCGTAGCACTTTGAACCGCGTGGAGACCCAGGGAAGGTTTGGGGAGAAGAGTGTCGTGACCATGCGGGGCCTCGGGGGAGAAGACTCAGGGGGCAGGGGCCAGCAGGGAGGCCGGCGTGCCCAGGGGAGGGACGTGCTGGCGAGAGAGAGAGAATGAGTGCTGAGAGAGTGAGTCAGGAGCAGCCCTGTGACTGAGGAACGGAGCAGGGGGACAGGTGTCCTGGGCCGTCGGTGTGACCGACGCCCCATCACGGGACTCATAGTGGCTTCCAGGCCTCCAATTGCTACAGCGTGTCCTTGCCAAACACCCATGAGAACGTGCCCAAACCCTTCCCGCGGGCCCCACTGGCCACGCGGAGTCCTCATGGGCCCCGTCCAGAGGCTGCACCATTGGCAGCGGAGGAGGCCCATCCCTGCTCACAGGTCCCTCTGAGCATCTCTGCCGGCTCTGGAGTCCCTGAGCCCAGAGCATGGCGAGGGGGGGCTGTTCCCAGAGCCTTGAGTGTTGCCCCCTGCTTCCCACCACGCTCGTTCCCCCTGACCTCATCTCGGAGTCCCCTGCGCCTCTGGAAGCACCTTGCCGAACATTCCTAAGAGGACGCTTTAGGACTAACTGTAACGCGGGTGACGGCAGGAAGTGTGCTTCAAGACAGATGGGGCCGGGGGGCTGGAGGGGCTGCAGCAGGGACGAGGGCACCCCTCAGCCCACTGCTCGGCCCTCCTGCTCTGCCCGTCCGCGTGCACTAGGCGCTTGGTGTGAAATGGTATCAGCCCTTGAACTGGCTCGGGGAGTGGGTGTGAAGATGGAGGTGCCTTTACCAGAAGAGCAAGTTGAGGCTGGGACTGCTGACCTGAAGGGTGAGGCACAGGAGGACCTTGGATGTTCAGGGCACGTCCATCTGCTGATGGGGGAGGGGGCAGGGGCAGATCGCCTGGGCCCCGCACGCCTCGCTCCAGAATTCAGGTCCCAGACCCTGGAGATGTCTCAGCGGGGACGTAGTCGGCTCCCACAAGGGTGGACTGGGATGGCAAGGCGGCTGTGGACGAGCCAGGACCCTGCCCATACCTGGTGGCGATTTCGGAAGTCTAGTCGCGGACTGACAACCCTTCTTGACAGAAGGAAAAGAAGTTAACTAACAACAGGAACAGTTAATGCATCCTCCTCGAGCTCATTAAATACGACACCAGCCATCCCTTCCTCTAGGGGATGCACGGGCGGCAAGTAATTAAAAGGAGATTACCGAAATGTAATTAAGGCGGTCGGGACCTCTCCTTGCAGAGGAAGTTCGCCGTGAATAATCCCCAGCTGCACTGAATCCGCTCTTGGAGCAGGGATAGCTGCAAAGGTAGGGGAGGCGTCGCGAAAGGCTTAAGGGAGCTAGGAGCACCCGGAGCGTAGACGGTGGCTTCACCCGTCTCTTAGATGGGGGCCAAATGCCCCCCCAAACCTGTATAGATCCGTCTCCTGTGTCCATCACACACTGCGGGGAAAAGCGCCTCAGCTCCCATCACACCAAATGCTGCGGAACTTCCCAGATCCCAGGGTGCAGCTGAGCCCTGGCGTTTCGGCCCCCGCTGCACCGTGGCGCACCCCTGAAGCGCTCCTCAAAGTAGGGGGGTGCACAGCCAGTACAGATCGACCATCCTAGCATCGGCTCCAAGCGTGGGCCCCGTGTCCCCGCCAGGGACCCCGCACCACCACCCAGCCCCGAGCCCACAAGCTGCTGACCACCGAGGCAGGCACCGGTCAGCTTTGCCGGCCAGAGTCAGGATGAGACGCACTCGCCTAGGTGGCACCAAAGAGGAGCAAGGAGGTATTATCAAAACTGAAGCAGTCCTGAGGCCTCGGTTGCAAAGTAAAGAAAGATTAACCAGGACAAGCCGTGGACCTCAGCACCGACACCTTTCTCGTAAGATTCTCGCAAGCTGGGAGAGATGTCACCTGAGTGTCTGCCCTCAGCAAATACCTCTTTTTCACTTCTGGGAAAAACATTTTACCTTCAAAAAGCTACGTGCGAGCTATATAGAGTATCACCTTGTTTTTAGAAAATCATTTCTGTTTAACATTTAAGTCTTAAAGTGAAATTTCAGCATCCTTTGTGAATATAAAATAATGCTCAGAGCAGACATAGAATTTTTAAAAGACACAGTAGGAACCCGTGTAAATTCTTTCTACTTTATTACCATGGAAATAATGGAATTTTTAACAAAGCGCATCCTTATTCAATGCAGAGTAATTATTTTGCCACATTTTAGCTAACCGAGACCCAGTGAGATCAGTCCTTACCTGGTGTTTATAATATATCACCTCTAAACTTATCCAGTGAGAGGTTAAGCAACTTGCAGATGATTTTTTTCCTAAGGGAGAATTTAAGATTATAGTTTTCAACCAAAGAAGAGACCGTAACCCACATCAAAATGGTTGTAATCTTTCATGAGCATCACGCTTATATTAGTTGCCAACAGTGTTACTTTGATTTATTTATTTTTTTATTGTAAGTATAATGGTATCCATGTATTTTTAATGAATATTGTAAAGAATGGGGACATTTCCTTTTCAGGAAAAGGCCCAAAGATTATTGGAAATAAGTTAAAGAAATTATTAAGATATGCCATTCCAGTTATTTACTCTTTCCCCTGATGCCAAAAAAAAAAAATCCAAGTGCTCTAGATATAATTTTGGGGATTTTTGAATGTTTCCCCTAAATTTCACTCACTTTCCACTTCCAATGGAATACTTGCTACCTGTTGTTATTGTTGTCCTGGAGACGGTCGAGGACACAGCTTGGGAGGGATAACTCAGGTCACTTGGACACTTGGGGTGACCTTGGTGAGAGTGCAGGGTGAGGGGCTCTGGGCCACCGTGCCTGAGCTAAAGGAAAAGAAACGGAGTCAACCGCGTGGAATGAAATGACACCGTCACACCAGAGGAGCAGTCAGGGGCCAACCTGCTCGGGTTACCTGACCACCAGTCAGCGTGACGCACTGTCCTTCTCACGAGGTTAAAATGCATGTGTTCGTGCTAAGTTGCTTCAGTCGTGTCTGACTCTTTATGACCCTATGGACTGGGCTCCTCTGTCCATGGGATTCTCTTAGGCAAGAACGCTGGAGTGGGTTGCCATGCCCTCCTCGGGATCTTCCAACCCAGGGATCGAACCCGAGTCTCTTTTGTCTCCTGCATTGGTAGGCGGTTTCTTTACCCCGAGCACCACCTGCAAAAAACCCAGTTCTCCCAAACCGAAGTGGTTGAAGCACCCCACAGTCCAGGGCCCCACCTGGACCTGGAGCTTCCAGTCGGAAGGAAGAGCAGTGCAGCCCCGCCACCCGCGCCTTCACCAGCTTTCAGGAGGGTGGGCAGTCGGGAGGACTGGGCACCTGCTGCTCTAGCAGCTGCCAGATGGGCCCCGGCTGGAAGCAGGATGGGCTCGCCCGCCAAAGCAAACTCAGCCTGGTCTCCACACGTCTTGCAGAAAAGCAAAGAGGCCGTGCCAGGCTTGCAGCCACCTGAGCCCGCACACCGCAAGCAGGGCCAGCCTCAGCCCATCTCCAGGGGGCCCTGGGCAGCTCCTCCAGTGCCTCACGAGCATTCCCCTGGTATCCGGGCTGGCACTCCCTCCCTATTCCTACCTGGGCGAGACACTCTCTGCCTGTTCAAGTAAGCAGACTGTGGTGTAGCCTGCCCCAGAGACCCTCACTCATTTCGTCCCTCTAGGGATTTGTGATCCAATTCAATTGCCGTGTTTGGATCAGTTAAACACCAGCACTGAGCTGTACTACTGATTCTACAAGGTCGTGACCGTATCAGGAAGCTAGAAGTCAATCCAAGAAGTTGTTGTCCCAAGCAGGCCTTGCAGAGCAAATCCAGGATGGCACTTGTGTCTTAATTGTTACCGTGTACACGCGTGTCTGGCTTGGAGGGGAGCTGCTTGGGTTCTGCCTTTAACTGCCCCATTCAACTGGGAGCTTACCTCCCCACGTTTAGCAAACATGAGCAACGATGTGCCAGGCCCTGGGCCAGCCCTGGTGTCCAGGCTGGTGGGAGGACAGGTGACCACGCACAAACCTCCCCAGGGGCGAGGACTACTCCGGCAGAGATGGCTCCGCCCATTCGTTAAGGAACCAGAAAGCTCCACCTCTCAGCCTTCACTGAGGCCTGAATGTGAATGGTCCCTGATAAGAGACTGGGAGGAGGAAGCGCGCCACCTCCCTGGTGATTCTGCCCGGCCAGCTCCTGCATCTTCTTGCCACCCACAGTCAGATACCAACGTCCAAACAGAGGCTGATACCCACTGGGCATGTGCTGTGAGCCCAGCCCTGTTCCAGGCACTTTACCTGAATTAACTCAGCTCATCCTCCTAAGAACCTTTTCAGTTCAGTTCAGTTCAGTCTCTCAGTCGTGTCCCACTCTTTGCGACTCCATGGACTGCAGCACGCCAGGCCTCCTGTCCATCACCAACTCCCGGAGTTGACTCAAACTCATGAATGAACACCCAGGACTGATCTCCTTTAGAATGGACTGGTTGGATCTCCTTGCAGCCCAAGGGACTCTCAAGAGTCTTCTCCAGCACCACAGAGCAGGCAACAGGAACAGAGAGCTTCAGCATGTATTCCCAGCCGCACAGCTAGAAGCACCAGGGCTGGGATTAGAAATCCAACTAGCACCAGGGCCCCGCTCTCAGCTTGCTGCTGTCAGTCTGAGTGTCTGAGTGTCCACCGTACAGGATTGCTATTCTGGTTAAGCAAGTTAATGTGGAAGGAGCTTTGCATGGTCCTGAACATAGCCAACACCAAATGTCTGCATTATTATTATTTTTCATTCTATCCTCCTTCACTGAGTGCCTGCTTAGTGTACAATGTTCAGTAATGATGTGATTATACAGTGTGTAATTTATTTGGGTGGAAGAATTCATTTTCATAGTTTCATAAATGACTTCAGCCAGGAGTTTATTGAATCATTAAAGGGTCACAGGGGTAGCTCAAGTGTTTCCTCTGTTTCTTTGCATTTTATGGCAATTTCGTGCTACCAAAGGGTCTATGGATTGGGTGTTTGCAGACATATCAAATGGACCCTCTGCGAATGTTGAGCTGTGGAGAGGAAGGGAGCCTGAGCGGGAGGCCCTCGGTCTACGTGGTCAGGGCAGAGGAGGCAGAAAGGGCTCTCTAACGAGCTCGCAGCGCGTCTGGACGTCGGGAGATGGGCTTCCCAGGTGTCAGGATGAGTGCGTGCAGAGACCCAAGATGGGAAACCTGTACTTTGGGAACAGCTGGAGTGTGGGTTTGGGGCCGGGGTGAGGACAAGGAGAGGGAGGGGGATGCGAGGCCGGGACAGAGGGTCTGGGAGGAAGGCCGTGGGGCAGGGCTTTGGGGTGGGTCTCCCCCGTGCTTGCCTCCACGGGCATCCCAAAGCACCAGCTTCTCCAGGCAGGGGCTGGCCTCAGCCGTTCAAGTCCCCGAGCCTGGGACAGGCCCGCAGTAGCCCTCAGTCTGTGTTGATGCCTTTCTCGGGTAGGCTCTGTACTCGTGCGTGTGGTGGGGGCTGGGGTCACGGGAGGATGGGAGAGCACAGCTCTGAAGTCAGGCCATCTTGAGCTCCATCATCAGCTCACAGGGGAGCAGCCCAGGTCCTGATCTCTTCAGGGAGAAGCCCCACTTACTTGTCTAGAAACAGGGATGACACAGCTGCCCCCAAGGGCAAGGAGAGGGTCAGAGGAGCTTCCGCAAGGCTGCAGCTCAGAGCCTGGGCGAAAGAGCACAGCAAAAGGTGGCTCCCAGGACCGGGTCTCAGTAAGCCTCGGTTCAGTTGGCTTGAAGCTTGGCTTGAGTGTAGCCTTTCCAAAGGAAAAGGAAGCTGAAATCTCCAGATCTGCATCTGTTTATCACCCAGAAAGAATCCCTGCTTGGTCAGAGACCCCAGGGTTGGCAGCGTCATGCCCCAGGAAACCCGAGTGGTACCCGCAGTTCTGGCGTATCTCCCTCACTTCTGCACGCAGCGTGCTGAATTGCCAAGGCCAATCTGTCCATCACTAAGGCCTCCAGACCTCCCGATACCCGAGCATCCACCCTTGGCCCTGTGAGCAGGGGTCCCTGGGAGTTGCCGAAGTTGGTTCCTTGATCCAGCGGGAGGCCTCTGTATCAGCACGTTTGCACGCAGAGCTTTCACTTTATTTTCATCTAGATTTTTTAAATGTTTTATCTTTTTTTTTGACAGGCAGTTTTGCTGCTGTTGTTATTTTTAGCATTCATTAATTCACTGTAAATACAAATGAAGATACAGTACAATTAATTTCTTTGCTAATCAAAATATTTGATCAAATGAAGCAATTTTTCAATTCTTAGAAGTAATTACACTGTTCTTTAAAAGGAAGTGGAAGAATTCTTTACCGAGTATTTCTAATTAGGAGTTTTTGCTACCTGCTGTGTTCTTATTCTGTATGAAATTTCAGGATTTTTTTTTACCCCTCCTCTAAGGAATCATGGGAAAAAAACTGTTTAATTGTCTCCCTAAGTATTCAGAACAAAACTTAGTAGAAGAATCATGCAGTCTGATTAGCTTAATTATATCCTTCCTAAGAGTTAAATCAATATACTGACGTGATTCTAACCTGAGAGCTGAAGCAGACCTTGCTAAACCATGTGGACCCAGCCAGGTAAAGGCCACCTTGACACCCACAGGACGAGTGACATCTGGTGACCATCGTCAAGGAGCAGTGACAGCCAAAAGGCCACCTTCTCTGTAGTCTGAGCGCAGTCCCTTTTATTTCTCACTAACCAGAAATTCAGAACTGAATCAGTCAGCTGTCGCTGCATAACAAAGAGCCCCAGCACCTCCAGGACTGTAAACACTTGTTCAGCTTTTGCATGTGGGCTGGCTGGCCCGGGCTCAGCTCTGGTGGCCTCCCTGGGATGTCTCTGCTCCCTTGGACCAGAGTGAAGCAGCTCAGCTCCTCTCAAGACAGCACCACAGACACAGGGGGGCTTGCCGATCACGCAAAGGCTTTTTAATGCTTCGACCCCAAGGCACTTGCTGACATTCCCTTGGCCAAAGCAGTCGTATGGCTGAGTGCAAAGCTGTGGGATAGGGAAATATTCTCAGCTCTTCGGTGGGAGGAAACCCGGAGCCGCATGGCAAAGGCTGTGGAGACAGGAGCTGAGGAAGCAGGCCTTGAGTGCCCTGTGCCTCCAGGAAGCATACACCCACGTGTCTCCGTCTCCAGCTGCACTGGATTGTGTGACAGTTCGCCCGCCCTCCCTGCCGTGTTCTCGCTTCCCTGTTGTCTGGAGAAGTTGCTTAGATACTGTGTCATGGAAAACTGATAAGTCAGCCAAGACGAGGCTGGACACAATTTATTGACAGGGTACTAGAAGGCTCTTTTCTAAAATCACTCCCTTAATAGAGCTATTGAATGAGAGTACAATGAAGCCGAACGCGAGCTAACAGAGTTCCCGGGTCAGTGAGCCGTCCAGAGCACACCCTGCCCTGTGTCACTGATTCTCGTCCTTGGCTAACTTTCCCCAGCTTTTGTGAACTGCAGGGCACAGGCTTCTCCCTTGGGGTTTCCCCGTGCATGCAAGCTCAGTTGCTAAGTCATGTCCACCTCTTTTGCAGCCCCATGGATTGCAGCCAGCCAGGTTCCTCTGTCTGTGGCATTTCCCAGGCAAGAATACTGGAATGGGTGGCCATGCCCTCCTCCAGGGGATCTTCCTGTCCCAGGGATCAAACCCACAACCCCCTTCAAATATGAGTTCCCTACAGCAGAGTCAGAGCTAATTCCTGAATCAGTGGGGTGCTCCCTGTTTTTCCCCTATCTTCTGGAGTGATTCTCATGGGGAGTTCCCTCCGACTGGTGTGGCTGGCATGACACTATAGACGGAGAGCCTTGGCCCAGAGAAGTGAGGTGCCTGCATAAGGCCAAGCTGGAAGATGGGAGAGCAGAGCTGTACCCTGGCCATCCCGAATCTGAGCCCACGGCAGGCCCGAGGCTGCTGGTTAGAAGACCAGGTTCTCCCCCGCCTCAGGGTGTGTGACCACATCTAGACCAGGCTTCCATCCCAGGCAGGTTGGCTTAACCTGCAGGCAAGAGCAGGCGCCACGTGCCTCTCCCCTCTGATGACTTGTGACAGAGACTGTGGCAGCCAGGAGCCAGGACTCAAACCCATGTCTGCCCCACCTCTTGACTCAGGCCACAATGTCTCTTAAAAAAACCGGCAGGAGCAGCAAGAAGGCCGCCCGTGTCGGCCAGCCATCGGGTGAAGCACTGCGTGTGTCATCTTGTTGAGATCTGAGGCTGCCCTTGGAGACAGTTCGGGTTTTATCCCCGTGGGTAAAGGGATGGCGGAGGGTGTGTGTCTCGCCCGAGGCCACCAGAAAGAGCCCACGCGGAGCTCCGTTCAGCCCTGGCCGGCGCCGAAGCCCTCGGTTGACCGTGAGCAGTCCTCACCGTCCACCCCGGGCCCCTCCGCTGGACCGGCCCAGCCTCTGACCCCCTTCAGCTCGATCCAAGTCAGCTGAAACTTGGGTTCCTGGTGTGGCTTCCCTGGCAGTGCTCCAGAGGCGTGTGCAACCGTCCCTTCTTCCTGTTCCGTGTCAGGCGCTGAGTGATGATGGCAAGTGCGGCCTGAGCCCCAGGGGGACGGACAGGGTCTGGGGGGCCCTGCACTGAGCCTGTAAGCTCCCCGCAATGGTCACCCAGCACTGTCTGCGCTTGGAGACACCCCAGTTTGAGCAGAAGGCGGCATCAGAGATGTCGGGGTTGTGGGGGTAGCGGAGGGGCTCTGAGCTGGGGCAGAAGAGGGGGCTCTGGGAATTCAGCACAGGCCTCCCTCTGACCCCCCAGTCCGTGCCGCCTCCCTCTGACCCCCCAGTCCAGGCTGCCTCCTTCTGACCCCGCACTGGTTGGAGCTGCCTCTTGGGTGAGTCCAAGCAGTAGCAGGATTTAGAACCACTGGATTTCACTGTAAAGCTTGGTTTTTACTAAATGAGCTACGTGGCTACATTTGAGTCCAAGAAAAGCCCCACAGAAGCGCAATGTTATCAGCTGGTTCTTTGCTGACCGTGTGCTTCGTATCTTGGCGCATTCTTCCTTTTCTGTATTGTGCTACTGTTGCTGGGTAGTCACAAAGGGGACCGGGAGTTTTTTTTTGCACAGGTGGTCTATATTTCTCTGTGATATCAAGAGGGACAAGCGTTTAGTAAAACAAAGTTCTATACGAATACCCTTGAAAAAATGAGAGAGGATTCCTTCCAAACATGGAAATCATCCTGTAATTGGGTCAGACCCGTGTACATAAGATTCCACTATTGTTTTGTGTTTTTTTTCTCATTTGTAAAGTCACCGGAAGAGCCTTGCGAGCATCCAGTTGTCAGATGACGGCTGCAGGAGGAGCGGGCCCACCGCTCTCACTCCAGACAGTCGTGGGGACGGAAGCAGGCACCCGACGCTCCATCCTTTCCCCAAGCTCTGTCTTGCAGCTGCGATCCCTATCCTGAGGAGGCCTTTTATGTAAAGCGTAGTTGGTTTCGGAAAGTGACATTTGCATCTGAAGATAGTGGTGTCTTTTCTGATGAGGAGAAACACTGCTTCCAGTTATAGAAAAAGCCCTATTTTCCCCCATTCAGATAGAACGGTCACGTGACAAGTGCCAGGGACACAAAAGCGCCAGACCAAGAGCCATCTGTTCCTCCCCAGCGTCTCCAATCACTCGGAGCGCGGCTTTGCAAAAAAGGGAGCAGAACATGGGCTCCTGACCGCGTCAAGCCCAGTGCCCCAATGGGTGAGCCGGGAGGCCCTGCCCTCCCGAGGCCAGTGGGTGCCCCAGGTGGCACGGGGTGGGGCGGGCTGGGACTGCGTGCCTGGGGCCCGGGGACCTTCCGGTCCCAGGCTGGTCCCACGGGCACCAGGGCGACGGCCGTGGTGCCGCTGGGGGCAGGGCCCCCACGACCTTTGTTTCGGTTTGTGCCCTGTTTGTAGTTTCCAGGTTTTCTGCCGTGAACACAAGTAATCATCTCTGCTGGCAGCCCAAGCATATTCCCCGACCGGCCGTGAAACCAGCCTTGGGACAAACCGGAGTCGCCCTCCCTCTCTGCGTCCTCAGCCTGGCCCCTGGTGTGGCTCTGGGGAAGTTGGGGAAGAGAACTGGGGGCGCAGGAGGCCAGCGCTGCTCCCCCGACCTTCACGCCAGCTTGCCGCGTGAGGTTCATGAGGATCTGTGCCTCCTTCACCTCCGGGCTCTGAGGCTTCCTCCTCAGGGAGCCATTCCCATCAGCTGTGTCGAGAGTACACGACCCGTCTCATAATCTCTGCTCACCTGTGAAACTGGCTCTCCTCTCTCTCCCCGGCCCCAAGACCCTCCCCTGGCAGAGGCTATTTAAGGATCATCTTTTACTTCCATCTCCCGCGCATCAGCAGAAGAGCCTGGCATGCAGCAGACGCTCCAGGGGTGTCTGTGGATGGCTCGATGCAGCCATCGTGGGCGTGCGTTGAGTGTTAGTCCTCTCTGGGTGCATCACCCGCGTGTGGGTCACATGCCTGGCTCAGGTGCTCGGGCGCCCCCCCTCCCGCCCCTCCCCCCGGACCCTCTGGGATTCACTGTGACCCCCGTGTCGCTGTGATTTCCTGCCCAGGCAGAGATGGGCAGTCACACCGAGCAGGGCTCCCGGACCCCTGCCCCTCCTCTGCGTTGCTTGCCACCAAGCCGTCCCTGCCTCCTGACCTCCAGACCCCAACCCGCAGGAGAGGCAAGATTGCAGCTCAGGAGCCCCAGTCGTCTGCCCACCCCTGCCCTGTCTTACTCCTCCTCCAGAGAGCAAGCGTTAGTGCTGGTGTGTGTGTGCACATGTGTGCGTGTGTGTGGTCATGTGGACCAATTTGCACATTGCAAACATTTTACCATACTGTTAAACTATTTCTTGAAGCCTTCTAAATAGCTGCATTGTAGAAGTACTATGGTTTATTTAGCCATTCTCCTGATTTAGACAATATTGACCTCTAAAGTGTTGCTAATTTTTTGTGAACTGTGTAAATAATATTGTGTGTGTGTGTTAGTCGCTCAATCGTGTCCGACTCTTTGCGACCCCATGGACTGTAGCCCACCAGGCTCCTCTGTCCACGGGATTCTCCAGGCAAGAATCCTGGAGTGGGTTGCCAATTCCTTCTCCAAATAATACTGTAGTGATCGTGATTTCATGAATTCATCTTGTTTACTTCCTTGAGGAGAGTCTTCAAAGGGCAGGTGCCAGGTGGAAGGACAGGCACTTTCGTGGCTCCACCTACCTTATTCTACCTTTCCCAACCCTGATATTGTCACTCCAGAAATTTGTGTTTCTTAGAAGAAAAACAAACGGAACCTTGGTTTCATTTCCATTTTATTTTTAAAGAGTGATAAAGTTTTCTAAATAATTATTTCACTTTTGGCCGCACTGTGTCTTCTTTGCGGCACGTGGGCTTTTCCTTGGTTGTGATCAGCGGGGCTGCTCTCAGTTGTGGTTGCCGGCTTCCTGTAGCAGTGGCTGCTTGTTGCAGAGCGCAGGCTCTGGAGCGCCAGCTCGGCAGTTGTGGCACGTGGGCTTAGCTGCTCCACAGCCTGTGGGATGTTCCCAGACCGCGGGGTGAACCTGTGTCCCCTGCCTCGGAAGGCAAGATTCTCAACCACTGGACCACCAGGGACGCCTCTAGACCAGAGCTTTTTAACAGAAGACCCGGGGTGGCCGTGCAGAGCCATCATTTGATTGATTGGCTGTGCTGGTGACACTGCTGATCCATTCTTTCTTTGAACAAAGATCAAGGCCCCACTGTGTGCCGGGTTCTTTAAAGCACTCGGGGACTCAGCAGTGAGCAAAAGACCGGAGCCCTGGCCTTGAAGTTTATTTTCTGTTGGGATGCAGAAAATTAGGTTAAATATAAGGTGGATCAGAGAGCGGAACGTGGGACAGAGAAGGAGAAAGAAAAGGGAGCGGGAATAAACGTGTCGTTCGGCTCAGGAATGTGTGGAAAGCCTGAGGGGAGGGCAGGAACAGCAAGTGCCAAGGCCCTGAGGCAGGAACGAGCTTGTGTGTATGAAGCTTAGCGGGAGGCTGGCACGGAGTGAGGTCAGAGGTCCCAGTGGGCGGGCTGGCGGCCATTGTGATGCCCTGCCGGTTGCTCCGAGCAACGTGGGGAGCCATTGGAGAGCTGTGCATGATCTGACTTGCACTTTACAGAGATTGTCCTCAGGGGAAAATGATGCTGGCTTTTTGATTATGGCTCGGCCCTCCCCCACCCCTCTGCCCAGAGAACAAGTGCTAACACGTATGTGCATGTGATGCTCATGCGTGTGTACTTTTAACAGATTGAGGGTGGAAGGAAGGAGGCTGTGATTTGTGGCAAGATGATGGGGGCCTGGACCAGGAGGTGAGGGTGGAGCAGTCAGCTTCCAGGTACGCACTGGGCCTGGGGCCACTGGGATGTTGGCGAGGTTTGGACGATAGATGATAGGCAGATTGCATGATGGATGCATCACAGAGGACTCCAGGCAGGCTGGGCCACTGGGCCAGTTTCCATTTGCTGAGATGCAGACCTCGGGGGGATGGTATTCTGAAGCTGTTAACTCAAGAGGGAAGAGAGAATTCCCTTTATGAAACTGGGATGTTCAGTCTTGCTTAGGAGGGCTGCCCTCATCCAAAGGTCTCTTGGAGTCAACCAGACCACACGGTACCCTGCTCCTTTTTTTTTGACTCCACATATGAGTGATGTCATATGGTAATTGTCTTTCTCAGCCTGACTCACTTCACTCAGTGCGACAGTATCCAGGTCCATGCGTGTCGCCTCAAATGGCACTGTAAATGCCAGAACAATGTAAATGTTCCTTTTTATGGCTGAGCAATACTCCACCCTATTACTCCATCGTGTGTGTACCACACCTCCTCCTTCCTGCTGCCTTTGTAAGTTTGTAACAATGGGCTTTGTGAAGTAAGGGCTCAGTCACAGAAGAGACTTCCTTCTCACTCATGAACAGCCTGAGTAGGTGTCCACTGTTCTGCTTGTATATCCTGGGCCTTACTGATCTCATTCTATTGTTCTGTTTATATCAAGTTTGTGGTGTTTTGATATCTGGTGACTCAGAAACATCATTGCTAGCCTCTTCCAAAAATTCCGTGGCAAATCTCACATATTTATGTCTCTATATTACGTTTAATATCTGTGTCTAATGGGTCTCCCCCCCTCCAAATAGCCATTGTGATTTTTGCTAGAGTTTTATTTATTTATAATTTGAAAAAGGTTTTCTCTTCTGAAATGGAGTCTTCACATCCAGAAACATGGTATGTGTCTGTTTTTAGTCCAGTCTTGCTTTGATAACCTTCAGTAGAATGTGTCTGGCTTTCTTCATATAGGTCTCATGCCTTTCAGATGAAATCTATCCCAAAGTATTCAATAGCTTTGTCATTAATGTGGATTTTTTTATGAGATAATTTCTAACTAGTTGTATTTATTGTATAAGAAAAAAGGTATTACGTTTTCTGCATTTTTTACTTTAATTCAGCCGCTTTCATAATTGTGTTGAGATTTTCTAGTTGTACAATCATACCCAAGAGTAATGATAAATGTTGTTTTTCAACATTTGTTTTCAACTATTTATTTCATCTTCTTGTCTTATTTCAAAGGCTAGAGCCTCTAAAAATGTGACTAGCAGACCTGGCAGTGAGCCTGCCTGTCTTGTTTCTAACTTTAATGGAAATGCTTCATATCTCACCCATGGCACACATTGACAGATAGTGTCTGATTAATACTCTTGTGTTTAAGATGTTCATTTTATTCCTGGATAGTATGTGTGTACTTTTCTATTCTATACCATTTTATCGGGAATGACTGCCAAATTTTGATAGATGAACTTTGCCATGTGTTGATATGTGACCTTTGCTAATTATAAGGAAAACTTCCTAATTCTTGGAATAAACCCTAATTGATTTTGGTGTGCCGTTTTAAAACACAGCACTAAATATTCCTAAAAAAATGGTTTTAAAAAAAGTTTTGTTATATTTGCCGTTACGTCCGTAAACTAGATTGGCTCATATTTTTCAAGTGTTTTCTTGATTATATTTTTGTGTTAGGGTAATATACAATGAACTGGAATACTATATATCCCTTTTTGTGTTCTGGAATAATTTGACTAATGTAAAAATTATCTGGCTTCCCTGGTAGCTCAGCTGGTAAAGAATCCGCCTGCAATGCAGGAGACCCTGATTCAGTTCCTGGGCCAGGAGGATCCCTTTGAGAAGGGATAGGTTACCCACCTCAGTATTCTTGGGCTTCCCTGGTGGCTCAGATGGTAAAGAGTCTGCCTGCAAGGCAGAGACTGGGTTGGGAAGATCCCCTGGAGGAGAGCATGGCAACCCACCCACTCCAGGGCTTGACACCTTTTTAGTGATAGATGGTAGCTCTTTTAACAGCTTTTTAAACTTCTTTTTTGATTACCTGTCTATTCGTAATGTTACTTACATTAAATTTAGTAATCTATATCTTGCTAGAAAATGATTCAATTTCCTCTAGAGTTTAAAGCATATTAACCTAAGATTGCCCATTTTACTTTGTTAGAGTTCTTCCATATCTATTGTTAAAACAGAAGAATTTCTGATTTGTTTTTTGTGTTAACACTTTCAAAGAGCATTCACACACCCCGTCTCGTGGGAGCCTAGATTCCTCCCAGAAAAAATGAGGAAACCCAGGAAAACTTGATTCGGCGGCGTGTGGACGTCACACGGCCAGTTAGAGCCAGAGTCAGAGGGGTCTCCACCTTGCCCCTCGCAACACGACACCCGTGTTCTTTCCAGTTATGTTCACCCGTGGCGCGTCCTCCTCAGGCCCCACAGGTGTGACCAGCATAGGGATGGAAACCACCCAGCAAAGATCCCTCTGCTCTCTGATCAATGACACCCCTCGAGGTGTTTAGGGAAAGGCCTTCATACTTAGACACAGGAGGCGTGTTTCCAACTGTTCGAAAAAGTGTAAGATGCATCTGAAAGGATCACTTTTTTTTTTCTAGGATGAAAAATGAAAGGCGTTCATTCACTTTGCAGATGGCTCCCAATGGATGTATCTGAAAGCGTCTGTTAGCCTTTGGGTGGTCGAGGATGTAGTGGGCTGTGGTATGAGTGTTGTAAGGGTGTATAGCCACGCTTTTGATGGTGTTGTCAGCAGCATCCCGTGTTTGATACAGTTTTGTAGAGGAACGTTCTGCTCTGTCCTGCAGGAAAGTAGCATATACTCCACATACTCCTGTGGAACTGCTGAACTTGAGTCATGACAAAGTTTTCACATGGGTTGTGGGGAATGGATGCGATCATCTGGCCAGGTGCTGGTGCTTTGAAAGAACCGGCCTTCTAGCCACCAGTCACTAATGGTTTTGACTGGAGAAACCCAGTGTATCTGAGAATCCACCCTGGTGTGGGGACAGCCTTCATGCCTTATTACCCCTGGGTTCTCATGGAGCCCAGCCCCGCCCCCCAACCCCAGGGCCCCACCCCTTCCTCATAACTCCAGGAGCCCACCTGCTGATGTGGTGAGCACAGGTCTGGCTTCTGGGGCCTTTTCCTAGTGGCAGCAAAGAGATGCTGCAGGCCTCGCCCTTCTAACTACCCTTGCAGGAGGCTCAGGACTCAGTCTCTGCCCACCCCACCCCCTAGCCCCAGCTTCTCCCTTCCAACTTCAGTCTCCTCAGTGCCCAGGGTAGACACAGAAACCCTTGTCATTTCCAGGGCTATTGAGAATCAATCAGTAACTCGACTCACTGCTCTTCCTGTGGTCTCTCTGTCCACCACACTGATCATCAGCAGTTACTGAACGTGGGCTGCAGGCCTCCACAGGCCCCTCTGGCTCACCTGGCCACATGCTCACTGCCAGCCCATCAGCCTGCCATCCAGTAAGAAGATCCTGTCTTTCCTCCTGGCTCACACCTCCCCGCAGAAAGCTGTCCTGTGCCCAGACTGGTCCTATCCCTCCTCAGGGCTCCCCAGCACCATGGACAGCGTCCCCAGGCCCTGTAAGCACCTCCCAGGGGTGCAGAATGAGATCTAGGCAAGCAGGCCAGCTCCGTGGTCCCTGCAGCCTCCAACTGCAGGACTCTACACTCGCCAGGATTAAATCCCTGAGGGTCTCAAAGTCTCAAGGACGCTTAACCGAGAGTGGAGCTGCAGCATGATATGGTAGCAGTCAACAAAAAGAAACACCATTTACAGGACTTCCCTAGTGGTCCAGTGGCTAAGACTCCACTCTCCCAATGCAGGGGGCCCGGGTTCGATCCCTGGTCAGGGAACTAGATCCCACATGCCGCAACTAAGAGTTTGCATGCCACAGCTAAGACCTGGCACAGCCAAGCAAATAAATTAACAATGCCATTCACATCACAGCTGTCATGAGCATAAATCAGCCCGTACGGAGGGCTGGAAATGAAAGCAGTCTGGATCCGCATCCCTATTGAGTCCCTCACCACTCAGAGCAGACATTCACAGTGTGTGTGTTCAGCAAACCAGGGGACAGGCCAAGTGAGCGAATGGCTGAGGGTAAGAGGTGTGCCCTCCTCGGGCCCGGCCCTTGCCCTGCCCTGCGGGCTCAGTCGCTTTGCTCCCTACTCTGCGGCTGGTCAGCCCAGGCTCCCACTTTTCAGGCAAGTCTGCACCTGCAGTCCTGCCTCTGGTCTCTCTGACTCCTGGCTCAAGTTCCTCAGGAAGCTGGGCCTCCCGGGCCCTACCCTTGCCTGAGGCTCCCAGAGCTAAGGCAATTCATTATTCACTAAAGGGATCAATTTTCTGTTCTGTTTTGCCCAGACCGCTGTGGAGTGGGCTGAGAAGATGCCCAGAGGTCCACGGCCCTTATCGCCCAAGGAAATGGCAAACCAGGAGCTGCTGGCTCGCCTGCACAAAGCCGTGACCTCCCACTACCACGCCATTGCCCAGGAGTTCGAGAACTTTGACACCATGAAGACGAACACCGCCTCCAGGGACGAGTTCCGGTCCATCTGTACTCGCCATGTCCAGGTTCTAACGGACGAGCAAGTAAGGACTGCGTTCTGTTCAGCCTCCTAAGCAGTGTCATTATGAGCATCAGGCCGGCTGTTTCCCAGAGTATAGAGAGTTTAAGGTTGTTCTCTATTTTTTAAATATGAGAAGGGTTTTTTTTTTTTTTTTTTTTGGCAGTTTGGGGGAGAGGGGGATTGCTGCTGTTGTTTTAAATCTTACTAAAGAGACACAGGAGCCTTCTGTTCCTGTAACAGGTATGGAATGCACCATCTCAATTAGAGTGCAAATCATGTCACCTTTATTTTTAAAATCGAATTAAACTCAGCTCCAGCTCCCGCTACCCCTCTTACTCCTTCCCTGGATCATTCTGGGGCCCAACTGATCCAGAGAAATGGCAAGTTTCTCTCCACACTTGAGCCGGGGAGGTGAGGCTGGACAGAGCAGGTGCTCAGCATGTCCCGTGGGTGGACCATGTCCACGTCCCCCACCCAGACCCCAACAGCCCAGGAGCTGAGCAGCTAATACCACAGAGCACCAACAATCTGAACACACACGTGGCTGTCCCTTCTCCCCCAGAAAATGCACTGCCACCAGCCCGCTCCTGCTTTCAGACGAACTGAGGCCCCATCCATTCCCAGAGAATAATTCAGATGAAAAAGGAAATCCAGAACACTCACAAAAGCAACCCAGCCTCCCCTCTTCCTCCTGGTTCCACTCAGACCTAGCCCAGGCACTTCCTACAGCTCCCTATGTGGGAATGTCACTCTGTCCCGCCCCCCCCACCCCAGAGCTGGGAGAGACTCCACTCCAACCTCAAGACTCCTAGTCTCAGAGTTTTTAGGGTAAGGACTGAAAATAATCTTGAGTGATCATCACACCCACCCTCCAGCCCTACTCAGGCCGCTGAACTCACTACCCTAAAGAATGAATTTGTTAAAGATATTACTAATACGAACATCAGATCTCACTTTCCTAAAATACCACTTTTTTGGGCATTATGACCATTTTTTTGCTAAGAAAAATTAAGCGCTCTTTCCAAAGAATTCTGTCCCGAAGAACAACCACAGCAAGTGAAGCTGTTTGAAATACAGTCTCTCCATTGCTACCAATGGATGGAATCCTTTCAAATTAATACAGTTGCATTTATTATTCTATGGAGCCAACTAATAAAGGTTTTGCTAATAAAGGTTTTACTAATAAAGATTTTTCATTCCATCTAAATGAGTAAAATTTTACTCTAATTATAGATGTAAATTAATGACATGCTGGCGTATCTGGCATTCTCAACAGAGAATTTGATTTTAATGGTCCACGAAGAAAAAGCTTCCCCATCCCCAGCACAGACACCCCCACCCCCACCCCATATCCCCTGCCACACGATCAAGCACTTAAACGCTGCCTTCTAAAAATACACGGACATATCTCAGAGACAGACTGCATCATCAAAAGCGTCAAAGTCTGGCATAAGTACCGCGGTTTAAGTTGGGTGATGATTAGCAGAAATTGTGCTATATTGGGGAAGCCTGCTTCTAGATACAGGCTGGTAAACAGAAAGCAAAAGCCCCCGAGATCCATATGTTTTCTCCTCGCATGAGCTGCTTAGCCAGCGACCTTCTCAGGTGGATGGTCCTGAGTCTGGCAGAGTAAGATACAGAAGTAACGTGCATGCTGGACTGGACACGTCCCAGCAAGGGGACGAGTCCATCGGAGACGCTGGGACAGGTCCGGCCAGGTTCAGTAGCTTGCCAGTACAGATTCTAGGACTTAGTTTATCTACATTATAAACTTATCTCTAAAAGATCCAGTCATCGTGAATCCGAGGGGCCAGCTTTCTTGACTTAACAGAGCTCCCTAAGCCGAGAAGTGCCACATCTTTGGAAAACTTTTGGCACAATTAACCTTTCAGAAAAGGAGAGTGGCTTTCAGAGCAGGTGAAGTTGGACACTGAAGGTCTTCATGGCTCTGTGTAAAGCGTGTTATAAAAGGCCATAGAACTGTGTCCTCTTGGATCTGGCTTAAGGAGACAGGGGCCCCACAGGGAGAGCCTGTCCCAATGAGGCGATTTAGAGCAGCCCATGGCGACTGCCTAAAGACTGTGACTACGCAGCTGCATTAGGGAGAGGAACTCAAACATTTCTGAACATTCCAGATGTGATGCTTCTAAAGCAAACACCTCTAGGAGTGAGAGAAATGTAGGCAGCCCTGCTTCTGCACTCGTCCAGCTGTGTAACCTTGGCATACTCAGCCTCTCTGAGCTTCGGTGTCCTTCCCTAGGAGATGGGACAGCGCTCCCCAGGCTGGTCCAGGCGCCCTCCACCCAGGCTGCAGTTCTGCCTTCTCCATCTTTGACCCCTGCTGTCTCTGCCTGCCCCCGGCCCGCCCCCTTGTATCTCTCTGGTTAAGTGAATTCTTTTCTGACCACGCCTTTCCCTGCTGGAGCTGACCACACCCCGCTTTGCCCTACCCGTCCCCCACCCCAGCTCTCCATCTGCCGACCCCTTGGCACCCTCTTGCGTGTCCTTGCGCACAGCGCTGTCTGTCTTGGCTGCACAGTGAGTGCCCAAAGGCAGCAGGCACCCCCTCCTTCACTGAGGAGTGGACTTCTGGTCCTCTGAGCAGAGTGTTGACATCAGGTCCTGGGGAACCAACGAGGGCCTGCTCCCTGCCTCCCTTGAGTCTGCATCCCGGGAGGGTAGAGAGAGATTAAATGCCTGTGGGAACATCATTTCTGTGATTCCACACCACTCTCTGCTGTAAAGGGAGGCTCGGCATACTAGGAGAGCAGAGCTAGGGGCTGGTCTGGACCCAGGGGGGTCAGGGTGCTTTCCTTGAGGACACAGTGCTGGGATGTGGACCCAGGAGACACACCCTGCTCGTGGGGTCTTTGTTCCTTGAGGGGTAGATGGACAGTAAACAAAATATGTTAAGATATGTGTATCTTGGATGGCCATAGAGGCAAAAAATAAAAACCAGGAAAGAGTGCAGTGCTGGGGAATTGTTGTAGGGAGGGGTGGGGGCAATACATTGTGAGGAGGGCAGTCAGGGGAGGCCCCTTGGAAGGAGGCATGTGATTAAAGACCAGGCCAGGTGGATGGCTGGGAGCAGACGAGGTCGAATCACGGATGTGTTTCGGAGCTGGAAGCACCAGGATTTGCTCAGTGAGTCTGGGTGTAAGAGAGAGAAGAGGGGCAGAGGATAAGGAGGCCGAAGGAGCCAGGGGTGGGGTGCTGCTGGGGTGGTGACAGGGAAGGGGGGTGTTGGGTGCCTCACTGATCTGACGTCCACCATCACCCACCCTTGGTCCCACTCCCACTTCCTGTTCACTTCCTCTTTTGCTCAACCGCATCTTTACTTGCCCTTTCAGGGACAAGTAAGCCAGAGAGCTTCTCTATTTCATGCTTATCCTCGAAAGGTAGTTTGGCTGGGGATAGAGTTCTAAATCCAAGTTTTCTCCCCCTGACACTTTAAAGCGATCTCTTAGCTGCCTTCCAGCATCTCTCCGTGCAGGTGAGACGTCTGCTAATTATCACATGCTTGCTCCAGGGCCCAGGTCCCAGCGAGGAAGAAAGGCAGGGGCTGCCAGTGCCAGTTCCCTTTTACCAGAGGCCCCGCGCCGAGACTGGGGGTGAGGTGTGAGGAGACGGGAGCCAGGCGGGCGCTTGCGATAAGCCCCAAATGCTCCACACGCAGCTCGCCCAGGCGGATCAACCCTGGGCATGGTCCCCACTTGGAGGTGGTCCCAAAGCTGCCTTGGCTGGTCCTAGAGACTGACTGGGCTCCTCCTGTGTTGGCCTCCAGGCCTCTATCCTCAGTGACCATGGAAATCCTGCGCCCACTGTCAGCATCAGGCTAACCGCGGCTCTCCCCAGCTGCCTCTGTTTCCACGTCAGGTGGTGGGCGATGGCCTCATTCTAACTGCCCGTCTCACACGGGGGCCTCTCGTCTGTTCCTGAGAGAGTCCCACCCACCACCTGCGTCACACCAGGCCGCCAATGCCACGCTGCTCGTCTCTGTTTCTGCTTAATCCCATTTCTCTGTTGTGTTTGAACGTAACAGTGCATTTTAAAAAATAGCTTCCACCTCTTGGCTGAAATTCTCCTTCTGTTCATACACATTGTGCACCTTTTCTATTACATCCACGGACGCATTAGTTCATGGATCTAATGTGTTGTTGTAATGTCCTTAGTTTAATGTCCATAGTTTTTTTAACGTCCTTGTCTGATAATCCCCACACTGGGGGTCATCTCTGAGTCTTACCTGTTGACAGCTGTATCTCTTGGCAATGGGTCAGTTTTCCTTTTGTTTGTATGTAGAACTTTTAAAAAAAAAATTGCTGAATGACAGACAGCATGTAAAGGAGAATCGTAGACTGTGGTGGAAATAATATTTATGGCTGGAAACAGGCTCACCTCCTCTCTGTCAGGCTGTGAGTGTGGGGGTTTGTTGAGTCAGTCTGGTGGGTGATCGAGCCACATTTGAATTTTGTTACTGCTATGCTCGCCCCTGGTGTGCTCAGGGGCAGATCCCTCCAGCAGAAGGAGCCCCCCGGGCTTGAGTGGACTCGCTTTGCCTCCCTCAACGGCTTCGCCTCCCAGGAGAGGGTATCTGGAGAAACGGGTGGTGTCTCACATCTGTCCTCCACCAGTAGCCTCCCCTTCAGGAGCAGCAGCAAAGGCTGAAGAAGGAGGGCTTGTGAGCTTGATCATTCCCTGTGCCCAAGACTCCCAGCCTGAGCGCCAGCCCCCATTTGGCCTTGGGGAATTTGCTAACATCTCAGCTGATTTCTTCCCACACTCCCACTTCCTCCTGAGCCCCACCGGGCATGAGAGCTGGGGTGTCAGGATCTCCTTGGAGCCTTGGGGCTCGATGGAATTCAGTCCTCTCGGCTCCTGCAACCTCGGCTCGCAGACAGGCTCAAGAAGAGTTTTGAGTTCAGATTCCTTTTTCTTGCTGGTAAGATGAGGTGGCGTTCCCTTGCAGCTTGCCACCTCACGAGCAGAAGCAGGACCGAGGTCCTGAGTCCTCATGTTTAGCAGGCCGATGACTGCTCTTCTGCATTCCCAGGGGACCTTTCAGCAGGCCACGCTCTGCCACATGACGTGGAAACTCACTTGCTTTTCAGCTTATTCACAAACCACAAGAATTCTGCCCAGGTTTCATGTCCAGCTCACAGGACTGTAATTCTCCAGAATCTACTTTTGGGGTGCCCATTCCCAGTCCTCTCGATGCCTCGCCTGTCCCCGCAGCACCCCCACCCCCAGCCGCCATCCTGCGCTGCATCCCTGGCTCCATCAGTGTCCTGGGCTGTAACCTGTCAGGACTGGAGAACCACCTGTGGCCTCCCATTCTTTACCAGCCCACCCAGGCCCCTGTTATCCTGTCGTTGTGTAGTCACTAAGTCATGTCCTACTCTTTTGCAACCTCATGGACCGCAGTAGCCCGCCAGGCTCTTCTGTCCATGGGATTTCCCGGGCAAGGATATTGGAGTGGGTTGCTATTCCCTTCTCCAGGGGAATCTTCTTGACCCAGGGATTGAACCCATGTCTCCTGTATCAGCAGGTGGATTCTTTGCCACTGAGCCACCAGGGGAGCCCCCGAGTCATCCTAAGGATGTGTATTCTTCCCATCGAGTCCCCTTCAGTTACAAGAAGATGAGAATAGGGTTTGCATGGTCCTGCGTTGATCTCACTGCGTCATAGGATTTCATCAGGAAGGTGGTGGGCCCTGCCTCACATGCCTGAGAACAAGCCCCTTTTGTTGTCCTGGGCTGTTTTGTAAATGTCTTCACATCTGTTCTTCAACTCATCGCCGCATCCCATCCTTTGTCTCTGTCCTTCATAGCATGACCTTCTTCCTGCCTGCCTCCCAAGTCTTGCTAAGACGGGAGGGCCTGAGAGCCCCCCGGCAGCCCGCCCTCCTCTTCAGCTGCATCTTCCTTCCGTAAAGCCCTTCCTGATGATGCACTCAGAACGTGGTTGAGCGCCCTGTCCCCTGTCCCTCTTCATTTCTAAAGGGTCTTCCCGTCTGGTCAGTTTTATCATGTGAGTCTTTGGGGGATCTTCAGCCATTAACAAACGTATTGAGACCCCACTGAGTGTCAGCCCCTTTGCAAGACAGTTGGCATTTAAAGATGACTTCAGAGGCCCCTCCAGGGAGTCTCTCGGCCCGGTGAGGTGTCACCTACAGGGGTGGCTCCATCAGGGTGCAGGTAGGAAGAGGAGAGCATCTGGTTTCCTTGGTGGTCCTGGAGAACTTTCCTGGAGGAGACCTTGGTGCCGGTGAGGTCTGTCTGAGCTTCTGTGGCCACTTTCTCAAGGACCCTCACTTCCACTCCATGAAGTAGGTTTCCCTCATTGATCAAAACGAAAGCAACATGCAACTCTAGATGTGATAAATGACACTGAACTACACACACACACACACACACACACACACACACACACACACGCACACGAAGTTGTTACATAAGATGTAACCTTGGAGGGAAGTTGGGCAGAGGATCCGGGGACCTCTCTGTATCATCGTTGGAACATCCTGCAAACCTGTAATTATTAAAAAATTAAAAGCTTAGCACAAAAAGCTAAGACGAGTCAAGAAGATTGTCCCAGACTAAACCGTTTCTCCTTCTCAGGGCCTGGAACGTTCTCCCACTCTTCCTCAGCCCTCACTGCATCTTGTCCAGACTTTCAAGCAGCGTCGGACATGGCCCCTTTTCATTTGCTCCTGGAAAACCCCAGTGGAGTGGGCAAGCCGAGTGGCTTTCTGACCAAGTTGAGGCACAGGGCAGGAATGTCCCTCCTTGGCCTCAGGGTTGGAGTTGCTGGTTGGAAGCTGGGCCTTAGGGGCTGTAAAAAAAAAAAAAAAAAAAAGGAAGCTAAATTACCATTCTTCTCAGCTCCCTTCTCAGCTCCCTGAAAGCCCTCGAGCCACCTAGAGCAGCTCACAGGGCCCTCTCAGCCCAATGACAACAGACGCGCTGACGCCAAGACCATAAACTGCTCCCCGTCCTCCAGACGCCTCTCTCCTCATCTCCTGAGAGGACGCTGTTCGCCCTGAGGGTGACTTCCACTGCGCTGCGGCCCAGGCTGTTCGCAGGGCTCTGGGGCTCTTCAGCAGGAGGGAGCCTCGCCAGGCTCCCCGGGGACCCAGAGAGGCTGGGGTTTGATTTGCGTTTTCCCCTAGAACATTCTTCCGTCCTGCAGCTCAGTCTCTGTGACTAATGCAAGATTTAATGGCCTTAAAGTGCTCGCTAAGGGCCCAATTCAATTAAAAAATGTCCCGCAGAAGCCATGGATAATCTGTGCCCCTCCCCAACCCCACTTTCCCAGGAAGCTGGGGCTGGCCGGCTGGGTGTTTTTCATTTTTCAATTTTTGTTTAACTTGATGTGAGCCCGGGACCCAGCAAAGGAGCGCACCGCCTTCACTGGCTTCTGTTCCCCTTGCCTAGGGTGTGCGCTGACCCAAGGGTGACCTCTGCTGCTTTGCCAGTTTGACAGGCTCTGGGAGGAGATGCCCGTCAACTCCAAGGGGAGGCTGAGGTACCTGGACTTCCTGAGCAGCTTCAACGTGGACAAGCCAGCCACGCCGCTGGCCACGAGTGACTCAGCCAAGGCGCAGAGAGGGAGCAGCGTCCCCGAGGTCTCGGACCGGGGCCGGTCCGCAGGGTCGTCGCCCACTCGCGACCCAAAAGCGGGGTCCAAGCCACGGAGTCACCCCTGCGTGAGTTTCTTCCCATCTCTCGGCATCTCACTGGGTCCACGTTCTCCCCAGGCCAGGGACTTCGTGTCCCCAAGGGTTCGGGTGACAGAGGTGTCCTAGAATGAGCCCCTGTGCCCAGGGGGTTCTGG
Organism: Bos indicus; assembly: GCF_029378745.1. Lineage (NCBI taxonomy): Eukaryota > Metazoa > Chordata > Mammalia > Artiodactyla > Bovidae > Bos > Bos indicus. The sequence goes on along the minus strand of NC_091764.1, from coordinate 114,782,820 downwards.
AGAGGAGCCACTGGTGGGTCCTCTCAGTCACCTGCCTTGGAGGGGAGGGTGGTGGGCATCAGGGGCAGAAGAGACAGAGGAGAATTGGGGGTGGGGGGCAGGACCTGGGGGAGGGGGCAGGTCAGCCATTGTCAAGGGGGTTGTCACCCAGGAACACAGATGCCCCCAGGGTGGACAGATCTGCTGAGGGCCATGTACCGAGAGGTAAGGTGTGTTAATGCCCATTTTACAGTTGAAGATCCAACATTCTTAAGAGGGACCCGTGTGGGCTCAGGGTCCCTTGTTAGTACAGAGAGGCCCGACGGCAAACCCATCCTGTCTGACTGCACAGCCCTGGTCCTGGGCTGAGTCCCCCAGCCCGGGATGAAAGGAGGGGCTCAGTCTCGCAGAGGGTCTCCCTTCCTCTGTAAGAAGCATGACGAGGGGTGGGGTGGTGTTTGAAGGGGTGGCAACTGGGCACGTGAGCACCCACCTCCATGTTCCATGCGTGGTGAGCCATCCGAGACGGAGCTGGTTCCTCATTCAGTCAACACGTGTCTACTGCACACCTACTATGTGCCGAGAATGAACACCGGCCCCTGCACTTGTGGAGTTCATGATCTCCTAGGGGATGATGGGCAGCCAGTGAACCTGTAAGTGGAGTGTTTAGTGCGTTAAAGATGGTGAGTGGATCAGACTCAAGGGGGTCAGAGCACCCCAAGGACATCCACGTCCCAGTCCCTGAAGCCTGTGATGTGCACCTTACCTGCTGAGGGGGGAGTCAAGGTTGCAGATGGAGTTAGAGCTGCTTATCAGCTAACAAGATTGTCCCCGAGTGTCCAGGGGGCCCACCTGACCTTGTCCAGTCAGTGGGGACACAGAGGCACACGGGACATGCAGGAGAGACTCAATTTGAGAAAGAGCCACCCACCATTGCCTGGTGGCTCAGATGACAAAGAATCTGGTCTGCAACACAGGAGACTTGGGTTCAATCAGGGGTTGGGAAGATCCCCTGGAGAAGGAAATGGCCACCCACTCCAGTATTCTTGCCTGGAGAACCCCATGGACAGAGGAGCCTGGCAGGCTACAGTCCATAGGATCGCAAAGAGTTGAACACGACTGAGCAACTAACATACACACACACCTGTTGTTGCAGCTTTGAAGCTGGAGGACAAATGGGGCCTTGAGCCAAGAAATGTGGGGGCCTCTAGATGCCAGGAAGGGAAAGGCTATATATTTGCACCCAAAACTGTTCTAGTTAAAATGGTTTTTCATTCTACTTCTGAAATAACACCTCCTATGAATTGCGCACCTCAAAACCCGGGTAACATCTGTAGGTTTCTCCTATGATGTCCCTCTAGAATCTCCAGGTACAAGACTGTTTTCTTTCTCGCTAGACCCCCTCGAGCGTGAGTGGGACCCCGCCCCTGCAGAACTGCGAGCCCATCGAGACCAAGCTTCGCAAGAAGGTCCAGGGCTGCTGGCGCGAGCTGCTACGCGAGTGCAAGGAGAGGGACTTCAACAAGCAGGGCGAGATCCCCGGCCCCGAGTTCCTGGGTGCGTCCCACTCCTTTCCCCCAGGGTGCATGGGGCCACCTCCCAGCCCAGGTCCCCTCCTCCTGGTGGAGCCTGGGCAACCTGCGGCAGCATCTGGGGGACAAAGGCTCCTGACGCCTCCGCCCTCGCCGGGCAGGTCCACACCCCCTGGATCAAGTCAGCACGCGTGACTCTCGGGGCTAGAACCTGCAGGCTGGTCGCAGTCTCTGGGCAGAATATAAACAGGGACGGGCTTTGAGAGCCCAGGGAGGTGGCCTGGGGGCCTGGGGCAGCTGGGGACACAGCTCGGTGCTGTTGGTTCAATGTTTGCCATGTATCACTTTGGTAAACTTCAAATGGGCTTCCCTGGTGGCTCAGAGGGTAAAGAATCCACTTGCAATGCAGGAGACCCAGGTTCAGTCCCTGGGTCAGGAAGACCCCCTGGAGAAGGGAATGGCTACCCACTCCTGTATTCTTGCCTGGAGAATCCCATGGACCAGAGGAGCCTGGAGCGGGCTACAGTCCATAGGGTTGCAAAGAATCGGACACGACTGAGCGACTCATAATTACTTGCTTACTTATCACTTTGGTAAACTTCAAATATTTATGAAAATCGGTTGGATTTACGCTCCCTCTAATTGCTGCATACTGAAAATCCCACGGACCGAGGAGCCTGGAAGGCTGCAGTCCATGGGGTCGCTGAGGATCGGACACGACTGAGTGACTTCACTTTCACTTTTCACTTTCATGCATTGGAGAAGGAAATGGCAACCCACTCTAGGGTTCTTGCCTGGAGAGTCCCAGGGACGGGGGAGCCTGGTGGGCTGCCGTCTGTGGTGTCGCACAGAGTCTGACACGACTGAAGCGACTTAGCAGCAACAGCAGTTGATGCAACCAAAACCCAGCGCAACCAAAAATTATTAATTAAAAAGAAAGAAAGCCAGACACAGATCCTCAAAGTGCACAGTGGTTGTCTCTTCAGGGAGGTCCTTGTGTTCCAGAATGGAATGTTAAGATCTTCATTAGAATGAAAACCCCAAATGCACAATTTGGTGTAGCCTAGAAGACCCCTGAGAGCGTATCTCTGAAGCCCAGTTGAAAACGCTTGCGCAAAGGGCCAAGTCTGAATTCCTGACCCCAGGGGCCCCTGCCAAGCCCACAGCCTAGCACATGGAACCTTCCCTTCTCCCCACCTGCCTGGCCCTGCCCGACTCCCATGCGGTGGGAACCTCGCTCCATGCTCTCGCTGCCTGAGGTCATGGCCCCCCACAATGCTATGTTCCTACTGCTGTGACCGCAGCAACAGAGACCAGGCAAAGCTGGGCCAGCAGGCTAGGCCAGGACAGAGGGAGCCCAGCAGGACGCGGGGTCCCCCCCGTCCCGGCCACACTTAACCCTGTCGCTGCGCCTGCCTGTGTGTTTCCACATCCATCCAGCCAGTGGCCACGACCCTGTGAAGCAAGGACCGGGCCAGGCCATCTCAGCAAGTGAGGAGTGATGAGTGAGTGAGTGAGTGAAAGCTGTGATCGAACCAAGAGGGAACCGCCCGCCTCCAAGTGAACCGATGTGCTTGCCTTCAGCTCTCGTGGAGAAATTCAACCTGGACATCAGCAGAGACGAGTGCCAGCAGCTCCTCATCAAGTACGACTTGAAGAACAACGGGAAGTTCGCTTACTGCAGCTTCATCCAGAGCTGCGTCCTCCTGTTAAAAGCAAAGGAGACCTCACTGATGCAGAGAATGAAAATCCAGAACGCGAATAAAATGGTACGTGAATCACCAGAGGACAGGGTGGGGCCAGGCTGCACGGGTTTCTCAGCTCCTCCTAAACCCTGTTGTCTCACTTCATGTAAGCAATGCATGTGTGAACCTTTACCAGGCTGGGAACCAGCAGCCTGGATCCCAGGCTCGCAAGCTGGCTGAGCGGCACCTGCCCAAGGGGACCTCTGTGGGTTGGAGGGAACAGAGTCGGTGGCTCATAGGGCCGCTGGGAGCAGGTTTCGGTCACTTAACTGGAGACGCAGGTTGGGGGGGCGGCCACAGTGAAGGGAAACGCCTATATCTCACACGTAACTGCTTGCTCGCTCATCAGGCGTCTGAGACGGGCCCAGCTTGCTCAGAGACGCGGGATCTTTCTTGCATAAGCTGCACCCATGATGCATTGTCTGCAACCCTGTTGTTGCTTCTTTGAAGAGGAATGAGACCCTAAAGATGCTTAAATCTTGCAACTGGAGGCCCTGGGTTTTTACCTTTTTTCTGTCATTTGTAGCTATATGATTGTCACCCACACCCATTTCAACCACACTGTTAAGGACACGCTTTTCTCAAGTCTTTCCGAAGCATGAAGACTTTTCCACACTCACGTTCTATCATCTGTAACACTGAATTGAGTTACACTGAATTAAATAAGTATGAACAGGCGTTGCTGACTTGGAGACAAACACAGCCAATGCCAGTCACCCTCAGACCCAGCTGTGGAGACCAGAGGTGTGGGGCAAGCCCGGCAGCCCCCCACCCAGACCCCCACCCAGGGGCCCGCATCCCAGCGGCAGCCGAGTGATGGTGTGCCAGCCAGCAAACGGTGGATTCCATGCAGCGAAATCTGTCATTTTGTGCAAAATCGAGCCGCATCTCACCATGGTTTCTAGTTTAGACAAGCAACAGCTAGCACCAAAGGCTTACAGCAAACTATGGAAGAAGAACTTAGCTTTATGACAATTCTTTCTGTAGCTCAGTTATTCTGTAAGTAGAGAAAATACTTTCCTCGTTCAATTGTCAGAGGGTCCACCTGTGAGCATAATTGGAGAGCCATGGAGACCGCTGCCCGCTCTGGCCCTCCTCTGCTGCTTTGGGCCTCAGTTCTATAAGTGAGGGGTGGTCTGCTGGCTTTGAAGAGCCTGTGAGGGGTGGCCTGCTGGGAAGAGGCTTCACGCCCCCTTCCAAGCCCCCCGTGTGCAGAGGCCGGCCTGCTCCCAGTGCATTGCCTACCCTCGCAGAGGCGTCCAAAGGCTGCTCGTGGACAGCTTGTGTGTGTGTGGCGGGGTGACTGAGATTGTGTATGGGAAGTGAGAGGCGCTCTGGGATAGGACCCCCCACCCCCCAACCAGGAGCCTGGGCCCCCTGGCAGATGTTCCAGCTCACCTCCGTGTGCCCCTGCCTCGCCCCCAGCTCTGGTCATGCACCCAAACCCAACCACAGCCTCCACTCCGCAGCTCAGGACAGTCCTGCCTTCCATCCAGGAGCCCACCCTGGGCCTGATTGACAGGTGGTGAGACTCCCGGGAGCCTCTCCCAGGAAGGAGTGGGACCAGGGCCCACCCCGCCCCTGCCTGGTCCCCTCTGCAGGCGGCCCCTGGCCCCACCATGCCAGCCGTCTCAAGGGCCATTTCCTTTTCTAGCGTTTTGAGGCTTTCTTCTGTAGCCTTAACAGCACATACACTCCTCTGAGGAAGTGAGCTGGGGCTTTGCTTTTTTTTTTTTTTAATAATTCTAGTTATTTACTTATTTTGGCTGTGCTGGGTCTTTTTTTGCTGCACAGGCTTTTGTCTATTTGCAGCGAGCGGGGGCTACTCTCGAGCTGTGCTGTGCGGGCTTCTCACGGTGGTGGCTTCTCGTGTTGCGGAGCACAGGCTCTAGGCATGTGGGTTTCAGTAGCTGCAGCTCCGAGGCTCTAGAGCACAGGCTTTCCCTGATGGCTCAGATGGTAAAGTGTCTGCCTGCAGTGCCAGAGACCCAGGTTCGATCCCTGGGTCGGGAAGATCCCCTGGAGAGAGCAATGGCAACCCACTCCAGTACTCTTGCCTGGAGAATCCCATGGAGGGAGGAGCCTGGTGGGTTACAGTCCGTGGGGTCGCAGAGTCGGGCACGACTGAGCGACTTCACTTTCACCTTCAGTAGTCGTGGAGCATGGGCTGAGTTGCTCCGAGGCACATGGAATCTCCCAGGACCTGGGATCTAACCCATGTCTCTCCTGCATTTGTAGGCAGATTCTTAACAACTGAGCCACCAGGGGAGCCCTGGGACTTCGCTTCTGGGGGCCACTGCTAGCGGCCAAGGACCCCTGGGTGGGTTGGTGTCCCGGGCTGGGATGGGAAAACCCTTTCTCAAGCCAGACTTAGGTGTGGGAAGAGCAAGTGCTCACAGAATCCCTTCTCTTCCGTGGGTGGGGACCAGCTGATTGGTAAATCAGCCACTGGTGAAGCTACAGGGCACCTGGTGAGTGTTTATCATAGGTGCTAAAGGATGTAAAACTTGAAAGCAATTTAACATTGTGCTAGTGTGTTTGATGTGGTGCCATGTTAAAAATTAAACTTTCCCAAAATGTATTGCAGATTATTGCCTACAGTTCACCTCTGTGATATTCAGACATGTGTTGGGGCTAAATCATGCTAAAATACCTTGTTTTCAAATCTGATAGCACCTAAATGAAATAATCACAGTGTAGTGTGCTGTCTAATTACTAGATATAATTACAACCTTGCGATTTTTAAAAAACTCTGTTCATTATAAGAACCTACTAGAAGATCCAAATCGAACCTCTTTTTTTTCCCCCTCCAACTATTTCAGTTATCTGCCTGGCCATCCCCTCAAATACACAGGGAGGGGTTCCCTGGGAGGTGGTCTGGTGGTGTTGGCATCAAACGGAGCCCGGAGGGGTCCTGATCCTGCCCCTTTGCCTCCCTGAGCCTCCATTTCCTGGTCCAGGAAATGGGGACGAAGAGACCTACCTTCCTCCCAGGAGACGCTGTTTGTGCTGAGCTTTGTTTAGTCACTAAATCGTGTCTGAGTCTTTGCGTCCCCGTGGACTGTAGCCCGCCAGGCTCCTCTGTCCACAGGATTCTCCAGGCAAGAACACTGGAGTGGGTTGCCATTTCCTCCTCCAGGGGATCTTCCCGACTCAGGGATCGAACCTGCATTTCCTATGTTGGGCAGGCAGATTCTTTACCACCGAGCCACCTGGGATGAGCCTGCAGACTCCCTTCCAGCGGGGAGCCCTGGGTGGGGAGTGAGCCCTGGGGGCCAAGACGAAGCAAGGCCCAGGAGAGGAGCTCACAGCCCCTTCCCTCCGCCTCGGGCCACAGCCTGTCCACACCATCCTTCCCACCCCAGAGCTCCTTTCTCACCTCCTCATGGGTTTTGGCTCTTCTCCCAGAAAGAAGCCGGCGCTGAGACCTGCTCCTTTTACTCTGCCTTGCTTCGGATTCAGCCCAAGATCGTGCACTGCTGGAGGCCGATGCGGCGCACGTTCAAGGCCTACGATGAGGGCGGGACGGGGCTTCTCAGCGTGGCTGACTTCAGGAAGGTGAGCATGGCTCTTGCGGGGCTTCTCCCTCCAAATAGGACGTGGTCGCCAAATGCCAGCGGCCAGAAAAACGTCACCAGGCCCGGAGGAAGGCCCAGGCATGGGCAAGCTGTCCAGACCTCACTTCCTGGGCTCCCCCAGGTTACTGGGGGCCACGTCCACTTGTCGTCCGCAGCCGACCCCAGGCTGTCCCCACCCAAAGGCTTCTAGAATCTCGCTGGGCCTTCCCAGGGCACCAACACCTGAGTGCAGCCTTCCACTGCCGCTGCTCCTCAGAGTCCTGCCTGCACTCAACACGAGGCCGCAGAGCAGCATGACGACCTCGGGGACTGAAGCACGTCCCGGGCCTGGCTACTCAGGGTCCGCAGACCCCAGCCCTGCCCTGCAAGAGCCCCCCACTCAGCCCTCCCCTCTCCCTCTGCTGTCCTGGCATGGAAGGGCTGCCCACCCTGGTCCATGCAGTCTGGCCAACCAGCTCCCCCAGCAGAGACTGGACTCCGGGGCCTCTCCTGCCGGTCTGGGGGAGCACCTCGCCCGCCCCAGTCCACCAGCTGTAATCGCGACGGCCCCCACAACCCCACCTCTGGAACAGAATCTATGCTAGACTTTACCCCGCAGAACCTCTGGAGGTTAACCTTTGGAGGGTTTCCTCCCGAAGGAAAGAAACGGGCCACCCTCGAGGGTGACTTAAAACTCCCACATTTGGAATAACGCAGAACTCCTCAAATTGTCAGCGGGCCTGGTCCCATTCTTTGCTTCTCTCTCCCATCCCGTCCTAGCTAAACACTAAGGTTGAGAAAATAATTGAAGTCTAGAATGTTAGATTAAAAATCAAATATTACAGCCAGGAAAAAAACCTCAGTCAACACATCAAAGCAAGAAAGGGTTATGACCTCTCAGTGCACTTAGGAAAAATGTATTCCTTAGGTTTCTCTGTGCTTCAACAACTAAGACAAAAAAATTTTATGTAAAAAAGCTTTTCTTAAATAGCGATGCAGGCAGATGAGCGGCAGTTAGTGGGTCTGAATTTGCAAGGACCCCATGCAGGGCACTAGAGAGTGAGGGGCCCCTGGAGCAACCTCCCCCCACCAGCAACACACATGCAGAGGGTGGGCCAGGCCTGTCGCTGGCGGCGGTGAATACCCTGTCACCTCCCTAACGTGGCCTCCAGCTCACAGCGCTGGTTAGTCACTCACTCATGTCCAACCCTTTGCAAGACCATGGACTATAACCTGCCAGGCTCCTCTGCCCATGGAATTCTCCAGGCAAGAATACTGGAGTGGGTTGCCGTGCCCTTCTCCAGGGGATCTTCCTGACCCATGGATCAAACCTGGGTCGCCCGCATTGCAGGCAGATTCTTTACTGTCTGAGCCACCAGAGAAGCCCCGGTCTTTACTTTGGGGTCAAATACAATTCTCAGCCAGAGAAGAGAAGGAAGATAACACCCTAAGAACTTGGGGTGGGTGACAAGCAGGGAGGGGGCAAGAGAAACGGAGACGTTGCCCTTGGCAATGAGACCCGATGGGTGCTGGGCCCTCTGGACACCCAGGTTCACTCCCCTTTCCTGCTCTCAGCCCATCAGCCCCAGAGGCAGGCCAGCTGACCTCAGCCCCACGGGCCCGGGCCAGTCCTGCCGGCCCTGGAGGAAACTTGGGTTCTTCCAACCGCACTCTCTAGCCTCCTCTGAGAAATGAATTATAACACAAAATATACATAGGAAATGTATAACCTAATCTTCATATTTATTTAATACGGTATCTATCACAGTTTGTCTCAGTTGCATGTAACAGAGGTGAAATAAATCACAGCAGCTTAGACATGGTAGTCTTCTTCTCTCTCATGTAAAAGAATCCCAGAGGTAGGAAGTCCGGAGCTGGCATGGTGTCTGGACTGTCATCAGGGACATCTGTATTTTTTTTCCTACCATCCTCAATACCTGGATTCCTTCCCCAAGGTGGCCTCATAAGCCCAAGATGGCTGCTGGAGCCCCAGCATCACTTCAGCATTCCAGGCAGCAGAGAAGAGAGAAGGAGGGCATGCCTGTTTTCTTTAGAGGAGGCTTCCGAAAAGTCCAGCATAGCATTCTCATTTTGTTTTAGTGGCCAGAACTGTGAGAGAGGCTGAGAATTGTCACCTCTCATTTTGGCTGGGCACACAGCAGTCTGGAAGAAAATCAGGGTCTGATAACGGAAGGGGAAGGGCCAATGGGTATTGGTTGGGAAATCAGTAGGCTCTGGCAAGGGATGTATTACTGTTGAGTCATAACTACTCGATGAAGCCTGCACCTGCGGGCCTGCCCTTCTCCCCTCCCCTGAAGCTGCACCCCAAGGCCTCCTACCTAGTTAAGGCTCCGTGGCCAGTCTGCCCTCCAATCCCCTCCGCTCTGTCCATCTTCCTCGTCCTCCACGTTGACCAGCCTCACAACACCTGTGTTGCTAGACAGGGCTGCCTTGTTGGAAGGGTGGTGGGGGCGGGGAGGGGGGGGCGGCGAGGGAGGGCGTGACTCTGGAGGTGGGCTGTCCAGGCTCGGGGTGGGAGGAGAGGTGGGCAAGGGCCCAGCCTCTTCCTGGCAGCCAGCCTCCTTGGTCTTGGTCTTGAACGGCTCCAGTACCAGGGGCGGCTCCTCTCCCCTGCAGGTCCTGAGGCAGTACAGCATCAACCTCTCCGAGGAGGAGTTCTTCCACATCCTGGAGTATTACGACAAGACTCTGTCTTCAAAAATCTCCTACAACGACTTCCTCAGGGCTTTCCTCCAGTAGGGGCCCTGCACCGTGAGCCCAGTGCGGACAGACAGGGACCGCAGGGTCCCCACGCCCCGGGAAATCTATCAGCAGAGGGTCTCATGAATGTCCGGGGCATCCCCCCAGGCTCAGCCCACGCCCACACCCACACCCAACCTGCATCTTTGTGAGGTCAGCCCAGGCCTGGGCTCCAGGGTTGGCAGCGGCTGCTCTGGAAGGCCCTGGGCTGCCCCATTGAGCTCAGGACCCCTCTTAGTCTGAGCAAATTAAAATGTTAGCCTTTGCAAGAATGATTCTTGAGACTTTAAAAGAACCACCAACAATAAACTTGGAAACTCAGAATTTCTGCCAGTTTTATTCGTTAAGAGCCTGCTGGGTGACTCAGGGACACCCTCCTCCTCCACACAGGCCCCGGGGCTTCCCCGACATGAGGCAGACCTGCGCCCCTGCCAGGCTTGTCCACAGGGCCACCTCTCTGTCCTGGGGACACAGGCACCAGCCGGACCCCACGAGGAGCGGCCGACATCTGAGTCAGGCCCCATCGGTGCAGCGGGGGCTCAGCCCTTCCGGGCCCAGCAGTACCCGTTTCAGAACACAGCAGGGTCTGACAGACCAAGTGCTGGGCTGTGTGCTTCGTCACTCAGTCGTGTCCGACTCTTGGCAACCCTTGGACTGTAGCCCGCCAGGCTTCTCTGTCCAAGGGGTTCTCCAGGCAAGAACACTGGAGTCAGTTGTCATTTCCTCCTCCAGGGGACCTTCCCAACCCAGGGATCGAACTCAGCTCTCCCTCTTTACTGTCTGAGCCACCGGGGAAGTCACACCAGGGAAGACAAGCCAAGAGAAGTTTTAAATCACCATAATTCTACGTACCCGTCATGAAGCAGATGGAAGGGAAACAGAGCCTGTTTCCTTCCTGAAGGTTCTGGAAGGAACTGGAGAGGCAGGCAAGAGGGCTGCCCCTGAGCTGTGTGACCCCAGCTGTCAGGGAGGGGTGGGGACCAGGACCCTCCACTGTCACCCTGAGTAAACTCAGGAGCACGACACAGCCCAAGGCCCTCCCTGGGGGGGCACCACCCAGCACCCACCGCGGCCCCAGCCACCAGGAGGGCAGGTTCCCCGGGGACCTGGGCAGTGGCCTAGCTTCTCCTCCCCTTTCCTGGGGCCGTCACCACCATGACCATGCCTCCTCCTCCTCTCCATGCTCCCTCTGGACGCAGCCATGGCTGCTGATCAGGGAAGGAGGCCAATGTTCAAACAGAAGCCACAGGGGCTCTTAGAAAGCCAGACCAGCGCCAACCTCCTTTGAGCCCCGCCGGCCACACCACACTCCAGCCAGCCGGTGGGGTCTCCACTCCCACTGCAGAGAGGGAGACACCAAGGCCCCAGAAGAGGGGAAGGATGCCCTGTGGGATGCATGGGAGTGAGGAGGCGGCTCCTGGTGTCCTGCTCAGCCTGGCGAGGGAGGCATCAGCGACCAGGCTGAGGAGGTCTGGCTGGGCCAGGACTGGGGAAACCCCAAGATCCCAGAGAATCTGGGAGCCCTGGGGGAGTTCAGAGGAGGAAGATGCCCACCACAGGGGAAGGGGTGCCCAGGCAGCCTGAGTTCAGGGAGGAGGATGTAGGATGGGGCTGTGGTTCCAAGTCGATGCCGTGGAGCAGAAATGCCCTCCACCCCGGCAGCTCTGCTAAGAGGGAAGGTGGGTGGATGCCCCTGCCCCAGCATTCGGGGCCCCTCCTGTGTGTCCAGCTCCTGCCCCATGTGCCCGGCTTCAGCCTTCCTGAGATGCCTCTCACACAACCTTGCACTCTTCACCTGCTTCTCAGGGAATGCCAACTTGTCCTTCAGCACTCAGTGCAGAGCCACCTCTTACAGGAAGCCTTCCTGACTTCCCCAGGCTGAGCTGGGCATTTCCTTCAGTGCGTTCAACAAGTGGCAAGTGGCTCATCCTGACACAGAAGCAGGACTAAGTGGGGTCATAACTGGCCACACCCAGACCACCAGCCCTCCTGAAATATTCTCAGAGTACCTGTGGTGTCAGTGACACTGGGTTCAAGTTCCAGCTCTACCGTGACACCTAGCCAGGTCACTTTGCCCTCTCTGAGCCTCAGTTTCCACATCTGTAAAATGGGCAATCATCCCCCCGCCCCCCGCTACAATATACACACACATGGAAAGAGCTTAGCCCTGCAGTGGGGTCTCTCTCTCAGAGTTAGCAGGGCTTCCGAGTAGAGGGTTGTAGGTGAGTGGGCTATTAGCCACACCCTCCCTTAACCCCAGGAGAGCTGGGGCAGCTACTGCTTTCCTGACACCTGGACCCTTCAAGCCTGAGTCAAGAGAGCAACGCTGGACCAAGGGTCGGGGTGTCCCGCTGCCCCGCTCATCCCCTGGCCCGTGTGCAGCTCTCCTCTCTGAGCCTCCATCACCACATCTGCAAAATGAAGAGGACCCCTGCTTGCCTCGGGCTCATCCATCCATGGGTCTTTTCCCAGCCCCACGGGTCAAACACACACCTGCCTCCTAGAGCCCCCAACAAGGTAGATCAAAGACGATGAAAAGAGAAGGGATCAGGCCTGGTGGGGTGCCGGGGTCCAGCCCCGGCTGATCCAGGGTATTCGAAGGAGAGACGGCGTCGGCAAGGATCAGGAAACAACTGCTTAATTAAACGTTAATTAAGGATATAAAGAGTAATAGAATGAGGATAGCTCAGTGAGGAAATTCAGTGGAGAAAAGCGGCTGAAATAAGGATAGCTCAGTAGGAAAATTCAGTGAAGAAAAGAGGCTGAATAAAATTCCAAAGCAGGGAATTAACATCACCTACGAAGGCCGCAGGCGTCCTCCCATTCTCCCGAAGGAGAGGAGACACTAAGGCCTCCCCGGTCGGATCTTAGGAGCCCAGGCAAAATTAGTAGGCTTGACGAGCTTCCCCGCCTCAGAGGAAAAATTCAGCCAGAAGGTGAAAGAAAGAATGACATGGGGAGACCAAATTTCGGTGAACAAAAAGGGGCGTACTTTATTTTCCAAAGTAGTTTATACCTTAAGTTGTGCATAGAGGATAATGGGGGAAGGGGTGGAGTCATGCAAGGACAGCAGTTCCTGGTCCTAATCGAAGCCAGGCTTTCAAACTTATCATATGCAAAAGTTCAGGTGAATTACATCATCTTCTGGCCAGGAGGCCTGTTAACATTTTAAGAAACTTATTTTTCTCTAAAGGTGATTATTCCAAAGTCAGGCACCAGCCTCCAAAAAAGCATTAGACAAAGCTGCATTCCTATAGGGCAAAGGTGAGGTGGGCTCAATCAAGAAAAGAATTAACTCAAGGGTCCAAGGTTACAAACATTGAGGCTACTACTTACATTTCTATACACCCATTCTATCAATCAATACACTGCCAAGGACACAGTAGGTAAGGTGTATGGAGACTTAGCAGCAAACATTGGCCCAATAAGTGAAAAACCCTTCACCAATACAATTTCTAATCAATCTTTTAACTACTCAAAGGAATCTGTGTTTAGACAGTTTAGAACACCTCCTGCCTCTCACAGTTGGGAGGCTCTGAACGATCACATGTGGCCGGAAAAACCTATTCAGGCAGGCTAGAGGATTTCCAAAGGAGTTTGTAGGTTGAAACACTGTCACACCCAGGAATTGTTAACTGGAGCTGTAAGCTAACTCTTTTTTCAGAGAGAGGTAGTGGGGGACAGCCCCCCGTAAAGTCAGAGGTGTAGGTGAAGGCACAAAGCAGAAAGTAGGCAGACTCTGGTTTTGGGGGTAGATGCTCTAGAGTTTCCAGGGGGACTCCTGAGGCTCGATCCCGCCTTTGCGTATGCCGAGCCTCCTTCCTCAAGACCTTTGCCACGGGCGGAGCTCGCTCCTCCCCTGGGTCTACAGAAGCCCGAAGAGCCCTGGCCCCATGCCTAGAGCTGGACCTCAGACGGAACCACAGCAAGAGGTCAGAGGAGGGCTTCAGCCCAGGGCCCTCAGAGTCAAAGCGGGGAGCCTGGGGGCTGGGCCGCTTCCGGAAGGCAGCCCCGTGTTCCCAGGTGGGCTCTGGGGGCCCTCTCCTCTCTTTCCTGGGCCCTTATATCCTGGTCAGGTGTCTTCAGCCCTGGGTGTCCTTCCTAGGGCCTGGCCCAGCTGCGAGCAGCAGCCCCTCTGGATCCCAAGGTGTAGAAAGAACGGAGTGCCTGCTTTCCCCACCACAATAGAACTCACATGAGAGCAAATGGCCCCACCTGTCTCCCCTTCGTGTATCCACGTCCCTCGCTTTTGACCTTGAAGTCCCTGTCTCTGAATAACATCCATTTCCCCACTCCTTGAAGCCACACTCAGCCACGTGACTTGTTTTGGCCAAAGAGCCACAAATCAGCACGATACAACCGAGGTCTGAGAAGCACCTGTGGTCTGGGGCCTTGAGATCCTGGAGAGGGCATCACTCCCTCCTGTACAAGACCAAAGGAGATTAACAACTTTCCGTAAACCCACCCGAGAATGGAGTCAACACAGACAGTTCACTACGGTCTGGAGATAGGTACCTTCAAGGAGATGCCAGACCCAAGCGCTGGCTTTTACGGGCTAGACACAAAATACCATGTAAACCAGCAAGAGGATTCCGCTGTAACATTTCAACAAATTGCCCAAAACCAAATGCAGGCTAGCCTGAGGACGTGGAGACTCGGGGGACTCTGACACCAAGGAACTGGGATCCTCCAGGAACCACCGCAGGAGCTCACGGACATCAGGGAGTCCTGGAGAAAGCTGCCACATTCCTGCACCCGCCGTGGAGGGGCTAGAGGAGGAGCCAGCTGACACTTTGCCAGAATCCACCTCCCTGTCCCTCGAAGGGAGCAGAAAAGCGCACCATGCAGGGAAGAAGACACCAAGACTGTGCCCGAGGGCACTGGTGGGAACCCAGCGCAGGAGAGGGGGCAGAGCAGGCACTCCTCCTGGGGGCAGGTGGAGGAGAAACCCACGCAGGAGCACAGGGGCACGGAGGAAGGCTCCCAGTGCTCCCAGGGTCTGAATCAGAACCACCCCCTTCCCTATCACCACACCAACCATCACGGAATAAAAGGGGAACCAGCTAAGAGAGCTGCAGGAGCCTGTCTCTCCAGGGGGCCGCACAGAGGAAGCCCCAAGGCAAGGAGGGAGCAACGACAATGCAGCCCAAGTTCTGATGAGGTTGACCCGAGCCCCACACTCAACTCCCAACAGAAAGACAAATTCTTCCCCAAGCATAAAAATGCTTACCTCAGTATCTACTGGGCATCCTGGGTGGCGCTAGTGGTAAAGAACCCACCTGCCAATGCATAAGAGAGGAGACATAAGAGACGTGGGTTCAATCCCTGAGTCGGGAAGATTCCCTGAAGAAGGACACGGCAACCCACTCCAGTATTCTTGCCTGAAGAATCCCATGGACAGAGGAGCCTGGCGGGCTACAGTCCATGGGGTCACAAAGAGTGGGACTTGGGGGCACGGGCACCAGCCAGACCCCACGAGGAGCAGCCAACATCTGAGTCAGTGACTCAGTGACTTAGCACATGTGCTCCGTATCTACTGTCCTTTTGTATCAGAAGTTAGCAAACCACAGCCAGGGGACCAAATAGGGCCTGGGTTCCATCCCTGGCTTGGGAACTGGTCTGGCATGCTGCAGCTAAGACCCAGTGCAGCCAAATAAATTTAAAAAAATTTTTAACAGATTATAAATTAAAACAAAATTTTGTAAATATTCTTATATATATGTATGTTTGTATGCTCGGTTGTTCAATTGTGTTCAACTCTTTGCAACTGTATGGACTCTAGCCTGCTAGTCTCCTCTGTCCATGGGATTTTCCAGGTAAGAATACTGTGGGTTGCAATTTCCTTCTCCATATATATATATATACACCCACATATGTATATATGAAAAGTAAAGGAATCCCTTTTTTATTTTTTTAAATAAAAAAGAAACTAGAGTAGCCAAAACAAACAGCTCTTTTTGCTCTCTGTGAAAAGGGGCAAAAGCATTCATACCACCCAACTTCAAGATTTAGCCATGAAATTATAGTAATCAATAAAATATGATTTTGGCAAGATCACAGCACTTTGATCAATGGAACAAAATAGAGTGTCCATAAATAAATGCATGCAAATGTAATCAACTGACTTTTGACAAGTGTGCAAAGGAAATTAAATGGGAAAACAGTGTTCATTTGAAAAAATATGAAATTGTCACGTATCTCACACCTTACACAGAAAGCAACTCAAAATGTATTGTAGACCCAAGTATAAAATGTCAAACTATAAAATTTCTATAAGGAAACATCAGAGAATCTGCATGACCTGGGGTTTATCAATGGGCTACACCGAAAGCACAATCTATAATAGAAAAAATTGATAAACTGGACTTAATGAAAATGAAAACCTTTTGCTCTGAGAAACTGTTAAAAGAGTAAAAAGACAACCTACAGACCAGAAGATCTGCAAATCATGTATTCATTTAAGGACTTGTGTCCAGTGCCTAAAGAACCTCAAAATTCAAACACACGAAGACAGACGATCTCGTTTTTAAGAAGGGCACAAAAGATCCGAGCATGCGCTTCACAGAAGAAATATGGCAAATAAACATATAAAAAGATGTTCAGCATCATTAGTCATTTAAAAATGGAAATTCAAACCACAATGAGATATAACACACCTACTCAAATAGTCAAAATTTTTAAATACCAAATTCTGTTGAGGATGTGGACTCACAGGAATATTCATTATTGCTGGTGGGATTACAAAAGCATTCCCTTCTCCAGGGGATCTTCCTAACCCAGGGATCAAACCCAGGTCTCCCTCATTGCAGGTGGATTCTTTACCAGCTGAGCCACCAGGGAAGCCCTTTTGGAAAACAGTGTGATTTAAAAAGGGCCAAATAAAAGAATCTTTTACATAATGGGACTGCTTCCTATAGTACCGGGTTCATGGATATATAACTCTACTGCTACTGCTAAGTCGCTTTAGTCGTGTCCGACTCTGTGTGACCCCATAGATGGCAGCCCACCAGGCTCCCCTGTCCCTGGGATTCTCCAGGCAAGAACACTGGAGTGAGTTGCTGTTTCCTTCTCCAATGCCTGAAAGTGAAAAGTGAAAAGGAAGTCGTTCAGTCATGTCCAACTCTTGGTGACCCCGTGGACTGCAGCCTACCAGGCTCCTCCGTCCATGGGATTTCCCAGGCAAGAATACTGGAGTGGGGTGTCATTTCCTCCTCCAGGGGTTGAACCCACATCTCCTGCATTGCAGGCGGGCTCTTTACCATCTGAGCCACCAGGGAAGCCCCTTACATGGATTAGTATTCTAAAAAATATTTCCTAGCTCTGTCCACTAACCGGGTCTAGAAATAGTGATACCCCAGTAGCAACTCGCCCACCTACAATCCAGATATGAATTTCTAAATAAAAAGAGCCAGAACTTGAAGGAGAAACAGCGAATGCACTGCGACAAGGGAAACGCAAGATGAGCCTGCTCCAAAGTAAGGAAGTGAAACAAACAAACAAAAGGAATATGTCAGAAGAGCACAGGAACCAACGTGAAAGAACTCCCAAATGGTCAGAGTTAGAGCGGTCTGAGCAACAAAGTAAGTGACAGCAATAGGTTCTAACCTAACGATTATCCACGCTGCTGTAAATAAGCAAATGGCAGAGAAGGGGCAAATCTCCCTTACAGAACAATTTCAAATAATAAATGTAGGAGGGAAGAAGCTGGAATAGAAAGTCACCATGAGAATACCGCAGTAACCACTGCTCCAGGCAAGACCCATGGATGGATGCTAAAATCAGTGGGGAAAGTGTTAGGCGGTTCAACTAGCCTGGAGATGGCTCCTCCAAATAGGTGTAAGTCAATGTGGTGATTTTATCCTATGTCCACGTTCTTGGATGCCTCATTCCCCTCTCCTTGAGTGTGAGCTGGTCTAGTGACTGTTTCTAACAGACCAAGTATGGAAAAGGAAACCTAGCATCTTTCCAGTGGAGAAACCCAGCAGATATCCTGTAAGTGTGTGATCAAGATTAACGACCACGTGAACGTCCCTGGTGGCGAAGCAGGTAAGAATCCGCCAGCCAGTGCAGGGGACACGGGTTCGATCCCTGATCCAGGAAGATTCCACACACCCTGGAGCAACTAAGTCCGTGGGCCACAGCTACTGAGCCTGAGAGTCTAGAGCCCCTGTTCCATAACAAAAGAAGTCACCGCAACGAGAAGCCTGCTTGCCGCAGCTAGAGAAAGTCCACGCACAGAAAGACTCAGGGCAGTGAAAAAAATCAATAAACAAATACTTTAAAAAAAAAGTTTAATAACCATGTGGTAAGTCACAGTGGTCTCACATAACCCCAGTATAATGCCTTGAGAAGAACGCATTACCTCCACACGCTTCTCCTCCTAACACACAGCCACAGGCAAATCCTGAGAAATTATTGGAGAAACCCAACTGGAGGAACAATCTACCAAATAGCCAGTCCTCAAAATTTTCAAGGTCATGAAAATTGAGGAAAGGCTGAGAAACTACCACCAACCCACAGAGGGCTACAGAGACATAAAGACCAAATACCACGCGGACTCATGGATGGGACATTATTCAGAAAGATCCAAAGGAAGGGCTAATAGCCTTACACCGTGCTAATCTCTTAGTTTTGATAAATGGACCATGGTTACGTAAGATGTTAACATCAGGGCAAGCTGTGGGGACTCTCTGTACCGTTTTTACAACTCTTCTGTAAATCTAAAATTATTTCAAAATGAAAAAGCTCTTTAAAGTGGGGAAACCATTTCCTGTTCAGGGCTCCCTCTTCCAGGAAGCTTTCCCTGATCGCCCTTGAACACTGGGTTTGATATTCCTCGGGGCCCCCAAGCCTGACCCTGACTGCCATTCACTGAGCCCCAAGCATGTGACAGCTGAAGGGTTCAGCTTCTTCCCTGGATCAGAGGAGCCTTCCAAAGTACCTCTCAAGCTTCCAGACAGCAGGGCCTGTTTCTCATATCCTGGAAGACTTTGCAGTCTGGTCCTTCAAAGGAGGATGGGACTGAGGACCCTGTGGAGTGTCCAGGATCTAATGCCACAAGACCCCTAGCTGGGAGTTGTGGGTGACGTTAGGGGAGAGTCTTGGGTGAAGCCCAGGTCCACAGAGCTTGTCATCTCTACTAGTTTATCCAGGGGGCTGGGGTGAGGGTCTGCTGGAAGAAAAGGGCCTGAGGATTTGGTCCCGGTGGAGGTTGAAGAGGGGTTCCCTTGTGGCTCAGACAGGATGTTCAAGACTCAGCTCCATGAAAGCCAAACTGCAAGAAAAAGCGGCTGGGGGCTGGGCTTCCTGAGTGTGAGCTCCCGTAAGGAAAGAGGCAGAGGGAAGGGTTGCAGCTCATTGGGCTTGCCCCCTGGACTCCCAGAGACAATAGGAGCGTCAGCAGGGACCCCATCCTGTATCAGAGACGGCTGGCAGCGTGAGTGAGCCCAGCGTGCTACACCCTCTTTGCTATGGACCCCGCTCCACCACTGAATAAAGCTGCACAAGTCAGAGCCGAGCTGGGAGTGGGGGTTGGCGGGGTGCGCAGTTCATGATGGCGTCAACCCGTCTCCCCACCCCCACCCGCACCTCGTCTACACTGAAGGCAGCAGGAACACAGGGCTCAGAACTCAGCAGCTGCCGCGTCTCAGCAGAGCGGGTGCTTGTGCTCAGTGGTATCCAACTCTTTGCGACCCCATGGACTGTAGCCTGCCAGGCTCCCCCGTCCATGGGATTTTCCAGGCAAGAATACTGGAGAGGGTTGCCCGTTCCTCCTCCAGGGAATCGTCCCAACCCAGGGATCGAATCAGCATCTCTTTCATCTCTGCATTTGCAGACGGATTTTTTTTACCTCTGCGCCACCTGGAAGTTTCCCCAGCAGAGCAGGTACCAGGCGCTAAAGCAGCACCCGCAGTGAGACAGCGCCTCCGGGGTGACCGCAGCCCCGGCGGGTCCCTGCCCCTGCCCGGGAGCCCTGCTCGCGGACACAGCGACTGAGCACAGCCACGGGAGGGCCTCGAATAGAGCATCTCCTCCCCCCAGCCTACGGGCGGGACCCGAGGCCCAGGACCCGTCATTGCAGCCACGTCTGAGGCTCTGGCGAGGGAGCTGTCTGGAAGGGCGGGTTACAGGTGGGCCAGTCTGAGGACAGGAGAGGGTCACGGCGGGTTGATGCCATCTGAGCCATCTGAGCTACCCCCAGCCTGCTCCCCAACCATGGCTCTGGTTCTGACCCACAAATGAAGGTCTCCAGAGAGGCTCCTCCCCTCTGGGTCCATTTATCACACCCCACCCCCAGCCACAGGACACTTCCCCCTACATCTCCCAAAGGCACCTCCAGCCCCGGAGTCCCAAACAGGATTCAGCATCCCCTCCTCAAACCTGTTCTTCCTGCCGCATGTTCCCCCTCCATGACCAGCAGCCAACGGCCATGATATCATCTCTGGCTCCCCACACCCATTCTTCATCAACCCTACCTCCTAAATCCATCGCTGTCATCACTGCCATGTCCCTATTGCAAATCAGGTCCAAGAGAGATGCTGAGTGAATGTTTGAAGGGTGGATGGATTGATGGGTGGGTGAGTAGATGGATGGACAGTAGTTGGACTAGATGGATAGATGGATAGATGGATGGTTGTTGGGTGAATGGATGGATAGATAGATGGTGACCAGATGGATGGATAAACGGATGGTGGTGAGATGGATGGATGGATGGATAAATGGATGAATGGATAGATGGTGGTTGGATGAATGGATGAATAGATAGTGACTGGATGGATGGATGGATAGATAAATGGATGGTGGTGAGATGGATGGATGGATATATGGATGGTTGTTGGATGAATGGATGGATAGATAGATGGTGACTGGATGGTGGTGAGATGGATGGATGGATAAGTGGATGGATAGATGGATGGTTGTTGGATGAATGGATGGATAGATAGATGGTGACTGGATGGTGGTGAGATGGATGGATGGATAAGTGGATGGATGGATAGATGGATGGTTGTTGGATGAATGGATGGATAGATAGATGGTGACTGGATGGTGGTGAGATGGATGGATGGATAAGTGGATGGATAGATAGATGGATGGTTGTTAGATGAATGAATGGATAGATAGATGGTGACTGGATGGTGGTGAGATGGATGGATGGATAAGTGGATGGATAGATAGATGGATGGTTGTTGGATGAATGGATGGATAGATAGATGGTGACTGGATGGTGGTGAGATGGATGGATGGATAAGTGGATGGATGGATAGATGGGTGGTTGTTGGATGAATGGATGGATAGATGGATGGTGGTGAGATGGATGGATGGATAAGTAGATGGATGGATAGATGGATGGTAGTTAGATGGATGGATGGATAAATGGATGGATGGATAAATGGATGGTGGTGAGATGGGTGGATGGATGGATAGATGGATGGTTATTGGATGAATGGATGGATAGACAGATGGTGATTGGATGGTGGTGAGATAGATGGATGGATAGGTGGATGGATGGATAGATGGATGGTGGTTAGATGGATGGATAGATGGATGGTGGTTAGATGGATGGATGGGTGGATAAATGGATGGTGGTGAGATGGGTGGATGGATGGATAAATGGATGGTGTTTAGATTGATGGATGAATAAATGGATGGTGGTTAGATGGATGGATGGGTGGATAAATGGACGGTGGTGAGATGGATGGATGGATGGATGGATAGACGGATGGATAGATGGATGGTGTTAGATAGTGGATAGATAGATGGATGGATAGATCAATGGACGGATGGACAAATGAAAATGGCAGAACTTCTACAGCTAGGGAGCTTTAGAACTGTAGTCATTATATCTGCCAGAGCTTTTCCTGGGCAACACTTGGACCCTGAGTTTGACAAGGGCTGGATTGGAACTTGCTGCTTCCGGGAAGAGGCCAAAGCTAAGGCCACCTTGAAATACTGTTTGGGGGAGGACCAGATGCTCGAGCTATGTGAACATGACAGGGCACAGAAGTGCACGTGCCAACCACCTCTGAGGGAAGCCGGAGCCAGCAGAAGGATGCTAGTCGCTGGCACACAGAAGGTCTTCGGCCTCTGAACTCAGCCCAGGACTTGGCCGGGAGGACACCTCTCCTCCCCCACAGGCCCCACACAACACCCAGAGACAGAGGAAGAGACACCGAGTGGACTTCTCTTTCTTTTTACAAAGACTTTATTGTCTGACATGCTTGACAAAAAAAAATTACAGCCACAATCAAGTTATGCCAAAATGATTGAGGAGCACGCCATCATCTTTCATACCTCAAGGACTTTTAATGAATTTTTCTTTTAAAGTAACAGCTGCCTTCATAACTTTTATTTTCCACATAAAAATACACCATATTCTGAAGATACCTTAGGAAAAAGAATTTTTTTTTTAAGTTTATAGTTCTTGATCCGCATAGAAATTCAGTAGAGGCGATCGAAAGAGTCTGGAGTCATCGCCACCCATTTAAGCACACACACGCCGTGCGTCTGAGGTGCCCCCAGAGACCCTGTAAACATCCCCGGCTACCAGGAACCACGTGGGTTGAACAGGACTCCTGAAGCCCTGCAGGCTGCAGAGTAAAGCTGGCCCCGGCCAGCATGCTGCTGCTCCTGGGCTCCCTGGATGGGTCCTTCACCCTATGGGAGCCCCATTCTCATAGGGAAGGAATCACGGTCTCCTGGGACCCTGGGCTCAGAGATCCAAGTCCTCCAGGGCTCCAGGGGCTTTCCGTGAGAAACAAACCCGACAGGTGCTGAACAGGATTCTTAAAGAAAAAGAGCCTTGAGTCCTGCATCGCCTTGTAGGGGCAGAGCTTCGGGTGCTGGCAGAGCAGGAGGCTGTGAAGCCAGAGACCAAGGTTCAAACCCTGCCTCTGCCTCTTTTGAGCTGTGCACCCTCAGGCTAGTTGCCTCACCTCTCTGACCTCAATCACTTCATCTCTAAAACAGGGCCAGAGTACCCACCTTGCAGGAGCGCTGGAAATGGGATCACATCTGCAAAGGGCTCATTAAATGCTGGTTCCCAGGCCTGGGATGAAGAGGAGGCAGGCAGGGCCCTCCTCTCGGACACACAATTGAAGAGGGCACCAAAAAACTCGGTGATCCAAATCAATGATACTATTTTAATGCAGTGTTTTTAAAAACCAAAATTAATGCAGGGGAGAAAAAATCTATGATAAACAGAATACCTAAATTTTAAATAAAGAATCTAATGCTGCCCGTGCCAGTTCGGCCTCGCCGGCCTCACCCCAAGCAGGCCTGGCTGGTTCTCTGTCCATCAGAGAGACTCAGCCCAACGCTGCAGTCCTTGAAGTCCCCCTGGTGGAACTGCAGGAGTCCAGTCCTGGCTCTGACTCTGGGCCGTGTTCCCATTAGGGGGCAGCTGCTACCCGGTACCACAACTGTGAACCATTCAGCCATCTCAGCCAAGGGCAGGGGAGACAGAACCCAAGGGGCGAGGGAAATCCCACCGGGGGCCAGAACACATCCGAGGACAGCAGTGGGAGCCCCGAGGTTCACCTCACTAGGTTAAGAGGGGCGCAAGGATGAGTGTGTCCACATCCCCACGGGCGCACAGGGTGCAGCGCTGCCTCGGCCCATGGACCCCCCGGCTTCTGGGTTCTGCAGAGCTCGGCACACCCCAGGGGACCAGGGGTGTCCAGCACGTGGGGATCCTCCGGCCCAGTCGTGGGTCTTCAACAAGCTCATTCTACAGAACCAACCCCTCTCCACCCCACCAAGTCCAGGCTCCAAGCGGGTGTCCAGGATGCTCAGGCCATCATTCACATCAGCAAAAATGCCCACAGGAAGAAAACACGGGACGGCAAGAAGCCGACGGCCGGGTGGCCTGGCCAGACGCAGCCCGATTCCTGAGACGTCCCTGATCGCTCCCTCAGAGGCCTGGGAGAAGCGGAAGGGCTGCCCGCACTCAGACTGCGACACCCCACCCATCCACCTCCCAACCCTGAGGCGTGCAGCCACTCAGACCCTCAGTGAGAGGGAGATTTTGTGCCAGAACTTCAGAATCCGTCCAAGAGCAGCAGCTTCCCAAACCCACGAGGGCGTCCAACTGAGCAGATGAAGACTCCGTCACGTCCCAAGCAGGACGAGGCTGCGAGCATAGTAGGTCCTTTAACAAGGAACACATGGAAGGGACACGCAGAAATCAGCGATGAGTGCGGAGCCCCCAACAGCCCGCGGGTCCCGACTCCAGGGACAGAGTCAGGGGTGATTTTCTTCATTCCAAGGCCTCAGCCTGTCGGCTGGGCTGTTCCCGGAGCTGGACAGGCTGTGTGCAGGGAAGGAAGGGCGGCTGGGGGTCCGTGCTCTCGGCCAGGCGTATGGAGCTGATGCGGTGGGAAGGGCTGGGGCCGTGGGGGCAGTCAAGAGTTCCGGGGGGTGGGGAGGTCGATGACTATGGGTGGGTTCACGGGCTGGTAGTTCACGGTGCACACAGAGGCATTCACATAGGTGGTCGTCCCATCTGCCATGACTCCGTACCCTAGAAAGTAAGCACACAGTGGTCAGGGCTGAGCAGCGACACCAGGACCCGGAGCAATTGATGGTGGTTTGGCGGGTGTGGTAGTCAGAGGACACTTAGCCGCAGGGGGCTAAAGATGTCTGGGGCGAGTATTAGCAAGAAACTCCTCCTGACCTGCTGTGAGCAGCAAATGACATAATAATCCACGTGTTCAGCCCGGTGCCTGGAAAGTGCGTGTCGAGACATCATCACTGACATCATCAACAGCAGCACCACCACCACCACCATTATCTCCACTTCTGCTATCGATACTACCATCATCACTACCAAGACCACAGCTGCCGCCACCATCATTATCTCCATCACCACCACCATCGTCACCATCACTGTCATTATCAGAACCATCATCACCACCACCATTATCAGCATCACCACCACCACCACCATCACCACCATCTCCACTTCTATTATCAACACTACCATCATCACTACCAAGACCACAGCCACCACCACCATCATTATCTCCATCACCACCACCATCGTCACCATCACTGTCATTATCAGAACCATCATCACCAACACCACCATCATTACCATCACCACTTCTATTATCAATACTACCATCACCACTATCACCAGCACCAACATCATCATCTCCATCATCACCACCACCACCACCATCACTGTCATTATCAGAACCATCACCACCACCATCTCCATCATCACCACCGCCACCACCATCACCACCACCACCACCATCATCTCCACTTCTATCATCACTACTATCGCTGTCACCTCAATACCACTACCACCGCCACCACCATCACCACCACCACCATCATCTCCATCACCACCACCACCACCATCATCTCCACTTGTATCATCACTACTATCGCTGTCACCTCAACACCACAAGCACCACCACCACCATCATCACTACCATCAACATCACCATCCTCCCCACTTCCACCCTGGTCACCATCACCGCCATTGTCACGTACTTTCTTCTCCACACCTCTGTCCTCATCATACCCTCTTCCCACCACATCTACTTGTCAGAATCCTCTTCAATCTTCAGCTCAGATCACCTCCGCACCAAAAGGGACACTTCCCCTCCTCTGCACAGGTTACGAGTTCTTTGGAGCCTGCATTTTGCTTGTACGATCATGCAGGGCATGGTCTTACATGTCCACAATGGGGCTACAGAAAGCGACAGGCGTTATTATTATCCTGCAGCACATGCGCCATCCACCTCTCCCATGACCTTTCAGATCCTGGGCAGTGACAGGCCAGGACAGGGACAGGGAGGCAGTCAGGACTGCAGCCACCAACATTGCCAGTCACCTTCACAGCCACCCTGCCCACTGCCTGAGATGATATGGACACCCCCCAACTCCAGCCATGTGGACACAGCAAGTGGTCCTGCCCCAGGACAGAAGGCAGAACCTCATGTCTGTCTTGGGTGGGGACACTGGGAGGAGAAGTGCCACTAGAGCCCCTCAGGTAGGCAGGCAGCCCTCCACATTCATTAAGCACCTACTGTATGCCAGGCCATAGAGACGTGAACAGGAAGACAGGCTTCCAGCCCTGTAGACAGCTCACAGTGTACCCCCAAATGCAATCCTTCTCTAGGTCACATCCAAATGTCCCCTCTCCAGAAAGCCCCCTGCTATCTCTGAAGACTTCTCAGGCTAGAGGCACGGCAGAGTTGCAGGGCTCTAGGAAGTAAAACTTACCCCTGAGTCTTGCCAGACTTTGCCCTCATCTTCCTATGATGAAACACTTCAGCAATAGGTAACTGACAGCCAGCGTGTAGACAGACATATGTAGATACAAAGTGTATGTAGGCGGTGGGCTATTTCCCACTGGCCAGGGAAGAGGTGACCGGGTTCAAGGGAGCCAAGAGGGCCCCCCTGAGAAGCCAGTGAGGTGCACTTCCCCCACCAGCGTGTGATCAAACCAGTCCATCCTAAAGGAAATCAACCCTGAATACTCATTGAAAGGACTGATGCTGAAGCTGAAGCTCCACTACTTTGGGCACCTGATGGGAAGAGCCGATTCACTGGAAAAGACCCTGATGCTGGGAAAGATTGAAGGCGGGAGGAGAAGGGGATAACAGAGGATGAGATGGCTGGATGGCATCACCAACTTGATGGACATGACTTTGAACAACTCCAGGAGCTAAGTGAAGGACAGGGAGGCCTGGCGTGCTGCAGGCCACGGGGTCACAAAGAGTCAGACACGACGGAGCGACTGAACAATAACAACAACCACGTGTACGGCCCCCGCCCTCGCTGACCTTCGTGGATGTGGCCGAAGACGTGCAGCCGCGGCTGGACGCGCCTCTGCACCGTGTTGAGCAGCTCCACGCAGCCCACCCGCTGCATCTTCTTGGGGACCCAGTCCAGGAAGCCTGGCAGGGGAGAGAGAGGGAGGGCAGTGACAGGGCCCAGGCAGGCCCGGCCCTGGCCCCGCAAAGCCCAGGTCGCAGCTCTGCAGTCTCAGGGACACGGCAGTCCTGGACCCACCCTGCCCTGCCCCAGCCTCAGGGAGGGAAGCCTGGCTCCAGCGTGCACCTCCTGGGGCCTGTGGCCTCCCCCACCTCCCTCGTCCCCTGCTCCTCCCGCAGGGCCTCACAGAGAACACACTTATAAGAGCCCAAGTGTGCCAGGCAGCACAGGGCGGAGGTGGGGTAGGGAAGACGGCTCCATAGCTGAGAGCCTCCAGACCATTCGTGCTCAAAGTGGCCTCAAGGCTGGCATCCACCCATTGCAGAAAGAAGCCAACTGAGGCCTGAGAGGGACAGGTGAGGCCCAAGGTGAGCCAGCAGCAGGGAGGAGTCCGGGAGCAGACTTTGCAGGTCAGAAACTTTCTAAACAAACATCACAAAATCAGGAAAACACCCTCTTTATCCACTGCAGCCTCACGCACGTGCCCACGTCTGCGTCTGCTCGCACGGCCAGCCTCCCGGAGCTGCCCATATGGTGGCGGCTTATTAGCCTCACATGGCTACACAAACGAAGAGTAATTGATTACTCCAAGCGGACAACGAGGGCTCAGCTCAGCCCCTTCTCTGCTTGGGCGGGAGAAACAGGTTTCTAAAACTGCTGGGGAGGGGAAGACGGATCCTGCAAAGAATCACACAGACTGCAGTGGACCTGACTTAGAGACGAGAGAGAGAGAGAGAGAGGAGGAAGAGAAGGGGAGAGGCAGGAAGTGGGAGGAAAGTAGGCTTGGAGCAGACCCTTGGGTTTAAGTCCCAGGCTGTGTGACCTTGGACAAGTCACTTAACCTCTCTGTGCCATATTCAACAATTCGTTTAACAACTGAGCTGGGCTGAGTACACAGGCAACCCCCAGAGCAGGGGTTGTGTGTTGTGTGTGAAGCAGGTGTGGTGAGGCAGGAACTCAAAAGATGCCAGTTGGGGAATGGATAGGGAGGTGGAAAGTAGGGAAGAAGGAGACAGAGAGAGGAGGGAGAAAGTAAGAAACCTGCTCCAGAGCCCCACTACAAGCCACGTTGTCGTGCCTAAACCACGTCAGGGCCCTGGGCCTCCAGGTTCCCTCCATTTAGAAATGGGGAACATTTTGTGAGGGTGGAGGGAGGCACCCAAGGGTGTTGGCTGGTCGTCTGGCACACATAGGTGCTCAGGACAGCTTCCCCCAGAACAGGTATCAGAGCGAGGGACTCTGGGGCTGCGCTGGGCCTCACCTGACAACCTTCCCATCTGGGATGACAAGTGGTGTCATCAGCTGGGACCGAAGTGGGGGCCGTGGGGGCTGGGAGGAAAGCTGGAGACTGCTGGGGTGGGTGGTCTCCCAGGGTGAGGGGTGCAGAGGATGGGGCCTGCTGGGAGTGACCTTGTGGTACTCAGCCCCCAGGACCAGGTCTTTGACACCCCTGAGCTCCACGGTGCCCACCTGTGTGAAAGGGGCAGCTGAGTCTGACCTCACCACCTGGCTGTGAGCAGTCCAGGAGGTAACACGTGGAGCCCCCAGCACACAGTAGGTGCTCAGGAAATGAGAGCGACAGGGGGGTGACTGGTGCCCTAGCACCCTTTGGCAGCTCCCTGGACAGGCCCAGCGGCCCCGGCCTCAGCACCAGAGCCCCTGTGTCCTCCCAGCACGAGCGGGCATCCGGGGCCAAGCGCCTGAGGTGGGGGCAGGTGAGTCTTACCCAGCGGCGGTCCGTGGGTTATCAGGACATCCACGCCTTCGGGAATGAGGTTCCATTTCTCAAGCAGCGCTTGGCCACGTGGGAGGTTAAAACCCCAGCCGTAAAACCAGGGCTGCCTGTAGGAGAAGAGCAGGGGGTTCAGAGCTGGCCACCGAGAGTGGGGGCAATGAGAGTCAGGAAAGGTGGCCATCCGAACCAGTCAGATACCCAGCACCTCACACCCAGGAGGTGTCCACCTGGATGGGGATTCAAGGTGCGAATTCATCCAGACTGTTGCCCAGGTAGTGACCAGTCTTGTTTGGCTTTTTTTTTTTTTTTTTTGGCTTTGTCTCACTTAGGATCTTAGTTCGCAAACTAGGGATCGAACACATGCCCCCTGCAGAGGAAGCTCGGATTCTTAACCACTGAAATACCAGGGAAGGCCCCTGATGCACCTTTTCCTTCTGGCTTCACTACTAAAAAAACAAAATCATCTTTTTTCTATGATGAAGAATATTATTGGGTTGGCCATAATATGTTATAGAAAAAACAAACTTTTGGGTCAACCAAATAGTCATGTAATTTTTTTAAGTGAAAGTTAAAAAAAGAAAAATCTTCTGCCAAAGACCTCTCTTGCTCTAAGCCCTTCTAAGCAAATCCAGAGAATACTCTCACCTGTCCCCACGGTGGGAAAATGCTCATCCATCATCCTTCCCACATCTGGGGCCAGTGGGGCCCCCAGCAAGAGACAGAAGGTCCCAGGTAGGAATGCTCATTCCTGTCCCCACCCTGAAGCTCCCAGCAGGGGCTCCACAGTGCTGAGTCCACCCTCAACATCAAGGTCAGGGCCAGGTGGACAGAGACCAATGAACAGAATTCCAACCTGTTGCCCATCCCAGCCCTAGACGGATCAATGCAAGCCATTCCCCATCCCACAGGGTGAGCATGTGACCTTAACCCTTCCAGTTGGAGGCAACTCCAGATGTTTGCTTCAGTGATGAGAGAAGGAACGCTGTCACACCTGCATATCAACCAGTGAGCTTCTTACCCTGGGAGTTGTCAGCACCTATTACACTGTCCTAAAGGGAGATGGCTGGAACACATGCTCCAGGACAGCAGCTGGATCAAACTGCACCTGACACCCACCGCACCCCTGCACTTCCCAGTTACGTGGGCCAATAGAAGGCCATCTGAACTGGGTTTTCATTGACAATGAAAGTATCCCAACTAAGAGTCAGCTCTTAGGGCTAAGTCACTATGAGATCCCCAAATTAACACAGCCTTTAGCATCTACAAAGTCACCATCATTGCCGTCACCATCACCACCACCACCACCACCACCACCTTCACCCCATCGTCATCACCACCACCACCACCATCATCATTACTATCATCACCATTGGGGGTCCAATTGTGTCTCCCCCAAAATACTAATATATGTGGAAGCATGAACCCAATACCTGTGAATGTGACCTTATTTAGAAGTAGGGTCTTTGCAACATAATAAAGGTGAGGTCATACCTGATTAGAGCGGTCCTAATCCAGTGACTGGTGTCCTCAGAAAACACAGACACTCAGCAGTAAGGGCCATGTGACAGTGGCTGCACAGACCGGAGTGATTGTCTACCAGTCAAGGAACCCCCAGGCTTCCAGCAACCACCAGAAGCTGGGAGAGTGACAGGGAACAGATCTTCCCTCAGTCCCCTCTGTAAGAACTAACCTCGGTGACACCTGGATTTCAGGCCACCAGTCTCCAGAGTTGGGCAGAATTGACGCCTGTTGTTTTAAGCTTTGTGGTTTGTGATAATTAGTTCTGCAGTCCTAGGAAACTAATCACCATCACCACCATCACCTCCTCATCGGCCACCCTAGGGACCTTCACACCTGCAACAAGGTGAGCAGACAGGTCTCTTTCTTCCTGTTTTATGGATGAGGAGACTGAGAGCCACGGAGTAGAGAGCAAAAATTGTCACCAGCATTCCCTGCACACCTACTTTTGCCAGGTGCCAGTTATTCCTAAAGGAAATCAACCTTGAATATTCATTGGAAGAACTGATGCTGAAGCTGAAGCTCCAATACTTTGGCCACCTGATGCAAACAGCTAACTCACTGGAAAAGACCCTGATGCTGAGAAAGATTGAGGGCAGGAGGAGAATGGGGCGACAGAGGATGAGATGGTTGGATGGCACCATCAACTCAATGACCATGAATTTGAGCAGACTCCAGGAGATAGTGAAGGACAGGGAAGCCTGGCATGCTGCAGTTCATGGGGTTACAAAGAGTCAGAAACGACTCAGTGACTGAACAACAACAATCTGATTACATCACAGGAAAGGGTTCACCTAACTCTTACAAGAACCCAGTGAATTAAGGGCTAGGATTATTCCCCTTTTTCAGATGAGGAACCAGAGGCTCAGAGAAGTGAGCTGGCTCAGGGATCTGGGCCCAGGTGCAAAGACCTCCAGGCTGGGCACCTCCCCACCATTGGCCGCATACTCTACACAAGTTGGTCGTGGGGCTGGGCTTTCACATTCAAAGCCTCTCATGTGCCCAGAGCTGCCACTAAAATCCCCCTCATGGCCCGTGAGCACCCCTGGGGGAGGCTGACATCCCTGGCTATTGGCCCATTGCCTCTGCCTTGTTGGCAGCCGCCCAGTGCACCTCTATGGAACCCTGGGGGTTCCAGGGGACAGCATTTGAGAACTGATTTAGTCCCACCATGGTAGGTTCTGGACAAGACTGAGGTTCAGCGAGAGAGGAAGGGAGGTCCCCAGGGTCACACCTTGGTCAGTGTAGAAGTCATTCTGGAACCCAGAACTGACCCCCTCTCCCCGTAGCCTTTGAGCCTGCAGTGTCAAATCCTGGAACGTAGGCCTGTGAAGGAGGAAGATGAGCGGCCACACTGTCCTTTTGGGGGCAAAGGTCTTTTCCCATTTCAGACACTTGTGGGATTCCCTTCTGCCGCCAGCCTTTGCTCACCCATGACCCCTGCCTGGGACACTGGGTCACGTTTCTCCTTCAAAGCCCTGTCTCCTCCATCTTCCCTCTCACCCCAAATGCCCAGCACCTGCCCAGGGGAGGGGCAGATGTTTGTTCAATGACTGGTGTTGAGAGAGAGAGCCTGGTTGAATGAGTGAGCTTGTGAACAGGATGTCAAACAGAACTCTTTCTGTTGTCTTGGGATTGCAGCCAAAACCTCAAGGCTGGATATGATCCTCCATTTGGAATGAAAGCCCCCAGGTACCACCCAGACAAACTTACTACTAAAAGCAAGCAGCACACGCCAGGCTACCATCTCCCCAAGCCCCCACCAGGCTAAGTTTTGATCTTGAGGGTGACTTGTGCCTCCTGCCTTGTTCTTGGGGCAGGGGGATGGGGTTCCTGGACACTTAGCCATGAGTGGGTACCAGAGGAACTACCCATATAGGTAGGGACCTGGGGATCTGCCCGCGGGGCCTGTCAGAGAGAAATAGACAGTAAGGGCGGGCACGGAAAGCTGTCTGCACTCCCAGGTCTGGGCTGTCCCAAGGGATCCCCAACCTCAGGACGTGCCCTCCATGTGATGTGACCAGGTGCCTGGGGCTGGGGAAGGCAGTGAGGTGGGCAGCACTGGGGAAAGTCCCCTCAGAAGGTGCCTCCTCCCTGAGGCATACCTGACCCAGGCCTGCTTTAGCATGTCTGCAGAAAGCTGAGGGTTCTCTCTGCAGAAAAACACCCCCTCCCGACACATACGCGATTTTACACCCAACTTGGAGGGAATCAGAAAAAAATCAGAGTTTCAGAAAAACATCTATTTCTGCTTTATTGACTATGCCAAAGCCTTTGACTGTGTGGATCACAATAAACTGTGGAAAATTCTGAAAGAGATGGGAATACCAGACCACCTGATCTGCCTCTTGAGAAATTTGTATGCAGGTCAGGAAGCAACAGTTAGAACTGGACATGGAACTACAGACTGGTTCCAAGTAGGAAAAGGAGTACGTCAAGGCTGTATATTGTCACCCTGCTTATTTAACTTCTATGCAGAGTACATCATGAGAAACGCTGGGCTGGAGGAAGCACAAGCTGGAATCAAGATTGCCGGGAGAAATATCAATAACCTCATACATGCAGATGATACCCCCCTTATGGCAGAAAGTGAAGAAGAACTAAAGAGCCTCTTGATGAAAGTGAAAGAGGAGAGTGAAAAAGTTGGCTTAAAGCTCAACATTCAGAAAACTAAGATCATGGCATCCGGTCCCATCACTTCATGGCAAATAGATGGGGAAACAGGGGAAACAGTGGCTGACTTTATTTTTTGGAGCTCCAAAATCACTGCAGATGGTGATTGAATCCATAAAATTAAAAGACACTTACTACTTGGAAGGAAAGTTATGATCAACCTAGATAGCATATTAAAAAGCAGAGACATTACTTTGTCAACAAAGGTCCATCTAGTCAAGGCTATGGTTTTTCCAGTAGTCACGTATGGATGTGAGAGTTGGATAAAGAAAGCTGAGCACCAAAGAATTGATGCTTTTGAACTGTGGTGTTGGAGAAGACTCTTGAGAGTCCCTTGGACTGCAAGGAGATCCAACCAGCCCATCCTAAAGGAGATCAGTCCTGGATGTTCATTGGAAGGACTGATGTTGAAGCTGAAACTTCAATACTTTGGCCACCTGATGCGAAGAGCTGATTCATTTGAAAAGACCCTGATGCTGGGAAAGATTGAGGCAGGAGGAGAAGGGGACAACAGAGGATGAGACGGTTGATGGCATCACCGACTCGATGGACATGGGTTTGGGTGGACTCGGGCAGTTGTTGATGGATGGTTAGGACTTCCCTGGTGGCTCAGATGGTAAAGCGTCTGCCTACAATGAGGGAGACCTGGGTTCAATCCCTGGGTTGGGAAGATCTCTGGAGAAGGAAATGGCAACCCACTCCAGTATTCTTGCCTGGAAAATCCCATGGATGGAGGAGCCTGTTAGGCTACAGTCCATGGGGTCGCAAAGAATCGGACACGACTGAGTGACTTCACTTTCACTTTCAGGGAGGTCTGGCGTGCTGCAGTTCACGGGGTCGAAAAGAGTCAGACACAACTGAGCGACTGAACTGAACTAGAGGGAATCTTGGGATCATATAGACCTGGGTTAGAATGTGTCCACCTCTAATTACCTATGTGACCTTGGGCAAGTGGCTGAATGTCTCTACATCTCAATTATCCCCCCTGTAAAATGGCATAATAACACCATTTGCCTCAATACAGCTTTGAAAACAATTAATCCAGGTAAAGTGCTTACAACAGGGCCTGGTCCAAGGCTTTTCAACTGCCATCCTCTCCATCACCATCACCACCATCATAACCATCATCACCACCACCACCACCACCACCATCACAATCTCTATCATGAAAAACCCTTTCTGAAACCCACTCATGGAACCTAGATGAAAAACCTTTAGCCTAGGGCAGGGCTTTTCAAACTGCGTTTTGAAGGGTCAAACCACATTTAAAAAAAAAAAAAGAAAGAAAGAAAAAGAAAAGGAAAAAAGAATAGAAAACATCAGAGTACAGCATAGCAGGGAAGGGACACTTCAGTTAAATATATTTGTATTTAAATAGACACCCACATAAGGGTGTACTGAGTCACAAAGTAAAAAAGACAAATGCTTTTCCTACCACAGTTCCTGGTCAAAAACGGTTGACAGCCCTAACATAGAGCTCACAGCTCTGCCATTCTGAAGTCTGCAGACTCTGGGCGCCCTCAAAGCCCCACTTTGGCTGAGCCGAGAAAGGGTCCCTGCAGGGGAGGCTGCAGCAGCCTGGAAACTGCTGCTAAAGCCAAGCCCGGTGGTCCCCTGGAAGCCCACAGCCCATCAGCTTACAGGAAAAGGAGCAACGCCCTTCTGGTGCTGCCTTGCAAACACAGCATCCATTTTTCAAAAACCCTAATCAAATATTTACAAGAGGGGAACGAGACCTCATCAGTATGGAGAGAAGACGTCTGCTCGTTCCCATGAGTCGCGGCAGGAGCAGCTTGTTGGAAAAGACACTCAGCAACATATCAGAGGCCCCACAGGCCTCCCGGGAGCCCACCCACACGAGCCCCTGCCTACTCCGCCTTCCCTTCCAGCACCCAAGAGCCTGCGTCTGGGGGTGGCATTTCCCCAGAGATGGTTCTTGGAAACACGTGCCCTCATAATCCTGGGAAGCTGGAATCCACCCCACCCCCAGGGATGCCCAAGACATCTGCCCAAGGGCACCCAAGTTGGCATCAGACATCCCGCCTCTGCCCCAGGGTAGGATGCTCCCAGACTCTGTATGTGTGTAAACTGGGATAAGGACGCCTGTGCCCCAGATCTTACCCATTAGAGGGGCTCCTTCCTGCTTGATGCTGTGCCCCACTGGCTGACACAGAGGGCAAGGAGACAGGGTGGGAGGGAGGACATTTAAGAGAACGAAAGTACCACCACCACGAAAACAAACCTCCAGATATCCAGGGGCCCTGTCACTGGGAAATGGGCATGTTCTGGCCTTGACTGAAATCTGAGGGGAGCAGAGAGTCAAGTCATGCAAGGGACCGTCCAGAGGAGATGTTCCTCAGGGGGTCTGCAGGCTGTTAGCGGGCCTTTCCCAAGGGAGGCTGGAAGTGGGGGCCAGAGCAGCAGGAGAGACCGACTCTTCAGGGTGACCACACTCCCCAGGGTCTAGAAAAGCCACGCATACATGACATCCATCCAGGTTTATGCCATGGGACGAGAAGCCAAAGGGCAGGGGGTGGCCCTTGCCCTTACTGACAGTGAAGTTGGCCCAGATTCCCCCAGCATCCTCGTCTGGTCATTTGACCCCCTCTCCTGGTCCAGGGGGGACTTTTGGGGTCAGAGATGAAGTTCAAGGCTGCCCGGGGTTCCAGACAGAGGACAAGGCAGGCAGGGGCTCTCAGGGACTGTCATCCAAGCAGCCAAGCTCCAGAATCCCCATCCACCCTGGGGGCAGCCGTGGTCTGAGACCCACAAGTGTTCCTGAGACCCTGGTGCTGCCAGGGCCATGGTTTCCGGCCCCAACACAGCTGGCGTCTTGCCCGGACCCACAGCCTGACTGCCCCCAGGGCCAGGAACCCCGATGTCCACCCACCGTCCAAGACACATCACAGACCCCAAGGAGCTCAGGCGGATCAGAATTCTGACTGAGCAATGGCAGGCGGCTTTATGTCCTGAATTTCTGTCTTTCTGTTCTAAAGTAACCATTGGAATAATTTTCTTACAGAATGATAGTTGCCATGACAACCAGAGCAAATTTTCCTTTTCTGAAACAGATGTCTCATTTAGTTGAAAATTAGAATGTGAACAAACCCATGGGAAAAATTAATTCAAACTTTAACAGAGCGCTGAATACAATGTAATCTCTCAGAGGTTAACCCCTTAACAGCTTTTTTGTGCGCTTATGGTAACCTTCGAATCCCATCTAATTAGGCCCGCTTAGCCAATATAAATGACCTCCTCGTGGCCAATCATTAAACGGTTTCCCCCTGAAGTGTGAATTCTGGGTTCCCTAACAGCAGGCGGGAGGGAGGCGATACTTGTCTGTAGAAAACACAGCCTTCCCTGCTCTGGTTTTTCCATCTCCCCAGGTAAGGCGCATGCCTCTGGGAAGGGGATGTACCGGGGGCCATTTAATCAGCCACCCCATCTCCCGGGGATGCTGGGGTGTGGGGCGGAGGAGGTCCAGGGTGCCCCAGGTACAGCTGGGCCCGGCGGTACACCCAGACCAGGGCACAATGCCTGAGAGCAGAGGGCAGGGGAGGGGCCCCCTTACTGGAGGATGCCAAGAGGTCACTGAAGTGACACCCGCACAGGCCAAGCTCCAAAGACTGTCCACGAGCCCCCAGTCCTCACACCCATCCCGGGACGCAACCACCATCACGGCCTCATTACAGATGCAAAATCTGAGGTTCAGAGAGGTTCTGAGATTTGCGCAAGGTTACTTGGGAACCAAGTGGCAATGGCTAGGACTCCAATCCGGACTGCGGACTCCAGAGCTGGGCGCTCCGCCTCCACCCCAGACGCACGACCGCAGCACCAGGAGTCCTGCCGTCTGGTACCCCACTTTCCCAGCCACGCTCACACCTTAGCTCAGTCAGTCCCCAGGACAGAGCTCTCGGGAGGCCCCCACTTGAGAGGTGAGGAGATAATGCCACAGAGAGGCCAAGCGGTGTGTCTGAGCACACACAGGAGGCCAGAGGGCCTGGACCAGGGCTGCTGGCTCCTGCATCCGGTGCCCAGTGGGCCGCTGACCCAGACAGGATCCCCCTGGGCGCCTTCTTGCATGACGACTGCTGCCTGTCCCTCTGAACAACTCTTGAGTGTCCCCTGTCTGCTCCCCTTCTCTGAGCCTGGCTGCAGAGAGAAGACACGCCTCTCATACACCCTGTGACTTCTACTCCTGAACCTTTCACGGCTCCCCATCACCTCCAGGGCAAGCCTGGACTGCGTGGCCTGGCACACAGGGCCCTTGGCCTCTGCCCCAGCCTACCTTCTGGACCATCTGGTTCAGACTCCTCAGTGAGCTCACCACCCACCAGCCACAACGATCCTCTGCTTCCTGAACCCAGCCCAGCCTCTCCCCACCTCTGGGTTTTGGCTCGTACTGTTCCAGCCATCTGAAACGCCCTTCCCAGCCTCTCCTCGGAACCCATGACCCGTGATTTATTAAGACCTGAGTCAAAGGCCACCTCCTCCAGGAAGCTTCCCCTGATAACCTCCATCTCCGAGCACAGGTAACCCTTCCTGCTCTGAGCGCCCTTGCACTGGCTCCTTCTGAGCAGGCCCAGGTCAACCATCCCTGAGTCCTTCCTGCCCCCAAAGATGGCTGGGTCTAGGCAGATGTCAGGGAGGGCTTGCACCAGGTATGCATGAATGAATGATGGAACGAACTGACAGGTGCTCTGCCTGGCAGACAGGCAGGTGGGAAGAACTTAGCATGAACCCTCTCCTCCCCGCATCCTCCGGATAGGATCCTCCCCAGAGCCCCTGGAAGTCCTGAAGCCCTGAGACCCCCTACCAGGACCAGAAACAGAACCCTCACCATCTGCTGAGCTTCCCCTTCTCCCTCCCACTGCCACAACCTGCCTAGGGGAACTGCGTGCCCATTTCACGGAGGGGACCTCAGAGGCGATGCTCACATCTTTGGCTTCTCCCGACTCCCCTCCCTCGGGGGACCGTCCCTGCCTCCCGAGGCAGCCTGTTCCCCAGGTGAGGGCCTGGGCGGCTGCCCTGCAGATAGAAGGGAAGAGCCTCTCACAGTGCCCGCTCCCGCAGGACAGGTGGGCTTCCACTTGCGCCTCTCCTCCTACAGGAGGAAGGCTGCAGGGACCTGCAGGGACCTTTCACCGCAGAGGCCGCCCCTGAGCTCAGACAAGCCTGACAAGACAAGACAAGCTCAAGCAAGACGAGTGGAACAGGTCCGCTCCAGGCCCACCATGCATCCTGATCCCCGTCTACCCTTCCTGCCCCAGCACCCTGTCCCCCAAAGGCCTGGTTTTCTGGGGCCACTTACAGGGAGCCGGCCACGGCCCCCTGCCTCTCAGGTGAGGATGACGCCTGTCACTGGCCCACGTGTGTCCTGGGACCCTCTTGGCACCCCAGCGAGTCTGTGCTCCATCTGCAGCAAGGGGAAACCGAGGCTCAGAGGGGGTGACATGCCCGGGTCTCCCGAGCCAGTTCCAGCTGACTCCTCAATCCACAGGTTTCCCGGTCTCCCGGGGAGGTCCCGGCTCTGAGGGAGACAGGCATGCCTGGCTCCTTCTCTGCATCTCCCAGGCTGGCGAGTTGAGGGGGCCTGGGGGAGACACTGCCACCCACCCTGCGGTGGGGCCAGCGGGAGCGGGCCTGTCAGTCACACTCCGCGCCTGACGCCCATTTATGGCAAGTCAGCAGCGAGGTGAGTGAACCCAAAATGGGGTCCTTTGTCATTGCTAATTAATTTTCCCCACCCTTCCACACTCAGAGTCATTCATCTTCTGTCTGGCTGGGACTCGGCGGCGGGAAGAAGGCAGACGACTCGTTCAAACATTAATCTCGTGTAGAAGAGTGTGCGTGTGTGTGTGTGTTGAGGGGCCCTTCTATAAAGAAAACAGTGTGAAATCAGGAAAGATAAGGACAGTCAAGGCAGAGCAGAAGAGAGTCCCGTGTGTGAGAGAAGAGAGTATCTGTGTGCAGGAGTGCATGTGTGAGAAGACGGAATGCACGTGTGCGAGAGAAAGCGTATGGGAGAGGGAGAGAGTGTGCATGTGAGTGCATGTGAGTGTCTGTACTGCACGTGTGGTGTGGGGACCTCTGTGTGTGTGTGTATGGGTACATACATGTGTGCACATGTGTGAGAGGAAGCATATGGGAGAGACAGACAATGGGTACATGTGTGTGTCTGTACTGCAGGTGTGGTGTGAGGCCCCTGTGTGTGTGTACGGCTGTGTATGTGTGTACATGTGTGTGTGCGTGTGTACTGCATGTGTGGTGTGGGGGCCCTGTGTGTGTACATGTACGTGTGTATGTGTTGTGTGGTGTGCGTGCGTGCTGCCTGTGCAGTGTGGGGGTCCTGTGTGTGTGTGTTAGTGTGTGCATGTGTGTGCATGCACCCAGAGGCAGCACAGCGTGGGGTCAGAAGGTGAGGAATTTCTTCCTCCAGCCAAACTTGTCGATCAGGACCTCCCTGGTGGCAAAGACTCTGCCTGTCAACGCAGGAGACACAGGTTTAATCCCTGAGCCAGGAAGACCCCACATGCCCCAGAGCAACCAAGCCCCTGCATCACAGCTACTGAGCCTGTGCTCTAGAGCTCACAAGCCACATGCCACAACTACTGATCCGTGCACCCCAGAGTCCGTGCACCCTGCTCTCTGCAACCAGAGAAAAGCCCACGCAGCAACAAATACCCAGCACAGCCAAATACATAAAAATTATTCTAAAAAAACTCATCAACCGCCAGTGGTGTATATGACAAGTGTAAGTTCCAGCGGAGGAAGGAGAGGGAACTGATCGCTGGTGGAGGACACTGCTCGTCCCTGGGGGACCCTCCCAAGTCTGTCATGTTGCCATCACAGGACTGGCCAAGGGGGCACTCGGGGCACCACAGCTCAGGTGGGGCTTGTGGTCAGCCTGAGAGGCAGGCTTCCCAGCTTCCCTTGAACAGACATGGGCTGTTCCAAATTTGATTTGGGCTCCAGGCAGGGGAAAGAGGGATGAACCAAGATTCTGCGATGCTCCAACCAGCAGCTCCAGGGGCCTCACTCGGGGCACCCGGGCAGGGCCCTGGGACAGGGCTCTGAAGCACCACTGATGGGGCCAGGAACCTGGGACCCCGAAGGCCAGCCCCGACTGGTTCAGCAGCCTAACAGGGGCTACAGGAAGGATGTGCCAGGGGACAGGCTGGGAAACCACAGCTGATGAAGCAGGTCAGGGCTGGCGACCCCCGGAGTCACCCAAGTCCAGGTCCTTCCTATGGCTGAGATCCTGGACCTGTCACTTGCCTCCCCCACGCCTGGCCTCACCCTCCCCCCCAAAACAGGGATAAGAACAGTCCTGCCTTGTCCTGTGGGGAGTGCCTGGCAGAGTGAGGGAACTGTGGAGCAGCTCTTGGGAAGTCTGCGGAATGAGGGTTGCAGGTACCGAAGGGGACTAAGAGCCTTGGCCTCTCTTGTCTCAACAGACCACGCCCACGGCCCATGCTGAAACCGTCTAGAAACGCAGGGTGGAGTGTAACAAGCATGGCTTAAATGCCCCAGGACCTCCAGCCTCTGAAGCCGGGAATGTGGGTCTTCACGGCCGTGCTGTGACCGCAAAGCTGGCCCTGAGAAGGCTTCTGGGAAAAGCAGATGCCCCCACCAGGGAGAGGATGCTTCCCCTGGACCCCCGACCCAGGCTTCCGCAGGTGGTGAACCTGCAGGCCACCAAAACTCTAGGCCAGGAAAGGACTGGAAAGCAGTCCCTGGCTATGTGCACCCACAGGCTGTTGCAGACATCCTCTCTGCGGGCACCCCCAAGTCAGGCTTCCCAGGACCCCCTGATACAGCCTTGCAGAACATAAGCGTGCTCGTTCGCTCAGTTGCCCAGTCGTGTCCGACTCTTTGTGACCCCGTGGACTGTAGCCCAACCAGGCTCCTCTGTCCATGGGATTCTCCCGGCAAGAATACTGGAGTGGGTTGCCATGCCCTCCTCCAGGGGATCTTCCCAACCCAAGGATAGAACCCACATCTTCTGCATTGCAGGTGGATTCTTAACAGCTGAGCTGCCTGGGAAGCCAGAACAAAAGCAGGCAACCTCAAATTACAACACCCCAAACAGCTTGGAGAATTACTGCAGAGCCTGAAAAATCAGTATTTTTTTTAAGATTTAAAAGATTTTCTTAATAGCAAAAGAGCAAAGGGTTGTAGGTGGTTGGAGTCGAGTCCCAGACCCAGCCACTCCTCACTCCGAGCCAGGAGGACCAAGGGTCAGGAGCCCAGCCAGGGGCGCAGCAGTCCACGCTGGCCTCACTGTGGTCGCCCACCGGCCTCTGGCCCGCAGGGTCAGTGCGGGCTGCCTCAGGTCCCAGCCCCACCCAGGATCCTGCCCCACTGACCCAGCCTTCCCAGGACTGACCACATGTTGGTAAGAGGTGCTGAGAAGCATGGGAAAAGTTAGGAGCTCATAATTTCATCCTCTATTCTTTTTTCTCTAAAAGATGTATTTCATCAAGTCTTTTAGAAAGCATTTTATTTTAGCGACCTCTCTGTCCTCAGTTCTGGGCAGGCCCAGTGGGACTCTCAGTTACTGTGGGACCTTCAGCCAGTCACTTCACCTCGTGGGCCTCAGTCTTCTCAGCTATATAATGGGGACAAGGGTCAGACCTCCTCCTGGTGGTAAAGGCTTGAGCCGCTGGAGCAGCTACAGGTATAGAGCCTCTGGTCAACTCAGTGGTATGAACAGTAACTATGTTATTGTCTCATCAGCAGCTTCGGGGCACAGGCTTTAAATTCCCTGGCAGCTGAGTTCCTGTCTGCCCACCCCACCCTGTACCGGGCCTGCTCCGTGCACACAGAGAAGCGGGAGCTCAGACTGGAGTCCACCACCACCTCGCCCAGGACCACACAGGCTGTAGGTAGACAACCTCCCCCAGCCCCCATTCTGGGCAGTCGAGGCCGTAGCTGGAAAGGTTTGGGGGTGGGTGGGACTCCTGTGTGTGCCAAGCATCTTACGCCAAAGACCTGACTCCTAAGAACACCCCTGCACAAGGGGACTGCCCGCTGTCATTTCCCAGAAGCCAAGACCTGACCCGAGGTCACCGCTCATGCTGGCGGTTTACAGAGCGCTGGACCCTCAGCCTTCAGCTGCCCCCAGGCCCTGCCCTGCCCGCAGGCAGCCAGGCCTCCAAGCCACCGAGCAGGATCCCAGCCCAGACGCCCAGCAGTGGCCCGGCCGCCACTTCTCAAAGTTTCCTGTCTCAGCTGGTGTAGATGCCTTCTTTCAAAATACCAGACGTAATTAGACCAGATGGACTAGCTGCGTGCCAACTTCACTCCCTCTCTCACTCCTTAAAAAAAAAAAATCAAGGCCGTTTTCAGTTAAATGAGAACAAAAAATGCATCCAAAACCCATAAATGAATACGGTATGTATACGGAATTTTTTTTTTCTAACACTTAGGATTTTGTAACAGCTGAGCTCTTCCTCTTCTTCTGCGCTTGGTTCCCGCTCCCTTCCTCTCAGCTGCTCTGGGCCAAGGCTCAGTGCCCAATGCCCAGTCTGCATCTGAGGAGACCAGACATGACTTCTAGAAAGTCACGGTGCCCTGGGAGGGTGGCCACACAAGCCTGTGGCTCCCTGGGAGACCTTCATCCCTCCCATACTGGGCTGGACGGAGGATGTGGTGATATGACACCACCCCGTCCTGCCCCCCGGAAGACAGGTCCCTGCTTTCCTGGAGCTTCAATTATTCTGGTCAGGAAAAGAGACTTGAAAGAAATCGGTTGCCAGGGTAATTAAGACAGTGTGGTCCTGGAGCCAAGTGGACTGAAGGGGCTGGAGACAGCCCGGACACAGCTCCCCGCCTGTCGGGTGAGAAGGGCAACATGGAGCAGCCGGGAAGGACGAACTCCATATGCGTGCCAGGCCACGCGGAAAATCCCCAAATGGGATCCCTACCTCACGCCATCAGCGCGATCACGGCCAGTGGAGCTAACACCTAAACAGAAAAGGCTAAACCGTGAAGATCTCAGATGATGTGGAAACACATTGATGACTTCAAGGGAGGGCTTTCTTAAATAGGACACAGAAAGCGCTAGCCACAAAGAAAAACACAGACCTGTGACTGCTTAGGCTGCTCCCCAGGTGGCTCAGATGGTAGAGCGTCTGCCTGCAATGCAGGAGGCCCAGGTTCGATCCCTGGGTCGGGAAGATCCCCTGGGAAGGAAATGGCCACCCACTCCAGTACTCTTGCCTGGAAAATTCTATGGACGGAGGAGCCTGCTACGTTACAGTCCGTGGGGTCGCAAAGAGTCAGACACGACTGAGCGACTTCACTTTGCACCAAAATGAAGACCTTCTGGTCGTGGCAGCCCACTCCTGCATTCTTGCCTGGAGAATCCCATGGGCAGAGGAGCCTGGCAGGCCATGGTCCATGGGGTTTTTAAACGGGCAGAAGACCTGAGCCCATCACAAAAGAAGAAAGCTAAGTGGCCAAGATTCTCAGCCTCACAGGTCATCAAGGGAACGCAAGTGAAGACCACATAGTGATACCAACCCAGCCGCCAGATGGGCACAACTTACAAGTCGCACAAAGTGCTTGCAGAGGGGCGGGACAAGTGACTGTGCCTCTTGGCCTCCACTGAAGAGCTATGCGGAGGCTCTCCTGACCACC
Source organism: Bos indicus (assembly GCF_029378745.1). Classification (NCBI taxonomy): domain Eukaryota; kingdom Metazoa; phylum Chordata; class Mammalia; order Artiodactyla; family Bovidae; genus Bos; species Bos indicus. The sequence continues at coordinate 114,739,730 of NC_091764.1, read as the reverse complement.
CCATTCCTAGGTGTGTGTTGGGGGGGCATCCTCATTCAAGAGTATCTCTCTCTGTGCACCAAGATACATGTAGGATGTTCACAGTAATATTATTTATAATGGGCCTATTTGTAGAATGGATAAATAAGTCATGAAATATTCATACGGTGAAATCCTACAGAGCAAGGAAAAAAGACCCAAGCACAGCTGCACGTGATGGCCTGGAGGAATCTTAAAAATATAACATTGACTCAAAAAAGCAGGCATGGTACAGCACATGAGCCCATTTTTACAACATTCAAAAAGCAAGCAGAACCCAGCTATCTCAGGATTAGGGTGGCCAGACGATCTCCCCATTAAATTGAATTTCAGGCAAACAATATATAGTTTTTTTTTTTTTAGTGTAAGTACATTTTGGTGGCTCAGATGGTAAAGAACCTGCCTGCAATGCAGGAGACCTGGGTTCGTTTCCTGGGTCTGGAAGATCCCCTGGAGAAGGGCATGGCTACCCACTCCAGTATCCTTGCCTGGGAAATCCCACAGACAGAGGAGCCAGGTGTGCTACAGTCCACAGAGTCTCAAAGAGTCAGACATGACTGAGCAAAAACACTTCCATTTTTGACATTTAAAATATTGCAGAGGGCATACTCAGATTAAAACATTTTTCTCTCTCTGCCTCTGACCATCCTGCAAAGTGGGGTTGCTAATGGTGCCCTGTCGTGGGGGGAAGAGCCAGGCTGGATCCATTCTTGGGCCCTCTCCCCCGCAGGGGGCCAGGCACCCGACGGCCACTGTGGGCCTCCAAGTGTGCGTCGGACAAGAAGTGGAACTGCTCAGGTCTGACCCACTGGTCTCCCAAGCAGAGCATCTCCGGTTGGTCGTCCTTAAAGGAAAGGCCAGTCGTGATAACTGTGAGTTTTCTGTCTGCTTCCTCCTCCCGGCTGACTTCGGTGAGTTCTCAATATCAAGGCCAGCCCGGTCCCACTCCTGACCTCCCAAGTCCAGCACCAAAAGGACCTCCCCGAGAGCTGGCTGGTGCATCTCTCCACCTACAGGGTGCATCCCTCCACCTACATCCCTCCACCTACATCAGCCTCAGGCAGAGAAATGGTGGCCCTCTAGGAAGGGGAGAGGTTGGGAGGACACCAGGCCCAACCACAGTGTATCTCTGCTTGCATGCCCCTTGTAGCAGGCAGCTCACCACTCAGCAAAGCCACACTGCCTCTCCTCTGGGCTCCCACCTGTGGGATAGATTTCCCACACTGATGAGACTGCCTCTTGTCCCTGATCTGCCTCCTCGGACAACACAGACTAGGTCTGCCCCTCAGCCCCAGGCAGCTTTGCCCACACACCCCAGATGCCATCGATATTAGGCTACTCAGGGCTACCAGTTTATTTGATCCCTGATCCCTGCCTGCTGGTGTTATGATGCTGCTAAAGTCACCTGTCTTCCACATGGTAGTCAATATGTTAAGGGCACAGGAAAAAGAAAAGGAAAACCCGGAACATCTGAATTTAATAATAATCACCATCAGCTTTGCTGTCTGCCCCCTCCAAGCGGCCTGTGCCCAGGTGGCTGGCACTGGGGGCGAGCTCACCCTGCCTCTCCCTCGACAGACAGTTGGAGGGGGCGGCACACAGACCCCCTGCCCTCGAATCAGGCAGAGTCAGCCACCAGGCCACGAGGCTCTCTGGCCGGGAACCCCCTCTGGGGACTGCTCACTGCCCCTCCACCGTGCGCTTCACCCAGGGCGGCACAGAGAAGATGCTATGGCCCCCTCGCTCAGAAGGGAGACAGAGGCTCAGAGACGCGACATGCTGAGGTCAGACGAGGAGTGAGAGTCGGGACAGTGGGGATGGCCCTGTGTGTCTGGGCCCAAGGTACAAGCGTGACTAAGCACCAGCCCAGCACACACGAGCACACGAGTGTCCCTTCCAGGCCTTGGATGTAACGTGCCAGGTCCCCAGGGGCTCAGGACACTGGCTACAGGCAGAGAGTACCGGGAGCCCAGGGGGAGGCCACCACCCACCACGGCAGCCGCCAGCCCACCCGACGGCCCAGCCTCTGGCGTCTGCTCTCTCCGAGACCCTGGAAGCCACACTCCACCCCCGTGTGCCCACGGCCCTCTGTCTGGCCCTCACCAGGGCTGTTCCCTCTGCCTGCCACACCCTGCCACATAGGTACAGAGCTGCCTGTACCTATGGCTCTCCCGTGGGGAGCCTTCCCCAACCCCAGCCCCTAGAGCTCCTCGCGATTTTTGTTGAATCAAGGAGTTGGTGGTTGACATGCCTCCCACGAGCATGAAAAGCCTGTGACTGCAGGAGCTGTGTGTGCCTGGCTCATGGCACACCCCCAGGGCAATCACCTGATCAATGAATGAACTGATCATGAGAACGTCACTCTGATCCCCAGATCTCAGTGTTCGCACGGGCCAACAAGGCAGGTGTGAGGTGCGTCCTGAGGCTGTTCAGAGAACCCAGGAACACACGAAGAGCATGTTGTTCCATGCCTGGCGCACAGTAGGTCTTCATAAAGGGGCCTCCAACATGGAGCAGACAGAGAGTCAGGAGAACCACCCACCGGGGGCCTGGGCAAGCTGCATCCTCACCTGGGCCTCTACCTGCCCTTGCATTAAATGAAGTGATTGCAAGCCTGGCCCTCCCCTGGGGGCTGCTGAAGTACTAGCAGGAACACAGCTCCCTCTGTCCTGGTCTCCACCGCAGCAGTAATAAACACAATCAACCTTCAAGGCCTCACTCTGGGCATAGCCTCCATCTGGACGGGTCCGCACAGACCTCACAGCCTCCCTATAAGGGAGTTAGGATCATTTTCCTAGACAGATGGACCAGAGAGGCTAAGGTACTTGCCCAGAGTCACACAGCGAAGAAGTGGTGATAAGCCGCAGTTTGAACAGCCCTTCGCTCACCACTCCACTGCCCAACCACGACTGTAGCTGAGATGCCAGCGGGCATGGTGGCAGGGGCCCGCCTTCCCAGGCACACAAGTCCCAGGGGGGTAAGGCGGCAGCAGGAAGTCAGGATTAACTCCATGATGCCGGAAAGCAGATGCAAACAACTGGTTCACGCAAAGAAACTCAGGGAGACTTCCCCAGCACAGGAGCCCACATCTCTCCTGCTCCCAGCCCCAGACAGGGCCCAAGGGAACCTGGGGTTGCTGCATGGAATGCCAGCTCCTGGCCTGCGTCTTGGAATGCAGATGAGATGCCCTTTAGCCCTCTGTCTGTGTCAAGGGCTATGAACCAACAGCAGCCCAAGAAGAGTCTGACAGGGCCCAGCACGTAACAGTGGCTCCTTCCCACCTCCTCAGCCCACAGAAACACCAATTCAGTTCCGTTCAGTTGCTCAGTCGTGTCTGACTCTCTGTGACCCCGTGGACTGCAGCACGCCAGGCCTCCCTGTCCATCACCAACTCCCAGAGTTACTCAAACTCATGTCCATTGAGTCAGTGATGCCACTACAGAAACACCATGCCTCCTTCAAATACCCCCTCCCACAGGGAGCCCTCCTGGATCTCACCAAGCCCTGCGCGAGGTCCCTTCTCTGTCCTGCAGCCCCTCCCACTCCCGCAGCCTGGGGCTGGGCCCGCCAAGGCATGGGGTGGAGGGAGGTGTGCACCCAGCTAGGAAGAAAGGTAAGGGTCAAGGAGAAGATGCTCACCCCTTTCAGGCTCCAGGGGACCTGCAACTTGAGGTCCACAGCTGCTGGTTCTGGGGTCACAAAAGGCAAAGCAGAGACCAGGGGCAGCTGGAGCATGCTGCAGCCGGACCCCAGCAAGGCGACAGCAGCCTCATCCAGGCCTCAGCAGCTCTAGCACGTAGCCTCGAGCTGGCAGAGAGGCCACAGGGCTGGCCTGGCAGCCTGGCCAGGAGCCTGGGGAGCTGGCTGTTAAAGGGGTTCTTTGGAGCCCAGCTGTGGGGCTGCATCGAACTGCTCTGGGTGGGACAGGAAGGACACTGAGTGACGCCTGCTGCCCCCTGGCCCTGCCGTGCTCCATCCCACACGCTGGGCTCTGGGGAGGGGGCAGGAGGGGAAGGGGGGAGCGGCTCCACACAGCAAAGAACAAGAATGGTCTCTCTGTCCATGGAAAGCTTGGTGCAGCCACTCGGCTCAGCTGAACCCTCCTGACAGCTTTACAACCACTCTCCATGGGAGGTGCCCGTTATTCCCATTTTGCAGAGGCAAGGAGAGGTTAAGCGACTCGCCCAGGGTCACACAGCCCATAGGAAGTGAGGCCAAGAGTTGAGCCCAGGCAGTTTGGTCCCAAAGCCATGCTGTTAACTTCTAAGGAATACAAGTTTAAAAAAAAAAATGTTGTGTGTTTGTGTATGGGTATGTGAGTGTGCAGAGAAGACAGGCTGTGGGAGACCACTGGGCAAAGAGATCCAGCCCAGAGTCCCCGGGCTGACACCTGACCCTCCGGACCCTTGACCCTCATCTCCCCGCCTCCCCACCTGCACCTCACACTCCGGTCCTCCCATCACCTCCAGGCCTCCATTTACCCCAGTTCCTCCTCCGACAACCACCTCCTTCTGCTTTTTAGCCTAAACACACCTCCCCTTCTGGTCTGAGCTCTCACGGCCTGACTCGGCCACCTCGTCTCCCAGCCTTGGCCCCGAGCTCATCACACCTGAGTGCCATACCAGACCTTGTCTGGGATCCCATAGGCTCCCAGGAGGGTTTGTGGAGACCCTGTACATGATGAGGACTGGGGAGGTGAACGCAGGCACCTCTAGGGGCTCAAGGACAGCCCGGCATCTCACCCCTGCCCCTTGAGGGAGCCTTGGCAGGGTGGGACCATGTCCTAAACCCACCCGCAGCATCCAGGCAGCAGGGGTCACCTGCTGCATCAGTGGGGGCAGCCCAGGCTTCCTGGCTACTCTCAGTTGGCAGCTGCTCTCCCTGAAGACTCTGCACCCGGACAGACCCCGTGTCCCCTGGATCGCCCATCAGCTCCCTAAGTGTGCTGCTCTGGCTGATTGCACAGCCTCAGGCCCTGTCACCCTCCATGCCTGGGAATGCCCCTCTCCTCCTATGTGGCTCTGGTCACACCATCCCCTCCAGGGACCCTTCCATGATCAAGCCACTCTTTCAAGCCCCTGAGGTCTCTCCTTCCTTGTATCCTCCTCCCCCTGCCAGTACTTGGCATCTTGTGGCCACTGCCAGCTGGGCCTCCAAGGGCCAGTCAGTCTGTCCACCTGTAGAACAGGGACAATAAAGGAGTCCTCACAGGGGTCAAGTATTAGAGACAGTTCTTATGAAGACTTAAGCCCAGGGCCCAGCTGACTGTAATCGCCCAGGGATGGTTTGTTGTCATCATCACCATTATTGTAATCTTAACACCATCATCATCACCAACATCACCTTCACCATAACCATCACCTTCACCATCACCCCCACTGCCATTATCACCACCACCATCACCATCACCAGCACCTTCACCAGCACCAGCACCAGCACCATCGCCATCACCATCATCACCTTCACCATAACCATCACCTTCACCAGGACCATCACTATCACCGCCATCACCTTCACCATCACCACCACTGCCATCATCACAATCACCTTCACCATCACCACCACCACCACCATCACCTTCACCACCACCATCACCACCACCATCACTACCACCACCACCATCATCACCACCATCACATTCACCATCACCACCACCTCCATCATCACCACCACCACCACACCATCACCATCACCTTCACCAGCACCACCACCATCACCTTCACCAGGACCATCACCATCACCTTCACCAGCACCAGCACCATCACCAGGACCATCACCATCACCTTCACCATCACCACCACCATCACCATCACCGGGACCATCACCATCTTCACCAGCACCATCACCATCATCATCACCACCATCATGTTCACCATCACCACCACCTCCATCATCACCACCACCACCACCATCACCTTCACCAGCACCAGCACCATCACCATAATCACCACCGTCACCATCACCATCATCACCACCACCATCACCTTCACCAGCACCATCACCACCACCTCCATTATCACTACCACTATCACCACCATCACCTTCACCATCATCAGCACCAGCACCATCATCACCACCATCGCCACCACCATCATCACCTTCACCATCACCTTCACCAGCACCATCACCATCATCACCATCATCACCACCATCACGTTCACCATCACCACCACCTCCATCATCACCATGACCTTCACCAGCACCAGCGCCATCACCACCACCTCCATTATCACCAACACCTTCACCAACACCATCACCACCACCTTCACCAACACCAGCACCAGCACCAGCACCATCATCACCACCATCATCACTTTCACCACCACCTTCACTATCACTACCACCACCATCACCTTCACCACCACCACCACCATCACCACCACCTTCACCACCACCTTCACCATCACCACCATCACCATCACCACCACCTTCACCAGCACCAGCACCATCATCACCACCATCGCCATCATCACCTTCACCACCACCTTCACTATCACTACCACCACCATCACCATCATCACCACCATCATCATTACCTTCACCACCACCACCATTATCACCATCACCACCACCACCTTCACTACCACCATCACCACCACCACCATCACCTTCACCAGCACTATCACCACCATCACCTTCACCACCACCATCACCACCATCACCATCATCACCACCATCATCACCATCGCCATCATCACCACCATCATCATTACCTTCACCACCACCACCATTATCACCATCATCACCACCACCATCACCTTCACCATCACTGCCATTATCACCATGACCACCATCACCATCATCACCATCATCATTATCTTCACCATCACTATCATCACCACCATCACCATCACTTGAGTTACTATGGACACACTGACCATCACAGAGACCAGTCATGACCTGTTCTCACCCTGATGCCCACTCATCCAGGTGAACCTAAGGATAAGGCCTGATTGCTCTGTGTCTCCAACAGGGAACAAAGTCTTGATGCATGCTGGTGATTTAAACAACTGCTGTCCCCAGGACAGTAAACCAGGCCTTTGGTCCTCCATGGAAATTCTGACTGCCTCATCTCAGTCTGGCTAATCAGTCATTACCTCCACCCAAGCATCTTCCATGTGTCAGAGGGACAGACAATAGGGAGATCCTGGCGTATAGGATGATGGTTAAAAGCAGGGATTCTGGAACCACCTGCCTGGGTTTAATCTCAGCTCTGCCCATTCCTAGCTGTGTGACTTTCAGCAAGACCCTCACCCTCTCTGTGCCCCTGTTTCCTCACTTGGAAAATGAAGGTAATAATAGTTCCTGTTTAAATGTGAGCCAGTATAGCATATCTAATTATCTGTCAGATATGGGGAAACCAAGGCTCAGAGAGTGGCAGTGACCTGCCCAGGGTCACGCGGCGTGAGGGGACAGCTGGCCCCAAGTCTCTCCATGGTTTCTCCCAGCACCAACTCCCTCTGAGCCCTCAGTCTCAGCTCCACCATCCCCCCTACTCTCACATAGCTTCACCATCACCAGCGGTCAGGATGGCGTCCTCACACTCACCACGGGGAGCCGTAGATCCGGAAGCCCCGCACGGTGACCTCCGAGTCCTGCAGGTAGATGCAGTTGGTCAGCAGCGACTGCACATTCTCGTAGTTCTCAGGCTTCAGCTTCGACACGGACGGGAAGTAGTAGAAGTCCTGCTTGATGAGGTCGGCCATGAACTCCTGGTCGAAGGTCAGCTCGTGGTTGCCAGCGATCACGATCTTGTACTCGTAGGGCAGGCTGCCTGCAGAGCCAACACACACACACACACACACACACACAGCGGGGGCACTGCTGTTGGCTTCCGGAGGCCACAGGGCAGTTGGGGGAAGGGGGGCAGGCAAGAGCCCCTGGGAGCCCTGGCAGAGGTGACCCTCCCTCCAGACAGGTGCCCTCTGATCACCAACCCTGAGGTCTCCCTGCCCCCATTTCTGCTGGGCGGCCGACTGAAGCTCCCCCAGACCAGCGGGAGGGGGCTGGGCAGCTTCCTGCTGGGCCTCTGAGCTGCAGGGGCCCTGCCTCATTCTCAGGACTTCTCTGTCTCCGGTTCTTCTGTCCGGGCCAATTCCTCCCGGGAAGGAGACCCTGCTCCCAGGTCCCTGCCTGCCCGTCTCAGGCCCCTTCACCGGGGGGCTACACAGTGAGTGGTTCTCCTGACACTTGGTCTGTTCATCACTGCCTCACAGTCACCCCACTCCCCCTCAAAAAAAAGACATCTCTTTTTTTGGGCCAAACTGCACAGCATGTGGGATCTTAGTTCTCAGACCAGGGATTGAACCGGAAGGCAGAGTCTTAACCACTGGACTGCTAGGAAGTCCCCAGACTTCTCTACAGGTTGGAGAAAAATAGCATTCTCTCTTCTCTGGTGTTTGTCAACTCAGGGAGGTTGTCCAGTGACAGGCATGGGGGCTCTAAGGGCTGACAGCTGGGGCTCAGACAGTAACGAGCCATGTGACTTAACCTCCTCTGTTAAACGGACCTCTGTTTCCTCACCCATGATATGGGAAGAAAAATGTCTACCTCACAAGACTGTTCTGGGATCAGGCAAGCCAATGAATGGAAACACAAAAAGGCTTTTGAGGTTCAAAACAGAGTCGGCTTCCCTGGGCCAGAGTTTGCAACTAGAAGCCCGCAGGCCAGCCCTGCCCACTGACATATTGTTTGGCGAAAAAAAAACTTTCTTGTCTTTTTAAAATTTCAATTTGTCACCAACGTTAAAAATTAGAGAAACTCTCAGTAAAATGTCATTCTTTCTGTTTTCTAGAAATCGATCCATTTTAAATCTCACAGTCTTGGCCCAGGCAAGTGCTAGGTACCTATGCCTCCTTCAGGCAAGAAGCAGAGGTCAGTTTGGCGCAGTCCCAACCTGTCTCTACCACTGACACTTGGGCCCGCTGCACTCATTTTAAGGCACTGGGGCTTATGGCCTGGCCACAGTCCCTGGAGACAAGAAGGGGACAGACCTGGCCTCTGCCCCTCGGCTGCCAACAAGACCACGCTCTGAGCTCCGTAAGGCCCCTCTGCCTCCTGCCTCACCCACCTTCCTATCTGTCATCCAGGCCTGGCCCAGGGGTGCTGAGCAGTATGCTTGTTCCCCTCGCAGGAGAGCTTCGGGGGCAGACAGGAGATATGTGGGCTTCACCCACTTCCAGCCCAAGCAGGTCCCAGCAGAAATCGGGAAATCAAAGGCCCCACCAGGACCCCAGGTGACACGGTGCAGAGACCCCTCCCCCCAACCTCCAGTGATGCTCGGGCTTCCGGTGAGGAGGGGAGAGGGCCTGAGGGCATCACAGAGAGAAACCCGCCACTTCCTGGACCTTGCTGTCAGGCCAGCCACCCTTGGAAACAGGCTGGGTGCTCCCGAGGCAGGTTCAGTGACCTCTGGTCTCGTAACTGGGGAGCCAGGTTCGCACGTCAGGGGGCTGAGGTCCCACAGCAGATGAGTAGGGCAAGTGATGCTAGGCGCTGGTCCAGCTGACCCCACACCTCCGGGTCAGCAGCTCAGATTCTTTCAAGGCCACCGGGCCAGCTCCTCGCTGCACTGGAGTCACGGCTGGAGCAGCGGCCACCACAACTGCCTTCCAGCGCTGGTTCTCTGCGTTTCTATCACATCACCCATCTGTCCCACCCCAAGTGCCTCCCCGACTAATGTATTTATGTCATGTCTCAGACTGGGGGTGTTGCTTAAGCAAATTAGCAAATAACTCCAACCGTACAGTTTCATTTATTTCCGCAGCTCCCGACTACCAGGGACTGGGGAGTGGGCAGGAGACGGTCGGCTCTCTCCGGCTCCTCCCACCTCGGATCAGAGGAGGTGACTGAGGCTTCTTCCCTCCCAGGGGAGAACGAGCTCCTGTACACAAAGCCAGGCGAGGGCAGGAGCCCCAACAAGCCGTCATGACACCTTCAAATACCGTCTGGTCTCTCTAAAACATGGGTGCCGTGCAGCCTGGAGGCAGGGGGCTCATCCGTGTGTGAATACAGAGACCTCCCAGCCCCACATCCTCCTGAGCTGGAGGTCCAGCCCCAAGCACATCTGTCTGAATGTAGCAACTCACCAGCTATTTAACCTTCAAAGACACTTAAGCCACTATCCCCATTTTACAATTGGGAAAACAGAGGCTCAGAAAGGTTACACAAATCCATAATAAAGTGATGCACAAGCACAGAGGGTACTGGACATTTAGTCTTTGTAGCTCGGCCTCATCGAAGTCACCCTGAATCAGCACCGTCATGCTACACTGCTTCTCAGGGGGAGATGATCACTGGGTGGATGAGGGATGGGTGGGTGAGTGAGCCGATGGGTGGACAAAGATGAGAGGATTACGGACAGATGGAGGCATTTATAAATCAATCCACCCATCTTGAGATAGCTCTGCCTCCTTTATACCAACTGATCTCTCTCTAGCTGGATCCCTCCCTTTCCTCCAAATTTTTCCTCCAACTGTCCTGGCGTGGCTTATTTTTCAGGCACACAGAATAGCAGTCACACCAGCCAGCCTCTAGGAGGACACACAGGGTGAGGTGGGGACTCAAAAGACAGGACATTCGGGGAGAGTGGCATGGGGACCTGCGGGTCTGCTCAGCTCCTGGGCCAGGTGGGCCTCGCTGGGTGGGCCAGGGGGTGGTCTCCCAGCCTCAGGTCTGGGAGAAGCAGCAAGTTCTCATGGAAACCTCCCGGCTTTTCAGAACTGGTGAGCATTGTTAGGCATTTGTGTTCTGTGTGGTAACATTCAGCCCGTCTTTCCAAAATGCTTCCTTTCTTCTCAGCCAGCTCACTTGAGATCTTGGCATTTTGCAGGCCATGGCTTTGTGGGTGGTGAAAAAGACCCATCAGGTATTCATCAGCAGAGCACTGGAAGATGACCATATCGTTTTAACTTTTCACTGGCCATCTATGTCCAAATAGACACACACCCACACGTGGCATGCACACAGCAGCAAGTGTGTGCGGGGCTCAGGGCAGAGAGGGATGCGAACAAAATCCACTACTTGCGCTTCCAAGATTAATCTTCCTCCAAAAGGTTACAATTCTTTCTCGCTAACACTTCCCCATCTCATTTAACAGAAAACACTGCCTTCCAACTGCATAATCTGTTAAATTCAACAAGATACATGCAAGCTTCTCCATAATCTATGTTGTTCCCGGAGCAGCGTATGGAGCCCGGTGGAGTTTTAGTGTGTCTGAATGCAGCGGCAATCAGACAAATACCCCCTTACGGCTCCCCCACCCGCACATCCCCGGCTCGCAGAAAACAGCAGAGGGGACTGGAATAAAGAGACAGCGTTAACGATCTCTGATTGCATTTTTAGTGCGTCTTTGACAGTTCTGTGTTTAAACACTTGCGGATGTCTGGGAGAGTCACGTGAGCAGACTTTTTGGGATGGCACATGGTCTAGAGTAACTCTGGAATGCGGAGCCAGCCTCGAGCCATCATGGGGGCTGCACATGGCTTGGGTACCCGCATGCCACTGCCGTGCACGCGTGGAGGACACGGGCCGGCGATGCAGGAAGGGAATTCTGAGTGCAGCACGAGCGGGCAGGGGAGGCTGAAGATGGGAGCCTGGGACAAGGGCAGGGCTGAGCGAGACAGCACACCGCAGAGGCTGTGCTCCCCACAGACGCTGGTTTGTGCTGCCCTGTGCCGGGCACTGTGATCAGCAATTCACACTCGATGCTTCTAGGTACCCTTAGAAAGCAAAGCTGGACCCCACCTCCGCTTCCTGGCTATCTGGCCTGGAGGGAAAACCATCACTTCTCTGAGCCCCAGCATCCTCACCCATAAAGGTGGAATGTTCAGGGCTCCTCACAGAGTTCTTAGAAAAATCAAATCGGGGAAGACAGGTAAAGCCCCTGTATTGCACTTAAACAGGGGGTTGTTTTAATCAGGGGTGGTAAGACTCGCAGACTTGGAAATTACTGTCCTGAGGAGGAAGTTTATACTCACAAATCCCTAAAAACAGGACAAGGGGGTGGAAGATGAGTTAGTGAATAAGGCAGATGGGCTCTGGGGGAGACGGTTGATCCTCGATGTCTGCTCCCGGCCCTGGGGGGACCAGGACAGCATACAAGAACCTTGGAGAGGGCGTGGCTGGGGGCTGGGGGTGGGTGGGGGTGGAGAACTCTGGATCGGCTGGTTTGCTTCTGAAAGGTATGCTCAGAACCGAGTCCTTACTCTTCTTGTCAATGAGTAAACTCTGGAGGGCTAGTCCCGCCAGAGACTTGGGGCCAGCCAGCCTCCAAGATACCAAGTCAGAATTCAGAATACTCAAAGGCAGGATTTATACAACCCAGATGGCAGCTGTCATCATTGTCTTTAGGGCTGGAAGGAGGATGAAATGCCATGCTTTACCAGGAAATCCAGTATTCTCAGGGCTTCCCTGGTGGCTCAGAGAGTAAAAAATTTGCTTGCAACACGGGAGACCCAGGTTCAATCCCTAGGTCAGGAACACTCCCTGGAGAAGGGAATGGCTACCCACTCTGTATTCATGCCTGGAGACTTCCACGGACAGAGGAGCCTGGCGGGCTACAGTCCATGGGGTCGCAAAGAGCTGGACACGACTGAATGACTCACGCTTTCATGTCACTCTGTCACCAGGAAATCCAGAGATGGGAGCTGGGAGGATGGAGATGAGAAAACAGACCTAAGGAAGTTAGGTCACATGCCTGGGGTCACAGAGTAGCACCGGAATCCAGACTGCCTGGCCAGACCTGGGTGTTCAGACCCCCACTGTGGGACAGACGGTCCTGGGAGGGTGGCCCCTCTGCCAAGCTGCAGGCTGGCCGGCTCGGGCCCTGTGTGGGAAGCTCTGGATTTATAACCCAACACGAGTGCCCATATTTAAAAGGCAAATGCAATTTTTCTTCTGTTTCCTCCTAATAGCCAAAATGTTTAACTTTCAAACATTTGTTTTTCCTGGGAAATGTTTTAAAACCAGGAACATTCAGTCCTCATCTTCTATTTAAATGCTCGTTTCAATCGCTACGGCAGACCAGATACGACTTGAGGCTGCAAAGGACAGTTGAAAGGTTTCTGTGTTCTTTCTCCCAAAAATTAGGCCTCCTATAGCCAGAAAGATTTTGCGGAAACTTCCCCAGAAGTCACGGCTTGCCAGAACACACACCCGCCCACCAAACACTTCACAAAAGGCCCCTTGAGACCTTCACCAAGGGCCAAGCTGGTGACCCTGTATGTAGCATGCATGCAGAACTCGAGGCTATGGCGCCCCCTCCAGGCCATGCCCCGTCGGTGCCACGACCTCACCTTCCCGCAGCACAGCACACCATGCACCTCTGAGCTGCCAAAGGCTTCCTGATATTTGCTCACGCTGTTCCACCCACCTAGGACTCCCTTCCTGCCTTCTTCCTGAGCCAACTCCAACTTCACTCACCCGTCACCAGCGGGCCCAAGTGCCACTTCCTCCAGGCTGCCTTCCATGATCACCCGCTTTCACCCAGCCCTGCCCAGCCTGCGCTCTCTCTGTCAGCTGCTTTGTCCGCTTCCCCCATCGGCCGGACGTCCTGACCCTGGAACCCACTGCTTCCTCCCTGCACCTAGCACAGGGCTGGCTACACGGGGAGGTGCTCATACACGTTCCCTGAATCCCATGCAGGACTAAGGATGAGGGGTGGATGGTGAGGTCACTGAGTCACCAAAGGTCCCCCAGGCAACCCACCACAGAATGTTCTGGAAGGACCATCACTAAGATGACCAGCACATCGCGCAGCAGATCCCAAGCTGTCGTGTCTTTCACTCTCTCAACAGACATCAGTGGGGCACGAGGCCCGGGCACAGGGCTGGTACCCAGAGGCTCCGGGAAGAGCCTGGGCTGGAGGCTGGGAGGCCTGGGCTGAGCCTCACCTCTGTTACCACCTCCCTGGACCCAGGTGAGGCCTCCCCTGCTCAGGCCTCAGTTTCCCCATTGGTCCCACAAGAAGGTGACACGGAGGTCCTGACCTCTTGTCAGCTTCCTAAGACCTTCCAGGCGATGCTGGGATGGGGGTCCCCAAGACAGATGCTGACTGTGTTAAACAGAAGGGCTCACACAGGGCGGGTGTTCCAAACACCCACGCTGCCTGCGTGTTACTGACAGCCTGTGACGTCAATGGTAGAGGAATAAAAGGGTGTGACTCTCCCACAAGAAGCAGGACAAGCTACGGCCGGAGCCCCAGGCGGCTTGGGGACCTGGGCTCAGGGGCACAGTCTGACCTAGAACATCAGGAAGCAGGCAGGCCCAGAACCCCTCATCAGGCCATCACCATGCCCTTCACCCCCTAATCTCTGCAGAAAAGAGGGCATTTACTCTCAAGGGAAAACAATGGCTCACAGCCCCACTTAGAGACCACTGTCCTGAGGGGAGATGGACAGTGAGGCAAGAGCCTGAACAGCAGGAAGATGAAGGGCAAGAATGAATACGGTGACTGTGGAGGCCCCAGGCCCCTTCCCCGACACGCTCTCAAACTCTGGAAGCCAGCCTTGCAAACCAGGGAACTCATCTCTGGGGAGAAAGACACGTCCAGGAGGAAAACCTACAGATAGCAACATCAGGTGCTCCCCAAAGAGACAGCCAGGGCTATCGTGGTACATTCCCCCTCCACATATACACACATGTATACACACAGCTTATCAACAGCTTTGGGACTTCCCTGGTGGTCCTGGGTAAGACTCCACACTCCCAATGCAGGGGGCCTGGGTTCGATCCCTGGTCAGGGAACTAAGATCCCACATGTTGCAACTAAAGATCCCACATGCGATTGAGACCCGGTGCAACCAAATAAATAAATATTTTTTAAAAAACAGCTTTCAAGTGTCTGGTTCTTAAACACAACACATAGGGTCATCAGATCTCAGAGAAAAGCCTCCAAGCTGAAAACGGGCAGAGGCGCAAATAAGAAAGGAAATTGGAGAAAATGGGGTTGATGCAGGGAAAAAAAAAACATATATATATATAGTTATCACCATGGTGAGATGATAGAAGATGTTGCATCCATGAAATTCCAGCAGGGCGCTGTTAACAAAAGAAATTAAAATGTGGCAGAATATTTTAGTTTTGGTTAAAGAGTAGAAGAGGTAGTTGAGGAAATTTCCCTGAGATTGAAACAAAATAACAATGAAGCGAGACAAAAACCAGGGACTCACATGTGAATACTACAAAAAAGAAGTCAGGAAGAAAAAAAAAAGGGGTGGGAAATTTTGAAAAATTCACAGGATGAAAGATAATATTTGCTCCATTTAAAGGGTTACCTCAATAATGAACAAAAACCACTCACATCTGAGACACACTGTCTAGAAACAAAACAGGCCACATACGAAGGATGAGATACTCAATAGAGACAAAGGAGACTGGAAGAAAACAGAGCAACGCCGTCCACGTTCTGAGGGAAGGTGATCTGCTACCCACAACTCTACACCCAAACTACCAATTACTATGGGGGACAAAATACTTTTCCTGACGTACCATTTGGCCAGACAGTTATCTCCAGTGCATTCTTTCTCAGAAAAGCTACTGAAGCGTGTGCTCCACCAGAATGAGGGAGTAAACCAAGAAAAAGGAAGTCACAGGACCTCAGGACCAGGAGCTCCAAGACAGAGGAAGGCAAACGGAAATGGTGAAGGGCGATCCCAGGATGGTGAGGGTGCAGAGGCCTGGCAGGCAGCTAATCCAGATTGGGGCAGGGGTCAGAGGCTCAGGAAGTACAAGAAAAATGAGCCAACAGAGGGTCCAGCCCAGCTCACCACACTGCTGAGAGGCATTTAAAACCCTGCAGGAGACAGGGATGAACCACGATGGGTACACAGGGAAAAAAGCAAGCAAACAAACCAATTAATTACTTTACAAAAAACAATAGGTTATACAGTGAACATTTAACCAAAAACTGTGATGGGACTATAGAAAAAGGATCAGAGATGTGTATATATGGATAGAGAGACTAAGTCTCTAAGTTTTCACTGTAAGACATTAAAAAGGAATCTCTAAAATTGAAAAATAAAACGCAGCAATATGAGGTTGTTACTTAGAGACGCCGTGGTAATAAAGGAGCAGCTACCCAATATGCATAGGGAATAGAAATCACTAGGGAGAAGACTGTTGGCTTTACCATAAGCCTTGTAGCTGTTATGACTCACTGCGCACATGCATTACCTTAACAGGTGGCACAGTGGTAAAGAATCTGCCTGCCAAGGCAGGAGACGCAGGAGATGCTGGTGTGACCCTGGGTTGGGAAGATCCCCTGGAGAAGGAAATGGCAACCCACTCCAGAATTCTTGCTTGGAGAATCCCATGGACAGAGGAGTCTGGAGGGCTACAGTCCAGGGCGTTGCAAAGAGTCTAACGCAACTGAGCAACAATAGGGTAATAAATAAAACTGCAATGAAATTAAACGAAGGCGTCAGAGGCCAGGCACTCCTCACCTGCCTCCTGCCTCTGCCCAGAGCAGCCTGATCTCTCACTTGCTCTACCTACTGCTCAAAATCTAGAACCAAATAAAACAAGGCCACAGTTGAGACTGGTGGAAAGACAGAGCAGGCAGAAAACCTGAACTGGTTGACTCCTCTGCGATTCTGAGGGTGCTGGGAGGTCTGGCAACCAGGTTCAAAGGCAGGTGATCCGGCCAAGCAGCTCCTCACCTGGCAGGTCCGACAGCCACGAATGGCATCGCAGGTGTCACCTGCTGAGAATCTGCAACATGCTCCCCCATGCCCGACATCTAACCCTCACAACAGCCCCACAAAACTGGTAGTAGATCAGTGGATGAAGGAACTGGGGCTCAGTTATGTTAAAGAAGTGCAAATTGGTTAAGCAGAGAAGTCAGAACCTGAACCCTGATCCATCTGTAGCTGAAGCCACGATTTCTCCATATCTGTCACAATCACCCAGACGTATTATATACACCAAAGTTTTTGCATTAAACATTTCTCTAGAAATGGAAAAAATGGTGCTATACACTTGAGTCCTTACAAAACCTCCTGCTGAGGAGCTCTCAATGACTTTATTTTAAACAACATAATATTTTCAAGATATCTTGTGGCTTCGTAAACAAACCTTTAAAGACCATTTTGAAAAGCAGTACAGATTTTAGAACAAAATAAACGAATTCAGCAAAGGTGCAGGATACAAAAACAATGGGGAAGACAGTTGCATTTTTAAACACTAACAATAAACAATCTGAAAAGGATATTAAGAAAACAACCCTATTTGCAATAGCATCATAAAGAAAAAATATATAAAAATAAATTTAACCAAGCAGGAAGAAGATCTGTATGTAAAAACTCCAAAATGTCTGCTAAGAGACTAAAGAAGACACCAATAAGTGGAAAGATATCCTGTGCCCATGAATTGGAAGACTTCCTATTATTAATATGTCAATACTACCCAAAATGATCTACAGATTCAATGCCATTACTACCAAAATATCAATGATGTTTCTTTCGGAAACAGCAAATCCATCCTAAAATTCACATGGAATCTCAAGGGTCCCTAAATAGCCAAAGGAATCTCGAAAAAGAAAAACCAAGTTGTAAGTCTCTTACTTCCTGACTTCAGAACTGACTACAAAGCTACAGTAATTAAAACAGTATGGTACTGGCATAAACACAAACACACATATCAATGCAATGGAATAGAGTCCAGAGATAAATGTATATGGTCAAGTTATTTTTTACAAAGAACTTAAGACCACTCAATGAGGAAAAGACAGTCTTCCACAAATGCTGCCGGGAAAACTGGACATCCACATGTCAAAGAATGAAGCTAGCCACTTAATCCATGCTTCCTAAGTCACTTTATTCACATCTCACTTTTTGTGACCCCCTGGACTGTAGCTCACCAGGCTCCTCTGTCCATGGGATTCTCCAAGCAAGAATACGGGAAAGGGTTGCCAGGCCCTCCTCCAGGGGATCTTCCCAACCCAGGGATCGAACCCGCATCTCTTAGGTCTCCTGCATGCAAAAAGTAACTCAAAATGGAACAAAGATCTAAAAGTAAGAGCTAAAGCTATAATACTTTTAAAGAAACCGTAGGAGGAAAGCTTCATGACACTGGATTTGGCAATGATTTCTTGGCTATGACACCAAAAGCGCAAGCAACGAATGAAAAAACATATCAAAGTTTAAAACGTCTGCACATCAAAGATACCACCGGCAGAGTGAAAGGCAACCCAAAGATTGGGGGAAATATATTTGCAGATCACATTATTAGGCAAATGCAAATAGAACTCTGAGATAATAACCTCACATACATCAGAAAGGTTACTATCAGAAAAACAAAACAACAAGAGCTGGTGAGGATATGGAGAAATGACAGCCCTCGGGCACTGTTGGAGGGAGAATAAAATGAAACAGCCACTATGGTACAGAAATTTCTCAAAAAATTTAAAACAGATCCAGCAACAGATTCCATTTCTGAGTATATAACCTAAGGAATTGGAAACAGGCACAAACAGGCATTTGTACACTCATATTCAAAAGGCCAAAAGGTGAGACCAACTCAAGAGTCCATCAGCAGATAAATGGATGAATACAATGTGCTCTATCCATACAATGGAATACAATTCAACCTTTAAAGGGGAGGGAATTCTGACTCCAAGCTTCAGCGTGGGTGAACCTTGAGGATATTATGCTCAGAGAAATAAGCCAGTCACAAAAGAACAAAGCCTGTATGATTCTACCTGTAGCAGATGTTTATAGCTAAATTCACAGAGACAAAAGAATGGTGGTACCAGGGGCTGGAGGAGTTAAGTGTTTCGTGGATACGGGGTTTCAGTTTGAGAAGATGAAGAGTTCATGAGACAGATGAAAGAGAGGGCCCCATGACAGTGTGAGGAGACAGACGGCAGTGAGGGCCCCATGACAGTGTGAGGAGACAGACAGTAGTGAGGGCTCCATGACAGTGTGAGGAGACAGACAGTAGTGAGGGCCCCATGACAGTATGAGGAGACAGACAGTAGTGAGTGCCCCATGACAGTGTGAGGAGACAGATGGCAGTGAGGGCCCCATGACAGTGTGAGGAGACAGACGGTAGTGAGGGCCCCATGACAGTGTGAGGAGACAGACAGTAGTGAGGGCCCCATGACAGCGTGAGGAGACAGATGGCAGTGAGGGCCCCATGACAGTGTGAGGAGACAGACAGTAGTGAGGGCCCCATGACAGCGTGAGGAGACAGATGGCAGTGAGGGCCCCATGACAGTGTGAGGAGACAGATGGCAGTGAGGGCCCCATGACAGTGTGAGGAGACAGATGGCAGTGAGGGCCCCATGACAGTGTGAGGAGACAGACAGTAGTGAGGGCCCCATGACAGTGTGAGGAGACAGACAGTAGTGATGGCCCCATGACAGTGTGAAGGAGACAGACGGCAGTGAGGGCCCCATGACAGTGTGAGGAGACAGATGGCAGTGAGGGCCCCATGACAGTGTGAGGAGACAGACGGTAGTGATGGCCGCATGACAGTGTCAGGAGACAGATGGCAGTGAGGGCCCCATGACAGTGTGAGGAGACAGATGGCAGTGAGGGCCCCATGACAGTGTGAAGAGACAGATGGCAGTGAGGGCCCCATGACAGTGTGAGGAGACAGACAGTAGTGAGGGCCCCATGACAGTGTGAGGAGACAGATGGCAGTGAGGGCCCCATGACAGTGTGAGGAGACAGACGGTAGTGAGGGCCCCATGACAGTGTGAGGAGACAGACGGTAGTGAGGGCCCCATGACAGTGTGAGGAGACAGACAGTAGTGAGGGCCCCATGACAGTGTGAGGAGACAGATGGCAGTGAGGGCCCCATGAGAGTGTGAGGAGACAGATGGCAGTGAGGGCCCCATGACAGTGTGAGGAGACAGACAGTAGTGAGGGCCCCATGACAGTGTGAGGAGACAGACAGTAGTGAGGGCTCCATGACAGTGTGAGGAGACAGACGGCAGTGAGGGCCGCATGACAGTGTGAGGAGACAGATGGCAGTGAGGGCCCCATGACAGTGTGAGGAGACAGACGGCAGTGAGGGCCCCGTGACAGTGTGAGGAGACAGATGGTAGTGATGGCCCCATAATAGTGTGAGGAGACAGACGGCAGTGAGGGCCGCATGACAGTGTGAGGAGACAGATGGCAGTGAGGGCCCCATGACAGTGTGAGGAGACAGACGGTAATGAGGGCTCCATGACAGTGTGAGGAGACAGACAGTAGTGATGGCCCCATAATAGTGTGAGGAGACAGACGGCAGTGAGGGCCCCATGACAGTGTGAGGAGACAGACAGTAGTGAGGGCTCCATGACAGTGTGAGGAGACAGACAGTAGTGAGGGCCCCATGACAGTGTGAGGAGACAGATGGCAGTGAGGGCCCCATGACAGTGTGAGGAGACAGACGGCAGTGAGGGCCCCATGACAGTGTGAGGAGACAGAGGGTGGTGAGGGCCCCATGACAGTGTGAGGAGACAGACGGCAGTGAGGGCTGCATGACAGTGTGAAGGAGAGACAGTGGTGATGGCTCACTGATAGTGGGGAAGAGATAGCCGCCAGTGATGGCTCCATGACAGAATGAAGGAAGTAGATGGTATTGAGGGCTCCATTCACAGTGTGATTGAACTACATGCCACTGAACTGTACTCTTCAGCAAGGTTACAGTGGTAAATGTTTGTATATTTAATCAAAAAAAATTTTTTTAATAATTTTAGAAGAGAACTGAGCACCCTGAATCCTACGTAGAACCTTAGTTTGTTGGAACTCTGAGAGTCCTTGAATCTTAGAACCCTGGTAGCCAATCATTCTGACCTTGGAAGCGAATAAATCTAGAACTTGGGAAGTCATCAGCATTTCAAGGTGGACAGGGACTGAGTGGCCATCTAACGACTGGGCCCCCTTACCCTCCCCACTTTATCAAAAAGCCCTAATTGAGGAGTTCCGGGCTAGGAAGTCTATACTTGCTTCCACCCTTCCAAAAAATTCCCAGCATGGATTTCACCTGGGATCTGACCACTCTGCACGAAAGGCAAGGATGCAAGGGCAGAGATCTGACCCTCATGTTACTGAACAAACATTTTCCATAAGGTTCTTCTGGTGCCTTCTGACACCTACAGACCAACCATTTAAAGGGGGGAAATTGATCCAAACAATCTTCTTTGCAGTAAACTGAAGTAAGTATTTGAAAATGGTAAAGACAAAAGATTCCTATTTTTAAAATACTTCTTAGTGAAACCAAGTGTTTTAAAGCTAAACAAGCATTTTGAAGATTAAAATATAGGAGAGTAGAATCCTCTCACCACTTTTGTGTATTCTCTCCTTCATTCCACAGTCACTCTCCTTGGTCCTAATAAGTTCTGGACCCTCTGTGCTGGGAGCTGGGGACAGAGAGGCTCCCCCCTCCCCAGCCCCTTCTCCTATAATCTAGTGTGGGAAAGACACATGCAAGCGATTTGGGATCTGTAATGGGGGTGGTGGTCTTCCCAGGTGGCACTCGTGGTAAAGAACCTGCCTGCCAGTGTAGGAGATGTAAAAGACCTGGGTTCGATCCCTCGGTCAGGAAGAACCCCTGGAGAAGGAAATGGCAACCCACTCCAGTATTCTTGCCTGGAGAATCCCATAGACAGAGGAGCCTGGTGGGTTAAATCCATAGGGTCTCGATGAATCAGACACGACTGATCATACACGCATGCATACAATGGGGGTGGTACCAAGTCCTAAGGAACCATACACAGCCGTGAGTTTTCCTTTCCCCCATCAGAAGAGAGGGGGGAGCTTCGTAAAGGCGGATGAGAATGGGCATCAGAGAAATAGCAGCTCTCCAGGCAGACAAAGCTGGGAGGGGTCTCCGGGAAGACTATGCCCCAAAAGCAAAGGCATGGAGGTGGGAAAACCCAATGGCCAGGTATTTGGTAACTGCTTAAAAACCTAGGGCAGATGACGATGCGAGAGGGGGCAGGCCTGGGAAGGGACAGATGGGGTCACAGCAGGAGGGGACGCCACTACCCAGGAAGGTCTGGACTTCACCCGGGACACAGCAGGGAACCAACAAAGAGTGTTAAGGGGAGAGGGTTCTGGTTGGACCGATAAACAAAAAACTTCTTTCAAACACCAGTATGACAAATGCTAGTCTGGAAAGTGACTATTTGGAGTGGCTGGGACGCCACCAGAGAAAGCCCAGCTTTGTCAGCTCCACGCTTCCCCTTCAGTGTCACGGCTGTCAAACCAGCCCCGAATTAGCTCCAAACGGCCTTCCCAGAGTGCTCAGATCTTCATTTGCATCGTGCACACTTGGAAAGGTGTGAAATCCCTTCTTAAGAGAAATCAAGAAAACAAACCTATACACTTTTTAAAAACTGATTTTCTGAAAAGCAAATTTTCTAGAACTAAATGCTAGGTTTTAAATATCTGATATTTTTTTAAAAGGAAGGCAGGGAGCTTCCCCGGTGGTCCAGTGACTGAGACTCCATGCTCCCAGTGCAAGGGTGTGGGTTCAGTTCCTGGTCAGGAAACTAGATCCCATATTTCACAACTTAGACCTGAAACAGCCAGATGAATAAATAAATAAAAACATTTTTTAAAGGAAGGCATCCTTGCCTGATATTAACAATAGTGATTAAAACTCCCATAGGGGAGTCTGGGGGAGAATGGACACGGATATATGCAGGGCTGAGTCCCTTCGCTGTCCACCTGAAACTATCACAGCATTGTCTGTTAATGGGTAAAAAAAAGAATGAACACTGTATGGGCAAGAGCTTAAATCTGGTCCATCATTTAAAACAAAACGAAACAAAAACAGAGCTCCCATCAACTGGGCATCTGCTTTTTGCCAGGCATTTTAGATGCGTTCACAAAACAGCCACAACAAAAACAGTAGCAGCATTTATTGTTACGTGAGTAGCTCTCAGGTCAGGCCCTGTGCTGAGCCCAGGGCTCAGCCTGCCTGGATCAGTCCCTGCCTCACAGAACTCTCCCAATATCAGTCCCATTTTACAGATGAGAAAACTGAGGCTCAGGGAGAAGACATAATATGCTGAAAGCCAGGTGGCTTGGAAGAATGGAGCCACAATCCAAACTCAAGGGGGTCTCTCCAGATCCACATGTTTAAACAGGATCCCACCTGCAGTGGCTTATTCAATCCTCACAACAGCCTACAAAGAAATGTGTGTTGGCCTCACACTGGTTCTTGCCTGGAGAATCCCGGGGACGGGGGAGCCTGGTGGGCTGCTGCCTCTGGGGTCGCTCAGAGTTGGACACGACTGAATCGACTTAGCAGTTAGCAGCAGCAGCAGATGAATACATTGAGACCCAAGAGAGTAATCACTTCCTCAGTGCTCCCCAGCAGGCATGTGGCCAGGCAGGATAGGGAAGGCAGTCCTGCCCGCTCCAAAGCCGCATGCTCTCCACTGGCTCTTCTCTCACTTCTGGATTTATAAATCATTTAATTTATAAATAATAAGTAACAATATTGAGTGCCGACTGGGTGGCTGTTGCTGTCCATGGTGCTGAAGATGCAACATGACTGAGACAAACAGCACAATCCTCGCCTTTGAGGAATGAACCTTCCTAGGAATCAGCAATAAACGAACAAAGAATTAAGTACTAGGTCAGGTGGGGATAACAGATATGGAAAAAAATAAAGCCAGGTGAGAGGGACAGGGCACATTGAGATGGGGGCGTGGATCATGTAGGGCCATCAAGAAGGGCTCTCTGGGAAGGTGACCCCTGACAGCCAGGACCTGGGTGACCCCCAGGAAACTACATTCCTACACCAGGTCTCAGTCTCCTCATCTGTAAGGTGGGGATGACATTACTCAGGGTCCAGGCTGTTTGTTTCAGAGCAAACAACATGAATGCACCTTTTAAACTGTAAAGTGCTGTCCAGAAAAAAAATCATTGTTCAGCTCTCATACAACCTGTATATGAGGCCTTGTAGCAAAATGTGGCTCTCACATATGAAACATAGAGTGTTGAACCCTCTTGTGTCCTGTCAGCAACTTAAATATGACTTTGTGAATTGGTTCTGATGCTTTAAAGTGTTACTTCTGACCACAAATACTAAAACAGACTTGGAAAGGAGGAATCTGCTGATAGAAAGGGCATGGATTCTCTGAATATACAAGGTCATCTTAAAAGTGAAAGTGTAGTCACTCAGTCCGACTCTTTGCGACCCCATGGACTGTAGCCTCCCAGGCTCTTCTGTCCATGGAATTTTCCAGGCAAGAATACTGGAGTGGGTAGCCATTCCCTTCTCTAGGGGATCTTCCTGACCCAGGGATGAAACCTGGGTCTCTTGCACTGCAGGCGGATTCTTTACTGTTTGAGCCACTAGGTATTAAAAAAAGAATTTAAAATTTTTTAAAGAGCCTAGGCCTTGGGTTAGAATCTTGATTCCACTTTTATTCACTATACAATCTTGGGCTAGCTCTCCACCTATCCGAGCTCAGTTCTTTCATCCACAGAGACAGTAACAGCAGACTCTTCAAGGGGTTGTCTTGTCCCTACAGTAGCCATTAACCCCCTGTGGTTATTTAATTTAAGTTAATTGCAATGAAATGAAACACAAGAGTCAGTTTCTCAGTCACACTAGCCACCATTCAAGTGCTCAATATCCCCAAGAGACAGGTGGCTGCAGTACTGGACAGCTCAGGGTCTGGCTACTCATCAGCTGGGAGCTGGCTAGAAATGCAGAATCTCTAATTGATACCTACAGGGCATTTCATCCAAAACCAGCAGAGGTGACTTTTTTTTCAGGTGCACATGGAACTTCCCCCAGGATAGACCACATCTTGGGTCACAAATCAAGCCTTAGTAAATTTTTAAAAATTGAAATCATTTCAAGCATCTTTTCCGACCACAATGCTAAAGACTAGATATCAGCTATAGGCAAAAACAACAACAACAAACTACAAACTACAAAAAAACCACAAATATATGGAGGCTAGAAATGCAGGATCTCCAGCCCATCTCAGAACCACCAGACTGAGACCTGCATCTCAACCAGATTTCCCGCCACCTCTCCAGGGAATTCTCATGCACCTAGCATCTGAGCAGGGCCGCCTGGGAGAGGCTGGGGTAGGGGTTGGGGGACACTCCACGAGAAGGGGCAAGCTCTGTAAGCCATGGCAAGGATAACAGGACAGGGCAGTTCCCACACCTTCTTTAATTGATGGCCCTAACCTCCAAACCAAACTAGTCACCGAACCTCTGACAAAGGTTGGGCTGAGTCCAGGTGCAGGGGGCAGGCAGAGGAAGGTGGTGTAGACAGAAAAATGGAGTCTCTCAGACATTTGATAAGTGTGTGCACAGGGGGACGAAATATTTCAATTCTGTGCTGGGCAGGATTTTCTGGCTTGTTGACTATTCCTGTTTTGGAATGAAGTCCAACATGAAAATGACATTTTAAAAAACCCACAGACTGATTTCATATCCAAACACATCTCTCCATGTTTGTAGGAAAAAAAAAAAAAAAGCATACTAGCAAGAGAATCTTGCTTCCCCCAACTCTCTAATGGCCAACCAGCTATTTCTCTTCCAACCAACGATTTCTCCCAATGCTTCCACAGCCCACAACCAGCCCTGATGAGGAAAAATGCAGTTCAGGGCAAAGAAGAAGGTTCACAATGGAAAACCCAGCAAAGCCTCAGAGAACAAGTTGTTTTTAACCCTTCGTCTCTCATCGGCACAATCACCAGTCTGGGAGGAAGGCCTCACCATCCTCCTCTAGATGGATGAGGACCCTCAGATGCAGGGCAGGTGAGTCACCGGCTCTCCATCTCACACACCTGGGAGGCGGTTGAGTGTCTCCCCTGGTCACAGGCTACCACTTCACCCAGTTCTGCCTCCTTGACATCATGGCATTTTCTTGTTTATGTTCCTGTTGCATGGGAGTCTTGGCTGTTTTGCTCCCCACTATATCCTGGGCATCTAACAGATGGCTTAGACTAGAGGAGGCCCTTAGTAAATATACGCTGAATGAATGAAGGAGTGCAACCTAATGGCAATAAGAGCTCCAGCCTTGGACTCTTGGACAGCCTGCCCCTTTGAGTTGGAAGGCCTGCACCCCACCCTCCACTTGTCCAAACACTGCCCAGATGCCAAGGTCTCCCTCCTACATGAAGCAACCCCACCTGCCCTACTTGGTCCCCATCCAGCCTCTACGGTCCCCACTGGCCCTGAGGCCCTCCAAGCGCACCCCAGGCCCCATGTCTCCTTGCCAGTCCTTGAAGCTTCCACCAACTCTCTGACTCAGAGCTGCTGCCCCCGCTAATAATGTCCTCCCTGACGTGGACACGGCTGGCTCCCTCCATTCTGGTCTCTGCTCCGGTGCCACTTCATCAGAAGGTGATGTCACACCCTGTCCCCTGATCCCTGATCCCTGATCCTCCCAGCATGTTATAGCCCTGTTTGCCCATGGCCTGTCTTCTGTGTGTTCACTGCTGCATCTTCAGTGCCCAGAATCATACCCTGCACATAAAAAAGGGCTCAGCAAATGTCCACTGAGTAAAGCATCAGGTGCAAATGGGGAAACACACACAGTAATGACGGTGACTGCTGTGAGGTGGGTTAAAGTAAGACGGCAAACTCCAGACAACAAATATACATAAGACAGTGGTAGAAGCGGGTGTGGTGGGCACATTCCAGCGACCTTCAGGGAAGAGGGGGAGTGTTGATTAATTTTAGACTAAGTTGGATATGCATATTAAACTATTACGAGTAACCATTAAACAAATTGAAAAAGAATGGAGAATTTCCAAACCAGTAGAGGGGAAAAAAAGAAGCTTCCATCAATCCAAACAATAAGCAGAGGAGGGAGACAGAAAGCACAACATGAATGACAGAAATGTTTTATGTCCTAGAAAAGACTAAATAAAGACTCATTATTTTTTCTATTCACATTATTCAAATCAAAAATCTTTACCAAGGTCCCCCTACACAGAAATGACCAGAACACAGGTCTGATCCTCAAGAGAGTCACAGCTGAAACGGACATCAGACATCGCTACAGGGGATGGACCAATCAGAGGGACTGACACATCTCCTCCACCCAACAAGGCAGCCGTTTGCAGATAGACCAATCAGAGGGACTGACACATCTCCTCCACCCAACAATCGCAGCGTTTGCAGATGGACCAATCAGAGGGACTGACACATCTCCTCCACCCAACAATCGCAGCCGTTTGCAGATGCGTCCACCATTTTTCACCTTGGCCCCCAGGAAGCTCAGGCTCAGCACAGCGAGCCCACGTGAGCCCCGGGTGTTGATAGTCTAAGCCAGCCCTCTGAACTGCTCTGATTTCTTTGTCTTAATTCTGGCTCTTAATTTATCACCAACACTCTACCATTTTACCATTCTTACTGTTTTTTATAAACCGTCTCAAATCTTTTCACACAAGATGAGATATAAATAAGCAAGCAAAAACCCAAACGAACAACGAAACAACGAAACACAAAAAATAAAACTAAGGAAAAACTTTGAGAGAGCCCACACCTTTCAGAGAAATACATCTGTACCTTATTTAAACATTAAAAAAAAAAAATTTAATATAAGGCAAAGACTTTTAGGATGACAGTCTTAAAAAACCCACAAAACATGTTTGAAATACACACACACACACACACACCGCAGTGGGTCTCATTTCATTTCCAAAGCCATTCTGTTGTAAATAGATAATTAGCACTTAAGCACACCTTTCAAGGGGGTTTATACATTAACATGAAAATACTATAATTATGGCTGGCCAAAATCGCTTGACTACCACTTAGAATTCTAGATTTTTCATCTTTATTAGAAGTTAATTTTCTTTTAGCCCCTGAAACACAGCTTGGCTTTGTGAGAAATTTTTTTTTTGATGAAAAATAGAGAAAGTCAATTTTTTGAATGAATACCAAACCTCTGCTCTCCTCGCCCTCCGATTTTTGATCTGAGCATCAGTGTCCCTCTTTCCGGGCGACCACTTGTTTATCCGTCAAGCTGGCCACTGTGCCTACACACAACCAAAATCCCTTGACACCAACCCACTCCCAAGCAGAGACAGCCAGAGATGATGTGAGGCCCAGAGTCAAAAAAAATTTTGTTTTAAATATTCAATCTCTAGTCTATGTAGGAATAGCAACCTCCTGTGTCTGGAGGACGTCTGGATCAGGCCTTTTTATCCAGACTAACAAGCAAATGAGCCAGGATCTGCTTTAAGTCTGCTGGGCACATCCACTGATGACCATTATGAACTCTCTAAAAACTGGAGTCGTGTGTATGCGTGCACTTGGTCGCTCAGTCGTGTCTGACTCATGTAACCCCGAGGGCTGTAGCCCACCAGGCTCCTCAGTCCATGAGATTTTCCAGGCAAGAATACTGGAGTGGGTTGCCATTTCCTCCTCCAGGGAGATCTTCCCTACCCAGGGATCGAACTCCAATCTCCCGCACCGCAGGTGGATTCGTTAACCATCTGAGCCACCAGGGAAGCCCACTTGGTGACAAAGACTTGCCCACCTCGTGCCAGGCCTGCCGGGTTCTGTGGACACCTGTTAACCATCCCCCCGGCCCGCCAGCCCGTCTCTCCCAGCAGCCTCTCCTGTTGATCTCATCTCCACGCCGTAGCCGAACCCCCTCCCTGCTCTCTGTCCCTTGGGCCCCCTCCAGGTCCACTCCCAGGTCCCCCTGCCTCTCCTGGGGCCCCAGCGTCCTCCTCCGCCTGCTGTGACCATGCACCACCCAGCAGCCAAAGGAGTCTTTCAAAACACCGAGTCACACCGTTCAGTTCAGTTCAGTCGCTCAATTGTGTCAACTCTGCGACCCCATGGGCCGCAGCACGCCAGGCCTCCCTGTCCATCACCAACTCCCAGAGTTTACTCAAAGTCATGTCCATTGAGTCAGTGATGCCATTCAACCATTTCATCCTCTGTCGTCCCCTTCTCCTCCCGCCTTCAATCTTTCCCAGCATCAGGGTCTTTTCAAATGAGTCAGTTTTTCACATCAGGTGGCCAAAGTATTGGAGTTTCAGCTTCAGCGTCAGTCCTTCCAATGAATATTCAGGACTGATTTCCTTTAGGATGGACTGGTTGGATCTCCTTGCTGTCCAAGGGACTCTAAGGCCCCGTGGCGTCTTTAACACTTAGGATAAAATTCACACCTTCGCCCCACGCATCAGCAGACCTGGGCCTTCCTCCCTGGCCTCTACCATCTCTGGGCTCAGCCCTGCAGACCTTGCCTGTAAACCAGGCAATTCAGGGCTGGGTCCTCCTCTACTCATGGGTCCTCTTTTAGACCATCCTAAACCATCTACTCCGGGAGTTGGTGATGGACAGGGAGGCCTGACATGCTGCGGTCCATGGGGTCGCAAAGAGTCGGACATGACTGAGTGACTGAACTGAACTGAACTGAAACCATCTATATTTATAAAAAAAAAAATAAAACCCTCCCACCTTGATCACTATCACCTCTCCCTGATCGTCTGATTCATTGATCCAATCACCGAAGTGACCTTGCCTGTTGACTGCATTGTCAGACCATACATGGGTCCCTGGGCCCTCTGGAAGTAGCTACATCGGTTATCACTAAATCTTCAAGACAAGACAGTGAACACAGCGCCACCCCACCCCACCCAAGACCTGGGATGACTGGGACGCATGTGGACCCCTCCCCTGTTCTCCTGTGGGAGAGACGGACACTCAGCTCACCCACAGCAGGGCTCAGAGGCCAGAAGGAGTTTGGTCCGAGAGGAGACCCAAGCTGGGGCCCAGGGAGGGGCCTCAGTCGACACATGGTCCAAACGTCATATTTTTTGGACATGGACGTGAACATTCAGCAGGAAAAGCGAGGTTAAGGTCAGAGTCAGAAGGAGGGGCCCAGAACCAGACTCCCAGCTCCACTGAAGGGGCTGCAAACCCTGACCTCAGTCCACATGAAGCCTGTCCGCCCGGACCTGCCAGCCCGCTGAGCCGCTTACACCCTGGTACCGCGGCCAGTCCTGGGAAACCCACTGCACCCCACCACCCTGGCCACATTGGGCAGGACAGCAGGATGGCTCCGCCCAAGAAACCCAGAAGGTTTTCAGCCCCACTCGTGGGGTGTGCACACACCGGGCCAGAGCCACCCCGGTCCTGTCTCTCAGGCCTGATGCTCTGATGCCCACTGTGGGGACAGTCCACGGCCCGGGGCAGGTACTGGGCACAAAGAGACAGATGTGAACACGAAGGTCCGAGGCTCTGGGAAGAAGGGAGCCTTTGCATGAGGTGAAAAACAAAAAAACCAATTTTCTCAGGAATAAGACAAAAGCAGCGACTTGCATAAGCTGCTGTGGCCAGAGCTGCGGGGAGTGGGGAGCGGTAACTTGGCCTCGGCCTCACCCCGGGCCGGGGTTGGGTGGGGGGAAAGAAGAGAAGGGCTGAGGGTGGGCAGTGGGTGGGGAGGTCATCAACTTCCAGCCGCATCTGAAACGGTTGTTCCCGCAAAGACCAGTTCTGCACTCAGGAGGCATCTCCCGCTCCTGCACGGGGACCCTGAGGCCCCCCCGCTCCTTGCCAAAGCCCCTCGGGTCCACCCACAGCTCCTATCAGGGGCTCTCGTATCTGATGGCACAGAGGCAAAAAGACGGCGTGGAGCCCTTTCTTCCCCAACCACCCCCGGCCCCTGCCCGCGGCCCCGCAGCCTCCCTGCAGCGGCAGATGAGGCAAACACCTAAGAAACCCACCTCGGAACGGCTTCTCTGCTTTCCCTTTCTCTCCCTTCCTCCCTCACAGATTTTAATTAAGGGTTTACTTGCAAAAGACCTAGCTCTGTTTAACTAGATCCTTGGACCCCTTTTATATTGTCTTACACATCGTTTTATGGTAGGGCGCCAGTAAAAAGTTAATTATAACTTCTAAGCTCTCCATTTCCAGGCCCTCATCTTCCTCCCTGCCCAATGCTGCTAAGGGTAGAGTCACTTAATTAAGCGACTCCTGGGTGCTCTACAGACCTTTCAGCAGATGCCCACCAGCACCCCTCAGGGCCAGGGGGGACTCCGAGGACCTGCACTTGACCCAGCTCAGCCTCGACCCTCAAAGGGCTCACAGGTCCTGCAGGAGGATGGGGAGGCTGGCAGGACGGCCCACTTGGGAGCTCAAAGCAGCTCAGTGGTGGCAGAAGTGAGTGACGAGGACGTGGGCAGGACAGACAACAGCAGAGCCCAAATAACAATAGGAGGCCCTGATAGCTTCAGAGGGAAGGGAGCTGGGGTTGAGAGGGTCTCAGTGGAGGCCCGTGCCTTACCACATACCCTCTGGGAATGGATCTACAGTTTGGGAGTTCAGCTTGACACAGAACAAGTCTAAAATCCTGGTGGACAGCCAGGAGGAGGTGTCTTCTGAGTTGACTGAAAAATATACCCTCTGGATCTCAAAGAGAGATCTGGTCCGGGGCAGAGTGGGAGGCGTCTGTGAGTCTGGGTGGGAGCAAGATCGGGGCGGGGGGGGGCCTCATTATCATCTGGACAGAAGGCGGTTGAGAAGCTCAGGGTTGGTCCTGAGCGGAGCCACCATCAGTGAGAAGGAGAACCAGAAACGAAAGGAGAGATGGAGAAGGGGGCGCTAGAGAGAGAAGCTGGAGAAGGAGGCCCCAGGGCGGACAGGGAGGTGGAGAGGAGGGGTGATCGGTCACTCTGAGGCCAGTGCTAGGGTGTGAAGCTGGGAGTTCCAGGGGAGGGGAGGGGCTGTGGAGGCTGCAGGCTTCTCCTGGCAGGGGGTGGGGTGCGGAGGAAAACCTGGCACCTGCCAGTCACAGAGAGCGAGCCTTCCAGCATCTCGCGAATCCCCGGTCAGGAACTGACAGTTCTCCAGGGCATGGCTGTCACTCCAATCTGGAAGCAGAAATGGGCCGGTGTTCTTGCCTTGGGGCAGACGCGGGCGGTGTCCAGGCCTCGGGGTCGTCCTGCACATGGGTGCTCCCGGGCACTCAGCCTCTGCTCAGCACCCCTGGCTTCCAGAGGGGAGCCCACACACACCCCCGGAATACCTGGCCCTCCCTAGGCCGGGTCCCCAGCACCCACTGGCCTCAGTTCCCAGCCTCAGTCTGGAGATGCCCCGCTCGGCCTCTGCCCCTGCTAAGACTCTCCCCAAGTCCCATGTTGTGAGAGCCACAGCTCACACTCTGGTGTCACGGCCCTGCCCTCCTGGAAGCCTCTCTTATGGCTGCTCCCTGCCGCCCCCCATGGCAACCAGCCCTGCCAGGATGCAGGGACCAGCTCACAGCACACCCACCCCGAGTCCATGCCTCTGTCCAGGGCTTCCCCGGGCTGAGGCCCGGTCGGCGCTGGGGGTGAGGCTCGTCCCACCCTCCAGGGGTGGACGGTCTAGGTGGGGCCAACGGGAGGCATGAAGACACAGGGGCCTCCCTCCAAGGGCCACCACCAAGGCCTGAACAGGGAGCCCTGGTGTACGGGGAGGGGGGTGGGGGGCAGGAACCGACGCAGCCCAGCAGGGCAGGAGGGGGCATGGGGCGTGTAGTTTCACAAGAGCTGCATTCGAGCCAGGGTGGACAAGAAACAGCCAGAGGACAAGAATGAGCCAAGGTCCAGGGTGGGGAACTGGAGTCAACCGGTGTGGCCAGAACAAAATGGCTCGGCCAGCGCTGCGGCTGGTTGGTTGGCAGGTGTGTTTGTGGGGTCTCGGATCAGGGAGAAGCAAGCTTTTTATGACAACAGCCGCCACTCCTCAAGGGCTTCTCCCTGAGTCCGCGATGTACTAAGCATATGACTGTCACTCCTCCCCAGCCCTCTGGGGTAGGTAAATAAATCTTCCCATTTTACAAATGAGGCACAGAGAGGTTGAGCAACTAAGTGAAGGTCACACAGCAAATAAGAGGCTGAAGTGGGGTGAAGACAGGCCTGCTTGACTGCCAGACGGGAGCGCGTAACCTCCCTGCCGCCCCACCTCCCTGCACAGACACGAGTTACTGGGCCAATCGGCCTGCGGGCTCCAGGCTGCCCGTCCATCATCCCGCGATTCCTGCGGATGAGCAAGGGGCTTCCAGCACATTCTTCTCCATCTTCAGTCAACTGTGCTCTTCTTTTCATTCTTTACAGCTGGAAAGCCCATCCTTAGCAATTTTTTAGCTGCTTACTGGGACATTTACAAATCCATCTGGCGGTTCTACTTCATGAATGTATTGGGGATATTAATGGCCCACGGGAAAAGGGATCTGTCAGGGGGCCCTATCACCCCCAACCTAGTGCCCTCTAAAGAACACAGACCCAGACAGAAGCCTGCAAGTGGGCAAAACGCGGACACCCTCACAGCCAGGCCGAGAGCAACCCACCCGACAGCAAATTAGAGACGCGTGAGGGGAGCCGCACATCTCCCCAGTTAGGCACCTAATCTTCTCTTACAAAAGGGTCTTTATTAATTTTTTAAATCTCCTCCTGTCTGTCTGGAGGTGGCTCCTACAATATGATTGTAGGTATTCTCCATGAGATCAACGAGCAGGGAAGAAGCTGGTTATGAATTTCAGATCAGCAGCTTTCTCACTCAGGAGGAGGAAGGGCTGGGCCCGTGGGTCTGAGAGGCAGGCAGGGCCCTGCTGGCTGGGGAAGGGACTCCAGGTGACCTCCTGAGTAGCTGGATGATGCCAGGACTGACCTGGGCCCAGCACCGTCCCCACCCCCATCCTGGGATACGCCACGCATCAGACTCCAGAGAGGCCAACGTTTCTTTAAAAGCAATGGACTTTAGTGTTGTCTTCAGTTAAAGCTACGAGAATAATACATGCTCCCTACAGAACAATCAGAGGGATAAAAGAAACAGAACCACAAAGAAGAAAATAAAAATCCCCCACAGTCCCAGACATTACTTCTGGAACATTCCAGAGCCTCGGCCCTCACTGGCCTTGCGGCCTCCATTCTGCCTTTGCAGTCCAGGCC
This sequence comes from Bos indicus, assembly GCF_029378745.1. NCBI lineage: Eukaryota > Metazoa > Chordata > Mammalia > Artiodactyla > Bovidae > Bos > Bos indicus. Next base: position 114,705,847 of record NC_091764.1, on the reverse strand, counting down.
TTTTTAAAGGTCACTCCCTTCCACAAACCCTCCCGAAGAGCCCAGCTCACCTAGAATCAACCCCAAACTCCTGCCACTGGCCCACGGGGCGTAGCTGCAGTGGTGGAAACCCTCCCGCCGCCTGTCCGCGGGGCCTCTGCAGCCGCTGTGCCCCTGCCTGGAATGTTCCTCCTGCAGGGCTCACTGTCACCTTCATGCCTCACCCAAGGCCACCTCTTCAGGGAGGCCTTCCGTGGCTGCTTCAAGGAGCTCTCCGTCAGCATCACCCAGGGCCAGCGCTGAACAGACCTCATCATGAGAATGGTCCTCTTGCTGCTTCCGGTGGGTCCACCCGTCCGCGGCATCCCCATCATCAGACACAGTGGCCTCTCCTCACTCCTACCATCACCCACTGCACACTTACCCCATGTTCTCAGAGAGGTGCACTGACAGAGAAATGAAGAGCCCCTGCAGTCTTTCCTACGTGTGTGTGTGTGTGTGTGTGTGTGTGTAAGAACCGCCTGCATAGATGAGGTTCTAGGTCAACATTTCTCGGAAACTCCACATACTTTGACACACAAATCATCTACCGCTTCTCCTTGCAATTCAACATGCAGGCTCGGGTCAAATCCCCCAGCCCCCCATGGGACCAACCCATGACCCCTACCTCTACCCCAAGGGGAGCCCCGATCTGGCCAACGCCACCTCCTGGGCTTTGGCCATCTGCACAGCCTTTTACAGATTATAACACTTGAGCATTTCCTCCAGCCCAATAGAGCCTTAAAACAACTCACCTCCAAAGAGGCAGACAGGGTAAGGGAAGCCTGACCTCCTCCCCATTTAAAATGAGGTCAGAGAGGCTCAGAGAGGTCACCTGACTGCTGCGGTCACCTGACTGCTGCAGTCACCTGGGAGGAAGCTGACCCTGGACATCTGGCCCCAAAAGGCACATCTTTATTTCAAAACAGAGAAATTTCACCATAAAAACAAGAGAAGTGATACAGAGGAGATGATGAGAGCTTGGCTCCAGAGTCCAACTGCCTAGTTTTGAATCCCAGCTCTGCCACTTGCTGGCTGTGTGACCTCGGGCAAGTTACTTCACTCCTCTGAGCCTCGGTTTCTCCTCTGTTAAATGGGGATGATAATAGCTCCTGCCTCATCCCCTGACCAAGCGAATCAAATGATTTAAAAATATACATAAAGGGCACCCAGCACACGTGAAGAGTCGATAAACACGAGCTCTTTATAAAACCACACCTCCTGAGTCCGTCTCTCCACCATGATCACCAACCACATCCCTGGGCACGTGAGCCACAAGCCCTCAGAGGGGAGTCCCTTTGCTCAGCGGGCACGCTCCCGAGAAGCCGGCTGCAGTTGGATGCTCTAAACCGTTCCTACTGATGCTCACATTCAAATCGCCCCCTCCCTCCCCTGCCCCGTCCCCCCCGGCCCCCCACAACCCCCGGCCGCCCGTTCAGTCACTCCTCAGCCTCAAGCCCCGCCCAGTCCACTTGAGTGACAAGCACTGACATCTGCAAACTCTTCCAGGCTGCCAAGGGGAGAAGCCCCTTTTGTAAAAGGAAGACACCTCTGCAAGTTCACCCTTCCCACCTGCCACGATCGGGCAAATAAATCAATCCAACGCCAAGTGCAAATTACCAAGAAAGCCCCCTCCCCCACAAATTCCCACAGCACCTAGTTCTGACTTCTACTAAGAGGCAGGTAGAGAGATTTTCCTAAAATGGCCATCTCACCAGGCGGGCCTCCCAGGCCCCTGGCTTCCACTCGGCTTCAGAGTCTCTGGGAGGCCTCACGCCCCTTTTCAGGCTCACTGCCTTCATGTTCCCCCAGACCCCCTCCCTCCAGCCCGGACACATAACGCCACCTCTCACGTGTCCCACGAAGGCTCTGGCCTCAGCTATCCCTTTCCCCGCACAAACTCCCCGATTTTCAGGCCAAACCCAGCCCAGCGACAGCCTGTCCCTGAAACCTCCCATCCAGGGGGAGGCCACCCTCAGCACCTGCACTGAGAGCTCACGGCCCCCGGTCACCAGCCCTGGCCACCAGCCCCCCGCCCCGGCCACCCACCCGCCATGGTACATGCAACTGTTGGCTTCATTACTCACTCAGCATGGAGAGGAACACGTTTGGCCCAGGGGTACATCAGAAACAGTCCCCACCTTTGGGAACCTCAGGGCAGGGCCGGGGGCCAACATCGCCTTTGGTCAGATAAGAATCCAGACAGCGCCCATGCCAAACAGCTGCTCCTCACATCCAACTGGGCAGCAGCGATAAGGAGCCTACCAAGTGGGCCTGGCAGAGCACGTGCCCAGCCACCAGCGACTGCTGCTCTCTGCCGGGGACGTGGACTCTCGGTTCAGCCTCACGTCTCTTTGAGACCCTAGAGCAGGGGGCTAAGAAAGCAGCCTCGGGACTGCCCTGGTGGGCCAGTGGTTAAGAATCTGCCTTGCCATGCAGGGGACACAGGTTAGATTCCTGGTCGGGGAAACCAGGATCCCACATGCCATAGGACAAATAAGCCCAAACACCGCAACTAACCGAAGAGGGGTGAGGCCTCCCAGGGACTAAGACCTGATGCAGCCAAAATCCAGTAAATAAATACTCAAGAGAAAGCCATCTCCGCGAGGGCCCCCTTCCTAGGACCTGGCAAAGGGAGACGCACTGAGGCAGACTCACCTCCTGGAGGAGCGCCCCCCACCCCATCCCAGCCTTCACAGGTTTCAGCCCAAACGGGGCCTCAATTAGAATTTCCCATTTGAAAGATCAATATTGAAAGCTCCAAGCCTGCCAAGAGGAGGGAAAGGCCTTGCTTGTAAATATTTGTCTCGACTGGCAAAGCCGGGCCTCTCTCGCTGCAGCTACCCGCCTCGCTCCTGGCCCTCTGCTCGCGGAGCTCCCAGCCAACTGCACAGCGGGATGCCCCTGGGGAGGCGCGGGGGACCGTCTGGCGGCCACGAGGGGCTGCGAGGGGAGGTGGGCCGGCCCCGGCCCCACGCCTCCGAGACAGCAGGCCTGCCCACCGGGGCCGTCCAGCAGTCCCCACTGGGGCCGTGGCGGGGAGAGTCGCCGTGAGGTTTCTCTGGATTCCAAGCAAGCAGCTTTTCCCAGGAGGGCACCCCATATTTATGTCTTTCTTATTTTGGAAGAAAGCAAAACCAGAGACAAAACCCTGGGGGTTGTGCTTGCGAATCATGGCCCACCATCTCCCACAGCGTGGGACGGTGCTCGCACTGCTGCCTGTACCAACAGCTGTCCATGGAGGAGCCCACACCGGAACCCCTGGGCTCCTGCTGGGGCCACGGAGGCCAGGAGGGTCCTCTCATTTGGGCAGCGGTCGAGGGTGGCGGGTGTCTGAGCCGGTCTGACCAGCTGAGCACCTGCCTTGGTATCACTGTTCCCAGAGAGTCATTCATTTGTTCACCCACTCAGCCACTGACTCACCCATTCATTCACTCATTCAGTTATTTATTGGGACTTACCTGGACCAGGTACTGGGGGCTGGACACGCAACCAGACAAAAATGAACCTGGGTTTGCGGAAGGGAGTCTCCCAGGCCGAAAAATATCCCACAAATAGAAAGTCACAGCACAGACACGTGCTGGGGCAGGAGACCTCCCAGGTGTGACGAGATAGTCAGAGGGCTGAGGCCTGGTCCCGGAGGTCAGGGGCTTCCCTGGGGAGGTGGACAGGTGGCAGAGGCCGGGGAGGGGCCAGGCAGAGCAGGGAGGAGGGCCGGCGGCAGGGGTCTGGCCCGAGTCTGGCCGCTCCCAGGCGCCACCCCTTCTGGCACCTACCCAGCCACTCGTTGAATTTCTTCACCTCGCTCGGGAGCCCCAGCTCCGTGAAGTCCCCGGCGTGGATCAGCACGTCGCCGTAGGGCATCTGGATGGGGTCCGTCCTTGAGTGGGTGTCAGACACGCAGACAAAGCGGGTGTAGCCGGGCGGCTTGGGGGCGTCATGAGGCACTGGGTCCACCCTGGGGAGAGAGGGGACCGTGGGGTCCAGGGGCCAAAGCGTCAGGAGCCTACAGCGCACGTCCCATCCAGATCGGATCACGTGTGGTCCAGATCACATCCACCCGCATTCAAACCCTGACCCTCCGCTCACCAATCCGGCAGAAGATTTCCCCCTGAGCCTCAGTTTCCCCTCCGTAACACAGGAACCCCCAGGTGTTGTGTGAGGGTTAAAGGAGGTGATGAGTGGGAAGAGCTGACAGGTACAGCCCAGCACGTGGGCCTACGTGCACCTGTGTGATGACCACAATTGACCTGCTGTTTGACAAGCAGTGCCTCTCAACCATTTTTTTTTCCATCATCAGCCTCTAAGGGACCTGATGCTTTTTCTACTCACTCCTCTTGTGAAATTTTAACACCACAGATACTCTGTATATCTGTTCATTTACGATGTGTGTATCTGCGCTTTATAATAAGAGTAAGATTTTGTTCACCCCCAAAAATCCAGGTTTCACCCCCTTGGGGGGTTGCTGTCGGCCCCATGGAGGATGCATGGACTGAGGTCCTCATCCAGTTGGAAGAGCTGACTCTGCAGGGCCGTGCAGAGAGAGCATCCAGGGAGAGCCACGTGTGCAGGGCAGGATTTCATGGGAACTTGCAAGATAAAGGCACGAAAGACAGACAGCAATTTTCCAAACCTATGAGCTGGTCTGATCATGTTGAGAACGAGGGCTTTCCAGGGTCCTGCAGGAAAACAGCTCTGGATTTAGAAGACCCAGATCTGCTGATCGTTGCTAACATATAACCTCAAGAAAATGCCTGGCCTTGGTTTGCTCACCTGTATAATGGAGCTCCGTCCCTCACTAGGCAACGACACAGAACATTTAAAAGCTGTGGCTGTGTAACTGTAAGCTCTCGGTCCCCGGGAGGCCCTGGAAGCCCTCTTGTCTTGCACGTGAGGATACTGAGCCGGTGGCCCGGGTGTCCCAGGGAACAAATGCGGACCGTGGGAAACAACCCCAGCTCCCTGCTCCCAGTTCGCGCACTCCCCGAGAACCCCGGCTCTTGCCTCCTCAGCTGACTGGTTCTGCCAGGCTCAAAACGCTGAAAAACAGCACAATGACATTTCAACGAGCTGCTCTCTCCAAATGAGTATGCCGCTCGAGGAGCTGTGTTTAAATCTAATTATGCGGCAAACCAAAAGCAGTACCATATCAGTTACATAAATACTTTTAAAGACATCTTTCTAATTATCCTTTTTTTTTCAGACAATATACTTCGAAGAAATTTAATTAACACCTTACGAGAGACGTGGGTTCAGCATGCTAATGTGCAGAGAGCACGAGGAAGCTCCATCCGCCCGGCGGCAGCCGCAGCCCCATGCCAGCATCACCCCGTCACCCGGCCTCCGGGGAAGAGACTTCCAGGGCCCTTTGCTGGGGGTGGTTAAGTCAAGCGAGGACCCCCAGCGGGTCAGAGTTAGATCCGATCGCGGAAAAGGAAGCATTTCTGAGTCTGATGATGTCCAACAGGAGGGTTCTCGGAGTCCTTTCTCTTCTCTCCATTCTTTCCTTCCGTCCTTCATTCATTCAACAAAACACACCCTGAACGCCTACTGGGTACCAGTTATGAGCTCAGAGCTGGAGAAGTGAATGAACCAGGCCAGGTCCCAGACTGATGGTGGAGACGAGACTTGGCCAGCTAGTAACAATAAAGCCACAAGGTCGCATGGGGCAGCAGAGGGCCTGGGGGCCAGAGAAGGCCCTAGTCTGGCCTGGGGCCCCCTGAACTTGCCAGGAGGAGGTGATGCCTCAACCAGTGGAGAAGCGCAAATCTCCCTCCCAGGAATTCCTGCCACTCCTCTGTCCTCTGGGTCGCTCCCCGCCACCACCCACCATATGACAGACAAGTCTTGCAGGTAAGAGGCCTGGGAATCCACCTGTCTGCCCCTAACACAGCTGATATTGGAGCAAGGCAGCCAGTCACTCCTGGGCTATTGGCCTGGCCCAGTAATTAACATGAGTGAGTCAATCAAACTCATCCATTCATTCATTGGCCTCACATACACCGAGGTTGTAAAGATGCCACAAGGCGGCTGAGACCAAGTCCAAGAGACAAAGAAGGGGGACACAGGGAGTGAGACACCATCCCCAGAGCCACCTCGGGCCCCAGCAACCCCTCGTCCTGTGCGTCCCTCCGTACAGGAGCCCTGAGCCAGCTGACGCTCCTGCTGCCCACCAGCCAGGAGCACACAAATTCCACGGGCATTAGTCGTGCTGGGCCTGCTCCTGGAGCCCAGGCTCTTTAATTAACTCCGCTCTTGTTTCTCTTCGCCCTGAGGCTTCTGAGCTCCGTGAGGAGGCAAACCTAATAATCCCCAGAGGAAAAAACAAAAACAGACTTTTATTTCCCTGCACTGTCCTCCAGCTATTCGGATTGTAACAAATGCTCAACCTTGAAATAATAGCAACAGTAATGATATTGATGATCCCCGCGGGTGGAGAGCTCATTGTGTGCAAAGCACTGTACACGCATCTGCTCTCTTCACCCTCACAGGGGCCGTCTGAGCAGGGCACTCTGCATGTACCCATTTTATAGATGAGGAAACTGAGGATCAAAAAAAGGCTGGCTAGGGACTTCCCTGGCGGTCCCGTGGTTAAGACCACACCTTCCCATGCAGGGGGGTGTGGGTTTGATCCCTGGTCGGGGAGTTAAGATCCCATAGGCCTTGTGGCCAAGAAAGGAAAACATAAAACAGAAGCAATATTCTAACAAATTCAATAAAGCCTTTAAAAATGGTCCACATTAAAAAAAAGAATTTTTTTTTTTAAAAAGAAAAGGTTGACTTGCCCAGGATCTCAGCTACGGAAGCTGGTGGAGCTGGAATTTGAAGCCAGTTTTTGGTTCCAGAATTCACACCAAGCTGGACTATTTCCAGGCCTTACTTCATTGCATCCAGTCAATCTATAGACAAATGCTTCTTGAGTCCAGCCTACTAAATACCAAACACCTGCTGGACACCCATGGAGACCTTGTGCAGCTCCTAGAAACCCCACCTGTGTTTCGAAGGGAGGAAAAGAACAAGAATGAGGGTACTGAGGAGGAGACAGCACGCAAAGGGTGGGAGGGCTTGGCAACACCAGCTGAGCCCGAGATCCCGCTGTGCCTGAAGCTGGGCCCAAACCTGGATGTGAGCCAGGACACTCTCCTTTACCCATACGACAGTTTGCAGTCCAGCTAACCCTTGAGTTGCAGCAGCTCGGTGTAACAAGTAACTGAGGGCTGGAAAGGTTAGTTCCACACCCAGGACCGGGGCTCCTAAGTTATAGAGTAGAATTTGAACCTGGGTCTTCAGAACAGGAATTGGAGCACTTAACCTCATAAAACAGAGGAAAATGATTATTTCCCAGCCATGTTCTTCGGGGGACCAGAGAGAAAGGATGGAAATAAATGTTCCAGGTCTGGGAGGGGGCAAACTCGACTCCTGCAAAGCGTCTACCTGCCGAGATGGCCCCAAGCAAGTCTGTGGCTCTTTCCTTCTTTCTCTGAGACCTGAAAACTGTCACCGCGTCCCCCCAGCCTCCCCCGGGACCTTCCCACAGGAACCCTGGCAGCAGGGAAGATGCAGAATAGAGAACCCAGCCTCCAGCACCCAGATCCAGGATAGCGTCTGGGCTCAGTGGCCTCCTCACTGTGCCCAAGACCCTCCCAGCCTCCCATCCGGCTCTGTGCGGTGGGGACCACCCACTCTCTTGGAGATGCTGTGAGAACTGGAAACCTGATGCATGCCCCTTGCAGCCTGTGTCCTACATCCTGGCCCCCCTCTCGGTCTCTCCCCTGAGCCACTGACACCCTGGAAGTGCAACTACTGATGCCAAAAACTCACAGAGGCGTGGGAGGCAGAGGCCGTCCCACCCCATTATCTCGATTTCTGGGGAAACAGGGTACCCTGAAGGTCAGGGGGCTGGATGGCACAGGACCTGTCTTCAGTGAAGTTCCAAAACCGTGTCCAATCATGTGACTGGGCACCAGCCACGGTTTTTAGAATGAGAGATACCTCTAGTCTCCTTCTCTCCTAGCAGTGGGGAAACGGAGGCCCAGGGGAAGGCAAGGACTGGTTGGTGCTAAGCTGCACGATTGCCTAAGGCTCCTTCCCACCAAGCACTGGCTCTAAGGCAAGCCTGCACCCGGAGGCCCCATGCCTCCCTTCCTCCCCACATCCTGGCTTTGCTTTTGCCGGTCCTCCAAGCCCAGGGGTTATGCCGTCGCCACCAGGAAGCACTCCTTGATCCCCTCACTCTTCCTGGAGCGTGTGCCTTGCCTAATCCTCGCTCCCTTTTCTTTCCCTCCTCCTGTCCGCCATGCTAGGCTTGGGAGATAGCCCGTGTTGGCGGAGGGGAGGAACGCTTAGAAAGCTCTCCCACGAGTGCATGTATCAGCACAGGCTGAAGCAGTGCCGTGAATGGGAGGCTCTGCATGCCTAGATCTGGGGGAAGGAGGGCAGCCAGAGAGATTTGGCAAGGGATCGGGGAAGGCACTCTGAGGAGATGAGATCCGAAGGATGAGTCCGTGTTAGCAGGACATAGACTAGGGGAGGCAGCCTGTGCAAAGCCTGGAGGCAGGAGGGAGAAAGTAAGGTCCCAGAAAACAGAACTCCACCCGGAGCCCTTGGGGAGAGGTTCAGGGTGGCACTTGAGAACAGACAGAGCCCAGGTGAGGGCCGCCTGCCTGCCGTTCCACCCCAACCCCCACCTCTCCTGGGCTCAAGGCTGATCCTCACTGTCTCCTAGAGACCTCGCAGCACCTGGACAGGCTAGGGGCCAGCGGGCCCCTTCTGAAGCCTCCATCTCACCTAGTGAGGGCATCAGCTCTCCAGCCTTACTCAGTGAGGAGGCCGGGAACCAAGGGACACTCCTGGCCTGGCACAGAGTGATGCCCCCCACCCTGCCACATTCATCAAGGACCCCCACACAGTCTGACGTGCTTGGAGGGTCTTTAAATGATTCCACTAGCATGAGACGGATGGATGGCACCACCGACTCGATGGGCAAGAATCTGGGTGAACCCCGGGAGTTGGGGATGGACAGGGAGGCCTGGCATGCTGCAGGCCATGGGGTCGCAAAGAGTCGGACACGACTGGATGACTGAACTAAACCGAACTGAGTATCCACCAATAGGACTCCTTTTAAAGACAAAGAGGGATTTCCCTGGTGGTCCAGTGGCCAAGACTCAATGCTCCCACCCAGGGAGCCTGGGTTCAGTCAGGGAACTAGACCCCACGTGCGCCAGTGAAGACCCAGCACAGTCAAACAAATAAATAAATATTATAAATAAAAAAGGCCAAAGAGGAGTTGCCACGCCTGGCTCCAGTCTCCTCTAAGGTGGATCCCCATGGTAATCTGTCCCTCCTGCATGGTTCTTGCCTTCTCACTCACTGAGCACCAGGCCAGTGGTCCACCTGCCCCGCTCAGGACACAGGGGCCGGTACCTAGAGGGGATCTCCCCAGGGGCAGCACTGCTCAGTCCCCAGGGTGAGGGGGTCTTTGGTCTCAGGGCTCCAAACCCAGAGCCCCAGATCCAGTCATTCATTCTTCAGGCAAAGGCAGCCTGGTTACCACCAGGATCTCTGGGGGCAACCGCATAAATCACAGGGCTCCATCGGAGGCCACGTTTGGGCTGTCATTGTTGTTATTAAATATAAATTGTGGATTTATTAAATAAGGCCCCTCGCTCCCTCACCCCGAGACAAAGCCCAGGGCGGCGATAAATCACGTGTTGGGAAGTGGCATCTCCCTCGGTGGAGACTCGCCATGGAAACCCACACGCTTCCTCTGCGCGCAGGGTGTGAGTCGGAAGAAGGGGGGTGGGAGACAGCGGCCACCCACCTAGTCCTGCAGGGGCCCGGCTTCACCTGGCTGTGTGCAAAGCTGCATTTCCAAGCCAGGGTGACCCAAGCAGACAATCAGAGAGCACTGGACCAGGAGTCCAGAGCCGGGGCTCGCTGTATGCTCTCCTCGGGAGCCCGGCCAAAATCCCTAACCACCCCCGAGCCCTACTGCCTGAGCCTCAGGAGGGGACCGCACAGACCAAGCCAGGAGGGATGGAGCGGGGCAGACCAGTGTGAACCTGCTCTGCCCACAACAGCTAAGTGACCGCAAAAAGCCATTAAGCTTTTTCTCCAGGGCACTTAGCGCTACCAGAACCCTACGCTACTGCACTTTCTGACTTTCATGGCACAGCCCACGGGATCATCAGCTCAGTGCAGGTGAGGCTCCATCTGTGTTCACTGCTGAGTCCCGAGCACCTAGTCCAGCAGGCATGGACGCCTGCCGCCAGGCCCCTCTCTACGTGGATCCACATACTTGATGCTCAGCAATACAAGGAGCAGCATTATGTAGGCGGGGAAACAGAGGCACCAAGAGACACATCACAATCAAGCGGCAAAACCAGGACTCAAATCCAGGTGGTCTAGCCTGGAGCCCATGGCGGTGGTTTAGTCGCTAAGTCATGTCCAACCCTTGCGACCCCATGGACTGTAGCCCACCAGGCTCCTCTGTCCACAGGATGCTCCAGGCCAGAATACTGCATGCGTGGCCATTTCCTTCTCCAGGGGATCTTTCCAACCCAGGGATGAAACCTGGGTCTCCTGTATTGCAGGCAGACACTTCACCAAATGAGCCACCAAGGATGCCCCCGGAGCCCACATTCCTAACTAACCAGCGTGCTTGGCAACTTGCTCACAGACACCCCGGCTGGGTAAGTGAATGAAGAAATGAACCAATAAGCCAGAGTTGTTAGATGAGGGGACTGACCCCTCTCACCTGGCCACTCACCGCCCTTCCTCTGACACAGTCTGACCCGCAGGGGCCCGCGAGCTTCCTGCCTGGGTTGGAAGTTCCTGGACATTCCCACTACCTTTGGCTCAGACCCTGCGGCAACTTCCCAACTTGCTGCCCCTGATCCTGCTTCTCTGGGTCTCAACCTACAAGGCACTTTCTCCAGAGGGTCCTCCCTCAGCCCCTTGGCTCCCCCAACTCTCCTGACTTCTGTAGCCCTAGCTCTGTTCTGCGACTGGGGCTACCCAGGGGTCCCCTACATGACAGCTCTGTCTGTCTCTACTTGGCTTTATCTGCTGTGCCCAGGCACCCCTCTGAATGGGCGTGCACACAGGCACACACACACACACCCCCACCTGCTCCGCCTGAGGGCCTGGGGCTCCCACCCATTCCCAGCATCTGGGGACCTCAGGCACTGTACTTGCAGCCCAGAAGGCCCAATTCCATCAACAGAAGAGAAAACCCAGCCCTGGGAAGGCCTCCCCTGGCAGCAGCCACGCCAGGCCTCAAGGTCCCAGAGAGACCAAGGAACAGCGTGCTTGAGACTCAAGGCCTCCCGTCCTGCCCAAATCTGCCAATCTGGTTCCAAACTGGACATTGCAGGGAGTTTCCCAAAGAGAAATCTTGTTCTTGTCCTTCAACTGTTCAGTCGTGTTCAACTCTTTGCGACCCCACGGACTGCAGCCCGCCAGGCTTCCCTGTCCTTCATCTCCCGGAGTTTACTCAAACTCATCATGTCCGCTGAGCCGATGATGCCATCCAACCATCTCATCTTACTGACAATGCCAGCCCTGCAGCCCCCACGGAAATGAGCAGGCACTGCAGGGAAGAGGGAGGTCCCAGTGCTGGGGCCCACCCCCAGGCTGGGTGCCCCCTGCCCTCCAGAGCCCTTGCTCCCACGAATAATCGCTGCACCCACCCTTTACAACAGAAGACTCGTCCTGAGAGAAACACACAGGAACACGAGGCAGTGACCCAGTCACACCACCTCTGGGCCTGGGAGTGGAACTCCCCCGGGCTCCTTCTCGACTCGGGTCACATCCCAGATCCTCCTGTCTCCCTAAACGGGCAGCGGCCAGCACTTCACGTGACCGTTGCCCCCCAGAGCTAGTGCCCATGGCCCAAGAGGAAGCCGGGCCCTGTGTCCTCGGGGGGGAATCTGACCAGCCTGCTGGTCTGGGGACCTGCCCTGGGCCCCACAGCCCAGGAACGTCCCACCACAGCTCTCATCTCCTATATTGTCACTGTGGACTCGTGGGGCTCTCCACTCACCAGGGGCTTGTCAGAGACCCAGACAGACCCAGCACAGGGGCACCCCGAAGAGGCTGAGAGGAGTTTCAACAGTGGAGCGGACAACGCCTAAACTCTCAGAGGAAAGCACGTGAGTACTCCTGTCCACACACATCACCAGGAAAGGATGCTAAGCATGCAGAACACCCTGGATTGGAGGCAGATGTCAGCTCCGGTGCCTGCCAGCTGTGTGGGGCTCGCGGGGGGTCACCTGTCTGGCCGGACTGATGGACGGGCCAGCGGAGACAAAGGAGGGGGAGATGGAGTGGCACAGGGAGCCGCCCAGGGCCGGGCCAGGAATTTATCCCCCTCTACCCCGTGCCATCGGCTCCTCTCCCAACCGCTGGAAAAGACCCAGGGAGCAGAAAGGTTCTCCTCGTGCGCGGGTCCTGAGTCTGCGTTCTCACTGCGGCCCTACTGCTGGGGCGCCTCTGATATTTTCCATCAGCCCCAAAGGGCAGGTGGCAGAATTCCCCAGTTCTCTGGGGGAAGCCAAGGGGGTCTGGGCAGAAGGAAATGAGAACAGTCAGTCCACGACCAGGGTCTTGCCCTGTCCTGGTCCTGCAGCAAGTCTCGTCTTGCCCCCTCTCTGTGCCTCAGTCTCCCCATCTGTGCAATGAGGAACAGGAATTAGACCAGGGGGTCAGTAACCCAAACACCAAGGGGGCAGCAGCTGGAACTCAGTGCCCCCCGCCCCCCAGACGCTACCACGAGGCCAAATGGGCCTGGGGTTGCCACGACTTTGGGTTTCGTAGAGCAAAGCCAGAAGTCTGGATTTTTACGTGCCATCACGTTGTTTTTCAATGTTTGTAAAACGTCCTCCTGGCCAAAGGAAACAAGACTCTGGGCCAGAGTCAGCCCACAAGGCCAGCACACTGCAGCTTCTCCCCCGTCCCTCCCATCCCGAGCCTCACCATCCACCGCCGTCAACGTGCAGGAGACGGTGGGGTACCCCGAGTCCAGGAGCCCACCCCCAGGCAGCCCTCCCGCTCTCGCCCCCTCCCCCACCCGGGGGGGTGGGGTGTGGATTCCATCAGGGGTGCCCACTTACATCTGCACGTGCGGCGGCTGGAAGCGGCCCTGGTTGATATTGTAGAAGGTGAAGGCCTGGGTGGGGTTGGAGCTGTACTCGTCCACCTCGATGATGAGCCGGCTGTGCTGGTGCCTCCGGGCGGCCATCACGTGGGACTGCGAGAAGGCCATGCCCAGGCCGCAGGGCAGGAGGGCCAGGGCCTCTGCCTTCAGGACGCCGGGGTCCCACCTAGCGCGCCACATGGACCTCCGCGGGCCCCGCGGGCATCTCCCGCCGCCCGGCCCCGAGCCAGACCTGGGAACAGACTGAGGAGACGGAGCAGAACCAGGAGACAGTTAATCTGTTTGGGATTTGCCTTATTTAATGTCAGATGAAGATTTAGAAAGAGGGAGAGGGCGGGGAAGAGGGAAAAAAAAAACCCACAGTCGTACAGCTCAAAAACTCATTACAAATCTTTCCAACTCAGCAGTTTGATGAATATACTTTGGTAAAAAGAAAAGGGAAGGGAGGGAGGGGACCGAAAAAAAAAAATAAAACAAAAACCACAACACCATGGACAGATGCATGCATGGTCCAACATGTTTAAATACTTAAGACTTTTTTTCTGCCTTCAACAAACCACCACCGCCCCCCTCCCACCCCCGGAGCCCATAGGGTGACCGTGAGATGCGGAAGACAATGGCTGGTATTCTGGAAACAGGTAAGGTAAGTTTTACTTTTCAGGATTGGGGAATAAGAAGGAATCACCTCCAACCCCATGCCCTCCGCAGAGACCTCCCCCCACCCAAGCATACACACTCTCCCACACAGACCCACATGCGCACCCACACAAGCCCAAGCAGGTGAAGACGGAGCGGGCGCAAATTCCTTCATCAACAACCATTTCGCCTAAAGATCTTTTAGCAGCGCCTGGAGAAGGGATTTTCCCAGAAAGCTTGCCGTATACCAACTCAACTCAGGGGGTGGCCGTTGCGGTGTGGGGTAGGGAAGGGGAAGACCTACTTTAAAAGAAAAAAATAACAAAAAACCTTCTCAAAAGCTTTGTAAGGATCTCAGGAATTTCGCTGTGCCCAGTCAAACCTTGAAACCACTCATAATCACAGCTCACAAATGCTATATATATTTTTTTCATTTCGTTCATTGGAAAGTGCAGTTTGTATTTGTAGTTACTGGATGAAACTGTCCCTTTTCGATTCCAGCTCAGCTATGTGGAATCCTGGATAAGATTCCATCCTACTCTGATACACAGACTTGCCACGACAGCCGCAGCTTCTTAACTAAGATCATCTTTTTTTTTTTTCTTGTTTTTTTCCATAATTTTTTTTTTAACTATGTAAATAGGAAACGCTTCAAAGATTTGTTTTGTTTCAGGTTTTGGTCATTAAGACCCTCTGACGATTGCATCTGTGCCACATTTAACCAAGGAGAAAATAACATCATTTAAACTATTCTTGGACAGTCAGATCCCAGTCACATTAAACGAAGAAAAATCCTCTTTGCAAGCGGAAGAATAGACACAGTCAGAAAATAAACTAGATTAGGAAAACGACAAAAATTAAAGACTGGAGAACATTTTAATTAGGTGCAAAGCAGAAGTGGATTATTAATTTTTTTAACTCTCAACAAGCATGCCCATACACAGTGCAATAAATAGCAATATCCTTCTCTTCTCCCCTCACTCCCTTCCCCGCCTCCAAAATACATCCTGATTCAGAATACACATCCCTCTTATCCACTTGGGAAGATCAGGGAAAAAAAATCAGCCTCTTCTCTCCAGGAGACTACTCACTCCTGTTCCCTGTCCTGTTCATTGTTTCTAAGCGAATCAGCTCTCCTAACCACATGCTGTGTGGCCGGCCTCCTGGCTGGGTGAGTCCAGGCATCCAGGCCTCTGGCCTGTTACCATCCTGTTATCCCTGGGAGAGGCCTTGGGGCAGCAAACGCTGAGGTACAGGCTCCATCAGCCCAGGTCTGAATGTCCCCTCTTTGTGCTGAGCTGCTGTGTTGACCTTGAAGTGTTAAGTTGCTCAGTCAAGTCCAACTCTTTGCGACCCCATGGAATGTAGCCTGCCAGGCTCTTCTGTCCATAAAATTCTCCAGGCAAGAATACTGGAGTGGGTAGCCATTCCCTTCTCCAAGGGATCGAACCCTGGTCTCCTGCATTGCAGGCAGATTCTTTATCCTCTGAGCCACCAGGGTGTGATCTCAAGCCAACTTCCTAATCTAAGTCTCAGCTTCCTCTTCTGGAAAGTGGATTTGATAACAGTAACATCACCTCCCAGAGCAGCTATATGAGTTAAATGAACAGGAATTCTGAGCACAGGTACCAAGTTCCTAGCTAATATTCTCAGGTACTATTACAATCACAGGGGCTTCCCTGGTGGCTCAGTTGGTAAAAAAAATCTGCCTGCAATGCAGGAGATTGCCTGCAATGCAGGAGACCCGAGTTTGATCCCTGGGTCGGGAGGATCCCCTGGAGGAGGAAATGGCAACCCACTCCAGTATTCTTGCCTGGGAAATCCCATGGACAGAGGAGCTCAGTGGGCTACAGCCCACGGGGTTGCAAGAGTCGGACAGGACTCAGTGACTAAACCACAACATCACACTATTCGGCTCAGCTGGAGACCTATGTGCAGAAGGCCCTCTGTGGGCAGGTGCTGCCCAGGCACTGAGGTACCTGTGGTCCAAGGGCATTCGATGTGAAGGCCAAGCAAGGCCAAGCAAAGCAGACAGCGGAGCAGCCTTGAAGAACCTCAGTTTTCTCAAATGCAAGCTGACTACATCACGGCCCTGCTTGAAATCCTCTCCCTGGGTTTCCATGGCTCCAATGATGAGGACCCAAGACCCGAGGGCCCTAACTACACTCCAGCTACACAGGTCTGCGCCCAGCGGGCTCTAGTGCTCAGATGCCTCCAGCTAAGGAGTGCTGTGTTCAAAGCACACAATTCAAATCTTCTCAGGGGGCCTTCTCTAAGATCACCACCTACCTATAACATAGATACTCTGATTTCTCCCATTTTGCAGATGAGAATGGTGAGTCACAGAGAAGTGAAGTCTCCTGCCAAGCCCGGCACGGAGAGAGAGAAGGTGATGCTGACATCTGGACGCAGGCAGCTTGGACCGCCTTTGTCCTCCTCCCCAGCTGGCTAACCTCACCCTTCACCCCTCCACAAGGCCAGTATTTCCCCAGAGAAGCCTTGATCAGGGGTCTTTGTCCCAGGGTCCCATGAAGGGCCTGCATGTGCTCGGGGGGCTGAGCCTGGGTCTCACTCGATTGCTCATCACCCGGTACCTCTGACACAGCCCCCACAGCTCTGCGACCCTGAGCAAGAGTCTTCACCTGCCAGAGGCTCTGTTTCCTTGTCCACGAAATGGAAGAGAGAAAGAGTAGCCAGCATCAGACAGTCGTGAGGATTAAATGAGGTGACATGTGTAAACAGCTTATCACAGAGCCCAGTGCCTAGTAAACGCTCAAAAACATTGTGAGTGTTGGTTTTATCATCACCATCCTCATCACCCCAGGGCTCATCACAGATGCTTCATAAATATTGAATTGGTGAATGTGCGGATGGAGGGATGGAGGGAAGGATGGAGAAATGGAGGGAAGGGTGAAGAGATGCAAGGATGAAGGCAGAGATGAAGGGAGGGGTGCAGGGACCAGGCCCTCACCCGTCCCCCTGCCCCCAGGGAGCGGGTGGGTGCCTGCATGCCCTGCGGCCAGCCGCAGTGGGGGAGGACACTCAGCACCAGGGGACTCAGCCAGGAAAGGCAGGCGGCACAGCGTCCCGCGAGGCACTCCGCAGTGAAACGCTGCATTTCACATAAAGGGGGTTTGCAATGGGCCCTGCTCAGAGAAATCAGGGAAACTGGGAACGCAGAGCTTTCTTTTAATACCCATTTAATATTTATGGAGCCGCAGCAGCATCAGCCACCGTGCGGAGAACACAGCCGATCCACGGGGCGGGAGCGCGATTCCCCAGCAAATGGCTGTGAGCTTGGGAAGCATTCACACCTGGTCCACAGAACAGCAACGTGTGCAGGCAACACACGCAGAGGATGCTGGGACAGAGACCACCCGGGCTTCCGTCCTGGATCTCTGGCCAGCGGAGTGACCTTGAGCAAGTCGCACACCCAGCCCGGGCCACAGGGGCCTCCTCCGTGCCAGGGAGCAGGAAGGAAGTGGGACTACAAAGAAGAGGGTGGAATAGACTGGTTACTGCCTTTGCACGCGTGCATGCTCCGTCGCTTCAACTGTGTCTAACTCTTTGTGACCCCGTGGACGGGATTCTCCAGGCAAGAATACTGGGGTGGGTTGCCATGCCCTCCTCCAGGGGATCTTCCGAACTCAGGGATGGAACCCACATCTCCTGTGTCTCCTGCATCCCAGCAGAGTTCTTTACTGCTGAGCCATCAGTGAGGTCGCTCAGTCGTGTCCAACACTTTTCAATCCCATGGACTATAGCCCACCAGGCTCCTCTGTCCATGGGATTTTCCAGGCAAGGGTACTGGAGTGGGTTGCCATTTCCTTCTCCAGGAGATCTTCCCAACCCAGGGATTGAACCCAGATCTCCCACGTTGTAGGCAGACACTTTACCGTCTGAGCTACCAGGAAAGTCGTTGAGCCATTGGGGAAGCCCAATTAATGCATTTCCTTACTCAACAAATGTTTGCCTTGGCCCTACACACTGTCACCAGTCCAGATGCCACGAAGAGCAGTAAAAGAATGAACAGGTCACTGCCCTCAAGGGGGTGCGGGCAATAAAGCAAACACATAAGTCAATAGAAGAGATACCTACAGACAATAACAGGTACCGGGCAGGAGACAGGACAGGGTGATGGAGTAAGGGGTACGGGGGGAGAAGAGGGCTGTGACTTTAAACTTTTGATCAAGCAAGGACTGACTGAAGAGGTGACATCGTTTCTAAAGTGAGTGCTGAGAGGGAGCCAGCCACGCCCAGAAACCTGGGAAAGAGAATTCAGGCAGCGGGAACGCAGGTGCAAAGGCCCTGAGGCAGAGGCAGCATTAATGAACTGTCTCATTGCATTATTATTTGGCCCTGGTGCACTTCTGCAACAGAGAAGGGCCCAGACTCTGACGTCAGTACTGCTGAGCCGTGGGACCCTGGGCAATCCCTTAACCTCTCTGTGCTTCCGCTTCCTCACTGGCCCTGTCTGGAGGTAACAGAGGGGATGGTGGGGAAACTGTGCTGGCTGCCCCACAAAGGCCTGGTCAGTCCAGACTGGGAAAGCTGAAAAGCTCTTGAAATGTCTGGGTTGAAAAATTCTTGCTGAAAAATCCCTCCATTTTTTTTAGGGATTGCTTTTCAAAAGTCTTATTCTCTCACAAGGCAGTTTCTCTTTCTGTTTTCCCTCAGAGGCATTTATTTTTTGGCGTTCTAAGTCAAGTCAGGCCAGGAGAAGTCCGGGCGCCGGCCAAGCTACCAGGTGGTGAGGAGGCATTAGGGACCGACGGCACCGGAAGCTTACGGCCAGGAAAGAGGCCGAGCCAGGCGCCCCCTCCCGCGGCTGCCCCACAACCTGCCTGCCCTCCGTGGTGTGTCAGCAAGCCCACACACCACACCAGCCTCCAGAAACAAGGGCCCAGGAGGCACCCTGGCCATGCCATTCCCTCCCACACACTAGATCTCATCAGGAGCATCCTGCTGCCCTGAGGGGAAATCCGGCCCTCAGATCACCCAGGGCCCCACCCAGGCCCTCAGATCAGCCAGGACCCCACACCAGCCCCTCAGACCAGCCCACGATCCCACACCGGCCCCTCAGACCAGCCCAGGAGCCCACTAAGCCCCTCAGACCAGCCCAGGAACCCACGCCAGCCCCTCAGACCAGCTCAGGAGCCCACTCAGCCCCTCAGACCAGCCCAGGACCCCACGCCGGCCCCTCAGACCAGCCCAGGACCCCACGCCAGCCCCTCAGACCAGCCCAGGACCCCACGCTGGCCCCTCAGACCAGCCCAGGAGCCCACTCAGCCCCTAAGACCAGCCCAGGACCCCATACTGGCCCCTCAAACCAGCCTAGGAGCCCACTCAGCCCCTCAGACCAGCCCAGGAGCCTACTCAGCCTCTCAGACCAGCCCAGGACCCCACGCTGGCCCCTCAAACCAGCCCAGGAGCCCACTCAGCCCCTAAGACCAGCCCAGGACCCCATACTGGCCCCTCAAACCAGCCTAGGAGCCCACTCAGCCCCTCAGACCAGCCCAGGACCCCACACCGGCCCCTCACACCAGCTCAGGAGCCCACTCAGCCCCTCAGACCAGCCCAGGACCCCACGCCAGCCCCTCACACCAGCCCAGGAGCCCATTCAGGCCCTCAAACCAGCCCACAAGCCCACGCCGGCCCCTCAGACCAGCCTAGGAGCCCACTCAGCCCCTCAGACCAGCCTAGGACCCCACGCTGGCCCCTCAGACCAGCCCAGGAGCCCATTCAGCCCCTCAAACCAGCCCAGGACCCCACGCTGGCCCCTCAGACCAGCCCAGGAGCCCACTCAGGCCTTCAAACCAGACCAGGAGCCCACTCAGCCCCTCAGACCAGCCCAGGACCCCACACCGGCCCCTCACACCAGCTCAGGAGCCCACTCAGCCCCTCAGACCAGCCCAGGACCCCATGCCAGCCCCTCACACCAGCCCAGGAGCCCACTCAACCCCTCAGACCAGCCCAGGACCCCACGCTGGCCCCTCAGACCAGCCCAGGAGCCCATGCCGGCCCCTTGGACCAGCCCAGGAGCCCACTCAGCCCCTCAGACCAGCCCAGGACCCCATGCCGGCCCCTCAGACCAGCCCAGGAGCCCACACTGGCCCTCAGATAAGCCAGGACCCCACGCCGACCCCAGCCTCACCACTCGGGCCACAGTCTCTGCTCCGGGTTTGCACACGGGGAGTCCCCACCTCGGAGCCTTCGATCCTGCTCTTCCTCTGCCTGGAAGGCTCCAAGCACGCCCCGCCCCCCACCCCAGGTGCCACACCTATCTCCTGGCTTGGGGAGATGTCGCCTGCCCCGGCCCCCAGCCTTCCCAGGCTTTCTCTCACCAAAGCTCCCAGATGAACGTTCTGAGTCTGAGGTCAGAAGCCAAAGCATAAAACAATACATGAGCAAATGAACCAGTGAGAGAAACCGCAGCCCTCGGGCCTCAGGTCCAGACTCCAGAGCACCTCTCACCTCCTCAGATCCCAGGTTTTTCACCTGCAAACACACGGATGCCAGAACCTCCCTCCCAGAGCCACTGGCAGGAGTCCAGGGCACGGCGCCTGCAGAACCACCTGGCAGAGAGCTGGCACACAGCAGGTGCCCCTCAAGCACCTCTTCCCCTCGGGTCAGAAAGTTCCAGCGAAGCCCAGGAGCTCTGCGCGGAGTTTCCCAGCATCAAGCAGAGATTTTCAGATACTCAGGGGGCTCCCAGCCCCCACCCGCCCACCCTGTGACCAGGCGTTCCAGAGGTCAGTCCTTCCCAGGGTGATGCAATTGGACACACCCAGTACCACCTGCCCCGTGACGAGTTTTCTAGGCCGACTTCACCACTCCCGTGCCCTGGGCACCACAGGACTCCAGCCAACTCTGAAACACATGCTGCCCCAACTCAGAGGGAAGATCCTGTTCTGGGACCCAAATGACTCAGATGGGAAACTGACCCTTGAAGGGCTTGGGACCCAGCAGGAGGAGCTGGACAGATCAACGGGGCAACTCAGACCCTAGAGGGGAGGGGGGGAGGGGGCCCCGAGAAGGCCCCTACCTACACCTACCAGCATGTGCCCAAGGCCCCAAAAAAGAGCATCTTAACAGCAGGTGGATTTTCTGCAAAGGAGAGACCTGAGTGATCCCAGCAGCCCAAATCTGCCCAACGGGCCCGAGAGGGAATCTACGAGCCACTGTGCTGCCAGGGTCGCCGATCAGCAGCCCCAAGATAGCTTCCTTTTTCCACTAGGCTTGAGCAGCACGTCCACAGGCTCCTCAGAGCCAGGACGGGCCCAGGACAGTCTCAGCTCACATCTGCTGTCCCGTCAGTCATTATGACCAGCATTCTCTCCGGCTCTCAAAAGTGTCCCCATTTCAACAGCTGAAAATGTCACGAAGGGTAAAGGTCACCATAATCAAAGCCAACCTGAGGCTGTTAAGGTGACCAACGTCTGTCTCTCTCCAGCATTAGCATGTTCGGAGTGGCTCAGAGGTAAAGAACCGGCCCGCCAATGCAGGAGACACGGGTTCGATCCTTGGTCCAGGAGGATCCCCTGGAGGAGGAAATAAATGACAACTCATTCCAGTATCCTTGCCTGGGAAATCCCATGAACAGAGGAGCCTGGAGGGCTACAGTCCACAGGGTCTCAAGGAGTTGGACACAACTTGGCGATTGAAGAACAAGAAAGCTGTAATTGTGAGGCCAGGGCAATGTTATATTGTCCTGAATTCCAAATTCGGAGGACAATCAATGACCACACAGGAGAGACTATCCATTAAACAGGAGACGCCCCCGAGAAACACCTGCCGGGAGAGACTGCACCGCAGCCGCGTTCCAACAAAGCCCAACACCTGGAAAACCTCTGCAGGATCCCAACCCCGTCTTCGCTCCCATGCCTCTCCTCCCTGGACCTTGAGTTGGGGGTAGCCGGCAGCCCGCCAAGGGGGCAGCCCAGCAAGCAGACGATTGGATCCGGCCGCTCACCCAGAGCGATGCTGAGAGAAAGTCAGCTCAGCCAAAGGCGCTGATGCTTTAGTTGAGAGCTTAGTAGCAAGGTGGCAAAGTGTCACAGAAAATCCATGCTACCTCCTCCTAAGTCGTGGCTCCCACCCCAGGCAAAACGCTGGGGAAATGGAATCTAACAGAAGAGTATTAATACCAAAGTGGGGGTTTGGGGATGATTCTCTTATAGGCCGTGCTTCCACACGAGCTCAAAAAAATCACTTTTAAACTGTTTTTCCCCCCCCCTTATTTTGTTCGTGCCAGCAAATACGCAGTTGATTAGCCAGTAGTTGAAAATATCAGAAAAGGTAAAAATAAGAAACACCGCAAGAACCCAAAGGAAAAGAAAAGGGACAGACAGCCTAGCAAGAAAAAAAAATTCAGACCTAATCCCCTGATATCCCGAAAATAAAGCTCTTATATTTGACCTCCTCCTTCTTCATGAACTGTGGATTCCAAGAGGGTTGGGGAACGCTGGCCTGCAGCTGATATTAGCAGCCACGTTGAATAAGTTGATGAGCTAAGTCGATGAAGGAATCCACAAATACTATGAAAATTAGACCATATTCCTTGAAAAAGGACCGACCACAAGTGACTTTAAAGCATTTACCACTTTCAAACCTTTTAGCCGGGCCTGTTTTGAATTATGACTACATGATTTTAAATTACACTTTCTAATTCCTCGCTGCCCCCCACCCCAGCAGCCGCTGCCGCTTCATTTTCCAATTATGTACTTTTATTTCAGAATGATGAAGAGAGCTACTTACTGGATCATGTCCTGTCTGCCACAAATAGCTGCTCACTTATTCCTTGAACCTTAGATAGGAAGACAGTCAGTTCACCCGGCTGGTCTTCAAATTCTGAATATCCTCCATTCCCATAGCACCCAACGAGGCCCGAGAAGCAAAGAAACCCTCAAAGCTCGGGTTGAGAAATAATGTTTGTAAACCACTGCTCCGCTCCATAAATTATTATAATTCTTGGTGCTTTCTATATCCATCTAGCCGATCAGCAATCACATAAATAACGGTGAATGGACTGATTTTTCTTCTGCAAAGTGCTATGTCCTAGTTTTCAAAATAAAGCATTTGGAGATTCGCGAGTCTGTGGGGTTGAGGTGGAAAGCTGCTCAGATTCGTTTCAAACGTGCACGCAGACATACCCACACACAAAAGGAAAAAAGAGGTACACGTGAAAAAACCAGGATTCTGCGTCCCCTTCCCACGTATCCATCCAGTCACACTCCACATTCCTGGGGGTGTGGGGCACACACGGTGGCGGGGAGGGGGAGCAGCAGGGCGGTCCTGGGTGCTCGGCGTTCACATACGATTTGCAAAGAAAGTAAACGTGGATTTACAGTTCTCGTGGAAATCTATTAAACAGATGTCACTGAAGCATAATCAAATCGGCACTATGGTAATTCTACACTTAAGTCGGAGATTGGGGTTTTGCCATTTTTATGATCAGCTTAAGTGCATTTTTTTGTGTGTGTGATCATGCGGGAATCTGCAATTAAGGATGAAACCTCCAAAAGTATGATCAATTAACGAATGTGTCTGAATGACAAACTTAACAAAAGCAAAACTCCGTTCTCTGTGTTCCCCCTACCCCCACCACACACGCCCCTTTGTGCAGGGAGCCCAGGGTGGGGGAGGGACCGGCTGCCTTTTCCATGAGCACCGCAATGCCAAAGCGCTTCGCTGGGAAGGGGGAGAGGCAGGGTGCGGGGAAGAGCTCACGCTTCTCAGGTAGCCAGTGCCATATATTTTGCAGCCTTGCAGGCTGCGGTACTGTCGGAAAATGCAGGAGAATGAAATGAAGGGGAAACGTGAATCAGGCCTCATGTTCTCCCGAAAGTGATGAAATTAGCACAGGTGGTGCCAAAAGTCTTTCCATGTGTCTCAGTGCTGAGCCTCAGATCCTTGGAAGGAGGGGAGGGACATGTGAAGTCGTGCAATCGAAGCAAACTTGCAGGGTTTGGGGTTGGGGTGGTGGAGAGAGGGATCTGGTCAATTCTTGGTTCTGAACTCAACACATATCGCAATCAGCCAGAGGGGTGACTTCTTGTTTCGGTTGCTGCATCTGCCTCTGATGTACAACCAAAGTCTAACATCAAGCTGGCCAAGTTCACATCCAAGAAGAAACCCGGAACAGTAATTCACAGAATGGTATAGAAAGACCAAAGGACATCTCGAGCCACTACCTGAGTTCAAAACTAAAATACATAATCCCAACTTGCTAAGACTGTCTATCATGAGATTGGCCTGCCCTTAGCAGTCACAGATACTTTAAATGGAAATAAAGCACAATGGAGTCTTATCTCGTTTGGGGCGGGGGGGGCAGGGTCAAAATAAAGTATCTGTTTTGGAAGCAGAATGACCACATCACCAGGGAGAACCACAGCAAATTAATGAAGAAATTATATATACCTTCTCTCCAACACCACCTGCCAAAAAGGGGGTCTCTCTTTTTTTCTCTCCCTTAGGGTTGCTTTTGTTTTTTTACAATTTTGTCACTTCTTCAGCTCCAGGTCACACAATGTCAGCAGCAGTCTGGAGAGGATGCTTGCTAGCTGGTGGTTTCATTCCACCTGGGGGATGTCGACACCCCAGGAAACACGGTTGCAGGGAAGAACTGCCTTCAGGATGAACTAGCACAGGCTCGGCGGTTCTCACTATGGGACACATTCCCCTCACCCCCGTCTCTTCCCTGCCCAGCAAGTGTTTGGCACACTGATCCTAGAGGGTAAGACGTCTGGCCGGAAGGAAGACCCCAGGACAGCCTGTCTCTCATCCGAGATTCCACTGTGATCAGCGGGCACAGCTCAAGCCTGAGATTCCATTCCCGGGTTCCTACACCTGGGGTGTCCCTCTCCCCAGGACCCCTCACTCCAGAGGTGCAGACAGACAAAGGTAAACACCAACTTCCGAACGGAGAGATCTCAGAGAGAAGAATGAAAAAGGGGTGATGCTAGAAAAGGTCCCTTTTCTGTTTCTGGAGAGGGAGGGGCGATGGAAGAGACATGTCGCATTGTCACACTGAAGGTTTTTGACAGACAATTCAGCGATAACGCAGAAATTCCACCCTAACGGCAGCTCGCCGCCGAAACTTAAAAGGCATTAACTAACCTCCACTAATTGCGTGTTTTTCTGTGCATAATATTTACTTGTTAAAAGTCGTTGCCTGGCCGATTAATTTCCTCTGCCCTGCTATTCGTGATTGGTTCACGGGCCTGAAATTGGAAAAATGAAATCATTTTGATAGATTAAAAGATGACTGCACTTCAGGGAGGGTTTTCTTTTCTCCACTAGTCCGGAACCTGCGCCCAGAATGCTGGTTTTTCTCCTTGAGCGCTACTCTTCGGTGAAATCCTGCTACCATGCTTAATTCTTCAAACAAGTGCAGAGATGTGTCCTGAGAGAGATGTGTCCTTGCAGGTGAGAGCCTGCAAGGGATTGTAGCAAGTTCAAGGGAAAACAAATGAATTTAAATTGCTTTCATCGGATGAAGATTTAATAGTCTCACCGGTGGACCGGGAAATTTTTAAAAAGCAGGCTTTTCTTGCATTTGTGTGTCACTGCAATCCTGACAGTTAGGGTCTTAACAGAAAGACCCTATAGTCTCTTACCTCTACTTAGACCTATTTGTCCATAAACACAGCCTACAGGGTTAGGGTGTATATGAATGATTTTAAGTGTTCATACGGCAACTGTGCCCGAGATATGACATCCCTCGGGTAGGTGACAAAATCTGAGCCCGTCCACATCAGCATCATAGGGGTCTACTTCAATCCAGGTCTTCGGAAATTCCTAGGGCTGAGAAATAAATAGGAAGGCAGCCCCATGTTGTACCACTTCCAAAGACACGATTAAACCACTGTGACTGGATTATCGCCTTTTGACTAGCCATCAGCCAATTAATGGACCTCCACGGAGTGAGCACTCAAATAGATGTAACCATTTCGCAGAAACCCATCTTAAGGAAAAAGGTTTTACAAGTGTTGTGGGGCTGCCACTCGGAAAGCCAATTTGCAAGGAGCCGGGCATCATGAAGCACAGTTTATTATGCACGACTCTCACACCGCGGTCCCCACGGACACTGTGCCGGGCTCCAGAATGCCTCCCGATCCCCACCAGCTGGCTCGACAGCCCCGGTGTGCTACCCACCACCAGAGGCCTGCCTCGGCCCAGCCAAATCCACCAGCCCCTCCCCAAACAGCCTCCCAGTTCATTGGTTCCCATGGGTGGAAGCCTGGCTTCCAACTTGAACGTGGCAGTCAGCCGGTGGCCTCTCCGACATCCCCCAAGCATTTTAGGCAATGTGACAAATTATTCGTGAAGTTGGTGCATTTTTCTGTTGTTGCAAATACCAGCCAGGATATGGACGATGGTAGTGTCAAACCCCCTGCCCCCAGCCTGGCTGAGCCCTGCTAACAAGTCTCCCACCACCATTCAAGTCCTGCGGAGCCAGCTCACCATTCACCAACCACCCCACTTTTGTTCCCGGGTTTAATTTCATAATTGTTTGCCACTTAACAAGCTCTCCTCTGGGCCATTCAATAGGGGCCTTAGAATCCGGGAGGGAAAGGCAACCAAGCCCCCAAGGGATGGGAGAAGCTCAGCCCCCAGCACCCAGGCAAAGACTTCCCAGAGAGGACAGCTAAGTGGCCTTGGGGGCCAATTTCAGAGTGGGGCTTCCTGATCCCAGCCCAGGCGCCCAGCCCCAGTGGGGAGGCAATGGAGGAAAGGGGGTGGGGGGTCTAGGACACGAAGCCTGGACACAACAGACTCCTGGACACATCAGCTCTCAAACCGACCCTCTTCTGTTTCCACCGGGTCAAGGGAGACTGGCGTGAGAATTCACCTTCCTGTAACAAGTACCAGAAGAAACACACAAGAGGCAGAACTGCTGCTTAGCCTGAGCAGCCCCTGAAATATTGCCTGCGAGGGCTGGAACCTGCCTGGGTAGCCACTGAATCCCTTGCGACCGGCACAGAGCAGACAGTAATAAATATGTGCGGAATGAGTGAGCGGATGAGTGGATGGATGGGTGGATGGCTGGGTGGGTGGATGGATGGATGAAGTTTCCAGCAATGCGGAGCCAAAGTGGCCAGTGGATCAGCATCAGTCCCCGCCTCCTGGGCCCCCCAAGCACCAGCAGGGGCTTCGCTGCGCACAGTAGGCTCTCAGCGTCGAGGGGCTGCTATTGTTATCACCATCCTCATCACTTGCACTCCACCAATGCGCTTCTTCCACCAGCAACTCCGCCAGCAGCCAGCAGCGACCGGCGAGCCGGGGAAAAGTTTCGCTGACCCCTCGGCCCCAGTCGAAGTCCAGCGCTCCGGCCGAGCCCCTCCCCGCGGCACCCGCTCGGCCCACGGAGCAGCCAGGCTGCGGGGCCAGGGCGCCGGCACCCGGCGAAGGCAGCCAAAGTAACTTTGCGGGCGCCCCTGCGCCGCGCCGCGGGCGTCACCCCGCGCCCGGAGAGGGTCCCGGCCGCACCCCCTGCCCGGCCCGGCGTCCGCGCCCCGCGCCCCTCGCGCGCCCCCGGCCCGCGCCCCGCCCGCCCCCAGCCCTACCTGGCCCCGGGCTCCTCTTCGGCGGCCGCGGCGGCCGCGAGCAGCAGCGCGCACGGAGGGAGGCAGGGGCCCGGCTCCGGGGAGGGAGGCGCGCAGGGGCGGGGGCTCCTCCGGCGGCGGCCGCCTAGCCGCGCGTCCGAGGCAGCAAGTGGGAGCCAGACTCCTCCTTCGGGGGGCGGGGGGCTCCCCGCCGCCCGCTCCCTCGCCCGCCCGCCCGCCTGCCCGCCGCGCGCCTCCGAGCCTGCCCGGCTCCCCCGCCCGCCGCCGCCCGCCGCCCTCCCCCTCTTCCTCCCCGCCTCCCCCCGCCCCGGCGCCGGGAGGGGCGCGATCGCGCCCTCGGGCCCCGGCCCCGCGCGCCCGCCCGCCGGGGCCCCCGCCGAGCCGGCCAGGCCTCGGCCCGCGGCCCCCGCCCGGGCCCGGCGCCGCATCCCGCCGCCCCAGGGGGAAGAGCGGGCCCGGGCGCGGCGAGGAGGAGGGGGCCCGCGCTGCGGAAAAGGGCCGGCGCGGCCCCGCCTCGCCCCGCGCCCCTCTCCGGCCCGCCCCCGGCCCCCCGGGCCCCGCAGCGCGCGGGGTGGGCGGGGAGCGGGGCGGGGGCGCGCTCACCTCCGGATCCGAGGCCGCCGCGGCGGGTACCGCGTGCTGGGGCGTGCGCGGCTCCTTCCGGGGCGCCGCGGCCCCCCGCCCCCGGCCCGGACCCTCTCCCAGGACCGCGAGGGCACCCCGCCCGGAACCCCTCCTGCCGGGCGTCTGCGAGTCCTCCTCCGCCCCCTTTTCCGAGAGATGTGGACCCCCAGCCCCTAGGCTGCGTAGGCCTGGTCCCCCTCCGGCGTCCCCATGTCTTCCCTCTGGGGGTCTCAGGTCCCCGACCCGGAGTACAATGGGTGTCCAGCGGAAAGCTAACCCAGAGCGGGCAAGTCATCAGGCCGGATCCAAGGACCTGGCCCCTGGTTTGAAGAAGGCTCTGACTCACTGGGGAGACAGGAGAGCGGCACCTGGTGGGCCCACCCTGGGGAGATGGACTGGTCCCTTATGACCTCTCACCCCTGCCATGGGTGGAGACTGGTGGCCACAGGGCACAGGTCAGGCTGGGGCCTCCCAGACCGAGAGGTGAGGAGGCCCATCTAAGGCACCCCAACAGAGGTTTGTGGGTCCCCCTCCCCTGGCACACTCACATGGCATTCTGCCTTCATCAGAGCTTCAGACACAATCCCCAAGGACAGGACACCCTATTGGGGAGAGAGGCAGACAGGGGCAGGGCAGGTGAGGGAGGGGAAGTGGGAGCCACTACCCAGTGGGGCTTCCTGGAGGCGGACACCCCCCAGTGAAGTGGGTGTCATGGAAAGAAGGTATGGGCGAGGCATTCCAGGCAGGGCCTTCGCATATCTGAGATGGCAGCTTCCTCGGAGCTGGAGAAAGAGGAAATGTGGGCGGGAGGGGGAGGAGAAGGAACCAGAGCTGAAGGGCTTGGATGCCTGCCTAAGGGGTAGGCTTTGTCACTGGGAGCCATCGAAGGTCTTTGAGTGGGAGCACCTGACCGGCTTTACCTTAGAGTTTGCTCAGGCAGCCCTGGGCTTCCCAGGCTGTGCTAGAGGTAAAGAACCCGCCTGCCAAAGCAGGAGATATAAGAGACTTGGGTTCAATCCCTGGGTCGGGAAGATCCCCTGGAGGAGGAAATGGCAACCCACTCCAATATTCTTGCCTGGAGAATCCCATGGACAGAGGAGCCTGGCGGGCTACGGTCCATAGGGTCATGAGTTGGATACGGCTCAGACGACTCAACATGCACAGGCAGCCCTGAAGAGGAGGGGAGAGGCTGGGATTGCAGAGGGAGATGATGGAGGCCTGGGCTGGGGCCGGCTGAGGGGGGCCTGGGCTGGTCACCCCTCCCCTGTTTCCTTGTCTGTGAACATCAATGCACAGTATCTCTGGGGCAGAGTCTGGGCTAGAAACACAAGATGAGCTGGGCAAGCAGGAGGGACAGGTGAAATGTGGTGGGTGGGCACGGAGATGGCAGGTCACCCGCTCTCCTTTGGGGCCAGTCCTGGAAGGCAGGTTCCCCCCAGTGTCCCCCCATGATACTTCTCGGGCCCCCGAAGCCATGCTGACGTTTGCAGATGCCCAGCTTGAGTAGGCCTGGCCCTCTGAGGGTCGGAGCCCCAAGGCAAGCCCTCCAGGCCAGGCGGAGAAGAGTGGCAGCGTCCCCTGGAAATTTAGGAAAGAGACCCCAGGTTAAAGCACAGGCCTGCTGTCAAGGAGAACGTTTGATCATTCCACTGTCAGCTCCACAGCTCAGGCAGCTAGAGCATCCACCAGGGGCCTGTGTTGTCCTGGGAACTGTGTGTCTCCCAGACCTGTGTTGGGTGACCAAGGATGCAGGGGGTATCCATGAAAGGCCAAAGGGGAGACAAACCCAGAGACCACTCCAGACCAAATGTTGGGTGATAAGGAGAGAGGCCCAGCCTGGGGGATGGTGCTGGGCTTCCTGGAAGAGGGCCTGGAACTGGGCCTGGGAGAAAGGGCAGAGTGTGGACAGGGGACAGGGGCCTGATGGGCATTCCTGAGAGCACAAACAGCAGAGGCCAGGACAAGAAGGGTGGGGAGGGCAAGGAGGCGCGGACCCCTGGAGCATTCCATAGGCTGGCCTTGAATGCCGTGCCCAGCGGGTCGTGGGTGCCCCTGAAGGCTTCTGAGCAAGAGGTTCTGTGTCCCAGCACCCGGGACAAGGCCAGTGTTGAGTGAGTGAGTGAAGGAACAAGCAGGTGAAGGATGAGGTCTACTGACCTCAACTCCACTTAGCACACAGCCTCCCAGCTCCTGCAGCTCGGCTGCCCAACTCTGGAGCATGAAGGAGCATCCCAAACTCCACCGGGTGCATCTTCCTCCCCTCAGGATGGAGGCTTCCCGAGCACAGTGTCTCCAGGAGTCCAGCGTACCTGCGGGGGAGACAGGACTTGGGCTCAGTAGCCCAACAGACTCCACCCGTTACCAGCCAAGGACAAAGCCACAATTTGTTCATGACCTCGCAGACCATGGGGGACATGTGGTTGAGAATTGGTGGAGAAGTTTTGGTCTTGGGGCGATAGTAGAGACATTCTGGTGACACTCATCCTCCAGATTCAGCTTCTTCCCTTCCTCTGATCCCACCCGCCCTCCACTCAGCTCCCAGACGGCATCCCTTACCTTCCCGCAATACAAGTTTATGGAGCACCGACTGTGTGCCCAACACTTACCATTTCCTTCCAGTCAAAGCATAAGGTCCCCACCCTTTACGGGGCCTGGCATCACCTGCCCCACCCTGTCCCAGGCACTGAGCTCTGACCTTGACCCACACCTACCCTGGTCCCGGCTATGCCTGCTGGGGGTCAGGCTGCCTCGGCCCCCAGCACTGCGTCCCATAGGCCTGGAGCTCAGTAGGTGCCCAGCGAATGGGCTCTGAAAGACGGAGAATGAGGAGTGAGGGATGGGCAGGGTAGACCCACTCCTAAAAGAGCAACCAATCTGGCAAACACAGCAGACATTCTGCTTTGGGAAAATTTAATAACACAGTGGCACTTGTTCATGGAGACTAATAGAAACACCACACAATCCCGCACTGCCAACCAGCCAGGGGATGGCTCGTTCAGCGGGGAAGTCTTTCCCAGGCCCCTACTATGTGCTGGAAGCCGGAGGGGAAAACAGGAGATGGTAGGCTGTCTGCCCCGCTGGAGAAGCAGGTCAGCAGGTGCTCATGACACCAGAGAGAAGAGGGCAGCTGAGAACAGGGCAGCAGCGACACTTCAGCAGGAGGTGATGTGCGAGACATCCCTGGTGGTCCGGTAGTGGAGGCTCAACGTTTCCAATGCGGGAGGCCGGGGTTCCGTTCCTGCTCAAGGAACTAGATCCCACATGCCACAACTAAGACCCAGCCCAGCCCAATAAATAAATATTTAATATATATGTTCTAAAAAAAAAAAAGAGGTGACAGGCATGTTTCCAAGGAAGACGGCTTTGCTATGAGGATAAATGGGATAAGGACAACCCAGCAGAAGGACCAGCCGTGCCAAGCCATAGAGTCTCCAAAGAGCGTGGGGGTGATATTCGCTGGCCAAGAAATCCACCTTTCCAGGAAGGTGTCTGGGGCAGTAACTATTTATAGTAGCCCCCTATCCAAAACAAGCCAGGTGCCCAGCCAGAGGGGATCGGTTTTAAGGTGTGTCCAGGGGATATTAAGTAGCGAGATCCTGGTGCTGGCATGTAGCGTGGCAGGAATGTGTCCGTGGTCATCACACATCCCGCGGACAAGGGAAGCAGGCCCCTGACTCTGGGTTTTGAAAAATGAAAGGAGGGGAAGAAAAAGAGCTCGGTAGTATTGTAGAGCCACAGGTCAACCCTGGGGATAACATGAAGGGTGATTCGTAACTCCATTTATGGGACCTTTATCTTGTCTCAAACTCTTCTAAAATCATCAGAGTATCATGAGGAGTGGAGAGAGGGGCGTCCAGGCTGGGGAGTGAGCAGAGTGAGGGGGGCAGTGTAGGGCAGGGGCTGGGGTGAGCTGGAGGTGTGGCAAGTAACAGGCCCTGGAGGACTTGCCTTGTTGGCAGAGGAGATCCTCCATGGTGCCTGGCTCAGAGCCAGCCCGTAGGAAACAGTCATTATTCAGCAGATGTTCAGTGGGCCCCTGTGGCATGCCAGGAGCTGGGTCAGGCCCTGAGAATCGCCCTGACAGAGGAAGCCCCAGGATTTAGGGGAAGTAGGAGTTAGCATGGGCTAGAGGGATTGAGAGAGGCTCCCTGGAGGAGGTGACCCAAGCTGGGGCTGGAAGGGTGAAGCCTGACCCTGCATCCCCACATCTTCCCCCCTTCCGCCCCTCCAAGGTCTCCGCCTGCTGCTTCAGGTCTATCTGGACCCTGAAGGCTGGTCAGTTTCAAATGCAGCCATCTGGCGTGGGCCTTCCCTGGGTCTTCCCCTCAGCCCGGAGCCGTGGGTGGGAGAGCCACCCTGTCGGGAGCCCCCAGACTCTTCCCACCTCTGGTTAGGGTCAGGTATAGCCTATGAGGACTGCCCCAACTATGGAACCACTGGTTCAAGTCCAGCCTCTGCCACTTACAACCTGTGACTCTGAACCTCAGTCTCTTCCTTTTTTTTCGTAAAGCCGGTACAGTAATTTCTAACTCAAGGGCAGTGCAGCTAGAGGGCCCAGTGCCCCGGTGGCACTCAGCAAGTGGAGGCTGTTAGCACCGTCACAGTTCTTGATACCAATTCTAGGGATCTGGATTTTAACCTAGTTCTGCCACCAACTAGCTTGGGCCCTTGGCACATCCTCGTGGTTTTCTCAGCCTGAGGACAAAAGTGATGTCCCAGCTCACTCCTGGACTTGCTCAAAGGTGAACGTCAAGATGTGGGAAGACCCCACAGCTCTCTCCTGCCCCGAGGTGAGGACCTCAGGCAGGCTGTGGGCCAGATGAGTCCTCCACCCCGTTCTGGGGTGCTCTCCCACATGACCCTCGGATCATCATCCAGAAAACCAGGAGCAGAGAGGCTGTTGTTTTTGCTGTCCAGTCGCTGAGTCATGTCCGACTGTTTGCAACCCCATGGACTGCAGCAGGCCAGGCTCCTCTGTCCTCTACTATTTCTCAAAGTTTGCTCAAAGTCATGTCCATTGAGTCGGTGATGCTATTCAACCATCTCATCCTCCGAGAAGAGCTGACTCATTGGAAAAGACCCTGATGCTGGAGAAGACTGAAAGCAAGAGAAGGGGGCTGCAGAGAAGGGTTCCTTGTATAAAGCGAGCTCCAGACACCTGACTGATCATTCCACCGGGGTCTGCCCCTGGCAGATGGGCCTGGGGGGCGAGGCATTTGTCACTGGACAGAGGGCCCAAGACACGCTTCAGGAATCATGTTCCCTGCCCCAAGCGATGCTGCTCCAGGACTGGAGTCACCAGGAGCTGGACAGAGGCCAAGCCCTGGGAGGCCACCCACCTCCCTGCAGGCTGCGGGAGCAGGAGGGTGCCCAGCCCACAGGCCTCCTGAGGGTGGGGTCAGCTCCTGGTGCCACTCCGAGTCACCACTAAGGTGGGTGGCCTAGGTTCCCAGCACCCTTGGCCCCGCCCCTCACTGGCTGCCTTTAGTGTTTCTAGAGAATTTTTCCAGATTCCTTAGAGCTGCCTTATTTCTCACCATAGCCTGGCTGGGACCTCAGGTAGGGGCGACCATCCCTGCAAAGGGAGACCAGAAGGCCCATTTTACAGATGAAGAAACTGAGGTTCCAAAAGATTATTTGAGGCCTGTCCAGCTAGTATATGATAAAGAGGGAACTGCAAGGCCGATCTTCAAACTCCAGGACACCTGCTCTCCCCCTCACCCATCCTGCTCCCCGCCAGGTGCCAGGCCAGCTCCTTCCAACCCCACCAAAGGCCCGCAACACATCAAGGGACCGTCCCAGCCCTGCCAGCTGTTGCTGAGCTCTGCTGAGCTGTCCAGGGTCCTGGCCATGCCCAGTCCGGCCCTGCAGACTTCTCCGGTCCTTCCCAGAAGACTATGTCCTCTGACCTCCTAGACAGTGAAGAAGTGGGAGAAGGTGGAGCTGGCCCCACCCAGGGCTCCTGCCCTTGCTTTGCCTGCACTGCCTGGGGGCCCTTGAATACCACACTTCAACACTAAAGCCTTGGTTTCCTTTTCTGAAAAAACGGGTGCAACAGAGGTCAGGCCAGTGGGTAGCTCATATTCAATAACCTTCCATAGATATCCTAGCCACCTCCTCAGGGCCAGGCAAAGCCAGAGACTTAGAGGGACTCAGAGGTGACCCTGCCCCTGAGCAAGGGATCCAAAGGGTGTGGGGCCTGGAAACTAGCAATGGCCATGCACTGCTGGGCACATGGGGGCCTCACAGGGGACCTCTCACCCCACAAGGGGACAGATGAAGAGGAGATGCTCAGACAGTGCCTGGTGACAAGGGCAGAGGAAGGAGGGCATCTCGGGGGAGGGGCCAAGTAAGCAAAGATCTAGAGGCAGGAACCAAAGGGGACCCTGGGGTGATGAAGGGAGGGGTTCAGAGAGAGGAGTGGGCAGAGGTTCACCCCGCCCAGCACCCCTGTAGCCGCAGAGTAGAGTCCGGGGAGCGTGGGCAGAGCCTGGTCTGATCGCTCAGCAGTGGATGAGGGAAGAGGGGACACAGGGATGGTGAAGAGGGGCCCGGGAGACGAAATGCCCAGGGCTCCCTGATGTATAGGCCATAGGAGGTAAATCCCAGGCACTTGATGTGGGTCTCCTCCCTCCATCCTGGCAACCCGTGCACCAGCTCGGGACGGAGTCAGGGGAGGCGGTGGGAGGAACCGAGATGCAGCGGGCTCCACGGGCTGCCTCCAACTGAGCTTTCGATCTCCTCAGCATCCCCGGGTCCTGCATCCTCACCCAGAAAAGAGGTGGACGTGCCAGATGCTTCCTGGGCTCCTGGAGAAGCCAGGTGAAGCCCAGACTGCCCTCCACCCTTGGCAGCGCTTGGCTCCATGGCTGGCACTCACACACCTCTCCAGGCAGCTCTGGCACTGGCCAACTGCCCTGAGTCTTCCCTTCTCTGGGTCGGCCGTCTAGGAGCTGCTCCGCCCCCTACCAAAAGCAGCTTGGGTTTGTGGATACCGGGACGGGGGGGACCCTATCCTCACAAGAACCCCAGGGCCCAGGTGCCACACCCAGTAGTGGGAGCCCCAGTTTCAAGTCGATGAGCCAAGTCAATGGCAGTGCCAGAGCCAAACCTGAAGAAAGAAGGGAGGAAGCAGGGTTTTGCTCTCGGGACCCAGGAAAGGATCAGGGGAGAGAGGTCCTGCCCAGATCCAGCCCTCTGCCTCCCCCACCCGCACTGGGAGGCCAGGATGCTCAGGACAGACCCAGGCCTGGTCCTAGCACAGGAGTCCTGGCCGGGACCAAGCAGGGCCCCCAGGTGGGTCCAGACCCTAGAATGAATGCCCCAGGGGAATAGAGAGCTGGGAGGTGAAGGCACCCGTCACCAGCTCAGAGCAGGCACCCCCATCAAAGGCAGCAGGATCCGAAACCTGGGCACCCCCATGCCCACCTTCTGTCCGTCTCTCCTGCCTCTGCTGGCTCCCCCAGTCGTCCGGCTGCCTCCTGAGTTGAAGCCCCCAACCTCAGGGCCTTCCCTGAGCCCTCTGCCCCACAGTGCTGTCAGGAACCCCTCTCCCCTGATTGGACACCTCCGGGGCTCCCCACTGCTCCTAAGTCTGCATCCTGAGGAGGAGGGGGTCGGGGGACCTCGGCCCCTGCCACACAGGATGGACTTCCCTAGGCAACCTGTCCCTCCCGGGCCCACACGGGTCTGTACCTGCTCTGCCTTCCCCCTCAGCCCATGGCCAGCAATGGGATCCAGGCTCCCTCCGAGAGGGGATCAAGAGTTAAGCAGGCCTGGGGCGCAGCAGCACTTGGGACTGGGGCTTCAGGCCAACATCCCCCAGCCCCGCCCCACTTCCCTCCAGGCACCTCTCACCTGCCGGACGCAGTGCTGGTGGGCGAGCAGGGTCCGAGGGGTCGCACGGGTGTGGACCTGCTGCTGGGGTCCTGGGGCGGGGTGCTGGACCTGGTGCCTCACCTGTGAAACCGGGTAAACATACCTGCCGCGTTAGGTGGCGCCAATCACGTGGGGTGAGGACGGTGAATGCGCTAGTGCTGCCGTGACTCAGCAAGTGCCCATCAGTGACAGTGCCCGGGAGACCTCTGCCCGGCCTCTCCTTGACCACTGGTGTGTCCGTGCTGTTCGCTGCCTGATCCCAGCTCCACTCCCCGCAGCCGGCAGGTCTATTAGACAGACGAGCCCCAGGGAGCCCGCTCAGCTTTGTCGATGCCCTCCCACGGCGGGGGACTGCTCTCCTTGGTGAAAGGCGAAGAGAGTCCCAGGGAGGCATCGCAGTGGGGGCGGGAGTGCCAGCCTCCTGTGCCGATGCACCCCCCACAGTCCCCTGCTTTGGGGAGGAAGCCCCCTCCCCCGCATCCTGCAAGGACCCTCACACCTCTGCTTGTCTGTCCCCAAAGCCCATCCCACCCCACTTCCCCAGGGACCTGTTCCACTTCTGGGGTCTTCTTACCTGTCAGAAGGTTTTATCTTCTGTGGAGCTTGTCGCTTTTCCCCCGATTCCCACCCACCTGCAGGATTGCTCCCTCGGCTTCCCTCTTCCAGGGTGGCCTTGAGGAGCCCTGGGGCCATCAGCAGAAATCTCCCTGAGTCCCACGGCTCCCAGACTCACACCCGTGTCCTGCAACGATCCCTCCCTCAGCTAAGCTGGCCACACCCCACCCCTGCCCATCTTCACCCTCTTTGGACGAGTCTCTCTCTTCCCACAAGACTGGCACTGAGACCAAATGCAGCTCCTAGGTTGGCGTTGGCAGGGAGGGAAGAGGCCAGCAAAGTACTGCTGTGCTGCTGCCGTGGCAGTCACTCACACTCTAGTCTGAATGTGTCCAGCCCCTTCCTAAGAGCAGTTTTGAACAGAGCCACCAAAGCTGGAAGAGATATTTGTGCCCTTCTATCACAACCTCACCCTACTGCCGTACCGTACAAAGAAGAGACTAGGACCAGACTGAGAAAGAATCATAAGAGCAGGGATAGCCTGTCCTCAGTGAGGGTGAAGGATAAATACTCGCTGAAAGGAGAGTGGAGGAGTGGAGGGGAGGGAGCTGAAAACAGACTTTCATGAGTTCTCTGTCCATTGATTTCTCTGTCAATGGACATGAGTTGGTGATGGACAGGGAGGCCTGGCATGCTGCAGTCCATGGGGTTGCAAAGAGTTCGATACCACTGGGCGACTGAACTGAACTATCCGGGATGGTCGATGCCAGAGGCCACAGGCCTGCTGATAAATCTCACTGCTCCAGTTCATCAGGACGATCACCTTGTCTTACCTTATTTTACAGTGAAGTTGGGTCACCTGTTGGGTGACCTGGCCAGTATGTATCCAGGACCTGTCTAGATCTTCACGGCCCCACCCTCCACGTGCTTCCATCCGTGACGATGCTCTGCGGACAGCCGAGGGGAAGGGAAAGACGTGTGCCCCAAGCCCCCACCCCAGTGGAGCCTCGCTCATTCAGCGTCCCTCCTGACTCCCATCCCCAGGCTCCCTGACTCCACCCTGCTCCTTCTGCCCATCACAGAGGCGACACAAGCTGCCGTGTCTGAGCACACACATCATGACTTTCACCCTCATGATCGCCCGTACAGGTGGCCCTATCATTTCCAGTTTACGGATGACAGGCACTGGGGCTGAGTCACACCTTGAGTCCTCGCGTGGGGTGGAACGACACCAGTCCCAGCAGTGTTCCGTGCCTGGCCGCCGGCTCTCTGCTGCCGCCTGGGCAAGGGTGGCAGCACAGAAATGGCTCAAGCCCTCCCCTTCCATCGTGTGCTCCGAGCAGACATCACTAATCAATGGTGTGCTCTTTCTGATGAGCCAGAATGCTAGCCAGGGCCCCAGGCAGCCCCCGGGCAGGGCTGGCCCTACAGACATCATCTACCTGCCTCTCTCCAAGAACCTGCTGGGCTGTGACCTTCCCACGGCCTCAGTCGGCAGGTCCGCCTCACCCTGTACAACAGAGGCGGTCAGCTCCCTGCAGGCTGGGGTCTGGAGCTGCACCCAGACTCACCATGGTCCAGCAGAGCTCCCCCACACTCCACCATGCCCTCTCCCCAGAGACCTGGCCCCTCCCCACAGCTCTCTGGAGCCTCTACCCACCCACCCCACCCCCAAGAAGATGGCCAGCCTTTGTACTCCACTCAGCCACAGAACCCCCCCCACCACCACCACTGGCCTAAACCCAAAGCTGAAGCCCTTCCTGAATCCCCCCTTCCAGGACTGCCCCTCCAGCTCTGCCTCATTCACGGACCCCTGTAGTCAGTACCGCCTTTTCTGTGGCTTCAGGCACCCCAGTGGACCAGCATTTTACCACCTGCATTTATATCTTCTCAACTCTCCTGACCTATGAAACAAGGCCTCTGTCCCTCCATCATCACCCCCCAGCTACTACCTCTCTTTTCTCTTCTCAGCCAAGTTTCCTGGAAAAGGGCCTCCACCCATGCCGGCTCTGCTTCCCTGCTTCCTGGCCCTCTCCTCAGGCCAGGCAGGGTCTCCCTCCTGGTGTCCACCACCACTCTGCTCATCGCCAGTCATCTGGGCCTTTTCCCCTGCTCTCAAGCTATAACCAACCTAGATGGCGTATTAAAAAGCAGAGCCATTACTTTGCCAACAAAGATCCATCTAGTCAAAGCTATGGTTTTTCCAGTAGTCATGCATGGATGTGAGAGTTGGACTATAAAGAAAGCTGAGCGCCAAAGAATTGATGCTTTTGAACTGTGGTGTTGGAGAAGACCCTTGAGAGTCCCTTGGACTGCAAGGAGATCCAACCAGTCCATCCTAAAGGAGATTAGTCCTGCATATTCATTGGAAGGACTGATGCTGAAACTGAAACTCCAATACTTTGGCCACCTGATGTGAAGAACTGACTCACTGGAAAAGACCCTGATGCTGGGAAAGATTGAAGGCAGGAGGAGAAGGGGACAACAGAGGATGAGATGGCTCAGTGGCATCACGAACTCAATGGACCTGAGTTTGTGTAAACTCCAGGAGTTGGTGATGGACAGGGAGGCCTGTCCAGGGAGGACCCTATACAGTCCATGGGGTCGCAAAGAGTCAGACACGACTGAGTGACTGAACTGAACAGGACAGAGTGCAGCCTCCTGGCTGCGGCCTTCAAGTCTGTCTTTCCTGATCCTAGGAAAATTTCCAGTCTTGTTCCATGCCCTACTCCACCCTATTCTCCAAATGCATCTACCAACTTCCTTCTCATTGGTTCTGAGATTGCGTGCTAGCTCAGTCCTCTCCCCCTGGTTAAGAAAAAGAAAAAAACACCAACAGAACATTGTAAAGTGATTATCCTCCAATTAAAAATAAATAAAATTTTTTAAAAACCTGCCACAAAGCTATTGCTTATCTAGAACTGCTATATGCCAGGCATTGTGCTAAGAATGGAATATTCAGTCCTGTCCTCCAATGCTGATTCATTAGTTCCAAAAGTATTTATTGAGCACCTACTTTGTGCCACACCCTTTTGTAAACAGAAGGATTCAGCAGTGAAAAGTGATGAGGATACTGTTGTTTCGGCTGAACAGGGGTGCAAACTGAGGCTCAGAGAGGTTAAGTGACCTGCCCAGGCTCACACAGCCCTGAGACCCCATGTGTGGCCTCAGGCATGGTTGCCAGGCCAGCAGGGTGGGAAGCCAGCCCCAGCCCAC
This sequence comes from Bos indicus, assembly GCF_029378745.1. Classification (NCBI taxonomy): domain Eukaryota; kingdom Metazoa; phylum Chordata; class Mammalia; order Artiodactyla; family Bovidae; genus Bos; species Bos indicus. The sequence goes on along the minus strand of NC_091764.1, from coordinate 114,666,196 downwards.
GGCTACAGGAGGCAGGGAGGGGTCCTCACTCAGGGGCAGGGGTTGTCCAGCCCTCCGCATCACAAATCAGGACACTGAGGCTGGGAATCCACCTGGTCTTTTCTGGAACTGTCTAAATTAGTCAAGTCAGCCCATCAGAGTGACCATCCGAAATCCGGACGAGGTCCTCTCCTCTGCAGGGATGCTCTCCATTCAGCCCCTGACCGACTCTCAGAGTTCAGCCAGGGTGGCCTTTGCTCAGAGGAGAGTCCTGTCCATCACTCGGGTCCAAGCCCCACCTCAGCACTCACAACACTCACCCCAAATGCCAGCCAATGGTCAGCCGGATGGGCCTTGATGGATGGCCCTGATGGCTAAGGAAGCCTAGGGCCAGGAGACGGGGCCTCGTGGGCTCTCCAACTTCTCCTCGTGGTGGACACGTGGCGGGCCCTTCAGGACAGCTGTGTGGGGCTCCTAGAGGCAGGACCACCATCCTTATCCTGACTGTGCCCAGGGGAGGCAGCTGCGGGCTGGGCAGGCGGACCCCTGATTTCACAGAGACGTCTCAGAAAACTGTCCCCTGCCCTTGGCTTCGAATGAGGATAAGAGACCCCAGCCCTGGCTCCAGGATTGCCTCCGGGGAGACCCTCTGCATTCTCTGAGCCTTCGCGTCCCCCTCTGCCAATCCAAATCCGCTTCTTCTGGGCAGCCTGCTGACAGGTGGAAGGAGTGAGGGGGCTAGCTGCCACCCTTCCCATCCCCCTGCTGCCCTCTTTCCAGAGTGAAAAGTGAAAAGGAGGGCCCTTGCAGGAAGGCAAAGGTAGCTCTGTCTGCTTGACCACAGTGACTTCTCTAGGCCTCCCTGGCGAACCCGGGAAGAGCCCCATCCCGCCTCCGCCCCTGCCCTCATCAGGAGGCCTCAGAGGTGAGGGCGGCCCCCGTGAGGCCTGGGAGGGCCTGGTGGATGCCCGCCCGGTTGGTCACCTATGTCTGGGCTTCAGGGAGTAGCTGCTGCACCCCGGCACATCAGGAAGGAGGCCTGAGGACGGGTGGGCTCCCAGATCGGGGGCCATTCCGGAGGTGCCGTGGCTTCCCGATGCCAGCACAGGCTCTGGAGCTTGGTGGGGCTCGGCTCAAATCCTGGCCCTACCACTTGACCTTGGGTAGGTCTGGACCCCACGTCAGAGCCTTTGTTTCCTCATCTGTAAAATGGGCTTTATGCACCATCTCCTGGGGCTACTGTAAGGCTTGGTTTGTATTAATACTTCAGACAGACAGCTGGCATAGAGAGAGAGGAGCCCTGCTTAGGTTGGATGTTGGACCAAAAAGAACCAGACAAAGAGAGGGGCTTCCCTGGTGGTCCAGGGATTAAGAATCTGCCTTGGAGTACAAGGAACACAGGTTCGATCCCTGGTCTAGGAAGATCCCACATGCCGTGGGCAGCTAAGCCCGTGTGCCACCACTATGGAGCCCATGCGTCTCAACTACTGAAGTCCGTGAGGCTGGAGACTGTGCTATGCAGCAAGAGAAGCCACCAGCATGAGAAGCCTGTGGATCGCAACAAGGAGCAGCCTCCACTGCCTGTAACTAGAGAAAGCCCGAGTGCAGCTACGAAGACCCAGGGCAGCCAAACAAATAAATCAGTATTAAAAAAAAAAAAAGAACCAACCAAAGAAATAAAGACAGAACCAGTGCAGGCTCTGCCCTTCGGTAGCTGGCAGCAGAGAGCAGCCTGCAACTCGAATGCTCCAATACAACAGTCAACCAGGGTGCTGTGGGACCTCCAGGGCCCCAGTGACGCCCTTAAATATGATCCAGTCCTTTCCACCTGCCTGCCTTTGCCTGTACCATTGCTTGGTGTGGCCTGGGTCGTACCTGCACCCTCTGGCCTGACTTATTTCAATCAGCTGGAGCTTGTCACGCTGTCCCAGCTGACCTCCTTGGGGCTTCTCCGATGGCCCAGTGGTAAAGAATCCGCCGGCAATGCAGGAGCCTCAGGAAACGCGGGTTCGATCCCTGGGTGGGGAAGATCCCCTGGAGGAGGGCATGGCAACCCACTCCCGTATTCTTGCCTGGAGAATCTCATGGACAGAGGAGCCTGGCGGGTACAGTCCACAGGGTGGCAAAGAGTTGGACACGACTGAAGCGATATAGCAGTCATGCGTGCACAGGTACAACTCTGATGGCCCTCCATTTTTATAATTTTATTTCTTTATTTTTGGCCACCTGGGTCTTCGGGGCCGCACTCAAGCTTTCTCTAGTGGCAGGGAGTGGAGGCTACTCTTTGCTGCGGTCCACGGGCTTCTCCTGGCGGTGGCGTCTCTTGTTGCAGAGCACAGAGTCTAGGCACGTGGGCTTCCGTAGTTTCGGCTCCCGGGCTCTAGAGCGCAGGCGCGGTTGTTGGGGCTTACTGGCTTAGTTGCTGGCAGCACGTGGGATCTTCCCGGATCAGGCATCGAACCCTTGTCTCCTGCGCTGGCAGGTGGATTCTTGACCACTGAGCCAGCAGGGAAGCCCGCATTTGACCCTTGGAAGCTTGTGTTCTGAATACTCGGCGGCTCACGGATCCAGGAGGCCCGCGGGAGCCGAGTGGACTTGCCCACCTTTCTCGCCTGACACCGAGGGAGGGCGGGCAGGACCAGGCAGCCTCCAGCAGGAAGCTGGGTGTTTACATGGCAAACAGAGGCTGAGGGGAGATTGTGGGGCGTCGGAGGGGCAGACGCCCTGGTGCCAGCTGCGTGTCTGGCTCTGATGCCCCCAGCAGCCCGGCGCTGGTGCAGCCACGCTCGTCTTCCCCCCGCGCGCTGCGTGCACCACGTGTGGGTGGAGGGCTGCACCCTGTCTCCTCGTTGTTGGGGAAGCAGTCCACGCAGTCTCGAGCGACCTGGTGAGCAGGTTGGCGGGGACGCCCGGCCAGCCCCCGGCGCCCAGCCCTGCCCCAGCCTCATCCCACTTCCCTGTCTGGCGTGGCCTCTTGCTGGCAGCATCGGCCCGCTGACCCGCTGTCAACACTCTCCCCCAGCAAACTTCGCCCCATCCCTCATCCCTTTAACAAGCAGCCCTTGTGCCAAGCCGTGTGCTCAAGCTGGGCTCCTACCCAGGGGAAAACAGAAGCTGCGAGAAGGGGCCGGGAGCCCCCTTGGCTCAGACCACCCCACCCCCCAGCCCTGCCGCTCACCAGCTGGGGGATCTCGCCCAAGTTGCTGCGCTGCTTGGGCCTCTTTCTCTTTGGCTGTACCACGTGGTGAGGTTACTCTTAACTTCCACCTTGTGGCGCCATCCTAGGTATTCAATAAGCTAGGGCAGGTACAGTGTTTAGAAAGCCCCTGGCTCAGCCCAAGCTCACTGCCAACTGTGGGTCTTCTGGGGGGAAAAGCTCCGTCGTGTAGCATTGGCTGATTTCCACGGTGTAAATGGGGACCTCCCAGTAAAGAACCCGCCTGCCAAAGCAGGAGATGTAAGAGACGCGGGTTCGATCCATCCCTGGGTGGGGAAGATGCCCTGGAGGAGGAAATGGCAACCCCCTCCAGTATTCTGGCCTGGAGAATCCCGTGGACAGAGGAGCCTGGCAGGCTACGGCCCTAGGGGGTCGCAAAGAATCGGACATGACTGAAGCGACTTAGCACGCACAAGTGGTGCAACTCCTCACACAGTGGTTCATCTCAAGCTACCGACCCACAGCCCAGGTGGGAGCAGCTGTGTGTAGACACCCGCTGGGGGCTGATGAGAACCACCCCCACCACACCACAGCCCCCCTTGTCTGCTCCATCACCCGCGTCCCCCGTCCCACATCAGCCGTTTGCTGACCTCTGTGCGTACCAGGCGTGTTCCTGCCCCGGAGCCTTTGGACTTGTTGTTGTATCCTCTGCCTGGGACACGCCTCCCTCCAGCTGTGGCGTAGCTGGCCAGGTCTTGCTTCCCAAGTCTCAGCCCGAACGTCACCTCCTCCAGGAAGCCTGCCCTGTCTGCCTGGGCACTCCTGCCGCCTTTGTCTCCTACCTGTCTACGATTTCCTGCTGTTTTAGTTCCCTCGTGGCGCTTGAGTCTATCGGGAAGCATGGCACACGTGCACGTATCCGCACACTTATCTACTGTCTGCCTCCCCTACCGCGATTTGCTGTCAGAGCCAGACCTTGCTGGCTGGGCCTCTGGGGGGTTAGCACATAGTAGGTGCTCAGACAACATGAACATGAATGAATGACCGAGTGTGGAACGGAGGAACAATAACCTACCTGGCCTGGTGCTCCTGGGCCCTGCCTGGCCCCCTGCGCCCGACCCCTCCCCTGCCCCCTGCCTGCGCAGCGGCTCTAATTGACGGAGGCCCCTTGACGGCGCCCCATTGTGGGACCTGTAATTGCCGGCTCCTGCCTCTTTCCCGCAGCCCAGTCTCCCTCTTCAGCAGAAAGACAGACCCTGGCCCCATTGTGCGGCTCCTGTTGACACAGGGATGACCTCACCGGGGGCCTCCTGAGACGGGGCCGGGGGGAGGGAGGGGGTGGGAATGGGGGGTGCGGGAGGGAGTTGAGGGGGTTGGGAGGTGGCCGAGCCCAGGTTGGGAAAGCCTGGAGGCTGTGGCCTGGGACAAAGGGCGGGAGGGGAGTGAAGCCCTTCCCGAGAGAGAGCACGTCCCGGGAAAGACAAGGGCGCTTTCATTAGGGGGAATAATTGTGAGGGGTGGGGGGCGTTTAATCTGTAAGAAAGGATCCCAGGGAAAGACTGGGCTGGGAGGCCATGGGCCCAAGGGGGGCTCTGGAGACACAGAGAGACAGACGGACAGACCCGGGCCTGCAACCTGCTCGTGGAGTGGCCTGGGACTGGAGCGCCTCTCCCCGGGCCTGTCTTCAAGTGCAAGGTGGACAGACGGTGATCTCCTGCGTGGGGTTTTATAGGCCTGTATTGGACGCCTGCCGTCAGGTGCCGGGTGTATACAGTAAGTGCTCAATAAGCAGTCATCTCTCCCCATCCGCTTTCCTGGCCTCTCCTCATTCCTCAGCCTCCCATCAACTGGACTCAGCTGACCGTTCCCCCCCAACCCCCGCCCAGGCTGCCTGCCCCAGGGCTGAGCGAGCCGGGCCAGGTCCCCAGCACAGCTCCGGCTCTGGCTCCGGCTCCTGAGCTCAGAACCCGGCAGGCCCCGGGGAACCTCTGTCCTCACAGAGGAGCCCAGGACAGGCCCAACGAGTCCTCTCACCCAGACCTCTGCCCCAGGCCATTGTCATCACTCCAGCCCTGAGCACCCTGCATCGTCACCCTGCCTGATGGCCCCTGACAAAGGAGCATCTGCCCCACGGGGCATGGGAGCTCCAGCTGTGCACCCTTCATCCCAGGGAAGGGGGACAGTGATGGGGGTGTTGGGACCCCTGTGGAGGGGCCCCCACCTGCTGGGGGAACAGCGTGGCACTCCCTGGGGGCAGAGTGCAATGCCTGGCCCAGCCTTCTGACCTCTTGTTATCAGTAACAAGCATTCTCATTGGCGGGATTCTATCAGTACTGTATCATTTTCAAGATTGAAGCTCCTTCTGTTGGTTTAGTTTCTTGGCCAGTCTTCTGCCAAGTGAGGTTAACCTGTTTGTAATTTGTTTATTTTTTAAAGTCTTTCTTGAATTTGTTACAATATTGCCTCTGTTGCTGATGTTCTGGCTTTTTGGCCTTGAGGCAGGTGGCATCTTACTTCCCCAACCAGGGATTGAACTCTCACTTCCTGTGTTGGAACGTGAGGTCTTAACCACTGGACCGCCAGGGAAATCTTCTGGTTTATTACTTTTATTTTCATTTTACTGAACTCATATTCACGGGGATCCATAGTTTCCCATACGACATTAGCCCTGATGATTTCATTCTCCCAACAGCATTTCAGCCGTGTCACATTTTGCCCATCATAGCTCCTGCCACACTGTGGGTTTCCTCTGGTAACGGTTTTTTTCCCACCAAACTCAGTGTTTCAAAGACCTAGGTTGCAAGTTCTAAATTCGGTTGAAAAGGTTTGATTCTTCCATCAACCCCTAAATCAATAAGCTTTCTGGAGTGGGGTTTGATTTGGGCTTGGTTATTCTCCCAGTGGCTTAGATGGTAAAGAATCTGCCTGCCATACAGGAGACATGGGTTCAATCCCTGGGTCGGGCTGGAAGATCCCCTGGAGAAAGGGCATGGCAACCCACTCCAGTATTTTTACCTGGAGAATCTCATGGACAGAGGAGCCTGGCCAGCTACAGTCCATGGGGTCACAAAGAGCTGGACACGACTGAGCGACTAACACACACATATTCTCCCAGTGAGATTTCTCCTGCAGTGCGTAAAGGGCTCAGGGTTTGTGTTGACTCCCGGCAGCAAAAAGCTTTAGAGGTTGGGGTACATGCAGGGTTAAGATGCCTGCCGGTAGGGGGGAAAGTGCCCTAATCCTGAAGGCAGCCTGGTCTTTGACAGCAGAATCAGGATGGGGAAACATCCATGGGAAATGACAGCCCGATCCAGGTAGGACTGCTAATCCAGACTTAGGAATGAAGGTTGGGTCACTCCACCAGTAGGGAACCACAATCAGCTGTGATGCTGGTCCCCTCATATTCAAAAGCAGAGACATTACTTTGCCAGCAAAGGTCTGTCTAGTCAAGGCTATGGTTTTTCCTGTGGTCATGTATGGATGTGAGAGTTGGACTGTGAAGAAAGCTGAGTGCCAAAGAATTGATGCTTTTGAACTGTGGTATTGGAGAAGACTCTTGAGAGTCCCTTGAACTGCAAGGAGATCCAACCAGTCCATTCTGAAGGAGATCAGCCCTGGGATTCCTTTGGAAGGAATGATGCTAAAGCTGAAACTCCAGTACTTTGGCCACCTCATGTGAAGAGTTGACTCATTGGCAAAGACTCTGATGCTGGGAGGGATTGGGGGCAGGAGGAGAAGGGGATGACAGAGGATGAGATGGCTGGATGGCATCACTGACTCGATGGACGTGAGTCTGAGTGAACTCCTGGAGTTGGTGATGGACAGGGAGGCCTGGCGTGCTGCGATTCATGGGGTCGCAAAGAGTCGGACACGACTGAGCGACTGAACTGATCTGATCTGATCTGGCAGCTTCTACCAAGACCCCCACGACTCCCCAGAGTGCAGGCAGAACCTGGGACTTCTTAACATTTTTTTATTTTAATTTTTTTTTTTGGCCTGTATTTTTATTTACTTTCAGACCACACTCCATGGCAGGAGGATCTTAGTTTCCCAGCCAGGGATCGAACCAGTGCCCCTGCAATGGAAGCACAGAGACTTAACCACTGGACTGCCAGGGAAGTCCCAGGACCTGGGACTTGGTTTTAACCATGGACTACTCATTGGAAAAGACTCTGATGCTGGGAGGGATTGGGGGCAGGAGGAGAAGGGGACGACAGAGGATGAGATGGCTGGATGGCATCACTGACTCGATGGACGTGAGTCTGAGTGAACTCCAGGAGTTGGTGATGGACAGGGAGGCCTGGTGTGCTGTGATTCATGGGGTCACAAAGAGCCGGACACGACTGAGCACACACACGCTGCACGTGGCAAAGCTGATGGATGTCACTCCTGTGATGAGGTGATGCAAGACTGTGACTCCTGCCTCGCTGGCAGACTCCCCGCCCTGCTGGGTTTGACGACCTGTGCTGCTGTGTCGTGAGCTGCTATCCCGGAGAAGCCCACGGGGCATAGAGCCCAGCAAGGACTGGAATCCCAAAACAACCACGTGCTTGGGCGTGAATCCTTCCCCAGCTGAGCCTTCGGGTGAGACTGCAGGCCCTGGACCGACACTGTGATTGGAGCTTTGGAAGGGTTCTGAAGCTGAGAGGACCCAGCTAAGCTCTGCCAGGCTCCTGACCCACAGAAGCCATGAAATGTGAATGACAGATGCGTGGTGCTTTAAGCCACTCCGCGATGTGATGCTTTATTGTAGACATTTAATACACAGGCGAACATAGTAATGCTAAGAAGTAGCACTGACAGTCAGACGCGTTTATTCTACTGAGCACCTACTCTGTGCTCTGGGAGATGGTGAAGGGCAGGAGAGCCCAGCATGCTGCAGTCTACAGGGTCGGAGAGAGTCACGAATGAGCGACTGAGCGACTGAGCATCTATGTGCCGGGCACCATTTAAATGCCTCCCATGCACTCTTATTTATTCCTCACGCTCACCAGAACTATCTTATGGTTACCATTCACAGGTGAAAAAAAAAACAGGTTAACAGAAGACAGAAAAAATGAAAGTGTTAGTCCCTCAGTCATGTCTGACTCTTTGCGACCCCATGGACTGAAGCCCACCAGCCTCCTCTGTCCATGGAATTCTCCAGGCAAGAATACTGGTGTGGGGAGCCCTTTTCTTCATCCAGGAGATCTTCCTGACCCAGGGATCAAACCCAGGTCTCCTGCTTTGCAGGCAGATTCTTTATCATCCGGGAAGCCCTTAACACAACAGAGTAAGCCCCAAGCCTCACGGTCTGGCTGTGTGCTAATACAGGTAGCTCAGGGGCAACCATCCGGTTCCCCTTTTTCCTCCCAGATCCACCCCTCATCCACACCCTTTTCCTCCTTGGGTATAGACGCCCTTTATCTTGTCATGAGGGGGACCACGTGGACGCACATGCCCCTCAGCTATCATGCTACACATTTCCCAGAAACACAATATCAATTTTACCCACACTTTTAGTAAGCATTTAGCTCCTTCAATTGTCTGGTGGTCCATTTGCAGGGGAAACTGAGCTACCTGATCATTTCTCACTTCACCTGCCGTACGGGAAATAGATTCAATTAGAAAAATCTATTGCTAATTTGAAAGCTCTGATTCTATCATTTCCTACAGGGGAGACATGTAAATTGCGCGTTATTTAACACCCTTTCATGGCAGGTGAGTTCCGCGGGGGGCAATTACAATCCGCTCTCCACTCTTCTTGCAGATTCCTGACAAGTGGGAAAGAGGGAGGAGGGAAGTGGAGGGGGAGGAAGAACAGAAAATATTGTGAAGGCTGGTCTCCAACCAGCTTTAGGAGCCACCAAGCTGGAAGGGCCTGGGCCAGGTCGGTTGGTTGGGTGCCCACCTGTCTGCCCATCAGTGGGTCAGGTCCCCAGTGTCTGGTCTTTCCCTTGCCATCCAGACCTGGAAGATCACTGAGGTTGGGGGGAGTCGGGGGGAGGCAACCAGGATACCCAGCTCTGTGCTCCAGTTTGGTCACCAACTGTGTGGCACGGAGCTGTCCCTGGACCCTTGGCCCTGGTCCCCTATGTAAAGGGGAAGCTGAAATACCCTCCAACCTGAGCTGTCAGAGCCCCAAACCCAATACTGAGTGTGACTTAGAAGGGGGTTTTGCAAACCACAGAGCACTGTCGTCCATGAGAGATGCTAATATTGGGAGTCAGATCCTGAAGCCCCCCCAACTCAGAGTCTGATTTCCACCCTCTTCCCAACCCCCACAAACTGGCAAGACAGTTTCTAGTTGGACCCAAACCTTTCTGGCTAAGGAGTTTTTCAAGACAAGACTATTTCTTTCCCTATGGTGTGGCTCTGACATCCCCTCCTCCACACAAACACACATGTGTGCATGCAAGCATACACACACAATGGAAGAATGTTCAGGAAGCCAAGAGAAGTGGGGCTGACTGTGGGGGCAGAAAGACCTAATTTTCACTTTATGCCATTTTGGTTTTTTTTGTTTGAATATTTGTTTATTTGGCTGCACCGGATCTTAGCTATGGTACCAGGATCTTTAGTTGTGCTGTGTGGGATCTAGCTCCCTGACCAGGGATTGAACCTGGGCCCCCCTCATTGGGCGTGCAGAGTCTTAGCCACCGGACCCCCAGGGAAGTCCCACTTTATGCCCTTTGGCTCTGCTTAGGTTCCTCTCCTTTCATTTCCCTCCCTCCCTCCTCCCCCCTCCCCTCCTTCCTTCAATTCTTTTTACATCCATCCATGACCCACTCAGACACAGGCTTTTGTACATGTAAACATTTGTTCATTTCAAACGAATGAGACAGGAGTCTCGGGGCTCCTCCTGCCCACGCCCACCCCACCAGCCCTCCGCTGGGACCTCTTATTCCACGTGGTTCGGGTAACAACATTCGAGCACCTTCCCCACACAGACCCCCCGCTGGACCCCCAGGAAGGGTCCCTTCTGCCTGGAGCGGCTGCTGAGCTGGGCCTTGAAGACTGCACCAAAGCCCTCTGCTCCCCGCCGGGAACTGTGAGCAGACACACCCCCAAAATGAATACACTGTGAGGGGACACCCCAGCAACTCACAGCACGCAGCCAGACTGCCACTGGCCTGTGGGCAGGGGCGGGCGCCACCTACTGGGCACAGCTGAGAAGCGCATCCGTGTCCGCTTTTCACCGTTGTCCTTCAGCATGGGCAGGTGTGTCTTGTTGGGGGGGTAGGGGGCGTGGCCGCCCCCTCCCTACAAGTTCCTCCAAACAGCTGCTCCACGTGGTTTTCCTAGATGTGACTTCTTTATACGTCAGAGATGTGTCAGACACTAAAAGCCTTCACTAACTCCCAAACGTGTACAAAGGGCCGGCTCTTGTGCTTGGCACTGATGAATGGTGACCAACAAGACAACCATGGTCTCTGTGGGCTCTGAGGGCAGGAGGCTGGGATTAAACAACTTATTCCTCAGGAATCATTTAATTGTAGGCATTGTTGTGTTAGTTGCTCAGTCGTGTCCGACTCTTTTGCAATCCCCGTGGACTGTAGCCCTCCAGGATCCTGTCCATGAAATTCTCTAGGCAAGAATACTGCAGTGGGTTGCCATTTCTTTCTCCGGGGGATCTTCCTGACCCAGGGATCAAATCCAGGTCTTCCGCGTTGCAGGCAGGTTCTTTACCGTCTGAGCTACCAGGGAAGCCCAGATGTTAGCATAATCGTGCTAATGGGCAAGGAGAGCATGCAACATTGCTTCAGCTGCCCTCCCCACCAGTTCAGCAAGGTAGGAAGGATGTGACTGATATTTTACAAGTGAGGCTCAGAGAGGTGGAGGGGCTTCCCCAAGGTCACACAGCAGCAGGAGGTGGAGTTCAGATAAGGAGGCAGGTCTGCTAGGACCCAGGAGGTGGGAATTGCAAGGGTCCCTGGCACATCTACCACCGGGTACAGAAACAGCCCTTACAAGGAGCAGCTGTTTCTCCAGGGGTTGGGTTCATGGGTTTCCACCATTTATATGAGTTAGACCCACATTCAGGAAGATGCTACTCCTCTCCCATCTAAAGGGATGAGTAAGCAGAATGCCAAGTAGTCAAACGCCATCTGCCGGAGACCATCTTCCCCACCCCTACCCAACCCCTTCTCCCTGAAAGAGCCCATCATCCTTTAGGAGAGAAGAGGGCCCTGCATAAGACAAGCCAGTCCCTGGGGCACTTGGCAGTTACTATCTCCTCCCTGGCTTCAGTTTCCCTCCCACCTAAGTTGATCTGAAGCTTTATAATCCTCTTCGCCCGCCTCCCCTCATCAGCAAGCACAGAGATGCACAGGCCCCTCAGTGGGGCCGCACGTCCTCAGTTTCCCCAAGGTGACCTGTCTTTGGGCAACCAAAGCCAAGATGGTTCGGAGACTGAGAAGGCAAGCAGGAGTCCCCGGCCACATGGTGGCTCAGGGATGCTGCAGCCAGGACAAGCCCGCCTCCCTCTAGGACAGTGAGGCAACTCACTGGTGGCTGGGAGGGCTCCGTGGACCAGACCACACCGGAGTCCCCTCCGTCTCCAAGTTTTGGCCCCTCACCGTATCTGCAGCCACTCCCGGACCCCGTATCCTAAGGCCCCTTGTGGGTAAGTCATGCACTTCTCTATAAACATGGTGGAACTCAGCTTCCAGTCCAGCCCTGCTGTTTGAGGAGCGCTTGGGCTGGTTACCTGCCCCACCCGTGTAGTCCCATCTGATCGCTGGTCAGTGAGGATTCTGGAGTCAGCTGCCTCCTGGACGACGGAAGGATCAGGGAAGATGACCTCTGCACAGAGGGCAGAGCACCGGGGTGTCGTTGGTGCTCATGAATAGCTGACCTGATGGTGAGCGTTGCCCAGGAAGTGATGCCAACCTCCGAAAGTGACACGAATGCTGGCTGTGTGCACACCCGTCACCTTGCCAATGCTTGGCCCTTTTACCACTGTTATCTCACTTAACCCTAATGAAACCCCTGCTTCCATCCCCATTTTTCTTTTAAAAAAATTTATTTGGCTGCTCCAGGACTTATTGCAGCATGCTGGGTCTAGTTCCCTGACCAGGGACTAGAACCCAGGCCCCGTGCATTGGGAGTGCAGTCTTCTCCACCGAACCACCAGGGAAGACCCATCCCCATTTTTCAGTTGAGGAAATGGAGGCCCAAAGAGGGTTATTCCGACTGTCACCCTCACTGTAGACCGAGCAGCTCTGAGTCAAACCCCGGTCTCCCGAGAATGTCGGCAGGAGCCTGGACCCTGGTTCTCGCGGACAATCACAGACCCCTTTATCCACATCACAGCCGGCACCTCCCCGCTGCGGCCACAGGGAGGCAGCAGCGCCCCGGCCATCGCGGGGCTGCCCTCCCGCAATCCGCGCAGGAATCGTGGCCCGGCCAAGCACAGCGGACAACGTATACGGTTCTGTTCAGTCTACAAAGGTTTTCAAAAAATCATATTTAGTTGTTAGCATTTAAAAATCATATTTCATACCCCAGTCTAGAGTTTTTGGCTTTCTTAGAAACCAGAAACTCTGGCCACACTGGGTGTCCATCAGTCGCTGCTGGGCTGGATGACTCTGTCCCCCTTCAACACCACTCAATCCTCCCCCAAGACATTTGTGCAGCCCTTGGACTTCAGAAGGCATCCGTATTTGAGACCAAGGGGGCTCCTTGGTAGCCAGGCCGTGTAAGGCGGGGTTTCTCAGTTCAGTTCAGTTCAGTCGCTCAGTCGTGTCCAACTCTTTGTGACCCCATGAACCGCAGCACGCCAGGCCTCCCTGTCCATCACCAACTCCCGGAGTTCACTTAGACTCACGTCCCTTGAATGAGTGATGCCATCCAACCATCTCATCCTCTGTCGTCCCCTTCTCCTCCAGCCCCCAAACCCCAGCACCGCTGATTTTTTTTTTTTTTTTTTGCATCATTTAATTCTCCTCTGTCTGGGGTTGGTCTTGCACCCCCAGGTCATGACAATCAAAAATATCTCTGGACACCGCCAAACATCCCATATGCTACTGCTGTGAGCATTCGTGAGTGGCTTATATACACACAGCCAAATGACCACTCCCAGACAAGATCTGTGCAGATCCTTGAATTCCAGGGCCATCCCAGGGACCAAGCTATACAGCAGCTTTCCATCCTCCCAAAGCTGGGACCTTGCAGGGTAGAGGGGTGGGGGGTGAGGGGAGAGACATACACACAGAGGTTGCGACAGTGACATGAAAGGACACTTGGCATGTGGGTGGCGGCCGCTGAGCAGACCTGAGACCTGAGCAGGGGGCCGGGCACTGCTCTCCCATCATCCAGGCACAGGGACCAGTTTAGAGCATGGGAGAGCCGTGGCGGGGGGTGTGCCCATAGTTCAACGCAGCTAGGGATGCCCGAGGGCTAGACTCACCCTGGTAGCTCTGGAGTGCATCCTCTCTGGTCCAGAACTTTCTCAAGAGTAATATTCATATATACTCATAGATATATCTCACATCTTTATCCATTCATCTGTCAATGGACACTTAGGCTGTGTTCCTATCTTGGCAATTATAAATAATGCTGCCATAAACATCTGATCCCATCAGTTCAGTTCAATCGCTGTTGTGTCTGACTCTTTGCAACCCCATGAATTGCAGCATGCCAGGCCTCCCTGTCCATCACCAACTCCCAGAGTTCACTGAGACTCATGTCCATCGAGTCGGTGATGCCATCCAGCCATCTCATCCTCTATCGTCCCCTTCTCCTCCTGCCCCCAATCCCTCCCAGCATCAGAGTCTTTTCCAATGAGTCAACTCTTCGCATGAGGTGGCCAAAGAATTGGAGTTTCAGCTTTAGCATCAGTCCTTCCAAAGAAATCCCAGGGCTGATCTCCTTCAGAATGGACTGGTTGGATCTCCTTGCAGTCCGAGGGACTCTCAAGAGTCTTCTCCAACACCACAGTTCAAAAGCATCAATTCTTTGGCGCTGAGCTTTCTTCACAGTCCAACTCTCACATCCATACATGACCACTGGAAAAACCATAGCCTTGACTAGACGAACCTTTGTTGGCAAAGTAATGTCTCTGCTTTTGAATATACTATCTAGGTTGATCATAACTTTCCTTCCAAGGAGTAAGCGTCTTTTAATTTCATGGCTGCAATCACCATCTGCAGTGATTTTGGAGCCGACCCCATCACTTCATGGCAAATAGATAGGGAAACAGTGGAAACAGTGGCTGACTTTATTTTTCTGGGCTCCAAAATCACTGCAGATGGTGATTGCAGCCATGAAATTAAAAGACGCTTACTCTTTGGAAGGAAAGTTATGACCAACCTAGACAGCATATTCAAAAGCAGAGACATTACTTTGCCAACAAACATCCGTCCAGCCAAGGCTATGGATGAGATGGTTGGATGGCATCACCGACTCGATGGACACGGGTTTGGGTGGACTCCGGGAGTTGGTGATGGACAGGGAGGCCTGGCGTGCTGCGGTTCATGGGGTCGCAAAGTCGGACACGACTGAGCGACTGAACTGAAACACTGAGGTGCTTGTATCTTTTCAAGTTAGTGTTTTGGAGTTTTTCAGACACATACCCAGATGCAGAATTGCTGGGTCATATGGTAGTTCTATTATTAGTTTAGGGGAAAGTTCCATCTGGTTTCCACGGTGGCTCACGGATTTATATTCCCACCACCAGTGCACAAGGGCTCCCTTTTCTCCACATCCTCAAATGACATTTCTTTTAGATTGTTTTTCCTAAGTGATGGCAGATAGTGTATAAACATACAATTGGCTTTTTAATGTGTTTTTTTATATTGAACAGACTTGCTGGACATTTGATTCTAATAATTTGTTGTTGTTGTTCAGTCGCTCAGTCGTGTCCAGTTGCAGCCCCATGGACAGCAGCACACCCGGCTTCCCTGTCCATCACTTACCCTGTAGGGTTCAAGGCATTAAATGAGATCATGTTAGAGTGACCACATGTCTTTCTTTGCTTGGGACAGTATCGGTTTATACCTGCTGCTTATTCACAACTAATCAGTTCAGTCGCTCAGTCGTGTCTGACTCTTTGTGACCCCATGGACTACAGCACACCAGGCTTCCCTGTGCATCACCAACTCCCGGAGCTTGCTCAAACTCCTGTCCATTGAGCTGGTGATGCCATCCAACCAGCTCATCCTCTGCCATACCCTCCTCCTGCCCTCAATCTTTCCTAGCATCAAGGTCTTTTCTAACGAGTCAGTTCTTCACATCAGGTGGCTAAAGTATTGGAGCTTCAGCTTCAGCATCAGTCCTTCCAATGAATATTCGGATTGATTTCCTTTAGGATGGACTGATTTGATCTCCTTTCAGTCCAAGGAACTCTCAAGAGTCTTCTCCAACACCACAGTTCAAAAGCATCAATTGTTCGGCACTCAGCTTTCTTTATGTTCCAATAGATGGTCATACTGTCTGTTTTTAGTATTAGTTTTATTTCTCCCTTTCAATCTTTATGTCGTTTAGTTTTTCTTGTATTACAACCCTGGCTAGAACCGAACCTTAAAGTTGAAAAGAATTTGCATCCCTGATTTGTTTCTGATCCTCAAGGTAATATTTTCATTATTTCATTATTATATATCATGTCATTTTTATCTATTTTCCTTTACAAGGTAAGGACATTCCTTTCAATTCCTGGTTTGGAGAGAATTTTTGTAACGAATGAATGTTAAGTTGTATTGAATAAGTTTTCATCTGATGAAATCATCACGTTTTTCCTTTAAACTGTTAATGTGATGAAGTATGTCCCTTCCTTTCCTAATACGCCAACCTTACCTTCATAAGATAAACACAACTTAAACACGAGGCACCGTATTTTTCAATTATTGCTGAATTCACTAAGCTGACTTTTTTAAAAGAATTTTTGGACCTGTGTTCATGAGTGAAATTAACTTAAAAATTTTCTTTACTGTACTGCCTTCATTTTGGAGTAGAAATTTAGGTAATCTTGAGGTAGTCTGTTTTTTAATAGCAGCATTCACTTATAAAGCCATCAGGAACTGGTGTTTTGAAGATTTGAAGATAGGAAGATTTTAAACTACTAATTTAATTTATTTCATAATTATGGAACCATTCAGGTTTTCTACTACTTGAGTCAGTTTTCATAAGTTTAATTTTTCTAGGAGTTTGTCAATATCATTTAAGACTTCCAATAAATAAGGTCATTTATACTATTTTTAGTATAACTGGTGCTGGAGAAGACTCTTGAGAGTCCTCTGGACAGCAAGGAGATCAAACCAGTCAATCCTAAAGGAAATCAGTCCTGAATATTCTTTGGAAGGACTGATGCTGAAGCTGAAGCTCCAAAACTTTGGCCACCTGATGCGAAGAGCGGACTCATTGGAAAAGACCCTGATGCTGGGAAAGATTGAAGGCGGGAGGAGAAGGGGACAACAGAGGGTGAGAAGGTTGGATGGCATCACCGACTCAATGGACATGAGTTTGAGCAAACTCAGGGAGCTGGTGAAGGATGGGGAAGCCTGGTGTGCTGCAGTCCATGGGGTCACAAAATCGGAAACGACTGATGATCCATGTGGTCTGCACTTCATCTGTCATCATGCCCTTTCATTCTTCATACTGACTATTTGTGCCTTCTCTTTTATCTTAATTCATCTTGTAAGAGATTTGTCTAATATTTTTATTGTTTTCAAAGAATCCTCTTTTGTCTTCGCTCATCCTCTTCTCTGCTCTCTGTCTCATTCATTTCTGTGCTTGTAATCATTTGATGTCTTTGGGTTGATTCTGCTGTCCTTGTTCTAACTCTTCAAGTTAGATACTTAGCTTATTAGGTTTGATCATTTCTTACTTGCCAATGCAAACATTTACAGTTATAAACTCTTCTCCAAATACTGCTTTGGTGGCATCTCACAAGTCTTGATGCAAATATTTTTGTTATTGTTCAGTATTAAGTATTTTCTAATTTTGGTTATGATTTCTTCGGTGGTTTGTGAGTCATTTGGGTGCTTGCTTCCAAGTTTCCAACAGTATGAGCTTTTTTTAGTTACCTTTTTGGTTATCAACATCTGACTTCTTTGGACTGTGATCAGAGAATAGAGTCTGTGTACACACGGTGCTGGATGCTATGATCACTGCTCAGGACACCTGCTGGGATGAAGGACTTACTCCCCCAGGTGCTAAAGGAGCGGTCCAGAAGGTGGTCCTCAGTGTCAGCCTTGGGAAGGAGAGGGTGGCATGGGCTAAAGAAATTGCCCGGCCCCACCAAGCTCGTGCCTCCTTCAGGCTGATTCCAGTCAATGTGGGAGGATAAAGGGCCCTCCCCCAAGCCAAGAACCTAGAGGACAATACCCGTTCCAGAGCTGTCCATGGAGGCAGCCAAGGCTGCCGTTAATAGAGCACTGCAGCTCAATTTCCTGCTATATCAGCCTGCTTTTTCCTCTCCTTCTCCTTGGCGCCAGTCCCAAGAGTGTTCCCTAATAATAAACTTCCTGAACCCTGAGCTCCATCTCAGTCAAGTTCCCAGGAGATCCAGACTGCAGCCCTAATCTTCAAATTTTGCTGAGGTTGCCTTTATAGACTAGCATCTTTTCTAAATGTTCTAAGCGTGCTTGAAAAGAATGTGACTGGGATCCCACAGTCTACATATGTCGTTCATATTAAATTTACAGTCATGTTCAATAGATGTCACATGAGATGGCCTAAGAAATAGCTCATTACAAGGTGGCTACGTCTCTACTCCTGTTCTCCCTGTGTTTGTTTATATGTTTTGCAGCTCTGATACTGTTGTTCAGTCACTAAGTTGTGTCCGACTCTTTGCGAACCCATGGGCTGCAGCACGCCAGGCTTCCCTGTCCTTCACCATTCGAGTTTGCTCGAATTCATGTCCATTGAGTCGGTGACGCTATCATACCATCTCACCCTCTGTCACACCCTTCTCCTCTTGCCTTCAGTCTTTCCCAACATCAGGGGATCTTTTCCAATGAGTCGGCTCTTCTCATCAGGTGGCCAAAGTACTGGAGCCTCAGCTTCAGCATCAGTCCTTCCAATGAGTATTCAGGGTTGATTTCCTTTAAGATGGTCTAGTTTGATCTCCTTGCTGTCCAAGGGACTCTCAAGAGTCTTATACAGCACCACAATTTGCAAGCATCAATGTGTTCGGCGCTCAGCCTACTTTAATGTCCAACTCTCACATCTGTACATGACTACTAGAAAAACCATCGGCAAAGTGATGTCTCTGCTTTTAAATATACTGTCTAGGTTTGTCATAGCTTTCCTTCCAAGGAGTAAGCATCTTTCAATTTCATGGCTACAGTCACCGTCTGCAGTGATTTTAGAGACCAATAAATAAAATCTGTCATTGCTTGCACTTTCCCCCCTTCTATTTGCCATCAAGTGATGGTGCTGGAGGAAGCAGAAGCTGGAATCAAGATTGCTGGGAGAAATATCAATAACCTCAGATATGCAGATCACAACACCCACATGGCAGAAAGTGAAGAAGAACTAAAGAGCCTCTTGATGAAAGTGAAAGAGGAGAGTGAAAAAGTTGGCTTAAAGCTCAACATTCAGAAAACTAAGATCATGGCATCTGGTCCCATCACTTCATGGGAAATAGATGGGGAAACAGTGGAAACAGTGGCTGACTTTATTTTTCTGGGCTCCAAAATCACTGCAGATGGTGATTGCAGCCATGAAATTAAAAGATGCTTACTCCTTGGAAGGAAAGTTGTGACCAACCTAGACAGCATATTAAAAAGCAGAGACATTACTTTGTCAACAAAGGTCCATCTAGTCAAGGCTATGGTTTTTCCAGTGGTCATGTATGGATGTGAGAGTTGGACTATAAAGAAAGCTGAGTGGTGAAGAATTGATGCTTTTGAACTGTGGTGTTGGAGAAGACTCTTAAGAGTCCCTTGGACTGCAAGGAGATCCAGCCAGTCCATTCTAAAGGAGATCAGTCCTGGGTGTTCATTGGAAGGACTGATGCTGAAGCTGAAATGCCAATACTTTGGCTACCTGATGCAGAGCTGATTCATTTGAAAAGACCCTGATGCTGGGAAAGACTGAGGGCAGGAGGAGAAGGGGACGATAGAGGATGAGATGGTTGGATGGCATCACCGACACAATGGACATGGGTTTGGGTGAACTCTGGGGGTTGGTGATGGACAGGGAGGCCTGGCGTGCTGCAATTCATGGGTCGCAAAGAGTCGGACACGACTGAGCAACTGAACTGAACTGAACTGATGGGGCAGGACGCTATGATATTAGTTATATATAAATTAAGGACTATTGAACTTCCTGGAAAATTGAAGCATCCATCTAACCCTGTCTATCTAACATCTATCTAACCCTATCTCTAATAATGCTTTTCTCCCTGAATCTCTATTTCTATTTCATGAATACAGCCGTAGCAGCTTTCTTTGAGTCAGTACTTGCCTAGTAAATTTTTTCTACACTTGGGACCTTTAAACATTCTGGTCCTTATGTCTGAAGTTTATCTCCCATCACAGAGCATAATCCAGGTGTTTCTAAAATCCAGTCTAAATAAATCTCTTTTAAACTAAATCTAAAATAATTAATAATTATTAATTAATAATCTAATTAAAAATAAATCTAAAATAATCTCCTTTAAACCAAAGACTTTGGTCCTTTTACATATATTACTGATAGCTTATCTTACGATGTATTTTCTATTCATTCCATCTTTTCCTGTCCCCAGCTCTCCTTTTACCTTCTTTTCAACCATTTGTGATTTTTCAAAAATCACAGATTTCTTCATTTGACTGGGTCTTAGCTGTGGCATGTGGGATCTAGTTCCCTGACCAGGGATCAAACCCTGAATTGGGAGCCTGGAGTCAGCCCCTGGACCACCAGGGAAGTCCCTCATTTGAGATTTTTAATCTTCTTTTCCTTATCCTAATTTTTCTAACTGTTTGGAACTTGTACATGCTATGACTGGTTTTTTTCCTGCTTACCCTAGCCATTTTAATACTGAGCAGTTAACTAACAACGTCTAAACTTAATATATTTGCCTTCTTCTCAAGTCCTTGAAAGAATTTGAAAACTTAAATTTTGGCCTTTCCCTCCTAAGTTATATGTTGGTGTTCAGTACTTCAGCACCAGCCTGTTTTTCTTCTACCATAAAGTAGATAATATTGTGTGCATGTGGTTAGTCGCTCAGTCGTCAGATTCTTTGCAACCCCATAGACTGCAGCCCTCTCTCCATGGGATTCTCCAGGCCAGAACACTGGAGTAAGTTGCCATTTCCTTCTCCAGGGGATGTTTCACACCCAGGGACCGAACCCGGGTCTCTTGTACAGCAGGCAGATTCTTTACCATCTGAGCCACCAGGGAAGCCTTGTAGAATGATACAATTCTTCTTTCTCAGCTTCTCTCCAAATATTTGCCAATATCTTTGCCCATTTTTCCTTATGTATCTTGCCTTTTCCCTGGAATAATTTTTATTCTGCCTGAAGTACATTACATTTAGAATTTTCTTTCGTGAAGCCTTTTGGTGGTAGTATCTCATGGTTTTTTATTCTTCTGCATATATCTTAATTTCTCCCTTACTTTAAGAATTTTTTTCATGTGGACCATTTTAAAGTCTTTACTGAATTTGTCACAATATTGCTGCACTTTTATGTTTTCGGTGTTTTGGCTGCAGGCACGTGGGATGTTGGCTCCCCAGCCAGGGAACTGAGCTGCACCCCCTGCACTGGCAGGTGAAGTCTGAACCCCTGGACCACCAGGGAAGTCCGTTTCCTTTGCTCCTGAAGGATGGTATAGAGCTCTAAGCTGACAGTCACTTTTTCTCAGCACTCTAAAGATACAGCGCCACTGTCTCCTGGCTTCCGTTGAGGACAGTGAGATGCTCGGTGTAACCCCAGCAGTGGATTTACACTGGAGTGGATTTATTTGGAGATTATTTTTTTCTCCGATGCTCTTAGCATCGTCTCTTCTTCTTTGATATTCCACAATTTTTCTATCATGTGTCTAGATGTGAATTTCTTCTCATTTACCTTCCTTGAGGTTCACCGGACTTCCTGGATCTGAGGTTTGGTATCTGTCAACACAACAATTCTACAGAATTACCAGCCATTATGTTCTCATTGCCTGTCCCTGCATCCTATCGTCTCCTTCTAGAGCTCTGAAAAGATGTGCCATAGGCCCTCTCACTCTGTTCTTCCGGATATTTCCTGTGGCTCGATTGGTTTACTAATCCTCTCTTTGGCTGTATCTAATCCACTGTTCAATCTGTCCACTGAGTTTCAAATTACAGGTCTTAACATTTCTCATCAGTTTTCTTGGGTTCGTTTTCAAACCTGACCATGACAGTCTCATTCTCTGCTCTTGCTTTCAAACCTCTCTTTTATTTCTGTAGAGACACAACGATAGTTGTTTGAATTTGTTTCAGTCTGCATAGGATCATTTCAAATCTAAAGGCTTAAGAGGTGTTTCTATCGTCTCTCGTTCCTGCCGGTTCTCTTTTCCTCCTTGCGGAGTTTATTATTAGTTTTCACTGCGAGCTGCTCCTTTCCTTTGGAACTGTGTTTGTGGACGTTCTATACGGTTGACACGTGATTCAGTTCTCCGAGGGAGGCATAGGGTTTGCCTCTGCCAGTTGACTAGGGGTACGACCAAGCAGCGACCACTTTAAATTTTCCAGTTGAGTTTGTTTGAGCCACACAAGTAGCATAAATTCAAACTGAAAAGCATGTGAGGACCAGCTTGTGATTACAAACTCTCAAGGGAGATTCTTTTTCTTTCCCCTCTCTCAACCCAGTGTCAAGTTCAAAACAGGCAGCCTTGCTTTCTCTTCTGCAGGGTGAGACGCACTTTTCACTCCTTCCTTACCCTCTGGACGTAGCCCTTGGACTCTAACTTTGAAGGGGGTCTCCCACCAAATCCTGCCTTCGAGTGGTATCCAGTGTTTACCTCCTGTTCCTGGCATTTCAGCAGCTACAGAAACAGGTCAAAGGGCGTCGCCCCCACTTCATTTTCGAGATCCGTCATTTCCCGACTTTCACGCCAACTCAGCAATGTGTCAAGAGAGAAGTTTAAAAAAATATTTTATCCAGCATGTTAATTATAACCAGGGGAGCTGTGAAAGGCCTCTAATCTGGCAGAGCGCCAGGAAGAGAAGTTGTCTCTGAGAACTTTCCAGAACTTACTTTGGCCTTTTCAGCCTGTTTGCCTCTATTAACACACGCGACCGCAGCCTGTAATGACCCGTGGGCTTCTTGTGGTGCTTGTGGGGGTTGCTGTTGTGTTATTTTCCCCTCAAGACCATGGGTTCCTCCAGGGTCAGAAGGGAGGGCAGTCTGGTGTTCTCGGTCCTGCTCTGAGCCTGACATATTGTGGGCACCTGAGAAATGCGTAGAGAAAGTTGAATAAATGAATGAACAAGCCAATCCTCATTACAATACCCAGTCTGCTTCATCTGCACAGTCTGTGAATTTCCAGTCCAACCCACGCCCTGCCTGACGGCTTCTCTCAGGTGTTGGGAGAAAGGATAACATTTGTGCGAGGTATTTGTGTGCCGCTCGCTGCTAATCCCAGCTGCATCTGGGTGCTCAGAACTGTGTTTCAACCAGGATATGGTCACAGAAAGTTTCAAAACTGACCAGTTAAAAAAAAAAAAAAAAGGTTTCATGCCACAAAATGAAAATATTTCTTGCCAGCTGGAATCAAACCAACCACATTTGGGGCCTGTGGGTTTCAGCGACCCTCCCAAGAAGGCGCGACCCATGGGCGTCAGAGCCTGGCAGAAAACAAGCTGCCCTGTCTGACGGAGCACCGATGCTTCAGCCCTCGTCTCTCTTAAAATGGAACGGATCCTGGTACCTAAATATACATGGGTCTTTCAAAACCTTGCTGCTTCCCCCACCTACCTTCACACTTCTGACTCAAGGGGGGAAAATAACCCACCAGCAATTCATCTTCCTCAAGGACGGCTGCCAAGCTTATATATATTTTTTCACAGCCGAGTTATTTCTGATCTCGGTCCTGGCAAAAAGCAATACAGAGCAACCGTGGCTGGGAGACATTTGGAAGCCGTGCCAAGCCAAACAGTATCTCAGAGTCTACATTGGATCCGCCAACCTCGTGAAAGTGTACTTTAACTTGACGGAAAAACACCTTAAAACACTTGCGATGTAAAACCAGTGAAAGTGAGGGTCAGGAAGGAAAGTCTCACAAGCTGTAATGTGAAGCAGTCCCTCGGCCCCTGGACACATGGCCTCAGGGTTTAGGAGGAATCACAAAAGCACAGCACTAGGGAGGCCCCGCCGACAGCTGGGTTCAGAGGTAAAAGGCAAGCTTGTGAGTCAGATAAAACCGGCTTTACAGGCTTCCCTACCACTTCTCAGTCTCATGACACCGAGCAAGTCACTTCCCAGGAGTCTCCATTTTCTGAACCTAAGAGAGAGGTGATGCTAATAAACCTACCTCATAATGTTGTCATAACAGTCAAATAAAAGTATGTATGTAATTATATATAACCGTGGTGTTTATCGAGTTTGAGAGCAGACGGACCAAGTGTTGGTGGTATGACAGATGCTGCACTTTCGCTGTGTATCCACACTTGTGAGACGGTGATGATGGTGCTGGAGGAGAAGAAACTGAACTGAGAAAGGAAACACACGATCAAAGTTACTTTAAAAACAGGGGCTGGGACTTCCCGGCGCTCCAGTGGTTAAGATTCCGCACTTCCACTGCACGGGGCACAAGTTTGATCGGTGGTCAGGGAACTAAGATCCTGCGTGCTGTGTGGCCAAAAAATTAATACGTTTTTTAAAAAAAAGAAAGAAAAAAGCAGGGGCAGAAGCAAGATGGCAGCCCAGGAGAGTTAAGGAACCATCATCCCTCCTGTCTCTGGCTTTGCTTTTTTGCTACTCTTTCTAGGATATTTCTTCAAGTTCAAAAGACTGGAAGATTTCAACCTAAAAAAAGTTACGGATTTCCAATCCCGTGTTTTTTCACCATTGCCTACTTCTCATACTGTGATCATACTTTCCATATTACTATTAACTAAATATCTAACATGGTCTCGTGTTCATTCAGTGCCCTCGTATATACCTTCTGGCCTCTGCTTTAGATCGACTTTATGAGGTAATCTAGGTATACCCATTTTGCAGATGAAAAAACTGAGGCACAGAGAAACAAAACGACTTGTCCAATTCCAGGAAGTCCCATCTCCTGGCTTGAGATCTGCCTCCCTTGTGGGAAGGTCAACTGGCTTTTCTCACCTAAACCATCAAGTTCACAACTGCCGAGGCTGGGTTCTGTGCTTACTCAGGGGACTCAATGAGGAATTGGCATTGCGAGGAAGCTCGCAGGCTAATATGCCAGAGACATTAAAGAAATAAACAGGGGTTTCCAACAGATGACAGATTCAACACCTGCATTGGTGTTTTGCCTCCCCAAGCCCCATTAAAAAGACAGCAAAGGGACTCTTTGAAAGCCAGAACCAAAGAAAAGTGGAAAGGATGGGGGAAGAAACAGCAACAACCAAATTTAAGAAGCTGAAGAGCATATGGAAGACTTTGCAGGTGAGGAAGCTGAATGCTAAGCTGGTTAAAACCAACTGGATTTCATCAGTGAAGTCAGAACACAACCTCACATCCTACACAAAAATAAACTCAAAACAGCTTAAAGACTTAACTATAAGACATGACACCATAAAACCCCTGGAGTAGAATATAGGCAAAAGGTTCTCTGACATAAATTGTACCAATGGTTTCTTAGATCAGTCTCCCAGGGCAATAGAAATAAAAGTAAAAATAAACATATGGGACCTAATCAAACTTACAAGCTTGTGCACAGCAAAGGAAACATACACAAAACAAAAAGACAGTCTGTGGACTAGAATAAATTATTTGCAAATGATGCAATTGACAAGGGTTTAATTTCCAAAATATACAAATAGCTTGTACAACTCAAAGACAAACAACCCAATCAATAAATGGGCAGAGATCTAAATAGACATTTCTCCAAAGAAGACAAACAGATGGCCAAACGCACTGGAAGAGATGCTCAATATCACTAATTATTAGAGAAATTTGCAAATGAAAACTGCAATGAGGTACTGCCTCACACCAGTGAGAATGGCCATCATTGAAAAAAAGCCTATAAATAACAAATACTGGAGAGGGTATGGAGAAAAGGAAACCCTCCTACACTGTTGGTGGGAATGTAAATTGGTACAGCCACTATGGAAAACAATGTGGAGTTTCCTTTTAAAACTTAAATGTGGGTTGCCATATGATCCAGCAATACCACTCCTGTGCATGTATCTGGAGAAAACTAATCTGAAAAGATACATCCACCCCAGTGTTCACAACAGCACTGTTTACAATAGCCAAGACATGGAAGCTATTCCATTTAAAGGTCCATTGACAAATGAATGGATAAAGAAGATGTGGTACATGTAGGCAGTGGAATATTACTCAGCCGTGAAAAAGAATGATACAATGCCATTTGAAGTAACATGGATGGGCCTAGAGATCATCATATGAAGTCAGAATGAGAAAGACAAATGCCATATGATGTCACTTACACGTGGAATCTAGAATATGACGCAAGTGAAGCAGAAACAGACTCAGACATAGAAAACAAACATAATTAGCAGGAAGAGGGATAAATTAGGGGTTTGGGATTAGAAGATATAAAGTACCGTATATAAAACAGATAGATAAGGGCCTACTGTACACCACGGGGAACTAGGCTCAATATTCTGTAATAAACCCTAGTGGAAAAGAATATGGAAAAGGAAATGTGTGTATATATGTATAACCGAATCACTTTGCTGTACAGCAAAAACTAATACAACACTGAATCAACTACACTTCAAGTTTTAAAAAGAACTCTTCGAAACCAAAATCTAGCAGAGGTTTAAACAGAATAGAAGAGCTTGACTGCAAATCTGAAGAAATATTCTAGAAAGTAAAGCAAAAGAACCAAGGCGTAAGTAGGAGATGTACTGGTTCACTTTATGTGTCGACTTGACTAGATTCCAGG
The DNA here is from genome assembly GCF_029378745.1 of Bos indicus. Taxonomy (NCBI): domain Eukaryota; kingdom Metazoa; phylum Chordata; class Mammalia; order Artiodactyla; family Bovidae; genus Bos; species Bos indicus. Next base: position 114,640,089 of record NC_091764.1, on the reverse strand, counting down.
GTGCCCAGTATTTGGCTAAACATTATTTCCGTGTCTGTGAGGGTGTTTCCAAGGTGAGATTAGCATTTGAATCTGTAGACAGAGGAAAGCAGATTACTCTCCCCAAAGTGGGTGAGTCTCATATAACTCTCTGGGGGCCTGAATAGAACGAAAAGGTGGAAGAAGGAAGAATTTTCTCTCTCCTCTTGACTGCTGGAACCGAGAGATCCATCTTCTCCCATCCTTGGACTGGAACTTACAGAACCAGCCTCTGAAGTTACATCACCAGCTTCCCTGGATGTCCGGCTTGCAGACAGTAGCCTGTACAACTTAGCCTTCATAAATTCATGAGTGTGAATAGGCAGATGGATGGATGGATAGATAGACACAGAACCAATAAGATGTATAGGTATAGATTCAAAACCAGCAGGATGTAGAGCTAGAAATAAAAACAAAGACGGTTCCTCCTGGCTCTTTTTCTCTGGAGAACCCTGGAACTAATACAGTGCTGGTGGCTCAGTTGCTAGGTTGTGTCTGACTCTTGTGATCCCCGTGGACCGCAGCCCGCAAGGCTCCTCTGTCCATAGGGTTTTTGGGCCAGAATACTGAAGTGGATTGCCATTTCCTTCTCCAGAGGATTTTCTCTACCCAGGGATTACAGCTGTGTCTCCTGTATTGCAGGCAGTCTCCTGCATGGCAGGCAGATTCTTCCCCCTCCGAAGGGTACTAATACAGGAGGAAAAACAAAGAAGTGGAGCAGTCCAAGAGGTATGACATCCAGTTAGTAGAACTTCCAGAAACAGACCAGGGAAAACGAAGGGAAGCAATTCATCAACCACTTGGAGAATGTTTTAAAACAAAAGGATCTAAATGTATCAATTATAAAGACCCACCAAGTACCCCTCTGGGCAAAGAATAAAAAGAGATTCATACAAGGGTACATCATCATGAAACTTGAGATGCTGGGACAAAAGAAAATCCCACAAGCAGAAAAGGGTCACATATGAGGCTCCCTTTAGCTTTAAGCTTCTCGACTACATCAGCAGCTCCAGATGATGCCTGAGAAATGCTGAAGAAGTTACTTCCCAAGCTAAATGTCTTTACCCAGACAAGCGGTCAATCCAACGGAAGGATAAAACGAAGCTATCAGTCCAAAGCAAAGTGCAAGTCTTGAAACATTTCCAGACCATCCTCATTATTCACAGATTCCTTATGTGCAAATTCACCTACTCACTAAAATGTATTCGTAACCTCAAAGTCAATACTCGTGGTACACCCATGATCGTTCACAGACTTGCACTCAGTAGCAAAATCTTCAATGCCCTTCTTCAGCTCTCATACTGTAAACCGTGTCCTTTCGGCAATCTACGAAGCGCCGCATTTCTTACTTTTTTGTGCTTTTTTTGGTGATTTTGCTGCTGAAAGTTGTTCCAGGCAAAGTGCTGAAAGGTCGTCTATTGTTCCCAAGTACAAAAAACCGAGGTGCCTTAGGGAGAAAACGTGTGTGTCGGCTGAGCTTTGTTCAGGCTTGAGTCACTGTGCTGGTGGCCGAGAGCTCAATGCCAGTGAGTCAGCAACACATTAAATAAAGCGTGTTGACACAGAAAATACACATAAAGCCCCCAGAAAGCAAGGGTAGGTGTTGATCAGTTGATACAAATGCTGTGGGAGTTCCCTGGGGGCCTAGTGCTTAGGATTCTAGGCCTTCACTCCTGTGGCCCAGGCTCAATCCTTGGTCGGGGAACCAAGATCCCGCAAGCCACTGCAGCAGCCAAGAGCCAAAAAGAGAAGAGAAAGAAAACACTGTGACAACAGACTCGTAGCAATCTAACCTTGTGTTTCTGCTGGGAGCAATGGCACGGCAGGGGCTAACTCAGTGTTGTGGTGACTTCACAGAATGTCATTGTTGTTCAGTCACTAAGTCGTGTCTGACTCTTTGTGACCCCATGGACTGCAGCACGCCAGGCTTCCCTGTCCTTCACCATCTCCCAGAGCTTGCTCAAACCCATGTGTATCGAGTCGGTGATACCATCCAGCCATCTCATCCTCTGTCGTCCCCTTCTCCTGCCTTCAGCCTTTCCTAGCATCAGGATCTTTACCAATGAGTCAGCTCTTCCCATCAGGAGCTTCAGCTTCAGCATAAGTCCTTCCAATGAATATTTAGGACTGATTCCCTTTAGGATTATCTCACAGAATTTAACTCCCTCAAATAATGAGAATAGACTGTACTTTCCGTACACTCTTTCTCAGGACATTACTTGTCAAGATCACCTGAATAAGGGGATAAATCAAGAAAGAGGAAAGGGACTTCCCTGGTGGTCTAGTGGTTAAGACTCTGCACTCCAGTGGAGGGGGCACAGGTTCAACCCCTGGTTGGAGAACTGAGATCCCACTTGCTGTGCAGTGTGGCCAAATAAATAAATTGTTTAAAAAAGAGAGAGAGCAATATGGGATACAGGAAACTGGAAGAGGAAAGGGGACTCCCCAGGCTTCTAGGGAACAGAGACCCTAGGACAGCAGCCCAGCCCCAGGCTGGAAGTGCAGAAAGCCTGATGTATCCAATAGCCGTGAGGCCAGTTCCAGACTGAGTTAGCAGCATCAGCAGAAGAACCTAAGAAAGGAGAAATAAGACAGCTATCAGCTGGGATGGGGGTACCACTGAGACCCAGGAGAAAGAGGACAGCTATCAGCTGGGATGGGGGTCCCACTGAGACTCAGGAGAAAGAAGACAGCTAACAGCTGGGATGGGGGTACCACTGAGATTCAGGAGAAAGAGGACAGCTATCAGCTGGGATGGGGGTCCCACTGACTCGAAGGTTGTCACAGATATGGCCTTCTCTTCATCTTGACACTTGTGAGCACGTTCTATTTCGAGCCTGTGTGAGGCAAGCATTTTACGTAAATGAATTAATTTTAAAATTTTATTTCTTATTTTTATACCCTGTTTAAAGGTTATATTCCATTTACAGTTATTAGACAGTATTGGCTGTATTCCCCATGTTGTACAAGACATTCCTGCAGCCTCTCTTATATCCAACAGTTTGCGCCTCCCAGCCCTCTGTTGCCCCTGTCCCCCACACTGGTATCCACTAACGTGTTCCTTACATCTGTGAGTCTGCTTTTTCATTGTATTCACTAGCTTATTGTATTTTTTTTAGATTCCACATATAAGTGACATATGGTATTTGTCTTTCTGTGTCTGATTTATTTGACTTGACATAATATCTCCCAAGCCCATCCACGTTGCTGCAATGGCAGGATGTTGCTCTTTTTTATGGCTGAGTAATATTTCATTGTGTGTGAGTTCGTGTGTATATATGTATATGCCACATCTTCTTTATCCATTTATCCATGTCTTATATCAATGGACACTTGGCAATTGTAGATGCTGCTGCTATGAACACTGGGCTGCAGGCATCTTTTCCAATTCATGCTTCTGTTTTTTTCGTGTATATACTCTGGTATGGAATTGCTGGGTCATAGGGTAGCTCTATTTTTAGTTTTTTGAGAAACCTCTATACTGTTTTCCACAGTAGCTGTGCCCATTTATGTTCCCACTAGCAGTGTACAAGGATTCCCTTTTCTCCACATTTTCACCAACATTTGATAATTACCTTATTTTTGGTGATAGCCACTGTGACAGGTGTGAGGTGACATCTCACTGTGGTTTTGACTTGCATTTCCCTGATGATTACCAGTGTTGAGCATCTTTTCATGTGTCTGTTGGCCATCTGCATTTCATCTTTGGGAAAATGTCTATTCAGTGCTTATGCCCATTTATTTTGGACTGCAAGGAGACCAAACCAGTGAATCCTAAAAGAAATCAACCCTGAATATTCACTGGAAGCACTGATGCTGAAGCTCCAATACTTTGGCCACCTGATGCAAAGAGCTGACTCATTGGAAAAGACCCTGATGCTGGGAAAGATTGAGGGCAGGAGGAGAAGGGGATGTCAGAGTATGAGATGGTTGGATGGCATCACCCACCCAATGGACATGAACTTGGACAAACTCTGGGAGATAGTGAAGGACAGAGGAGACTGGCATGCTGCAGTCCACGGGGTCGCAGAGTCAGATAAGACTAACGACTGAACAACACTCATTTAACTCACCTCCCAGCAAGTCCTGGTAGGTGGCTATCAACCAAGAGGCTGGGTGACTTGTCTAGGATCACACAGCTAGAAAGTGCCAAAACAAGGGTTGGAACCAGGGCAGGCAGCTCCAGAGTCCATGCCCTTAATTACTGAAAACAGAGATGGCCAGTGTTCATCAGGCCTGGGAGAGGTCTGAGGACATGTGGAGGTGTGCCTGGTGGGGATGAGGCAGGAAACAGCAAAATCCTCCCCTACTAGAACAAATCAGTCGATAAAGCTGACAACTACAGAAACCAAGATGCAGTTTCAATGGCAGGGAGGTAAAAATCAAAATAATCAGTTAAAGGAGGTGAAATAGCCTCTGGGGAGGGCGTATGGGAGAGAGTGGGGAACAAGAGCAGGAAACTGCTGTTTTTCTTAACAAACGCTGTAGAACTATTTGCCTGTATAAGTCTGATCAAAGTAAAAGCTAAAAATAAAGAAAAGAAATAAACAACATCCCCCTGATCCTAGACTGAGCCTGCCAGCCAGGGCTGCCAGGGTGGGCCTGGGGTGGGGGTGTGTGGAGGGGGAGTGGTAGTCTCGTTTCCCCCTGGACCCTGCCTTTGACCTGGCAGGCACCCCCCGCTGGCCCTCAACCATCATCAGGGCCATTCCCCTGGGTGAGTTATGGCCCCGGATTGGTGGAAGGTTCCTGCCGAGACCCCATCTGCGTCAACCTCCTAGCTCATTCAGGGGCTGCTGATATTGACATCTCCATGTCAACTGCAAATGAGGGATTCTCCCAGGAATGCTTGGCCTGGCCCCTCATCTGAGAACCTCGATCCTTGAAAGCAGCCGGGCTACCAAGGGCTGTCACCACACACGCTAATGACACGGACACAGGCTGACACACAGACTCTCCAGGGACACGCTCAGCACCTGAGGTCACAGAGACCAAGTAGAATCTGTCGGGGGGCACGGGGAGGTGTGTGTGCCTCAGGCATGCGGGAAACCTCATCCCATCTCAGCTCAGCCCCCAGCTCAGCCCAGATGGGACCCTCTGCCCCTTTCTCTTGATGTCCTTATGCTGATTCAGTTGTGGGGTCCAGCTTTACTGAAGATTCCTAGTTGGCAGCCCCCTGATCAATGAGGCTGAGTATTAGACGCCATCCCCAACTTTTCTTCTAAGTGTTAAACTCAACAACCGAAGGTGCTGCTGGCCAGGCAGTTCCGGGGAATTTCATATCCTAAAGGAACACTTTTGTTCCCGCGGGGCTGTGACAACTGTGTTTCATCTGATCTGTCCCTTAGCCCCTGTCACTCAAGGGGACACTCGGCTAACGGAATTAAGGCTTCTAGCCTCTTTCACCAGGTTTTCGCGAGGGCCACGTGAATCACACAGGCTGGTGTATTTTGGGAAATAGAAGGGTGAGAAATCCAAAGGATATTTTGAGAAACATAAGCAATCAGTCCTCTCGGATGTTAAAATAGATGATTAGCCTCTGGATTAAATAGCAGGACAGGCACGGATGAAACAGAATGGAGACAAAGAAACCTTCTCATGTAAACGAATTTAAGATATGATAGGGTTGTCTTGAGTAGACAAAGAACAATGAAAGAAGTCGAACATGAAAAAAACTCAGTTTAGGGGACTTCCCTGGTGGTCCAGTGGCTAAGACCCCACACTCCCAACACAGGGGGCCCAGGTTCTCTCCCTGATTGGGAAACTAGATCCCGCATGCCACAGCTGAGATCTGGTGTGTGTGTGCATGTGTGTGCGTTCAGTCATCTCCAACTATGTGCAAATCCATGAACTGTAGCCAGCCAGACTCCTCTATCCTTCACTATCTCAAATTCATGTCCATTGAGTCAGTGATGCTATCTAACCATGTCTTCCTCTGCCATCCGCTTCTGATTGCCTTCAGTCCTTCCCAGCATCAGGGTCTTTTCAAATGAGTCAGCTCTTCCCATCAGGTGGCCAAAGTATTGGAGTTTCAGCTTCAGCATCAGTCCTTGCAATGAATATTCAGGGTTGATTTCCTTTAGGATTGACTGGTTTGATCTCCTTGCAGTCCAAGGGACTCTCAAGCATACAACCAAATAAATAAATGAAATTTTTAAAAAAATCAGTTTAAATACATTTTCCCCATCTTTCACAGATCGTCACAACAAAAATGGTTTATAAAGCAAAGCAGATCTTAGGAAGACTGGCCAAAAATATAAGTGAATATTGACCAGATCTCTGAAGGAATAGGATGTTTTCAAGCTCTTAAAATTATTGATATTTTTTTTAAGCAGAGGAGAAAGGGTTGGGCTGTATCAAGACAAAAAATCTTCTGTACCACAGAAAAAAGTTAACATGGAGAAAAATGAACTAACAAAAGGTTAATAACAATAATCGGGGGGTGGGGGAGGTATATTCATTGGTAGGAAAGGTCTTAAACCAACACGGGTTTTATTTATTTATTTTTTTTTTGGAACTTGACAAAATGATACCAAATTTCATCTGGAAAAATAAACATGTGAGACCAGCCAGGGAAATTCTAAGGAAAAACAAAACTAATGAGCGGGAACTGGCTTTACCAGATGTTAAAACATATTATGAAAGTACAATAACTTTTAAAGTTTAGTATTGGAAAGGAACTAGACACTCAATCCAGCCCAGAGTGCAGAAATCCATGGAAATATGTGTGGGAATCTGGCACGTGGGAAAAAAAGGAGGCATTTCATATCAGAGGGAAGAGACCTATTAGTCAAAGCAGGACGTTGAGATACCTGGGTAGTCAGCCATCTGGAAAGAATAAAATCGAATCCCTACCTCACCCCTTACACCAAAATAAATTCCAGATGGATCCAAGATTTCAACAAAAAAATATTGAGCCATAAAAATTCTAAAGGGAAACATAAGTGAAGTTATTTATAATCTTGGAAAGGAAAGCTCTTTTAAGCAGGATACCCAGAAGCCATAATAAAATTCATTTGAGGAAATAAATGAGTGAGAAATCCAAAGATTATTTTCAAAGAGACGAGAAATAATCCCTCTCTGATATTAGAATCCATGATTAATGGAGAGCAGAGAAACTCTCTTTCCTTTGTAAAATAACTCAAACTATAATAACAGTGTCTTCTCCAATTAATGAACAATGAAGGAAGGCTGAATAAATATGAGACCATGTGAGGAAAAGTACAAGTTTTAATCCATTTTTATATACTGAAGAATAAATGATTTATAAAGCAAATTAAATTCTAGAAATACTGGCCAAAAATATAAGTAATATTGGCCAAGTCTCTGGAGGGATAAGAAACATCCAGGCTTTAAATTGATTGAAAAAATTCAAAAAAGGAAAGGAGAACTGATTCAGCTATTTTTTAAAATATATCTTCTGTACCAAAAAAAAATCAAAGTTTAAAAAATATGATTTACATAAAATTTTTAAATGTCTAGGTGAAGAAAACAGTATAGGCAAAGTCATGACAAAAGTCAAACAGTGTCTGACGTTTCTTAGGACTGATTGCTTTAATTTAGGAAACTCTCATACAAGTGAGAAAAAGACTTAAAACCTAACAGAAAAACAGGCAAAAGCTGTATATGGAAAGGAAATTCATACAAAAAGAATTTAAAATGAACAACATTATGAAAAATGTTCAACCTCACTCATAATTAAGAAATGTAAGTAAAAGCTGAAACTCTAACACTTTGGCCACCTGATGCGAAGAGCTGACTCATTGGAAAAGACCCTGATGCTGGGAAAGATTGAAGGCAGGAGGAGAAGGGGACAGCAGAGGATGAGATGGTTGGATGGCATCACCAACTCAATGGACATCCGTTTGAGTGACCTCTGGGAGTTGGTGATGGACAGGGAGGCCTAGCGTGCTGCAGTCCACGGGGTTGCAAAGAGTCGGACACGACTGAGCAACTGAACTGAACTGACTGAAGTAAAAGCAATAAAATACTCTTTTTTTTCAACCTGTCAAACTGGCCAAAATGTCAAAGCTTGAAAATAATGCCTAAGTTTATAGAGAAAAGAGTCAGTCTCGCACACTGATATCAGGAGTATGAAATGGTTTCCTCCATTCTTTTGTATGGCTGTATAATACTCGACATGTGGACGTAGAAAAGATTATTTAACCGGTCACCATTTATAGATGTTTAGAGTTGCTGGTTCTTTTTCTTCCAGTTCTAGACATAAGAAGCAGTTCCCTAGTGGAGCTTCCCTAGCGGTCCACTGGTTAAGAGTCTGCCTTGCAATGCAGGGGACTCAAGTTCAGTCCTTGGTCGGGGAACAAAAATCCCACTAAGACTGCAGTGAGGCAACCCAGCCCATGCGTCACAACTCCTGAGCCTGCGCTCGCGAGGCTGCGCACCGCTACTAGAGAGAAGCCCACATGAAAACAAAGATCCAGGGGCTGCAACTGACGCGGCCAAAAATAAACAAACACATTTTTGTAAAGTTTTTTAACAAGTAGTATTGTGGTGAACATCCTTGTACACACATCTTTGCACACACATGAGGCTATATTTGTAGGAATAATTCTAGGCGATGGAAAGTGAAAGTCGCTCAGCTGTGTCCGACTCTTTGCGACCCCATGGACTGTAGCCTACCAGGCTTCTCTGTCCATGGGATTTTCCAGGCAAGAGTACTGGAGTGAGTTGCCATTTCCTTCTCCAGGGAATCTTCCCAACCCAGGGATCGAACCGGGACTTTTGTATTAAAAGTTTTGATAGATATAACCAAATCGCCTTCCCATGAAGTTACAGCAGTTTGCACTCCAATCAATCTGTGTGTCCCTTTGCCTTTTCCAGTAGCAAAATTATAATATTAATATTGTTTTAAGTATGTGTTTAAAAAAAGAAAAAAGACAAGGGATAAGGCAGAGATGAGCAGGAATTGCAAACCGTGGTACAAAAGTTTAAAACATTTATTAGCTCTGTCTTTGCCATTTACCTGCCATATTGCCTCCCCACTCTGAGCCTCAGCTTCCCTATCTGTAAAATAAATGGAATAAAATGAATTGATGCTTCTAAAACCTGCTCACCAAATAACAGAGTGAATGGGTCGTAATCTGTGAGCATCTGGACGGCAGAAGCAGGTGAGAGGCCACGCCTGCCAGCTCTTCCCTCCCACATACAGAGACAAAGTCACATCAGAGGCTCCAGGACGGCCCCACTGGGCAGACAGGACTGGGTCTCATTCTTCAACGGGCGGTCAGGGAAGGCCGGGAAGCCAGTTTCTACTCTGTTGGAGCAGTCATTGTTTTTTTTGCCAGGATGCAGGCTGGACCTCAAGACTGTCTTTCCTGGTGTTTTAAGTGTGGGCCGTGCAAAAGTATCCTGGTCACAGCCCTTGCTCAAGAAGCATCTGTGGCTCCCCATTACCTGCAGGAATAAAGTGGGACCCCTTAACTGTGTCTGGCCTTGAGGCTGTGGATTCTGGCCCCACCTCCGCCTGTGGTTTGGGCAGACACACAGTCTCCACTTCCAAAACTGAACTTTGAACGTGCACCTTATCTGGGGACTTTCCCGCCTCCTGTGGCTTGCTCCCCTGCAAAGATCTCCAGGTCATCTCTAATGACTTCCTTTGCACGGTTATCTTGCTCATAATCTACACTGTGTAATCCGAGAGCATAGGGTCAATAGAGAAATTTGGTAAGCCTTCATCACAGCTTCCTGGCTTGATGAATTTAGAGGGAAAAAATGTATGCATGTGCAAAACAGTGCATAGTAAAATTAAGCTCAAGCCTGGGTATGTTTAAATACACAGAGAAAAAGCCCAGGAGGAAAGGCACACCACAGTGCTCTCGCGTCCAACGCCTTCATTAGGATAACAGGGATAAAGCAACCTGACTGTCCATCAACAGAGGAGTGGGTGAAGAAGATGTGGCACATATATACAGAGGAATATTACTCAGCCAGAAAAAAGAATGAAATTGTGCTGTTTGCCAAGATGTAGATGGACCTAGAGTCTGTCATACAGAGTGAAGTCAGAAAGAAAAACAAATATTGTATATTAACACACACATGTAGAATCTAGAAAAAATGGTACTGATGACCTATTTGCAAAACAGAAATAGAGACACAGGCATAGAGCCCAGATGTATGGACACCAGAGGGAACGGGGAATAGAGGGAACTGGGAGATCGGGATTGGCATACTGTGTATAAGACAGGTAACTAATGAGAACCTACTGTGTAACAGGGAACTCTACTCAGTGTGCTGTGGTGACCTGAATGGGAAGGAAATTTCAAAAAAGAGGTGTTATGTGTACATGTATAACTGATTCCCTTTGCTGTCCAGCAGAAACAAACAACATTTTAAAGCAACTATACTCAATAAAATTCTTTTTAAAAAGGATAACACAGATGACAAAGATGATGACAGCTTACACAGACTGAGTGCTCACTCCCAGCTGAGCAGCACCCTAAACGTTTAACAGGTGCTTCTCTATTTATTTTGATATCTTTTTTAAGGTCTCCACAATTGACATGTATGACTTTTATAGTCAGAAAAACAACCGTGGTTTTTAGTTCATTAGAGTTGAGTCATCTGGACAAGGGAGACAGCAACCCACTCCAGTGTTCTTCCCTGGAGAATCCCAAAGACAGAGGAGACTGGTGGTCACAGGAGTCCGTGGGGTGGCAAAGAGTCAGACATGACTGAGCGACTAACACACACACAGTTAAGTCATAATAGATAGAGAATTATTTTCAGACAATTAGAGGGAGGTTCTGGACTGGGATGGATGAGGTCAGATCCCCCACCATCACCTTCCTGGTGGTCCCCTCCTGTCCTGCCCACTCCCCACAACCCGTGCGGTCTCCCTGGAAACTGGGCCCTCTGAATGTCCACAGCCAGAGGCACCAAGCTAGAACCCACATCCCAGGAGTCCCCTCCCGTGGCCTGTTCAAGTTTCCACGGCTACCTAGTGGCAGGTGGTGGTTAAGCATCTAGACCCTGGAAATCAGACCAGGCTGACCCGGCTCTAGGCCTCTGTGTGAACTTGGCCAGGTGGGTTCCTTCCACTGTGTCTGGGTCCCCATCGTAAAGCTGTGCCCATAGCTGGACCACGTCCTTGTAGACCAGGGCAAGAATGAAACGGGACGAGGGGACCCAAGGTCTGGCACACAGTAGGTGCCCACTAAGTAGGCGCTAGGGTCCTACGAAATTTACAATTTGTCACTAACTTGTTGGGGGGACATGTAAGGGCAGCAGACAGGCAGTCCCCTCAAATAAGGACTTATTTAGAAGTCCTCTGGACAGAAGCCCAGAAAACCAGCATCTTAAAAGGATAAATAGCCTCCACGAGCTGGACAAAGTCTGGGACCGCTGGGGAGGGGGGAGGGGACTCGGCGCAGAGAAGGGTTTAAGCCTCGGACAATGGGCGCCGTCTGAGCTAACCAGCGCCGCTGCTTTGAGCCGTGAGAAGAGCTATTTTCTTGTTTAAAGCCTTAAAGAGCTATTAGGTTGGGCAAATCACTGGTAAAACAGCTGGAAACTTAAGTAGCAATTTAAACAGCCCATTGCCCTTCCAGCCCGGGGAGGAATGCGAGCCGCCGGCCGGCCAGTCTCCGGCCCACATTGTCTGGACTCAGAGGGTTGAGCCGGGACCTCTCCGCGGGCTCTGAATGCAGCCCGGGAGCTTTATTTAGCAAATCCACAATTTCTCCCCTACTCCCCCACCCCCTTCTTCTTCTTCTTTTAAGTGAGCAGACCGAACTCTAATTTTCCCTCTTTTCTCTCCCAAGCCCCCTTGAATCGGCCCATTCTTTCATTATGTGGAACTAACGAAGGCCTCGCACAGTCTCTGCCCAGGAACGGGCCCGTAAATAAAACATGTTTCATTGATCAACTTCAAAAAGTCTTCGGCGGGGTTGGGGGCGGGGCGGGGAGGGTTGGGGGCGGGGGAGGGGCTCCCGGAGGGGGAGGGGAGGGGAGGGGAGGGGATGGCGCGCGGAGGCCGAGGGACCGCACGGGAGGAGGGGCGCGCATAGAGCGCTTCTGTGCCCCACGATCGTGTGTTTGTTTTTTTGTGGCCGGCTATTCTGCAGGCGCCGGGCCCGCCCCAAGCCCCACCATCCACCCGCAGTGGACTTGGAAAGGATGGATGGGTCGCTTTATATGTTTTATTTTACTTTTTCTTAATCTCCCTACAAATAAAAAATTGGAGCCAACCCAGCAGAGCTCTGGCTGTAGAGCAGCAGTCCCCAGGGAAATGTGGCCACCGGCTTCAAGCTTCCCCTAGCATCCATTCCAGGAACATCCCAGGGCCCTGGGGGAGCCTGGCACAGGGTCATGCGGGCCCACCCCGGTGGGAGCAGGCAGTCTGAAGGAGAAGCTTTAGCAACCTCAGGGCAACCGAAGCCTTGCCCTTTATCAGCTATTTAGTGAGCACCTACTGTGTGCCAGGCACCTCTCCTGCTTGATTTTATTTCTGTGGGATTTTTTTTTTTAATTGCAAAAGTAGTGACTGCCCATTGCAAAACAATTCCATGACACGCGGGGACACAGTAGACTCAAAGATCCCAGTGGCGGCTCCCTAATCCCTCTCGCTGGAGGAAACCACTGTTCACACTTGGATGTCCCTTTTTGAGACTTTATACAAATACACAAGCACAAACAGAGAGGGATTTTTAGTTTCTGTGCTTTTTGCAAGCGCAGCATCGCAGATCTTGTTTGAAAACCTGCTTTTGCCACAATGCATCAGGAACATTTTTTCCGAAATGCTATTTCATGGCTGCATATTAATATTCTTTTGTGTCTGTGCCACCATTTCCTCCAGCCTTCCCCTACTGAAAGATATCTGAGTTGTTTTCAAGAGTTGTTGCTAATGATTGGGTCCTGAGCATCCTGGAGCAGCTACCTCTGTCCATGAGCAAGGGATAGAGATTCTTGGATGGGCAATGGTTGATCAAAGGTGATTTTGCATTTTATTTCATTTTTCCTTTTTTATACAATACATAGGGTAAGGTGCATAACAGTCAGCTCAGTACATTTGATATGCAGGGATGTATCTCTGTCATCCCACCCAGACCAAAGTATAGAACATTTCCAGCACCCCGAGAACGTTCCTGTGTGTGCCCTCCTCACTCAGACCCCCACCCTAGAGGTGAGGAAAGACCAAAGTTTTGACAGAGAAGTGCCAGTGTACTTCCCACAACAGTGCCCAAGACTGTCCATCTCCCTGCAGCTTCTCCAGCACTGAGTGTTACTAATATTTGTCTTTTTTGCAAGTCTCATTGAGCTAGTTGGCCCCTTTGATAGGAGTGAAGTTAGCGTTTTGTTTTGTTTTTTTCTTTCTGGAAATACTCTGTCCTTTAGGAATTCCTCCTCTGTAAACTACCTATTCACATCCTTTGCCTATTGACTCCAGTCCATTATGAATTCATTCCTGTGACCACAAGGAGTTTGGGATTGATCTGAGCCCCTTCCCTCCCCACCAGTAAGGCATCCCCTTCTTTCCTATAGATCTTGTGTGGTTTACGGTATCCAGGGCCACCTTCTGTCACAACCAATGAACTCTAAGCCATGCTCCTCTTTCTGCCAAGCTGGCCCTCCCTGAACTTTTCTTTACACCGATTTCTTGACACTTACTCTATCCTGTCTAAAATTTATTTCAGTTTCTATTGAGTGTCAGCTGCATGCCAACAACGATGCCAAGAGCTTCACGTGCCTCGTCTCATCTCTCCCTTGCTGAGCACTTGTTCTTTGATTCTGTTTGACTGCTCTGGGTCTTGGTTGCTGTGTTGCTCTCCCTAGTTGTGGTCTGTGGGCTTCTCATTGTGCTGGCTTCTCTCGTTGTGGAGCACAGGCTCTAGGGCTGGGGGGCTTCAGTAGTCGTGGCTTAGTTGCTCCAGGGCATGTGGAACCTTCCCAGACCAGGGATTGAACCTGTGTTCCCTACATTGTCAGGCGGATTCTCGACCACTGGGCCGCCAGGAAGTCCTCACTGAGCACTTATGACGAGAGCTTCCTATACTTGTCTTACATGTGGGGAAGCTGAAGCCGAACGTCCTTGAGGACACGCAGCTGCTTACCTAGTTCTGTCCTTTCCGGTTTAAAACCAATTCATGTGGTCGCTTGCAGGAGACTTGCAGTAAAGCAAAGAGGAGCAAGGGTGGATTTAAGAGGCAGGGCCCTCTGGCGGGAATTTTGGCTGCTTCCTGCAGAATTCATGAGCCAGGGTATCCCTCTCTAGCCTGAGCTCTTCCTAAACAGGGTCCAGGTCTCTTCCTGTGTTCTTAGTGTCCAGCACAGGAAGTCATTGCTTAGTAAATTTCCTTTTTTTTTTTTGATTGATCCTGGACCGCAGCAGTGAAAAGGCCGAGTTCTAACCACTGGCTGCTGCTGCTGCTAAGTCTCTTCAGTCGTGTCCGACTCTGTGCGACCCCATAGACAGCAGCCCACCAGGCTCCCCCATCCTTGGGATTCTCTAGGCAAGAACACTAGAGTGGGTAGCCATTGCCACGGAATTCCCAGTAAATGTCTTCCTAATGGAAATAACTCGTCTGTCTCTTTTGGACGATAGCACAACAACTAAATAACTCTTCTCCTTTCTCTAAGAATTTAGGTGGAGCCAATGCACTTTATGGGCTTCCCTGGTGGCTCACCCGTAAAGAATCTGCCTGTGATGCAGGAGGCGTGAATTCGATCCTTGAATTGGGAAGATCCCCTGGAGAAGGAAATGGTAACCCGCTCCAGTATTCTTGCCTGGGAAATCCCATGGACAGAGGAGCCTGGCGGACTACCGTCCATGGGGGTCACTAACAGCTCAGACATAACTTAGTGACCAAACAACAGTGCAGTCTACAGTGGGGGGTATTTTCTTTTCTTGGACTCAGGCTCTCCGCCTGCAAAACAGGCTATGAGACATGTGATCTCAACTTTTGTCTTTGAGGATCAAACAGGATGATGGGTGTGAAGGAGTCTGGTAAAGTCTTGCGCAAATGCCCATTGTCAATATCAGCCTGGCCTGGCTAGTTATCAAAGCACATTGCTGACCCTAGGGCAGGGCGGGAGAACCCAAGCTCCCTGGAGCAGTCTCCTTCCCGCCCCGCATAGTCCTGGGAGATAAGGATGTCAGGCAGGAAAACCACAATGGCTCATTGTGAATGGGAGCCATGACCGGCTGCAGCCTGCCATGGGCGGCTCTTGGGAGACCTTTATTGTGGTCACACAAGCTCTTCCTCCTTTGTGTTGAGGACAGTCTTGGAGTTGAACTAGGCTAGGCCCTAGGACCAGAGAAGGGCCAGCATCTTCCATGCAAATGGCAGTCTGGGACTAGACCCTGGAAGATGGGAAAGCCATGGGTCCCTGGGACATGCACCCTCGACTTTCTGGATCCTGAGAGACCCGCTCTGGGATGTCGCTGACCAGCATCTTTGCCTCCTGATTGTCTATGATTGCTGCCAACAATTAGCCCGAGAGAAAATGTTTGAGGGGATTCCAGGCAGACGTCGCCACTGCTACGCCTGTTTTCAGTGTCTGCCCTGCCAGACCACTTGCTGGATGTGGGAGGGAAGGAAGAAAACCGGTCACCCCCTCATTCATTCATGGGGTCCCTGCTTGCTACCTAGTATTAGGGGTCTCATCCTGTCTGCAGCCATGAAGCCCTTGTCTGGCTTCCTGATGGCTCTGTCTCCTTGGAGGGCTGTATTGGCTTGGGTTTTTAGAGATGCTTGCATCTCAAGCAAGTGGCATCCATGGGCAGTGTCACTGGGAAGAGTGCCAGCTAGTGACCTTAACGGGCAGAGGAGGTTGAGATGATGGAGGGGGGTCCATGGCCTTCTCTACTCTCTTTGTCTCTTCTCTGGCCCTTCCCATTTCTTTCCTCCGCTCTCACGGATTCATTCCCTGAGGCCAGCTGTCTGCATGGCAATAGAACCACAGCCACGGGGAGCTCTGACACCCATCCTCACTGCTCTCTGCCCATGTACGGAAGTAGATACACCTCAACAGCCCCACTCAGAGAACCCCCAGGCAGACATCTGATGGGCTTCACTTAGTCACATGTTCTTATTGTTCAGTCGCTCAGTCGTGTCTGACCCTTTGCGACCCCATGGACTGCAGCACGCCAGGCTTCTCTGTCCTTCACTGTCTCCCAGAGTTTGCTCAAACTCATGTCCATTGAGTCGGTGATGCTATCTAACTGTCTCATCCCGTCACCCCCTTCTCCCTGGACGAACTTTATAGCTGGGGCATAAAATACAATGAATGGCCCAACCAGAGCCACCTGTTCACTACTGAAGTCTTGGCTTAAGGTCTGCAAGGGATACTAGGTGACCAGGAAGTCTAACTCACCTGCCCACCCCAACATCTTGACCTAAGTGAAGGAAAAATCTTCTAGCCAATCAGTTCCAGGTTTCAGAGCGGAACCAGTGCCCATGGCGAGGGCTTCTGCAAGGCCAAGGGCCCCAGGTCACACGTTCTGCCATCCTGCTGGCAGGCCCAGCATGCCCTCAGGGCACAGAGGATGGAGGGGGCCAGGAGAAGATGGGCAGCTGGATTCACTCCACAAAGTCGCAGGCAGGACAGAGCTCCTGAGCCTTGAGTCTAAGCCTGTCAGACATAGGAATGGGGAAGTTTGTTGAGACAGAAGGGAGCAGAAAAAGCTGTGGCTCAAGGCATGAGGCAGTGCAGGGCAGAGGGGAGGCGAGGGCTTTCCCAGGCAGAGGACAGGCCCACCTCCCACAGCGTTTTTTGTTTTTTTGGCTGGGCCAGGTCTTAGCTGCCGCACGAAGGCTCTCTAGTTGTGGCACATGGGATCTAGTTCCCTGACCAGGGATTGAACCCAAGCCCCCTGCATTGGGAACGTGGAGTCTTAGCCACTGGACCACCAGGAAATCCCTCTCCCACAGCCTTGAGTGCACGGTGTCCTGTAGGCAGCAAGGACTGGAGAGGTCCGGTCTGCCTTTGAGCACTGACTCCGCTACTCTGATGGGTGTGGGTGTGAGCATCTATGGAGTCATGCGGGCGGAAGTTGGTGTCCTTTCGTCAAAGCCAGCGGCCTCTGGGGATGGAGAGAAGTGATGTGCCATTCGTTGACAGGGCTTGGTGGGTGAGGAGAGAGGAAAGATGCCAGCCCTGAGGAGCAGGCCTAGGCAGGAGGAGGTGAGGGCCCAGTTGGCGACTTTGAGGTGCCTAAGGGGGCTCTGGTGGGCCCGGCCGTGGGGCAGCAGATCTGGGTTTCGGGTGGAAGTTTCCCCGCTCTGTGATGCTGGGATGTCTCCAGGTTTCATTTCCAGCGTTCCCTGCATGTATGGCCTTGCAGCTTGAGTCACTTCCCCGGGGGGAATGGTGTGTGTGTGTGTGTCATATCACCTCCCCATCACTTCCCACTTCTACACAACCCCTCCCAGGATCCTAGAGTGACTTGTTGCCATCCTAGATAAGAAAATAAACTGGGAAGGGAGGAACTGTTAGATAGATGGGTGAGCATGAAACTGGTTAGTACCTAAAATCAGCCATATGAACTGTGAACTGTTACAATTTGTCTGCTATGTAAAAACCTCCTTTCTCAATATGGAAACCAAAACACACTTTGTGTGTTACAGCCAGGAGTGCCCTAATGCCTTCCGAGTGGGTTTTATTATCAGCTCTTCCCAGGTGGTGCTAGTGGTAAAGAATCTGCCTGCCAATGCAGGAGACATAAGAGACACAGGTTCAATCCCTGGGTAGGGAAGATCCCCTGGAGAAGGAAATGGCAGCCCACTCCACTATTTCAGCCTGGAGAATCCCATGGACAGAAGAGCTTGGCGGGCTACAGTCCATGGGGTTACAAAGTTGGACACGACTGAAATGGCTTAGCACGCAGGCAATGGCTTGGAGCCTGTCTTCAGGAGCTGCACAGAGCTGAATTCGGATCCCATGTCTGCCATTAGCTGGCTCTGTGGTCCCCAAGGAAGTGGCGTGGGTCTTTGTTTTTTCAGGTGTAAGGTGGGGATGGTGGCAGTTTCTACCTCTCGGGATAAGTGATGTAACACACAAGACATCTGGGCACAATGCTAGGAACACAGGGACACTGCTTACATTGTCCCTGTTGCTATAACTGGGGACAGAGAGAGCCAGGAGGTCAGAGTACCCTGAGTGCTGAATCTGAGGCCAGTGATCTCAGAGGAGTCTGGAACATGAGCTGGAGACGTCCCCGGCTTCTGGGGACTGAGACCCTCATTTGAAAATAAGAGCTGGAGCCGAGGAGCCTGGTCCATGGGGCCCCTGGTCACCTGCTGCTGTTTAGTTGCTCAGTCGTGTCGGGCTCTTTTGCAACCCCGTGGACTGTAGCCCACCAGGCTCCTCTGTCCATGGGATTTTCAGGCATGAATACTGGACTGGGTTGCCATTTGCTTCTCCAGGGGGATCTTCCCAACCCAAGGATCAAACCTCCATCTCCTGTATTGCAGTCAGGTTCTTTACCACTGAGCCACCAGTTGCATGAGATAGAAGCCCCCATAGTCACCTACCGATTACAGAAAGGATGAGCCTTCAAGGTCTAAAGAAGTATGCAAACACGAAGTGGTATGACTATGAACGTTCATTTTTAATAAGAGAGGATAACGAAAGCCTCTAAAGTCGTCAAGATCAAGGCTTTCACATCCCTGCAGTGACATTTTATGCTTAAACTTTATTTTCTCAAAGAACTTTCTGTGGTTAAAGAACAACTGTTAGGAATCAAGAGACTTTTTCATGAGGAAGTAAAAACAAAAGCAAGGTGTTCTTACATGGAGGGCTGGAGTCAGCAGGCTGGCATCCAGTGGCCCAGGCTGTGTGTCTGTCTGGCAGAAGAGAAGTACTCAGGTCAGCCTCTGCGCAAGCCTCTGTCACCAGGGGGCGCCAAAGGGCCCCAGAGGACAGCGGTCCTGCTGGCCAGCCCAGCTTCCCTGTGGGCACCGAGGATGGAGGTGACCAGGAGTGTGTGGGCAGCTGGATTCACACCCCAGGGCCCTGTCAAACAGCCAAAATAAGCTTTATCCACTCCCTGGGGTGATGCAAATCCTCAGTTAAGTGATGTCTGCCTTGTTTCTTTGTCCATTCATTCATTTATCCAACAATCATTCCTTAGGTCCCAGCTGGGAGCTGTGACTCCAGGCGCGGATCAGCTGTGAGCCCCACCTTCAGGAACCCCCAGGCTGGGAGGCGACAAATATGAAACCCAGGGTGAGCTGGACTCTGATAGGAAAGCGGCAGTGCCTGTTGGATCCCAGAGGAGGACCTACTCCCTGCTTGAGGGTGGGGGTGGGGCAGAAGAAGAGGGGTGAGCCTTGTGAAGATCAAGGGTGATCCTGGCAGAGACTGAAAGCTGTGAACACAGGATGCCTGTGGGGCCCTCTTTGCATTGGTTTGTTGAGGAGAGGACCACTGGGGAGGGCAAAGGGTGCGTTGTGAGCCCCACAGAGTGTTCAGCGTTGCTTGGTAGGCAACAGGGAGCCATGGAGTGTTCCCTCCCAAGGCGACTGTCTCATCCATGTCCAGGCCTCACTCGCCCAGCTCAGTTTCTAGATGAGAAACTAGTATCTAGTTTCAAGATACCCCTTGCTGGAGTCCAGACAAACGGGATCTCACCCCACCAGCTGCCCAGGCACCACCGTCTCTGTGAGCAGCTGGCTTCTGTGTCACCAACAGCCTTGTGCAGCGCTTTACAGTTTGTGAGATGCATTGAGAACACTCACTCCTAGGTCCCCACCTTCTCCCGCTGACCTTGCACACGGCCTTGTCCATCGCAGAAATCTCCTCCTCACCCTTGGTGCCCAATTCTAGGGTCCTGTGCCCCGGGAGGCCTCCCTGACCACCCCTGTGCCAGAACCAACCACCTCTTTCTCTGCCATGTCCTTGAGTGCATTTGTGGGGGACTTAGGAGTGTGTCTCCTCTCCAGCCCTCTCTGCTTCCTGACTCCTCTGCACAGACCATCATCTCTTGGAAGGAATGACTTTTTCTCTGCACACTCTGGTGAGGCTAGCTGGGGACAGGACTTGGTGTCACTGAGAGCTGCCTCTGGGTTCTGGGAGGGCCACAGTCTAACAGGCCACCATCCTGCCTCCATTGCCTCCTTGATTTGGGACGACGGAGCCCAAAATAAGAACCCCCTGCTACCATCAAGCTTGGGGGGCACCGGGCCAGGGATGAGGGGCTGCTGTTGAAGAAGCCCATTAAAGAGCATTGTTTCTAGTCGGCTCGAGCCCCTGAAAGGACCTGCCCTCCCGCCCCAACTCACCTTTGTTACTCTGCTATCTAATGCACAGGACAGTGTGCATCATGCAGAAACCTATGTTCTGAGGGTGCTTCTCCCCCAGAAACCCAAAGCCACGCAAGGGCAAAATAAAGCCTGGTAACAGGGTCTCCCAAATTAAACCACCGGCCAGCACAACCATACACGATATGTCAAGTGTGATGGGGGAGAGGGCTAACCCTCTCTGGTCCCCCCCTGTGGGGACCCCTTGCCTCAGCCCCCAGGCTAGTGCCACAGGCTGTCCGTGATACGAGGTCAGACAGGGAGCAAAGGTGGCTGGACACCGATTTAACTTCCAGGGCTGTGGAGACTGCCTCCAGAAGGTTGTGGGAGTGTGTGTGCAGTCACCCATTTGTGTGTGAGAGGTTGCGTGTTTAAAGTGTGGGATTGTGTGCGAGGGTGTTGGTGAGGATGTATATGAGTGCGAGAGCCTGTATGCCTGAGGGGGTGTGTTGGAGGGTGTACCTGCGTGTGTGGGTGTGTTGGGGGGCAGGGAAGGGAGCCAATGTGGAGAGGAAACTTGGGTGTGTACTGGCGCAAGCAGAGTGGGCAAAAAGAGGGAAGTCTTGTCTTTCAGTAGACCTGAAGAGCAGGAGAGGAAAAAAGAAGCTCTTATTGGTGGTTGTCAAGGAGATGGGCCTTGGGGTTTGCTGAACTTTCTTGCCTTCAAGCGTCCTGCCTGGGGCTGAGAAGGGCCATTTATTTCCAACTTTGCCCGCTGGGCAGGGGGTCTTGGATCCAGGTCTCAAAGGAGTCAGGTGTAGACCCCAGGCCCCGCCAGAGCAACTCTTGGGTGGAATGACCTGACTGCTTGGTCTTCCCACCCCCAGCCCACCATCCCGCGGGACCTTGCATTCTGGGGGCGGGGGCTCATCAAACTTTGCTGTGTAAGACGTCAGCCTTGAGACAAGCTGCGGCAGCCAAGACTGACCGCGAGGCAGACACAGAATCTTTGCCGCGCCCCCTTGCAGACACGGATCCCGCGGTTGTCCTAGGACAAGCGCATTTATAGGCCATTGTCTTTTGGGGAGTGGTAAAAAGTTGGTTTGTTTTGAACGTAAATGTGAAAACGATCTTCAGAAGGTTTTCCTGCCTGTCTTCTTCACGGCTGCCTTGCCAGTGCTGGGCACACAGTGAAAGTAAAGTCGATCAGTCGTGTCGGACTCTTTGTGACCCCATGGACTGTTAGCTTACTAGGCTCCTCTGTCCATTGGATTCTCCAGGCAAGAATACTGGAGTGGGTTGCCATTTCCTCCTCCAGGGGAATCATCCTGACCCAGGGATCGAACCCTGGTCTCCCGCATTGTAGGCAGCCGCTTTTACCGTCGGAGCTACCAGGGAAGTTGCACACAGTAGGTGCTCAATAAACACTTACGAAATGGATGAAAGAGCAATTCTGCTTCGAGCGGTCTGCGTTTCTTTCGATACAAATGGATGCCTCCGGGGCCTTTCTCGACCTCCAGAGCCGGTGGGCAGGCCCCCTCCTCTCCCTAGAGTGTGTGTGTGTGTGTGTGTGTGTGTGTGTGTGTACGCGCGCCCGCGCGCGCGTGCTGGTGGATGGCTGCTGCCCCCTAAGGAGCGGCCACCCTCGACGGACAGGGCGGGACGTAGGAGCAGGGGGCAGAGGGAGGGAGCAGCCTCAGAGGTGGCTCTGGCCCGGCCTAGACCGTGAGCCCAGCGGCCCGGCGATCGGGGCCCCTAGCCCCCACCTGCCGCCGGCCGGGAGAGGAGGGGGACGCCCCAGACTCCCGCCCCTCCCCCCAGGCCGGCGGCCGGCGCCCATTGGGCGGTGGAGCTTGGAGCCCCGCCCCCGGAGGCAGCGGGCCAATGAGCGCGCGGCTGTCACCTCGTCAGTCGCGCCGGCTCGGAGGCCGGGAGCCGGAGCGCTGGCCTCGGAGCCTGCAGCTGGGAGCGCTCGGCGAGCGGCCGGTCGGTGGGGGTCCCCGCGCCCCGCACGCCCCGCACGCCCGGCCCGGCCCGGCCCGCAGTGAGCATGGGCGCGGCGGCCGTGCGCTGGCACTTGTGTGTGCTGCTCGCCCTGGGCGCGCGCGGGCGGCTGGCGGGGGGCAGCGGGCTCCCAGGTAAGCCCCGACCCGGTGGGCGGCGAGGTCCCGGGCGGGCCCCCAGCCACGCGCCGTCGGGAGGGCTGCAGCCCCGCCCTGACTCTGCAAAGTAACTTCTGGGGCCGGCCGCGGAGCGTCCCCTCCGCGCTGCCCGGGCCGGCCCGGGGGCTCCCAGAGCGCAGCGGGGCCGGAGCAGGGAAGGCGGGTGGCCGAGGCCCCGGGGGAGCTGGGGCGGGGGGTGGTGTGTGAGGGCTGGAGGAAGAAAGAAAGCACGACGGCCCGCCGAGGGGCTCCGCCGCCAGCCCCGGCGCACCGCCCAAGGGCGGGAGGGAGTGGGGACCCCCACCGCAGCCGGACGGGAGCTCCCCCCTTCCCAGGGAAGAAGGGAGGCTGGGAGGGGAGACCCGCGAGGAGGGGAGCAAGGGAAAGAGGACTGACCCCGAGAGAAAGAGAAGGAGGATGTGGGAGACGGAGAGACAGACGGACAGAGACGGAGGTACACAAAAGGACGCAGGGAACAAAATCCCGGAGAAAGACGGACTGAAAGAGTAGAGACCAGAAAGACCGAAGCAGGCAAGGAGGAAACCCAAGGGAGTAGGCAGGAGGCAGATGAGCATCTGGAAGGAAAAAGATCAAAAGAGGGAGATGTGAAGGCGGGCGGGAGGAAGGGATGGGAAGAGAGGGAAAGAGAGGTGCAGCCAGTGGGGCGCAGGAGAAAGGGGGGAGGGCGGGGGAGGGGGGAGGGAGCCAGCCAGACCGAGGGAAGGAGGGAAGGATGAGATGGCTGGAAAGCGGTGGACAGATGAACAGACAGGAGGGGGAAGACTGAAGAACAGACACGGAGGAAAGGAGAAGCTTGGAGCCAGAGGGCGGGGAGATGGAACACCCTGAGGGGGTCCACCAGAGACAGGCAGGAGACTGGGGGTTGCCGGTGGGTAGGTGGGCAGGCAGCAGAGGTGAGGTCGGGGTTCCCCACGGATTTCAAGGGACCTGGGCACACCCCATCCCCTCCTGCTCTCTCCGGTGTCTTCCACAAAGCTGAAGACACATTCTCCCCTCCCACGTCTGACCCTGTCCCTCAGAGAAGCTTCCCTTCTTTTGGTCCTCTGAGAGAAGAGACCCTGCCTCACTCTCCCCGGCTGCACCATGGTCCCCTGGCTGCGCCCACTGCCCGGCTCCCTGAGGTCTGTGTCTGGCAGCAGGAAGTCTATTCCTGGGAGTTAACCCTTGAGTGAGGATGCCGGGCCATTGAAACTATTCCACAATTGAAGCCAAGCTGTTTTCTCCCCCTGTGGCCCCAAGGGAAACTGGGGCCCACTGCCACACCCCCACCGTCTGTGGGTATCTCTCCTGGTTCCTTCAGCCCCATTGGATTGCTCCTGTATGTGCCTGTCTTCCTCTCTCTGTCTGTCTGCTTGTATCTGTCTGCACCCCCATCCAAGCCTTGTGCTGCTCTAAGACAACTCGTGTCAGAGCGAGCACCTGTGATGGGAGGGGAGGGCTGTGCTGGGCTGTCCAGGCCAGGACTGGGGCCAGGGAAATTGCAGGAGCCCCTGGGCTGTGTGCCCTCTCCCTCTCCTCCAACTTGCCTGCCCTCTCCCCAGCCCCCACCTAAAGACATGTTTCAAAAGTGTGTTGGGAGACTTCCTTGGCGATCCAGTGGTTAAGGCTCTGCACTTCCAATGCTGGGATTGAGTTCAATCCCTGATCCCTCTTGAGGGAACTAATATCCTGCATGCTACAGGGCACGACCCCCCCCCCAAATAAAGGGTTTTTTTTTTTTAAAACTACAATTTAAAAAAAATTGTGTTGGGAGGTGCCCCTACTGCCCCTTGGCTAACATCCATCCATTTTCATCCCACGAGGACGCCTGCCTAGGTGTGATACTGGGGGCACGGGGACCTCAGAGCCCCAGGCGGTTTGACCCCTGAGAAGTGGGAAGAGCTGTAAGTGTGGCCCATTGCCCCGTCTGGCCGTGTCTTAGAAGTGGCCCTGGTCCTCTCCCCTGGAACGTGCAGATCTCTGGTCTCTGGCTTCCTGCCCTTGAGGCTATGCCACCCCTCTCGGGGTTCCCGCTGTGGTCACTTCTCCAGAAGGGGATGGTCCACTGGCCTGATGTTCCTCCTGGCCCCTGGCTGTCTGATGACTGGCTTTGGTCTACGCTGACTGCCTCCTGGCCCCTGATCCACCATCCTTAGGGCAGCTGTAGAGGGTGGGCTGTTGACCTGAGCAGATACAACCATTCTGAGAAAGGATGCCACCTGCTCTGTGTGTGTGTGTGTGTGTAGGGACGTGATTCTGTTGTATTTCTTTTTGATGCCTCCCTTTAGGGGCAGGCTGGAACCTTGGGGAGGAACAGTCCTGGAGGGAAGTGGTTCTCTTAGAGAGGTCTCCCCATGCAGATTTAGAACCCAGATGCCAGCCAGAGCAGTAATTCAGAGTGGACATTCTTGAGGGGCAGACGGGCTAGGGTAAAGCAGAGGCATGAAGAGCAGAGGGCATTCCAGGAGTTCCCCAGGCTTGCCCCTGGGTGATGGCCCTCGCCATAGCTACTGAGAGTTCCTTGTGCTCCCCTCTGGGTCCTTCTGTCTGTCTGTCACCCATCTGTACTCTATTCATAGCTGACTGGAAGCAACATGTCATGTGGGAAAGTCCTGTACCTGCTTATCCTGAGTCAGAGTCCAGTCTCTGCTCCTAATGAGCTCCTGACTGTCGGCAGGCTTCTCTGGGCCTCAGTTTCCTCATTTATAACCTGAGGAATGAACCTAGATTATAGCTAAGGTTCTTCTGGCTGCATTATCCTGTGCTCTGAGGGCCTTCCTGCTGCCTGAGCTGTGTGTGTGTGAGAGAGAGAGAAGTGTATATACAGATGCACAGAATCTATTTTACATTATTTGCCCAACAGCGATTCCAGACTGATGGTGTATATGGAGGGAAGGCGGTGGGGAGTGCCAGGAACCCTCATAACCTAAACTTAACTTGAGTTTGAAAGTCAGAGTATGAGAACCAGGTTCAAACCTAGATTTCCGAGGTGGAGAAGAGAGAGAACAGGGAGACTGGATGCATCCGTGAGCCAGGTTAGCCCAACTGACAGAATGGGTGCACCGCTGGAACGCTCTAGTCTGGTGGCATGGAGGCCAGGGGGAGAATCCTTTAGGGACTTCCCTGGTGGTCCAGTGGCCAAGACTCTGGGCTCCCAACGTAGGGGGCCCAGGTTTGATCCCCATCAGGGAATTAGATCCCACATGCCTCAACTAAAGATCCCACACGCTAAATGAAGTTCAAAGATCCCGTGTGCCACTGCTAAGACCCGGCGCTGCCAAATAAATAATTTTTTTTTTTTAGAAAAGAATCCTTTATTTCACATCCTAGGGGCTGGGTGGGGCCCATGTTTCAGATCTGCCTCTGTTTCCCCATCTGTGACCCAAAGGGGATGGATTTAAATTCCTCTGAGGACCCTTCTGGCTCTAAATTCTAGAATAAGGAGGGTGGAGGAGGGTTGGAGAGATGCTTGTGGGGAGAGCAAGACATGCAGAGAGACGCTTTTCCTCTCTATGTTCCTAAAGTGAAAAGTGAAAGTTGCTCAATCATGTCCAACTCTGTGACCCCATGGACTATACAGTCCATGGACTTCTCCAGGCCAGAATAGTGGAGTGGGGAGACTTTCCTTTCTGCAGGGGATCTTCCCAACCCAGGGATCGAACCCAGGTCTCCTGCATTGCAGTCGGATTCTTTACCAGATGAGCCACCAGGGAAGTCCTATGTTCCTAAGCCTCCGCTTTCTCAGCTTTGTAATGGGAACGATAACTCTACCTAATGGAATCGTTGTGAAAATAAACAAGACTGGCACCTGGCACAGAGCAGCCGCCCCAAAGATGCTACCAGTCACCACCTGTCACTCCAGGTGGTTGTGTGACAGCTCTTCCTGTTAATTACCCCAGGGACCATGGTGGGGCGGGAGGCAAAAGGAACTCCCTGCCCCACACTGGCTGCCCACGTCCCGGCCACACCTCACCCGTTGTTCCCCCACCCCAGCAGGGGCCGTCGACGTGGACGAGTGCTCGGAGGGCACGGACGACTGCCACATTGATGCCATCTGCCAGAACACGCCCAAGTCCTACAAATGCCTCTGCAAGCCAGGCTACAAGGGGGAAGGCCGGCAGTGTGAAGGTGAGCCCGGCTCAGCCCTCGGGCCAGACCCACAGCCCCCATGGCCCTTGCGGGTGGCCTCGGTCAGCCCTGGCAGGGAGGCTGCAGGCTGCCCTGGAACCTGGGCTGCTTCCTTTGGAGGTCGAGGAGTATTTAACTCTCCTTGAGTTTGAAACTTTTGGAGTTTCTATTTAATAAGAAATTGAGGTGGAGCACTGGATGGTGTATTTGTCCATCTGTCCCTGACCGGATGTATATGGGGTAGAGGCCTGGGGTGACCCCCAAGGTGGTTGTTGTTCAGTCACCAAGTCGTGTCGGACACTTCGCGACCCCGTGGACTGCAGCACGCCAGGCCTCTCCCGGTCCCTCGCCATCTCCCGGAGTTTGCCCAATTCATGTCCATCGAGTCGGTGATACCATCCAACCATCTCATCCTCTGTCACCCCCATTCTCTCTGGAGGAGGGAATGGCAAACCACTCCAGTATACTAGCTGTGAGAACCCCATGAACTGTAGACCCCAAGCTCCCTAGTTTCAAATCCAAAGCTACCTGTATATCCTGTGTAGCTTCTCCAAGGGAGCTTCGCAGGAGCAGCCACAGCGCCTGTGGGGTTGGCTCAGGTCTCCTGCGTCGATGATACAAGCGTGGGCAGAGACTGGTGTTGTCTGTCTATCTAGCCTTCCTTCCCGGCACCTGGGATGCTGGTTTGAGCATATGGCCCTAGAAACTCGGCAGGCTGAAAGTCAGAGGCAAGAACACTCTTCACTGTCTTTGGAGGGGACTTCTCAAGCTGGACAGAACCTTTGGGAGCATTTGTCCAAGAGGGTCTCTGGTCATTCTGTCTCCAAGGGTCTGGCACACGACCCAGCATTGGGGGGCCAGAGACGGCTCTCTTCCAAGACTGATGTACAGCCCTGGTTGAGACTCAGGATCCAAGGCTTCCCTGTCTGTCCCCGCTTCACAGATGAGGAAAACTGAGGCTCTATTGGAGAAGTCACTTCTGCAAGGTTCCCCCCCCCCAAACCCTGTTTCACAAGGGCATGGCTGCGACTCATACCCAGGCCCCTTAATTCCTGCCCAAAGCTCTCTGTCATCTCATTGTCTTCTCCCTGAGCCCTGCCAGCTTCCATTTTCAAAACCTGAGACTTGTACTAGGTAAGCAAGGTGGGTGCCTGCTCCTAGGTTTTTATAGGAGCTGGGTTTTGTAGGGAACACGCTGTGCCTCCTCAGGACGCTGGTATTGTTTATCCATCTCATTTGTTGGGCATCTACTTAAGGCTGAGTGCCAGATAGATGACCCTGTCCTGGATCATGCCCGGTTTGGCCACAGCCCTGGCCTTGCTTGAGGTCCAGAAGCCAGAGCGGGGAGCTGGCGCCTATCCACAGACCTCTGGAAGGAGGCCAGGCTGGAGGCAGATAGAGCAGGCCGGCTGCTGTTAGGCCTGGGCATGAGCTTGGTGGTTCTGGCTGGCACATGTGAGACGCTGTTTTCTTCTTATCTTTTGCTCTGCCCTCTGGCTGGGGGCTTCCCAAGGTGACCCCTGTATCCACCAGTTGAAGCTGCTGACCCAGCCTGTTCCTCCTCCAGCCCAGCTCCTGAGGTGGCCCACCCCCGCCCCCCGCTGTCCCTTGCCCAGGATGCCCACGTTTTGTGCCCTACCTGTTGCCCTGAAGTCCTGCAGAGTCCAGAATAGCTTCCCACTCTGCTCGAGTGGAACCCCCCAGGGTGGGGGTCCCGGTCACTGGCTCTGGGGGCCTGATGGCCCCAGTATGAGGATAAAAGAGAACAAAGCTGTGAGTGTGCTTCAGTCTCTCCAGCCTGGCTCTAGCCTCTGGCCTCATCTGAAGCTCGGATGCCCTTGTGCCCTGGCCACACATACACACACCAGGCCAGTCGTGTTTCTGAGACCCAGCTCAGATGTTTCCCCTTCATGGAGCTCCTTTCCCTCCTTTTATGCCCTGGCTAACTCCTCATCTGTCTTAAGACCTCCTGAAGACTGAATGAAATCATCAGCTCTCTCCAGCCTTTCTGGCACCAGGGCCCGGTTTCCTGGAAGACAGTTCTTCCACGGACGGGGAGGGATGATTTTGGGATGATTCAAACGCATTGCAGTTATTGTGCACTTTGCTTCTATCATTGTTACATCACCTTCACCTGCGGTCATCAGGCATTTGATCCCGGAGGTTGGAGACCCCTGGGGTAGGGTACCAGAGCCCTGGGAGCCTCAGTGTCTGGTTGACAGTGGGCACTCAGCATACAGTAGGCGCTCAGCACCCAGGGGGTAGCACTGTTATCCATGTCATTGTCAGCATTGTTATCTGCTCCCATCGTCATCATCAAAGCTCTGTCATGTACCATTGGTGGTTTCCATGGTGTAAATGGGGGCTTCCCAGGTGGCGCTAGTGGTAAAGAACCCACCTGCCAAAGCAGGAGGCATAAGAGACACAGATTCGATCCCTGAGTCAGGAAGATCCCTTGGAGGAGGAAATGGTAACCCGCTCCAGTAATCTTGCCTGGGTTAAGATTAATCCCATGGACAGAGGAGCCTCTAGGGCTACAGGCCATGGGGTCCCAAAGAGTCAGACATGCCCAGAATGATTTAGCGTGCACTAAACCTCAGGCGCGGCAGACCGTTTGCTGGCACCTTCTCCTGTAGCAGACGTCAATCAAACCTGCTTTCCCTCCCTGGGCCCCTTCATCTGCAGGTCCTGAGCTGGTGTGGGGTTTGCAGAGGCTGGTGTTGGAGTTTGGGAAGAAATGAGTTCCCTTGTCCTAGAGATCTGAAAGGTTTTGCTGTTTACTGTGGTAAACAGAGAGGACAGGGTCTTAGCAGGCCCAGAGAAGGCGCCTTCCACAGCCTCCCTCACTCTTCACAGGAAGAGGTCAGCCTGTGACCGCGCCCTGCCTCCCAAGTGGGGCCAACTGAGCCCCATAACTGTTGCCTTGAAACTCCTGCTGCCGGAGGAAAACCCTTTAGCAAACCCGGTGCCCGAAGCAAGCAGATCCCCCCATTCCGGGGATGGCTTCTCACCACGCGTTCAAGGCCATCTTGCCACGTGGTCACGTGCATGTGTGATGATGGTGGTGTGTCTGCACACGCAGCCGCGGTGTGTCTGGCGAGCAGCCTGGGGCCACACGTGGTCAGCTTACCGCCGGCAGGGGGCTTGCTGTAGGCAGACTGAGGGGTCTCAGACAGCTGGGAAAGACCCTGAGCAAGGCTGAGGATAAACCAGTGTTTTCTCGATGGTTCTCATCTGACAGTGTCTGAAGTCACTCGAGGTGAGTTCACGGACATGCAGAGTTGGAATGAGCTTTAAAGGGCCTCTAAGGCAGCCCCCGAGTTTTATAGATGACTGCCCCTCTTTGTTGGCTTTGCCAGCCCCACAAAACCTCTGTTTAGCCCACTTCACTCTGGCTTAATGGTTCCCAGGTCTCCTCCTGGAATGTGGGCTCCTCAAGGTCAGGGTCTGTTACCTTTCAGCTCTGATGCCTAGAACCCAACACCAGGCCTGGCACAGGGATTGGGAGACATCTGTTGGGTGAATTGGTGGATGGATGAGTTGCAGCGGTCACCTCCTCCAGGAAGCCTTCCCTGCTGCCCCAAACAGGTCAGCTGTCACCAATGAGCATCACTCCTTTGGAGTTCCTGTCACACTGGGTTGCCA
Organism: Bos indicus; assembly: GCF_029378745.1. Classification (NCBI taxonomy): domain Eukaryota; kingdom Metazoa; phylum Chordata; class Mammalia; order Artiodactyla; family Bovidae; genus Bos; species Bos indicus. Next base: position 114,609,938 of record NC_091764.1, on the reverse strand, counting down.
TGACCTGTGTGACTTCACTTAGGGTTGGGCCTAGAGCTGGCACTGGTGGATGAGGTGAATGACTATTGCCCATGTCTGAGGGGTATCAAGAAAGGTCTCCTAGAGCCTCCCACACTTTGAAGGTTTTATGGATGAGGAAGCCAAGTCTGGAAAGGGGTGAGGTCTAGTCCACGGATGTCTGCTGGGACCAGTGGCAGAATTAGGTTGAGGAGATGGGGCCCAGGAAGGTTAGTCTCTCACCAGGTCACCCAGCTGAGGGACAGAAGGGCCTAGACTATGATCCCGGTCAGCCATGAGGTCCCAGCAGTGGCCCAGGCCCCCAACAGCCTTAGCTATGGAGTGTCAGGGGGCCTCAGAGACCTTTTCACACCTCCCCTTGCCTCCGTCAGCTCTTCTGAGCCAGGCCTCATGAGCCTGGGCCGCTGGAGACATTCCTCAGCTAGCTGACCATTTTGAATGCGGTCGTTCTCTGTATCTTTTCCTCCCTAACTTCCCCCAGCATCACTGTCCTTTTATAGGCCCTCCAGTTTGCGGGCTCCTTCCCACCCCAGGGCCTTTGCACGTTCTGTCTCCCCATCCTTCTTCATTTAGCTAAGCTGCTGCATTCCCCACCCCCACCAGGCACGCTGTGCATGGACCTTCAGGGAGCTGCCAGGGCCAGCCCTGTGCTGGCCTCCTGGTCTGAATTAGTCGGGCCTGTTTGTACTCTTTCTGTCGAGGGGGCAGGCCGGGGGTGAGGAGGGGGCATTTCAGTCCCTTTAAATGCTTCAACTCATTTAACTTTAATTGCTTTGTTTTCATAGACATGTGCTAAGGAAAAGGACCAAATTATAGCTTGAATTGGGTCTTGCTAATCTTAATGAAAAGCTCTCATTTATAATCAGGACCAGGTCCCAAACGTGGAGCGAACCACCCTCAAATGGCTTGTTTAAATAACTGAGACCCTCCTGATCATCACTGTTTAGTCTGCAACAGCAGTGCACATCGCCCCTTCTACATGTACTTAATTTCTTAAATCATTTATTCAAGTGCTTTCTTCCACTTGCAAGTTCCAACTCGGACCTTTTCCAAAATGTCATAATTAAAACTCTTGGGGGAAATAGCTTTTTGTTTTGGCCACAGTATATCAAATATATTACTATTTTCCGTTTTCTGTGAAAAGGAAAAAAATGACAGCCTTATGGGCATCGGAGATCACAAAATTAGCATGTAAGTAATGCATGTAAATAGTCACTTCCTGAATTTTATATCCCCGGGGCCTACTTGTCAGTCACCGAAGTTAGGTAGATTACAGGCCATGCTATTAAGTGTTTTAACAAAACTCTTAATAACACACCCAGTGATCCATTTAGTTTAACATCAGAAAAAAAACAAAAAAACCTTAAGAGCAATTGGCCTTCTGAGGAAATAATGTCTATGACCTTATTAAATCATTTTCATCATTATTACACTCTTTACTGAAACTCCAGATACAATTCTGCTTTTTTGGGAGGCCAGCAAAGGCAGTTCAGAGGTGGGCTGGGAGGGGGGGAGGAGGGGAAATTCTTCTTCGAGTCTTAAAACGTGCAATTATGCATGCTAACGTGTGCCCTGCTGAAGATGAAAGCGCTGGAGTCCGGCAGACCAGCGGGCAGGAAGAAATCGGATGTGACTTAAAATTCCAAGCTGCTGTCAGCTAGCAATTAGGCAGCGTGGCTTGCAACTGGTCCCAGATCTGCTGCGGAGCTGAGGCTTCTTGGAGCCCTGGTCCATTTTGGGGAGGAAAAGTTAAGAGCTTGTATCGTTGGCATCGAAGCACGAAGAGGCATTTGCCTCCCTAAGCCTCGGTTTGCCCGGGTGTAGAATGTGTCCACTGGGCCAGATTCAGTTCAGGATGGAAACTGTTCACTGAGCACCTACTCTGTGCCGAGCTCGGGGCCGGGGCCACGACCTGTTTTCCCGATCTCCCCATTCAGGGGAGAGACAGATCGGGAAAGACGTGATCGTTAACAGGGCGTGGTAAGTACAGCCGTGGAAATACAGACCAGACTCAGTGGGGCGAGAAGGACAGGGGCCAGCACTGCTGGGGGAGGGGGAAGTCTGAAAGGGCTCCCTGGAGAGGCGGTCATCTGGGCTAAGTTAGGAAGGCAGAGGGGGTCTCTGACACTCCTTCCAGCTCTGATGGTCCCGGAACACGTGTGTCTCAAGGATGCCGAGGTCTGATTTTATCCCTGCCGACTCAGTGAGTGCAGCAGGTGACTTAGCCTTCCTCCCATCGTGTGGGATGGGGGGCACCTGTCTCACCCGGTGGGCGCCGAGTGGGGGCTGGGAGAGGGACAGCGCCTGGCTATAGGCACGAGTGCCTGCGATCAAGCTTTCTTTTTTCTCTAAATCCCCATTTCTCCTAGGGATAGAGGGCCTCTGCCCCCACCCCCACCCCATCTCTGAGCACCCACCCCCCACCCCCAGGGCAGTAGGCCTCCTTCCGTCCCTTCCTCTAGGCCCTCTAGCCTCCTCTTGGCCGCTTCTTATTACAGTGGCTATATTTGTTTTTCCATCCGAGGAATGCTAACCAGCAAAAACCATTATTTCTAAGAAAATAAACCACGGGCCTTGTTGGCCTTTGAATGCTACTGAAGTGGATGGTGGCCTTCCCCAAAGGCCTTGAGACAAAGAGGGCTGGAGGGCTCGTGTGTGCAGGCAAGGTCAGGGGGTCTCGGAGGGGTGCTTGGAGGGGCTCTTCCAGATGGGCCAGGGCTGCAGCCCCTGGGAGGAGAGGGGAAAACCCCAGCTGGCCAGCGTGGACTTGCTGCCCTGTTAATAACGGCGGCTGCTGCAGCTTAGCCTCCACTCCCTCCGGGGGTGCCCAGAGGCACTACCCTCTCCCAGAGACCCCTCCCCCCGCCCCCCACCTCTGTCTGGACCTCCTGCCCTTTGAGTCGAGGGGAGCAGGGCTGGATGTAGGTCCGTGGAGACCTGGGCGCCCGCCTAGGTGACCTTGGGCAGGTCTGTGGACCTCTTGGGCCTTAGAGTGCGTGCTTAGTCGCTTCAGTCGTGTCCGACTGTCTGCGACCCTGTGCACCATGGCCTGCCAGGCTCCTCCCTCCATGGGATTCTCCAGGCAAGAATACTGGAGTGGGTTGTCATTTCCTTCTCCATGGGCCTTAGTGTGCTGACTGCAAACTCAGGCCTCTTTTGAGCCCCACAGTGGGCAGCTCTATCTTCAGGGTGCTCCTTGCTACGATGGCGCCCAGTTTGGGCTCAGTCTGTGAGGGTTCCAGGTGGGCTCTGGCAGGACTGTGGGCATTGACAGCCCCACGGGCAGGCCTGGCCAGACCAGAGTGCTGGGGGAGCAAGGCTGTCCTTGCATGAGACGTGTTCATCCTTGTCTGTGTCATCCTTCCTGTCTAGACTGGCAGCTCCTCGTGGCCAGGGTCTGGCTGAGGACAGGAAGGTGCTGGGACAAGAGGGCAGAAGTTGGAGAGATGGCTTGATCCCTAGTGAGGACCATGGGCCCTGGCTCCCTATTCACTGAAGCGTGGGGCATTCTCCAGGTGACTGTGTCTAGGTTAGGATGGTGGAGTCTGCCGCCAGCCTGCCTGGCTTCCAGTCTTGGCTTTGCCACTTCCTAACTGGGCGATCTAGCATGCGTCCCTTCAGTTCTCTGAGCCTCGGTGTCTCTTTCTGTGACGGGGAGAGTGAAGCCCTTCCCGCTTGGCTATAGCTGCGGGCCATTAGAAGACGGTGGGCAGTCACCCTTACCGTTATTGACATGACGATTAGGGAGCAACTCCACTGGGGACCTGGAGAGAAAGGGAGTAAAATCAAAGTGCTCCAGGCCAGCTCCTGAGCCTCCGGAGCCCAGAGGGCAGGCTGTGGGCTTAGGGGGAGAAGCCTGAGCTGTGGGTCTCGGGTTCAGCCCCAACCTGCTGATATGGTCAGCTCTTCAGTCCCCCTCTCTGGGTTCAGTTATCCCTTTATCAAATCCAGGGGTGCACTGGAGGAGCTCTGGGACCCCAGCCTGCCTGTTCCAAGTGGTGGCTCAGGCTCTTGGGCAACTGTATTTCTGACCATCCTTCTGTTGAGTTCACAGGTTGGGTCTGTGGAGCACCCCCTCAGAGCCTGAAGTCTCAGGGTCTGGGGCGTCCCCCCTGCCTTTTTGGTAATGGGGGTGGGAGAATGACTGTGCTTCTGATTGGCAAGGGAGCAGCAGGAGCCTCAGCTCTGAGCTGGCAGCCCCTCATTCCCATCTTGAACACTCTGAGAAGGCCGCTCCCCACCATCCAGGTTGCTTGGGCATCCGCTAGGCCTGATGTCAGAACTTGGGAACAGCGAAGGGTCCAGAGGGTTTGGGAGGGAGAAAGGGAGTAATTAACTGGCCCTTGGGGTTCAGTAGGCAAGTCCCAGCCTGATACTTGGGAGCCACAAAGCTCACCATGAGCCCACACAGAGCAGAGGACACTCAGGGTCAGTTCACAGTGAGTGCCTGCACCCAGGCCGAGCCCCCGAGACTCCCCAGCATGATGTACGAGAACACTGACAGCATTAACTGAGAAAAACAGCTTTAATGAGATATGATCCATGTACTATACCCTCACCCACTTAAAGAATACAATTCAGTGCCTTTTAGTTTATTTACAGACTTGTGTACCCATCACCAAAACCAAATTTAGACCCTCTTCATTACTCCAAAAAGAAACACTGTGCCCCTTAACCATCACGCCCCAGCTTCCCAGTCCCCAGAAACCACTAATCTGCTTTCTGTCTCAATACTTTTGGCTCTTCTGCAGAAGTCATATAAATGGAAGCCCACAAAATGTGGCCCTTTGTGACTGAGAAAGCATTCTCCAAAGTCTGATGGCCTGGCCCACTTCCTGGCTCCCCTTATATTAGCTGTGTGACCTCGGGCAGGGCAGCAACACCTCTGAGCCTTGGTTTCCCTTGCTGTCAAATAAAGGTGTTCATACCCACTTCTTAGGGTGCTCAGAGCCAAGGGCCTGCATACAGCCTCACACGTCCATGAGGGCTTCGATCGAGATGGCTACTCATTCGTTCAATGCCAAGCAGACTTTGGGGAGACATGCTGCTACTGCTGAACCTGCAGCTCACCAGGACACGGTTCTTGCCCCGTGGAAGTCGCAGCCCCGAAGGACACGTAATAGCAAGTGACAGCAATGAGTGTCCTTTCAGGGAGCCGCGGGGCCCAGAAGGTGGGGCGAAGTGCCCCCCCCGCGTCTGCCAGGCAATTTGCAAGAGTTCAGAGCGGGCAGTGATGCGGACGCTTGGTCTGTGGAAGGGCATGGATGTCTGTGAGCTCTGGGCAGAGGAAAACAGCGTGAGCAAAAACATGGAGGCCCGAAGCCGTGGAGGCCCGAAGCCGTGCAGGCCACTGGGAGAGGTCAGCCCACAGCTCAACCCCATGGTTACCTTGGATCATGGGTTGGCTGGGGGGAGGACCTTCCCACCCTCTGGCTGAGCCATGGTCATTGTGTGCCGTTAGGAATGAAAAAGTATATAGATTTGTGTTGGTTTTGCATGACCTTTGACCTTTCCCATAATTAACTGCTGGGCCCACTTCTGGCATTGTCTCGGCAGAAGGGAAACCTGATCGATGGATGCCAGGAGTCTGCCGAGAGCGGGTCTCATTACTCAGTCATTACAAACCCAGAGCTTAACCCTGTGCCACCGGAGACGGGGGGCTTAATCCTTCCTGCTGGGCGGCCCTGCGGAACCACCTTCCCGCGAATGTAATTAGCCAACAAACCGGATTAAGATTTATTCACCAATAAGGACTCAACTTCCTAAGCCATACATCTCTCCCAGAATGGTTGCCTGATCTAAGGAGTGCACGGTTTTTCCTAAAGCCCCAGACAAAGGAGAAGACGTGTTAGCGCCCAGCCAGCGAAGAGTTCTTTGTTAGAGCGTTTGCTCTCCGCTGTCTGCAAGGAATGTTGAGAAAAATGCCAATTTCGAGGGGAAACGGGGAGATGTGTTCAGTAATGATTTCTGAGAGTGGCCAGTAGGGTACTTTAAAAATCCTCATTTGGAGAACCTTTCCGGTCAGTCCTGATTTTTAGAACTAAAATGCCCTAAATGGTATTGAAATGAGAAGAATCTCTGACTCATTGTTGTAGACTCTCTTCGAACCGAGGCACTACAGAATAAATGTATATTTTATGGGGCAGCAAGAATCAATTTTGAATTAAAAAAAAAAAAACAAACTCTTCCCACTCGAGTCCAGGCCAGTGCTGTTGGCACGTAACTACAGCTGTGGAATCGTGTGTGCGTGCTGCCATTTTAATAAAGGAAAAGTGGAATTGCATGACCTTTTAAAATCCTATAATGAGCAGCTCCCTGTGCTGTTTTTCTCTGCTCTGTTGGATGTTGGAAGCTGTTTTCTGTTGGAACTTGAGTTCTCATTAAAAAAAAAAAAAAAAATCCAAGCTGGAGAAGAAGTAGGGATGTTTGGGGCGAGCTGTTGGCCTTCTATTCCTGAACACTCAGGTTGGAGCTTTGTCCTGGCCACTTTCTCTGATATGAACATCTCTGTCACTACCTCTTAACCTCAGGAGCAGGTACGGACCTTGGAAATAAATACGATGATGCACACGATGTCTCTTCCCCAACTTTCTCCTTAATAACTTTTTGAAGCATAAAGCACCTTGAGGATGTGGCTCTAATAGGAATAGAGCCTGCATCTGAATGCAGTCCCTCGCTCCCCTTCCTGGGAAGACCAGGTCTGCAACCATGCTGGGCATCAGCCTTGGCATCAGGAGAAGGGAAGCAGTGGCCACACGGACCTCCCACACCGCTTCACCCCTGTGCTCTTCGCTTCTGCGGCCCCGGAGCCGTCCTCCCTGTGGGGCTGTGTTTCACATGGTTTCTTCCTTTCTTCCTGAACATCCTCTCTGTGCGTCTTTATCCAAATTTCCTTCTTAGAAGAACACCAGTCTTGGATTAGGCCCATCTGACTCCAATACGCATGCACGCTAAGTGGCTTCAGTCACGTCCAACTCTTTGTGACCCCATGGACTGTAGCCCGCCAGGCTCCTCTGTCCATGGGATTCTCCAGGCAAGAATACTGAAATGGGTTGCCATGCCCTCCTCCAGGGGATCTTCCCAACCCAGGGATCAAACTCATGTCTCATGTCACCTGCTTTGGCAGGCAGGTTCTTTACCACTAGCGCCACCTGGGAAGCCCGTACTCCCTACAACCTTATCTAAAGCTTGATTACATCTGCAAAGATCCTATTTCCAAATCAGGTCACATTCACAAGTACTGAGGGTTAGGACATCAACACCTCTTTTGAGGGACACAAACTCACAACAGCCCTTTGCGAATAAATATCTGGACCAGTCTCTCAAAGCAAAAGAAATAAAAGTGAAAATCAACAAATGAGACCTACTCAAACTTAAAAGTTTTTGCACAGCCAAGAAAACCATAAACTAAACAAAAAGACAAAGTATGGAATGGGAGAAAATATTTGCAAATGATGCGACTAACAAGGGCTCAATTTCCAAAATATACAAACAGCTCATATAACTCAACATCCAAAATAATGAGAATAACCTAATCAAAAAATGGGCAGGAGATAGAAATAGATGTTTCCCCAGAAAGACTTACAGATGGCCAACAGGCACGTGAAAAGATGCTCCACGTTGCTAATTATTAGAAATGCAAATCAGAACCACAATGAAGCATCACCTCACACTGGTCAGAATGGCCATCAACCAGAAGTTTACAAGTAGTGAATGCTGGAGAGGGCATAGAGAAAGAGCACCCTCCCACACTGTTAATGGAAATGTAAACTGGTGCGGCCACTATGGAAAACAGTACAGAGGTTCCTCAGAAAACTAAAAATAAAGTGGCCATATGAGCTGGCAAGCCCATTCCTGGATATATAAGCAGACAAAAGTATAATTTGAAAAGATACATGCACCCTTATGTTCACAGCAGCACCATTTACAATAGCCAAGACATGGAAAGAACCCAAGCATCCATCAACAGATACGTGGTTTAAGGAGATGCAGTGCGTATGTTGGGCTGGCCACGCCAGCACAGTACAACGGAACATTACTCAGCCATCAAAAAGAACGCAACATTGTCATTTGCAGCAACAAGCGTGGGGCTAGAGAGTGTCATACTAAATGAAGTGAGTCAAACAGAGAAAGACGAATATGATGTCACTTATGTGTGGGATCTAAAAGATAATACAAATGGATCTATATGCAAAACAGAAGCAGACTCATGTACATAGAAAACGAACTTACGGTCGTCAAAGGAGGAAGGAAGGAATTAGGGGTGTAGGATTAACAGATACAAACTACTGAACATAAAACAGATTAGCAATAGACTTACCATGTAGCTTAGGGGACTACATTCAATATCTTGTAATAACCTATAATGGGAAATAATCTGAAAATATATAACTGAATCACCTTGCTGTGCAGCTGAAACTAACCCAATATCGTAATCAACTACACTTCAAATTTAAAAAAAAGATTAAATAACTAGAGAGCTTGGCTCTGCCCCCCTCCATTCCTTCACCCTCTCCCCACTCCATCTGCCTGTCCCTCATTCTCTAGCTTTAACAGTCCTGAAATAGTGATCCAACATAGACAACAGACTGGTGGTTGCCAAGGGGGAGGAGCTTGGGGGGAGGGCTGGAGAGGGAGACGGTGGTTAGCAGATGGAAGCTAGTATATATGGAATGGACGAACAACAAGGTCCTGCTGTATAGCACAGAGATCTATATTCAGTATTCTGTGATCAACCAGAATGGAAAAGAATATTTTAAAAGAATGTATATATACATATATATCACTTTGCCGTACAGCAGAAATTAACAACATTGTAAATCAACTGTTCAGTTCAGTCACTCAGTCATGTCCGACTCTGCGACCCCATGGACTGCAGCACACCAGGCCTCCCTGTCCATCACCAACTCCCAGAGTTGACTCAAACTCATGTCTCTTGAATCAGTGATGCTATCCAACCATCTCATCCTCTGTCGTCCCCTTCTCCTCCTGCCCCCAATCTGTCCCAGCATCAGGGTCTTTTCCAATGAGTCAGCTCTTCACATGAGGTGGCCAAAGTATTGGAGTTTCAGCTTCAGCATCAGTCCTTCCAATGAGTATTCAGGACTTCAATAAAAATATTTTTTAAGTGGCCTGAGACTGATGGGCATCTTGGAGGCCTGCGGGACCTCCTCTGGGGCTGCTGGCTCTTGGATACGGTTTTTACAATAATAAACCTACTTGCTTTGGCAGAGTTTTTGTTTGTTTATTTATGTGTTTATCTCTCATGCATTAAAGGGTGAGGCTCGCATGATTTTAAAAAACAAAAATTCAAGGCAAAGATACAGAAAATCAGGGGAGGTTTCATCTCTGAGCAGATGGTTCTCCATTCAGGATTCTGGATGGGCAGGTAAAGCAGGTTGGCCCCAGAAGCCTGTGGGAGCACTCCAGGGCTGGTGATTGGAGAAGAACTGATCATTCTAAGTGCTCGGATCTGGGGGAATCTTTTGGGAATGGATTAAAAGAAGAAATGTGAACAGTAGACACTGCTCTCCTCAGGGCATTAGCATCCACTGTGGCCTACACTACTGGGAGTCAAAGGAAGGGAAAGGGTAGAGTTTAAGTTCATTTTTAGTTTATTTATTTATTACTATTTTTTGTCTGCTCCTCGTAGCTTTCAGGATCTCAGTTCCCTGATCAGGGATTGAACCTGTGTCCCCTGCAATGAAAGCACAGAGTCCTAACCACTCTGCCAGGGAAGTCCTAGAGTTGTCATATTGACTATCCAATCAATCTCTTTATAAAAAGCAATCTCCTTATAATGCCTTATGTGTATGGTGATCAAATAGTTTATCATTTTGATAGTAGAAAGGTTGCTATTAGCAATTATCAGACAACAGGCATAAACTAGAGCTTTGCCAGGCAAATTTGGGTGTATGATTGTCTTAACTGGGGAAAGACATCTTTCTCAGACAACGTCTTAAAACAGTTTGTGCAATTGAATTTTATGGATGTGGTGACTCTGTAACTGATTGTGTTTTCCTCCTTGCCTTGGCTTCTAGGAGGCTCAGAGCCATATTTATGGCCTTCCTTTTGTAACTGTGATGAACTTACCAATCGTATCTCTGCATACATTCACCAGCTTTCCCTTATTCTTCAACCTTCATTTATTCTTCTTCAGCACAAGGTAGATAGATAAGGGACTCTCAAGACTCTTCTCCAACACCATAGTTCAAAAGCATCAATTCTTTGGCACTCACCTTTCTTTATAGTCCAACTCTCACATCCATACATGACTACTGGAAAAACCATAGCTTTGACGAGACAGACCTTTGTTGGCAGAGAAATGTCTCTGCTTTTTAATATGCTGTCTAGGTTGGTCATAACTTTCCTTTCAAGGAGCAAGCATCTTTTAATTTCATGGTGTAGTCACCATCTGCAGTGATTTTGGAGCCCAAGAAAACAAAGTCTGTCCCTGTTCCCATTGTTTCCCCATCTACTTGCCATGAAGTGATGGGACTGGATGCCATGATCTTAGTTTTTTGAATGCTGAGTTTTAAGCCAGCTTTTTCACTCTCCTCTTTCATCAAGAGGCTCTTTAGTTCCTCTTCACTTTCTGGCATAAGGGTGGTGTCATCTGCATATCTGAGGTTATTGATATTTCTCCCAGCAATCTTGATTCCAGCTTATGCTTCATCCAGCCCAGCATTTTGTATGATGTACTCTGAATATAAGTTAAATAAGCAGAGTGACAATATACAGCCTTAACGTACTCCTTTCCCGATTTGGAACCAGTCTGTTGTTCCATGTCCAGTTCTAACGGTTGCTTGTTGACCTGCATACAAATTTCTCAGGAGGCAGGTCAGGTGGTCTGGTATTCTCATCTCTTGAAGAATTTTCCACAGTTTGTTGTGATCCACACAGTCAAAGGCTTTGGCATAGTCAATAAAGCAGAAGTAGATGTTTTTCTGCAACTCTTGCTTTTTTGATGATCCAATGGATGTTGGCAATTTGATCTATGGTTCCTCAGCCTTTTCTAAATCCTGCTTGAACATCTGGAAGTTCATGGTTCATATACTGTTGAAGCCTGGCTTGGAGGATTTTGAGCATTACTTTGCTAGCATGTGAGATGAGTGCAATTGTGCAGTAGTTTGAACATTCTTTGGTATTGTCTTTCTTTGGGATTGGAATGAAAACTGACATTTTCTAGTCTTGTGGCCACTGCTGAGTTTTCCAAATTTGCTGGTATATTGAGTGCAACACTTTAACAGCATCATCTTTTAAGATTTGAAATAGCTCACCTGAAATTCCATCACCTCCACTAGAAAAGACATGGGCTTTGTAAACAGCAAGACTTTGTTTTGATCCTTGCCCTACCTTACTATGTGACCTTGAGCAATTACCTCCCTGCACTTTAGTTTGCTCAACTATAAAATGGAGTTAAAATACCTACTCCAGACGGTTAGTGTATGTTTTAGGAATAGATACCTACATACTGAGGTACAAAGTGAGAGGGAGCGACTTCTACCCAATATGAAATAAAACTCCTTCCCGTCAGTCTGACTGATCCAGCCTAAGTCACATGCCCACCCTGGGACCAATAACAGCCATTAATTCCATATATTGTTTGATTAGACTGACGAGGCTCCACCCCCAGAGTTGGGACCAGGCCACCTTCTCCTGAGTCACCTGCATGAATGGAAGAAAGGAAGGAGGCAATAGTCTAGGAGATGCTGGTTTGGATCAGCTGAGAGATGGTGCCATGTTTATAAGTAGTAGAAATGGGTGACCAGTTCACAGACTGCACCCATGTGAAGAGTGTAGAAGATTCACATGTTGGTAGCTGATTAGATGTCAGTGGAGAAGTGGAAGGATAACAATATTTACTGGGATGGAGAACCCCACGGAAGTGCAGGTTGATGAATTAAAGTTGGGCCATATTGCCTTTGGAGTGAATGTGGGCGATCTAGGGGGAGAGGTAGTTAGATTGGTATATCTGGGGCTCGGGAAAAAGGTTGGAGCTGCAGAGATTGAGAGGTAATCAATATCTCAGTCTTTATAAATCCATGTGCCCTTTCAAACACAAAATCTTATACTCTGCCTTTAATGTTATTTAAAACTTCTTAGTACATTAAGTATAATGATCGAAAGCAATTCAAATGATTTACAGCACTGAGCCTGCTTCCCAGCAGACACTGATGGCCTCTGCAGGCAGGAAGCCTCCTGTCTCTTGCACCTCTGCAGATCCAGGCTGCTTGTTCTTCCCTCATCATGGCTGGGTGGCTACCAGGAGGATGCTGCACAGCCCAGACCCTGTATTCTAGCACTTTCAGGGCTGCAGTATTTCCTCTGCTGGCAGCATTCCTGGCAGACAGGTGTCCAGACAGTGCTTGGTCACCTCCAGAGTCGGGGGGCTCACGACCACATGAGGCAGGCTCTGTCTTCCAGATGGGACATACCTACCCCTGAACATTAATTGGCCCTTTTGGCTTTCTCTACTGTGTGTAGCTCTGTCCTCTGGACCGTGTGGAAAGAGGACAAAGCTGGGTGTCTCCCCTTACCAACCCCTCAGGCGTTTGTGGAAGCGGCCAGGTGTGCCTTGAGTTCCCTCTCTTCTTAAGGGTGGCCCCTTCCTGGCTTTCATAGCTGGAACTGCTCATCAAAAATCCCTGCTTCCGATTAGGCTGTGGGAACACTTCCGGTTCTGCTGTGAGAGGCTTCCGGTTGCCATCTTTCCGTGGGCCTGTGGAGCTCGAGGTGGGTAGGTTGAAGGCCACCAGTACCCCTCGTTCTGATGGGGGATTGCACTGGTTCGGATCCCACTTACATAACGCGTCGAGGTGTGTGGCCCTTGGCAAGGCTTTGGCCTTGCTGTGCCTCAGCTTCTTCGATTCCCTTGTAAAACTGGAATATGGATGACGGGGGTCTGTGCCTCATAGTTAATGTGGGGATTGGGGCCTTAATGACACATGGCGTCATCCCTGGGACTTGGCTGGTTCATTGAATGTTAACTGGACTCGCTGCTATAGCTCTCCAGGCCCTCTCGAATCTCTCTGGAACTCCAGAACTGATAGCTCTTTGACCCCTGATGGGAAATGTTGAGAAACACTTAGAACGGCAAAAAGGGTGACCTTTAGGAAGGCTATTAGCCATTGTTCATAAGACAGAAGTCTTTGTTGTAACAAGGAAACTAAAGCAGTAGAAATTCAGATCTGGAAGAAAACCCTGGGGGGAGTATACGGCCTTTTGTCTCATTCTAGAAATTAGGTTTTGTGATGGTATGAGAAGTTCATTTATTTCTTAGACCCTCTCTCACAAGTAATGAGCTCTCCACTCTGGACAACTTTCAAATAGCCTGAAAAAAGCCAGTTTGGGGGGATTTTAGATAGGGTTCTTGCATGCTGTTAGTGTTGAGAGGCTTCAAGGGGGCCAGAGCTGGGTGTGAAATCTTGCCTGCTTCACCATCGGGGGATCTGAAAGTCACTCCAAACATGCCTGCCACATGACCTTGCTCCCCAAGCTGGTGGCTGACCGCCTTCCAAAGCCAAGATCTTCATCTTTGTAACCTTTGGATCTGCTCCCCAGCCCCCAGCAAGGACTTGAGTTAGTGAGTACCTGTTGAGTCATCCTCTAACCACTCATGTCCCAGTGTCTTCAGTGGTGGGGGGAAGAGGACCCTCGGGGTCTTCCTCTGACACTTCTCACGTGCCTCATTTTGCAGACATCGACGAGTGTGAGAATGACCACTACAACGGGGGCTGCGTCCACGAGTGCATCAACATCCCGGGGAACTACAGATGCACCTGCTTTGACGGCTTCATGCTGGCACACGACGGACACAACTGCCTGGGTGAGCGACTCAGCTGTGCCCTGCCCACTGGGCACACCCTGCCTCTTTCTCAACTCCAGCTGGTAACGGTGGGTGCAGTGGGAATGCTTATCCTCTTTTGGTTCCTTGGGTTGAGAAGACCCCCTGGAGAAGGAAATGACAACCCATTCCAGTATTCTTGCCTGGGAAATCCCATGGATAGAGGACCCTGGAGGGCTACAGTCCCTGGCGTTGCAAAGTCCGACATGACTTAGTGACTAAACCACAATGATTGGTTTGCTAGGACTGTTGTAACAAAATAGCACGCTTGAGGAGCTTAAAGTGCAAGAATTTATTTTCTCACAGTCCTGGAGACTGGAAGTCCAGGGACAAGGTGCTCGTGGGTTTGTTTTTAATCTGAGGGTCTCTGCTTGGCTTGCAGATGGCCACCTTCTTGCTGTGTGTTCACATGGTCATCTCTATGCGTGCATGTATCTGGTGTTTCTCCCTCTCTCACTCTCTCTTTGCCCTAATCTCTTCCTATAAGGACACCAGTCATATTGGAGCAGAAGCCATCCTAACAACTCATTTTCAACGTAATTACCTTTTTAAAGGTCCTATCATAAATACAGCCATGTTCTAAGGGTTAGGGTTAGACCTTCAACACATAAATTAGGGAGAAACATAATTCAGCCCATAACAAGGATTCTTATATACTTCCAGATTCTCCTAGTTCAAATACATATATTTTTAAGCCAGTTGTATAAATTTATGAGTAATGCAAACTTCCTGGGTACAATTGGGAAAATGTAGAACAACAAAGAAAGACTGGAAAGCATCTTAGTTTCACGGGTGTGTTTGCCTTCAGGCGCCTGGGTGTGACGGTGTGATTACCTGTAGTTGCAATCAGGTACCTGGCCTTCGTCTTCACCATTTTCCTAGATGCCTCATCATTTGATCAGTGACTAACAACCTGCGGCTGCTGTAACAGAGGAACACGCTAGGTGACCTGAGCGAGACAACTTTGCTCTGTCATAGTTCTAGAGGTTCAAAGTCTGAAGCTGTGGTGTCAGTGGGGTTAGTTCCTATGAGGCTTGGAGGGAGGCCCTGTTTTGCCGTCTCTCCTGGTAGCCTCGGGCTTGCCTTTGCACGTAGATCACTTTCCTCTCTGTTTTCACATCATTTTTGTTCTCTGCATGCCTGTGTCTGTGTCCAAATGTCCTCTCTTCCTAAGGACACAGTCCTGTTGGATTAGGGGGCACCCTGCCGACCTATCTTAACTTGATCATCTGCCAGTAATCTATCTGCAAAGAAGGTTACCCTCACCGGTCCTGGGGGTCAGGACTTCAGCATCTTGGGAGGGATGTAATTCAACCCATAACAGAGGGGGTTTGTGGTCCACGGCCGGAGGAACAGCTCCTGGTAGAAAGCCCGTGGTCTCAAACAGGTGCTCCTGTCCCCCCAGCCATCTTCTGCTGTCAGCTGCTGAGTGACCCGGGGAACAACAGCTGGAGCCTCAGGGGTGAGACCATGGACTTAGCAGGGGTGTGGCGTGGCCATGAACACGTTCTTAACATCTCCAAGCCTCAGTGTCTTGTTGGTAAAGGGAGGTTGTGACGAGCAGCTGTCTCACATGCTGCTGTGAGCAGTAACTGTGATCGTGTCCAGGCAGCTGAGAAGTGTGCAAGCCCCAGGGCGCTCAGTCCTGGGAGGTGTTCCCATCACCCTGACAGCCACGGGAATAACATGCTGTCGGCCTCGCCAGGTTGTGTGTGAGGATGAATGGCGCAGTGAAGCGGCTGGTGCTTGGTGAGTATAGTCAGCAAACAGGCATCAGTATTACCGTAGGTGACTTGGCCGCCCTGCTGTGGTTGGACACTCACACTGTTTGCTTATTTTGTTTGTTTGATTTTGCCATCAGAACCCAGAGGTGGTTCTGGGTATAAAACATTTTTTCTTATTTTCCCAACTGTTTCCTTAGCAAGTCTTCCTGGAACTTCTGGGTCAAAAGGATTATTTGGATTTTTTTATGGCACTCGATCTCTGGTTCCTCTGCCGTTTCTAAAACCAGCTTGAACATCAGGAAGTTCATGGTTGACACATTGCTGAAGCCTGGCTTGGAGAATTTTGAGCATTACTTTACTAGCGTGTGAGATGAGTGCAATTGTGCGGTAGTTTGAGCATTCTTTGGCATTGCCTTTCTTTGGAATTGGAATTCCAAAACTGACCTTTTCCAGTCCTGTGGCCACTGCTGAGTTTTCCAAATTTGCCGGCATAGTAAGTACAGCACTTTCACAGCATCATCTTTCGGGATTTGGAATAGCTCAACTGGAATTCCATCACCTCCACTAGCTTTGTTCATAGTGATGCTTTCTAAGGCCCACTTGACTTCACATTCTAGGGCTTAAAGCTCAACATTCAGAAAACGAAGATCATGGCATCCGGTCCCATCACTTCATGGGAAATAGATGGGGAAACAGTGGAAACAGTGTCAGACTTTATTTTTCTGGGCTCCAAAATCACTACAGATGGTGACTGCAGCCATGAAATTAAAAGACGCTTACTCTTTGGAAGGAAAGTTATGACCAACCTAGATGGCATATTCAAAAGCAGAGACATTACTTTGCTAACAAAGGTTCGTCTAGTCAAGGCTATGGTTTTTCCTGTGGTCATGTATGGATGTGAGAGTTGGACTGTGAAGAAGGCTGAGCGCCAAAGAATTGATGCTTTTGAACTGTGGTGTTGGAGAAGACTCTTGAGAGTCCCTTGGACTGCAAGGAGATCCAACCAGTCCATTCTGAAGGAGATCAGCCCTGGGATTTCTTTGGAAGGAATGATGCTAAAGCTGAAACTCCAGCACTTTGGCCACCTCATGCGAAGAGTTGACTCATTGGAAAAGATTCTGATGCTGGGAGGGATTGGGGGCAGGAGGAGAAGGGGACGACAGAGGATGAGATGGCTGGATGGCATCACCGACTCGATGGACGTGAGTCTGAGTGAACTCCAGGAGTTGGTGATGGACAGGGAGGCCTGGTGTGCTGCGATTCATGGGGTCACGAAGAGTCAGACACGACTGAGCGACTGATCTGATCTGATCTGATGGCACTCAATGCAGTGTCTCCTGGAAGGGCTGGGTAAACCTTCTATCCTGCCAACTGGGTTTTTGGTGTATGCATAGAAAGCTTGTGAAGGAGGAAACGGCAACCCACCCCAGTATTCTTGTCGAGAGAATCCCATGGACACAGGAGCCTGGCAGGCTACAATGCAGGGAGGTTGCAAAGACTTGGAAACAACTGAGTGACTGAGGATGCGTGCTAGGAAGCTGGACATCCCCAGTGCTGTGAAACTCCTCTAGAATTAGCGGTGTATCCGTCTTCAGTTCCTCTGCCTGTTTTTGTTTAACGCATATTGGATCTCAGATTAGCTGTTATGGGAAACAGATCTGTAAACATGTACTTACACCCAAACAAAGTGCCGAAACGGAGGTCTGGACAGCAGACTGTGGAAGCCCAGAGGGGTCTGTGAAGAGTTACCCTGCATGGGCTGGGAGTTGGGGGGTGGGGGGGACGTGTGCCTAACTCCTCTGGGGGACCTCAACTGGAGGAAGTTGCCTTGAACAGGATCTCCAAAGGTAGGGGTGAGGGCAGAGCCTGTGTGGAGAGCTGTGGGTGGCTCCTTGAGGCTGGGTCGGCGGGGAGTGGGAGGAATGGTGGGAGGTGGAGCTGCAGAGGAAGGCAGAGCCTTGGATGAGATCGGAGAGAACTGAGGCTGGACTGCGTTTGTTGTACCAGACGCCACATTCAGTATTGTTCACACTTTATCTCATGTAATCCTCCCAAGAAGCATAAACATTTAACCTTCCGGGTTGTTGGCCCTTTTCTCAGATGACAGAGTACGTTTCAGGAATGGATTGGTCCGTGAAGACAGATCTGACAGTCTGCCTGTTGGGCATATCCTGACAGGAGCAGGCATATCCCCAGTGGTCAAGAGACCAGACCTTCGGACTGCAGGTTCTGAGCTCCGACCCTGGTTTGTCAGTGATCAGCTGTGTGACCTTTGGCCGCTTCACCTCTAGGCCTGTTCCCTCCCCAGAAACTGCATCCGCAGTCACTGTCCTATAGAGCTCTCACGAGGACTGAGTGGGGTCGTGGGTGCCGGCCAGCTAGAGAGTGGCCAGCACGGAGCGCGCAAATGCCGCGGGCCTTACTCACCCTGGCCGACCTTCAGACCAGATGCATCGCGGTGGGCTGGTCTGATGCCTCCGAGACCTCACGGGGGCCGGGCCTGCTGTCTGCACTCCCTGGGCTGTGTCACACACACAGCCTCCCCGTCTCATCACACCTCTCTTACCTGGATAGAATCACCTGCTTGTAAGCACCCATATTCCTGGCTATGGCGGGCAGGTATACCCACCACCTCCAGACTAATGGGGTCTGTGCAGGTTTTGGTTTTAACATTGTGATTTCCATAGTGGATTCTTTTTATACTGATTAATTTAAGGAACTGGGTAAGACTCCCCACCCCCACCTCTGAGCACAGATTGCAACTTCTTTCGGCTCTAACTCATGCATATGGCAGCCGAGAAAAGGCTCTCTCTGTTGCTCCTCTGCTTTTAGCTGAGGGCAGATGCTTTCCAACAGACGTCTTGATGTTTGGGCTTTTTCCTTCTCATGTCAAAACTCCGGCTCTGGAAAAGTCAGACCTCGGTTCCAACAGGCTCCAGCCCTGCCTGACAACACAGAGCCACAACCCCCTCACCCACAAAACGCTGAAAATGTGCCCAGCTCAGTGTCGGGATCTCAGAGGCTTGTAAACACTGGCTGAAACCGTCATGCTGTAAGAGGAAGCTGGACTTAATGGAGTTGGAAGATGTGGTCCAAATTCTGTCACCACTACTCATGAGCTTTATGGTTTGAGAGCAGTTACTCAGACTCTCCAAGTCTCAGTTCCTCTAACTGCAGAATGGGTCAGGAATACCTGTCTCAGGGTCACTGTGCCAGTTACATAAGAAAGTAGACCTGGAGAGCTGAGCGTACTGCTTGGGAGGTTCTGCGTGGGTCAGGGTGCATCAGTCACACTGCTGCAGAGGTTTCAGGCTCGCCGCCCACAGTCCAGCCCGTGAACATGCTTGGTTTCCCTCCCGCTCACCCCGTATTGCTGATGTGATGATGATGGCGGTGGGGATTGAATTATTTGTCCACATTTATAAATCAAGGGATGTCACATAAAACTCAGTATTTCCAGCTCTGTTTCTGCTTGGCCTTAATCCCCTCATCCCTGACTTTGTGGGTCTGGGGCAGGAATGCATATCCCACATGGCCAGATATGTAAAGGTCATTAGGAAGCTTCGATCTAAAATATGTTCAATCTCTTCTTCCTTGACAAGCATCCCTTCCTCGTGACTTGGAAGGCTGGAGTGGAATTTAGAATTCTAGGACTTTTTGGAGTTTCGTGCCAGAAAGTGGTAGCATGGGCAATGCCTGCTCCCCATCCCTTCTTCTCACCCCTGGCCGTCCTACACCACAAGGCACCTGAGGGCGCCCTAACCTGAATATGTAAGCCCTGGTCATTTGCCCCGAAGCCATCTTCCCTTTTTCTTGGTCCTGTTATCTGTCCTTCTGAGAAGAGACAGGTTTGTGGGCGGGGGGTGGGGGGGGGGGTTGGACAGGGAATTTGTGGGGCCTCAAACACCCAGGTGCCATGACCGCCTGTGGAGTGCTTACTCCGTGGGGAGGGCTGTAGCCACAGGAGCGGCAGAGCGGGGACCCTCCAGGCATGAGGCCGAGAGCAGGGGCGCCTCCCTATGGGAACAGCAGCAACTGGGAGGATCCTCATCACGGCCCCTCTTGGGAGAGCGTGTGTCCACTCCCGATCGCCACACTCCCCACCGTTCTCTATCGCTCACAGCCTGTCGGTCATTTAGCTCTCGGCTCGGTCTCAGTAGGAACTGTGTTCACGCTGCCTGATAGAGCCTCCAGCACAAGGCCTGCCCTCGGTGGGTGTTGGGTGCTGTGAGAAGCTGACTGAGTTTGGGGAGGGCTCTGTGTTCTGCAATCTCTCTGCTTTGTGCAGCCCTGACCGTCTCTGGTCAGCCACTCTTGAGCCCCACCCCACAACCATCACCCGTCAGGGACAGTCAGGCCTGTCTGCATCTCCTGTTTTGTCTCCAAAAGCCTGGGTCAGAAGTCTCGTCCTCTTGGAACATCCCTCTCTCAACCACCGCTGAATTCCTTCATGATGATGGCTGGAACCGAGCCTGGTCAGCACAGTTTGAAAAGCGTTCCGAGCTCGTCGGAGAAATGAGGCTGATGGCTGAAGGGTTATTTTCTTGCCTGGGTTTTCACAGTTGAACCTTTTCTTTTCTTTTGAGCAAATGAGGTTATTTTCTTGTGGAGATGGCTTGCCTGGGACCGTGTCCTGGAGAGTGGCCAAATCTGTCCTCTGGGGAGTAAAACCCTCTTTCTATTTGACATCTTTATTGAGGAATTTCTCAAATATAACAGAAAATGACACCAGAGGGAATTGAAACCATGATGAGATCCTTGCTCAACCCCAAATGACTGCTTTTAGCATTGTAATTACTTGAAATAGCAGTAGTTCTGTTTGAAAAATATTATTCCAAACTCCATGCAATTGGACATAAGAGCAATATTTAGGCTAATAGAATAAGGTTTTTTTTTCATCCTAAATTAAAACCAGCGGTGGATAATTTTTTCCCGACTCCACAAAGCAAGTCTCCTTTTCCCCTAAAGCCATTAGTTCACTTAGCCAGATGTTCTCTGCGACCCCAGTCTTTATCTTGACTTACTGAAAAATACGGTTCTCAAGTTGCTCACAGTTTGAATTTCGGACTTGCTTCTCAGCACATTTTCCCCTGATGAAGAGGAGTCATCTGCAGCCAGATTCAGCAGAAAAGTTGTTTTGTTAAGCAGATTGCGATGTTCCCGTTAACACTTCTTGAGCACCTACTGTGTGCCCGGCCCCATGCTAGGTAGTCGGCCCCTCTTAGGTGAGGTGAGGGGACCTTGGCTTAGTCTCTGCTGTGTGCCTGGAGTCGTCCAGGATGTTGTGCTAACATTCTCTTACTTGGTCCTCACGCATCCCTGAGCAGAAGCCATTAGTATCCCCTCTTTACAAATGAGGAACTGAGGCTCAGAAAGGGAAAGTGACCCATGTAAGGTCACACAGCCAGTAAGTGGTCAAGCTGAGACCAGGGCCCAGATCTCTTCGTTTGCCAGTTCAAGCCTGTAAGCTACTGCCTACCACTTCCCCATGGCACCCAAAACAGACCCCACTCTGGGAGGCTGGTCCGGATCATTGGGGGTTTGATAGCCCCCCACCCCACTGTGAGTGTGGGACTCTGTGAAATCCTAGCATCTGCCAACCCAGGCTGGTGGGTGGCCTGCTAAAGGGGATGAGGGCAGCCAATGCTCTGGAGAGCTCCCCAAAATCTGTACTGCCTCCCAGGCAGGTCCTTGCTACCTACGCAAGAGCCTTCTGTCACCCTTGAGCTTCTTTGGGACATTGTGTTCCCCATGTGACTTCACAGAGCCCTGTGATCACTGAACCCTTTCACGTGGCTCCCGTCACCTTCACAGCAGCACCCGTTTTATCTGCTCCCAAGGCCCCTCGGGTCAGGGCACTGCCGGCCTCCTCTCCTCACCTCTCATCCTCACCCACCCGTGCCCTCTGGCCCCACCGGCCTTACACCCACCATCCTTCCATCCCTCCTGTTCAGCGCTGCTCCCTGTGACCCCTGTCCCTGCATCTCCCTTCTTTCCAAAGCCTTCTGTGACCACGTTGTACACACCTCTGCTTGGCTCTGTGCTGGAGTTTTGTCTTCTTCCCCTGTAGGCAGAAGCTCTCTTGTTTATCTCTCCTTCTTCCTCCTCAGAATCGAGTGCTATGTCTGGCAAATCATAGGCATATAATAAATATTTATAGAATGAACAAATAAATGAGTTTGAAGAAGTGCCTTGTATCCTACGTCCTCAGGCTCAGCAAACGTCCATGCTGGGCACATGGTGGAGATCCAGGAGAATTAGATGGAGCGCGTGTCATGGGACCCCCAGATTCACGAGAAACCCAGAAATGTTCACGGCTCAAAGCACAGGTGACATAAGGCTCCATCCAATATTCATCCATTCATTCATTCATTTATTCAAAAAAATGTTCAGAAGCCCTGCTGTGTGCCAGCGCCAGCTTTAAATGTTGAAGGTACACTGAGTGGTGAACGAAGCAGCAAGCGCAGGGGGGAGACAGTGCGCAAGGAAGCACGGAACTCAGTGAAGTGGGTTCAGTCAGGCCACCTGCAGTGAAAAATAATAACACAAATGTGATAGGGCCGCAGCCACAAAGTCAAAAGACGCCTGCTCCTTGGAAGAAAGGTTGTGACAAACCTGAACAGTGTATAAAAAGCAGAGACATCACTTTGCTGACAAAGGTCCCTATAGTCAAAGCTATGGCTTTCTGGTAGCCATGTACCAGTGTGAGAGTTGGACCATAAAGAAGGCTGAATGGCCAAGAATTGATGCTTTTGAGCTGTGGTGTTGGAGAAGACTCTTGAGAGTCCTTTGGACGGCAAGGAGATCAAACCAGTCCATCCTAAAGGAAATCAACCCTGAATGTTCATTGGAAGGACTGATGCTGAAGCTGAAGCTCCAATACTTTGGCCACCTGATGCAGAGTCAACTCGTTGGAAAAGACCCTGATGCTGGGAAAGAATGAGGACAGGAAGAGAAGGGAGTGACCGAGGATGAGATGGTTGGATGGCATCACTGACTCCATGGACATGAGTTTGAGCAAACTGAGGGAGATAGTGAAGGACAGGGAAGCCTGGCATGCTGCAGTCCATTGGGTTGCAAAGAGCTGGACACAACGGAGTGACTGAACAACAACTCTGTGATAGGAAGTGACGGGGCAGGGCAACCGTGTTGGAGAGGGCGGTACACCTGTGACCATTGGTGCGTTAAAAACCTCCCCACAATCAGTGGCGTGAAACACCAGTTTACTCTGCTTGCAGATTCTGTGGGTCAGGAATTCAGAGAGGATGCAGTGGGGATGGCTGTCTCAGCTGCTCGGTGTTTGGGCCTCAGCTGGGGAGTCTTGAAGTTGGATATGCCTTGATGGGGGCTGGAATAATCTGGAGACTTCTCTGCTGATGTCTTATGGTTGAAGTTGGTTGTCAGCCAGAACACTTCTGGGCAGCCTCTTGGTGTGGTCTGTCCACACAGGGTGGTATGGGCTTCCTCACAGCATAGTGTCTGGGTCCCAGGAGAACAAGATGCAGTTTTACAGTCTGCTCTCAGAAGGCACTTCCACCCAGCTTTGCCTATCAAGGCAGTTACAGAGGTCCCCCAGTGTTCACAGGGAGGGGACTTGGTGAAGGGCCTTCAGGAGGAGGAGGAAGCTGCCCATCGAAGGTCATCTTCCCTCCAGACAAAAAGGGGAGGACAAAGGCAGTGGCCAGGGCCAGGGACAAGTTGGGTGAGTGTGGGAACAGGTCATGGTACCTGGAGGATCTGGAAGGAAGGAGAAAGCCTAGAGATAAGGTCAGGAGGGAGCCGGGCCAGGTCATGTCAGATCTTACAGGCCCTAGAAGGGAGTTAGGATTTTATTCTCAATTAGCTGGGGAAAAAAAAATTAGCTGGGACCATGGGACATTTTAACCAGGGATTGACGTCTTAATAGATTTGCCTTCTGGCTGCTACACAGAGAATGTGTTAACGGGAAATAAGAGAGACCATTATGGTGGTCTAGATCAGAGATGTTGGTGGCCCCATCCAGGGTGACAATCGTGGAGGTGATGAGATGTGGTTGAATTCATGTATGTTTTGAAAATGGAGCCAGAATGGACTGATGATGGATTAGATGTGAGAAGTGAGGGGTAAAGAGGAATCAAGAGTGACTGCTGGCTTTTTGCTTGGAGTTACTCTGTAGCTTCTGGGGAAGACTGGGGGGAGGACAGACTGTGGAGTAGGGACTTCGTGGACTGAGAGTCTGTGGCTGCTGCTGCTAAGTCACTTCAGTCATGTCCAACTCTGTGCAACCCCATAGACAGCAGCCCATCAGGCTCCCCCATCCCTGGGATTCTCCAGGCAAGAACACTGGAGTGGGTTGCCATTTCCTTCTCCAATGCATGAAAGTGAAAAGTGAAAGTGAAGTCACTCAGTCGTGTCTGACCCTTAGCAACCCCTAAGCAACCCTGGACTGCAGCCTACCAGGCTCCTCTGTCCATGGGATTTTCCAGGCAAGAGTACTAGAGTGGATTGCCATTGCCTTCTCCGAGAGTCTGTTGGGCCAACTTCAATTTGACATAATTAGTAGCCATCTGAATAGATACGGTATACAAGTTCAAAGTCTATGAGGTAATCAGGTCTGGGGTTCAGGGGAATGTGAGAGCCTAGAGCTTCTAGTTGAACTATAAAGAAAGCTGAGCACCGAAGAATTGATGCTTTTGAACGGTGGTTTTGGAGAAGACTCTTGAGAGTCCCTTGGACTGCAAGACCCAACCAGTCAGTCTTAAAGGAAATCAGTCCTGAATATTCATTGGAAGGACTGATGCTGAAGCTGAAGCTCCAGTACTTTGACCACTTGATGCAAAGAATTAACTCAGTGGAAAACACCCTGATGCTGGGAAAGATTCAAGACGGTAGGAGAAGGGGACAACAGAGGATGAGATGATTGGATGGCATCACCAACTCGATAGACATGAGTTTGAACAGCCTCTGGGAGTTGGTGATGGATAGGGAGGCCTGGCGTGCTGCAGTCTGTGAGGTTGCAAAGAGTCGGACATGACTGAACCACTGAACTGAACTGAGAGCTTCTAGATGGCATCAAAATGGAGAGCTCTTAAGTCGTTCATCTCAGAACATCTCCTGAGTGCCTGCCCTGTGCTGCGTCCTGGGCTGGGAGCTTCCAGTTTGCAGATGAATGACGTATTCCCAGTCCTGGAGGAACATTGGGAATCAGTCTGCATAGTTTTGAATCCTGGATCCATCACTCAACTTTGTGACCCTGAGCAGGTAACTTCATTTCTCGGGGCCTCGTATCCTCATCTGTTTGGTGGGGCTAATAGCAGCGCTTATTTGACAGGGATGATGCAGAGACCAGATGAGATAAGCTTTGCAGAGCGTGTGCCTGGCAGTCAACAAGGGCTGACAGATGTGAATTACTTAATTAGCACTTATTCCTAGTGTGCAGTCTGGATACTTTTTAAAGAGAATGGATGTCTTTTCTGAGCTAGTGAAGATGGAGAAATGAGCCTCATGCCTGAGCTGGGTGTGAAGTCCTTTGGTGGGGACTGCCCCACGTGTTCCACACAGTGCTCCTGCCCAGTGAGCCACGGCCCACCACCCTCCCCGGCCAGACCCTGCCCCTTCCTCCTGCACCGATTCTTGGCTCATCCGCTGACATAGGCCGCATGGCACCAGGGCTGTCGTCCCAGCTCTACCTCAATACTCACCTTGTGACCTTGGACGCACGTCACCTCTTTCTCAGTCTCGGTTTTGTGGTCTCCAAAATGAACATGATGCCTGTCTGGCAGGATCAGATGTACACTGGGTAACACCAGAGGCCACCAGGCAGAGGGAGCAGAGGAGGAGAGGAGCTCTGCAGGGCCCAGCGGGGCCCGGGAGCCCAGCTGCACGTGTGGGAGGAAGGCACCGTGGGCGCCCAGATGCTCCTCGGTGGTGCGGCGGTCACGGCTCTTCCCTGCGCCGGGCTGTTCCCCGGCAGGATGAAAGGGCCTCGCCTCGGCCCTTTTGAAGGTGCCCCCTCTCATCCTGGAGGACAGCTGGAGACAATGTGTTGCTCCCTGAACCCCTAACGAAGGCTCGACTCGCCTCTGTTTATTTGTCTTTATACTTCAACAGCGCAAATGCATTTCTTGCTGGGAAAAAAAAATGCTGACCATTTTAATGTGAAA
Organism: Bos indicus; assembly: GCF_029378745.1. Classification (NCBI taxonomy): domain Eukaryota; kingdom Metazoa; phylum Chordata; class Mammalia; order Artiodactyla; family Bovidae; genus Bos; species Bos indicus. Next base: position 114,584,208 of record NC_091764.1, on the reverse strand, counting down.
CTAAACAGTTTCAGACAGTCAAATACTTATTCCATAAACACCAATATTTTTCAAGGTAAACTGTGGAGGTTTCTTTTGTCCTATTTCTGCCCTCCCTCCCCGCTGGTCCCTGTTCTTGGCCCACATTCATGTGGTCTGAACACACTTGGTTGGAGGGAGTCACTGTCGGAGGACAAGCTGGATTCAGACTCACTTCTCTTCCAAGCTTTTTACAACTGTTAATCTGATGGGAATTCTTTGGCCTGAGGAAAAGAAACAGAGTGGACTCAGTGTGCATCTTTATAAATGGGCGTCCTTCTTTCCCCAAATCATTACAGAACCAGGGAACTTCTGCAGTGGGCAGGGAGGTGGGGTGATGGAGACCCAGGTGTGTTTTGGGGGCGGAGTGGCCTTCTCCAGCCTCAGGCCTGCAGCCAGCTCAGGACTGGGGGCTGGAGGGAAGGCTGGGCAGAGCCTCGGGTGTGTCTTATAGAAGGGGGCCAGGCGAGTGCTGGGGGGCATGGCAGTGGGCCAGGAATCAGGCTCTTTGGGCCATGGACTTACAGGGGGACCTCGGGAAACTCCTTCCCTCTCTGTGCCTCAGTTTCCCCATCACATGTGAGGTAAGGGGTGGGATTCAACCAATGGTTTTCAGATTCTGTGGTGTTGTGTGTCCAGCAGCAGAACTCTTTATTTCCAGCAGAATCCCACGGTGGTCACACAGCTTTGGCTGAAATGGGAGGCAAGACTGGCAGGGATGAGAGCCCCACTCTCTGGGGAGCTCAGCCCTACAGGGCCCTGTTTGGAACCCCTCAGCCTGGCTGCTGTGTCAGAGTCCTTCTCCCTCTGTCAGCTCGTGATTGGACGTCTTAGTGACATAGAGTGTCCCCAGGGATGGTAGCCAAGCCCCTCCTCCCTTCCAGATGCAGTCCCCATCTACCTCTCTCTCCTTGTTTCTCAGAGCTGTAATCTCCAGCACGTCAAATAACTTCCGTTTTCCTAAATGCACCCCCCTTTCCTGCTCTGGAGTACCCTACACCTACTGTTCCTTCTACTTGGATCACCCTTCCCTGTGCTCTTCGTTAATTCTTTGTGACCCCTACTTGTCACACGTCAGCTCGGGCATCATCCCCTCTGGAAAGCTTTCCCTGAGTTGTACACCATTCCGCTGGGTGCCTGTAGCCTTCCAGGCTGCCCTCTGCCTCAGCGCTGAGCTCCTAGGCTTGTCCCTAAACCTCAGGGGTGGGTCTCTCCTGCCTCAGGAGATCCTGAAGGGCCAGGCTCCAAAGTGCCTTAGGTCTGTGTTCCCAGGCCCAGCGCAGACCCATCTGTGTGATGGAGGGATGGGTGGGTGGCCGGGGAAGGAAGCAGAAAGTTTGATGCTAACTGCCCAGGAGAGCATGGTCTGACAGTGATACACACACAAGCCTGGCCCAGGAGCGGAGCTCAGGGCTCTCAAACCTTCCGAGAACTGGGAGAGGGCAGGGGGTGTCTCCTAGCAGCCCACGTGAGTGGGGCCCCTGCGGCCGGCTGAGCGTGGAGCTCCCCTGTCCCGTCCTGTCTCCAGGCCCAGCTCCTTCTGGTCTCTGCTCTAGAGGAGCCGAGAGCAAGGACCTGGGAACAGACGCGTCACCCTTGGCCCAAGCTCCCTTCCCAGCAGGGGTTTGCACCCAGCTCTTTAGGCTCACTCTTCTTATCCCGAAAAGAGGGGTGACAGTGTTCCTGGGAGGGGGCTGTAGGCATGGAGCGAGGTGGGCATTGTGGCGTCAGGAGGCCCCTCGGCCTCTCCTTCTTGCTCTCCCTTGGGTGGCACCTTCAGGTCAGAGACCACAGCACAATACAGGGTGGCCCTTCCTGTTGGTAGGACGTGGCTGAAATCTGTTGTCGGTCGCCCTGTGCTGGCTTTGAATAGGGCTCAGTGTGGTGACCTGGGGAAGAAGTCCTGCTCTGTCCCAGGGTGGAGAAGGCCGAGCCCATAAACAGCAAAGAAAAACAGCCAGTTGCCGAGGACAGGACAGACAAGCAGACACGTCCCTCCGTCTTTCTTGTTTGCAGTCCATGTGCCAAGGTCTTGGTCAGAATTCAGAGAAGTAAACAGAAAATAAGTGTCTTGTGAAAGCTCTTTAAAAATACTTTACCACCAAAACATATACCCCAGACCAGAACTGAACTGTGTGCCTAAAAATGGGAGTTATCAGCAAGTAAGGGAGTCCCAAAGTCTGCGACCCAGCGCTTCCTCTGCCAATAAGCTTGCTTACTCTGGAGCAGTCCGTGCCGCGGCGGTGATGGGGGCCACCCTGGACGTGGGCTGGGCCGGGCTGCGTCTAGACACGTGCTGCAGCAACCATCCTTTCCCAGCACTGACAGACCGTTTATCGTGGCCTTTGGCCAGCCCCGTGCCTCGCCTGCCCCCGCACCCCTCCCTGCGCACCCCTCCCTGGCACCCGCCTCACCCCAGCCACATGCAGCTGGAAATAGACTAGCCAGCAGAGAGGGCTGGTGCCCAGCTGGCACTCCTTGTCTGTGGGAAGCAGGTGGCCCTGGCAGCCACCCAGCTGCTTGGTCTGGGGTCTCTAGCGACCCCTCAGGTGATACCTTAGTGGTGGGAGAGGGTCCCACGGCCCCTTGCCCCGCCCTGGCTCATGTGCTGGCCGCCAAGGGGTCACATGCCAGTAGTTGTTGGGAGGGGCCTTGGCGGAGGCCCTGTGGAATGGGATCCTCCTGGGGCCCTTCTTCCCATTGGAGGAGTCTGGGGTCTTCAGCCTGGCAGTTGGCTCCTTGTGCTCAGGGCTCTGCCTGCCACTCCAGCCTTGCCTTCTCACCCTACAAATGAGAAGCCTGTCCCCACCCTCTGTGCTCCTCCCGCCTTGGAGGACGCCCCCTCTTGGCTGCCCTAAGCGCTCCAGTTCATCCTTGAGCACCTCTTCCCTGGCCTTCCTGGCAGCGTGACTCAGTCCCCACCCTGCCCGAGACACAGTGCTCCTCAAGCAGAGTAGAAAAGGTCTGTTTACTTACCCATCTTCCACACGTGGAGTAATTATACAGAAACACTCCAAGAAATTGGTAGACAAGACAGAAGATAATTCCCCCATTAGCTTGCCACCCCAACAGGTCAACAGCTTTCAGGTCCTAATGTTCTTGTCTGAGGTCATGTGTGTGCAGAACTGACCGTATATGGTTAGGATCGTGCACTGATGTTTGTATGCCGCTTCCAGCCCCAGATCCTATCAGAACTTTTGTCGCTGTTGATGTGTGATCACGTAGCCAAGATGTGGGGCTGGAATCTGAGTCCAGGATGTGGGGGGCGTGACTGAGAGCTGCTGCTAGGGTGGCCATCTGGTTGGGAGAAATGGTTTGTAACCTCTGGTCAGCAGCTGGCCCAAGTGCCCCCACCTACCAGTCAGGAGATCCAGAGATGAGTTAGATGCAACTCCCACCCTCGGGGAGCTCTAGGCTCTGTGCAGTAATACTCACAGCTTGGTGTCCTTGATGTCATTAACATTGGCCCAAAGCACTGGCAGGGAGGGAGCCATCTCCCGGTGCCAAGTGGGGACAGGGATGGGGCGAGGGGAGGAGGAAAGGGCAGGTGCAAAGCCTGGAGCTGAAGAGGCTCAGCCAGAAAGGAGTGCAGACTCAGGGAGAGTAGACAGAGGTGTGTAAAATGGCGGCCTGGCTCAGTCAGAAAGGAACGTGGGCTCAGGGAGAGGAGTAGACAGAGGCGTGGGAAATGGCAGCCTGACTCAGTCAGAAAGGAGCGCGGGCTCAGGAGGAGTAGACAGAGGCGTGGGAAATGGCAGCCTGTCAGCAGAGGCACACACCATTGCTCCCCGAGCCTGAGACATGGAGACCCAGACCGGCAGACGCAGGCCTGGCGGGAGACTTCCTCCGTCTGCACCTCGGGCACCTCAGACGCCAGCCTGGCTCCTCGCCCCCTCCTTCGACAGCCACCAGGGCCCTACCTACTGCTCCAGCCTCACCAAACATATGCACATGGGTGTGCACTCGTGCACACACTCACACACACAGACACACACGGCAGGCATCCCATCCCCAAACACAGCTCTCCCTGAGCCGGTCCTTGTGCAGTTTAGACAGAGGCTCCGCAGCCCCCGAGTTTGGCCTCCCAACCCCCGGTCTTACCTGGTCTCACCCCTTCTCCCACCCTGGTCGGGCAGCTCCCTGGGGGCAGGCCTTGAGGACATGCTCACTCCCTGTTCCCTGCCTGTTCAATGAATGAACGAGCACAAACACGTCTCTCTGGGGGAGACAGGGCGTTAGAAAGATGACTTCAGATGGAATGGCGGTTCTTGCAGACGTGCTCTCGGGTGGGAAGCCAGGAAACTGTGTACAGAGTAACGGGTCCAGCAGCCAGGATGCGAAGGTTTGTGCCAGAATCCCGCGTCTGGGGATTCATCTGCAGAGAAGTCCCTCACAGCCGCCCAGACGTGTCCCTCCCAGGGGAGTTTGCTAAGAGTGGAAGAGAGACAGCACTCTGAGGCGAGGGCAGGGGGTCCTTGCAGCCTGGACAGCGGCAGTGAGAAGGGCAGCCAGGACTGAGCCCCAGCCTGCCCAAGGCGCTGACTCAGCTCTCAGTGAAGCAGGGCCAAAGGGTCATGCTCTCAAGGGCGAGAGGGCGAAAGAGTGATTCGTTACCACTAGCTGAAACTCAGCACATGAAAAAATAAAATAGATGCTCGTGATAGGAGTTGTGGCTAGAGTATGAATTTGTTGATCTTTTCTCCGCCGCTGTTTTTCAAAATTCCTTGTACATTCACATTTTTGAATAATGAAAGTTTTATTGGACAAGTGATAGGGACCCACGCTAAGCTCTTGAGGGCGGTTACGCTGTGAAAAAGTCATGCCACAGCCTGGCCTGGAACGGGAGAGGGGCAGCCTTGGGGAGACACGGCGGTCCTTGCCAGCTCAGCTAGGCTCAGTGCTGCCTTTTCCATGAAGCTCCCCGGTGCCCATGTCAGCCCTCTGCCTCTGCCCGCTTCTTTCTTGAGTGTATCAGCTCTCCTGGCACAGACTCATTCCTCAGTCCCACTGTGTCTGCATGACCCACCCAGGGCCTGGCAGTGAGGGATTGCTGAGCGCCGGAAGGAAGCGGCCAGTTCACTGCCAGCCCAGTGAAGGAGCCGTCACAGGCTGGGGTGGGGGCCCGCGAGGGAGCCCCCACTCACAGAGAAGAGGTCCCAGGGCCGACCGGGGGAGGGAGCTGTTGGGAAAAAGGAAGGAAACGGGCCACTGGGGAGCACCCACAGCAGCCGGATAAGGCCCAGATTTAACTCAGCAGAAGCTGGAGGAAAACATTGAATTTAATTGGGAAGATTTGATGCTTGAAGTTCCGGAATTCCAGGCAGTAGCAATGGTGGGAAATTTACGCTGGGAGCAAGGCATTTGACCTGGCCAGAGTCAGGTGTGATGGACTGACCAGAAGGCCCGTGTGCACCGGGGCAGTCCGGGGAGCTCCTGGGCTCGCCTTGCCTCTGTGGAGTCTTTCCCAAGGCAGTGGGGCTCCCCCTGCCCCCCACCCAAGCCTGCAGGGGTAATCACAGCCAGCTGGGCCTGCTTTATTTCTGAGGATATTCATTAAGAATCTTGTCAAAAGCATTTCCCCTTCTTTTCTTAGAGCGTCTTGCTTTGGTTCCAGGGTTTGTTCTGTTAGTTGGTTTTTCTCCCTTCCCTCTTTCCAGTCCTCCATTCTCATCCCCATCAAAATGGATCGTTCAGAGCTCCAGTGCCTCCCACAGATGTCTGTCCAGGATCACGTTCACAGCTGCCCTGGCAGAGGCCTGAGGGCGGGGGACGAAGGCATCCAGTTCCCGTCCTGGGCCCGTCACCCACACGTCGGTGACCGAGGGCAGGCCGTGTGCTCTGCTTGCAGCTCCTGTTACAACACTCTGCTCCTGCCCCGGGCCGAGGCCAGCTGGGACGCTGTAATGGGAGTGCTGACGCGGAGCAGGGGCTCAGGGAACGGGAGTTCCCTTCCGTCTCCTGCAGCTTTCTCTCTTGCCCTTGCTGGAGAGATTAAAGGAAGAGCTGGTCTGGCCGCAGTTGGCATAGACCAAGGGCAATGATGAAGTGTCATTCAAGGGGACAGCCCACTGTCTTCAAGCCCCTACCCCCTCCACCCGCTTCTCCAAGCACCACTCAGAATGGGTTTTCTGCAGCTGAAGACTTTGGTCCTCACTCGAGTGAAAGCACCACAAAGCAGGAAGCGGGCTTCCCCGGCTTACCAAGCGTCCCACGTGGCTCTGTTCGTTCGTCATGCACCAGAGCCCACAGGCTGGCAGCGTTTGAGGGTATCTACTTCTCTCCATCCTCATCTCCCCACAAGCTGCCCTCAGGCAGAGCTGTGCTCACCCACTCAGTGGGGTTAACTGCTGGGCAAGGCTGTGCCAGGCAGATAAGCAAACCTAGGTCTTCTCCAGCCAGCTCTCACTCTGCCCCCCTGCAAACCCACCGGCCAGCACTCAATCCAGTCCCTGATCCAGCGCTGCCACCCGGGGCAGCCCCTCCAGGGCCACTCGGCCCATCCCTGACGGGGCAGGCCCGCAGCCAGGGCCTCCAGGCCAGAGCTGCCTGCCCCAGCCAGTTCTCAGTCCATACTCGGTCCACAAACACGTGCTGTTTAAAACCCCGAGACGCAGCCACACGCAAGATGTCCCTGTCCCCAAGCACTCTGCATCTCCGAGGAGACGGAGAAGTGAACACAAGGCAGACGCCAGTGACGAGGCGCCGAATGGCTCCCAGGTGTTTGGGCTGAAGCAACTGTGGGTGGCGCTGCCATTTGCTGAGATTCAGAAGGCTGCGGGAGGGGCCTGGGCTTTGCTTTGTTCTCTTCTGCTTTCGTTGTGGAGGTGGAGATAGTTCACTGTGGGCCATGTTAGGCTTGTTAGGTTTGTCCTGCCTGTTGGACATTCAAGTCCAACTGATTGCAAGTGCTGATCTCTGAGTCTAGAGGATGGTGGAGCAGACAGCCCTAGAGGTTTGGGCAGTGTTAGCCAGTAGCTGGCTGGAAAAGCCATGGGACAGGGTGACAGCTCCTAGGAATGGAGCCCAAGGGGAGCCTAGGTTTCTGGACATGGCCCCCACAGGTGCACTCACCTCCCGGGGCCCACTTTTTTAAAGGAGGGACTGTCTACGGAGTTGGAGAAAGTGTTTGCCAACCATGTATCTGACAAGGGTCTACTATTTAGGATATACAAGAACTCTTACAACTCAACAGTAAAAAGACAGCCCAATTTAAAAGTGGGCCAGGGGGCTTCCCTGGTGTTTTGGTGGTAAAGAAGTCGCTGTCAGTGCAGGAGATATGGATTTGATCCCTGCTCCAGGAAGATCCCACATGTCGCGGAGCAACGAAGCCCGTGCACCACAACTATTGAGCCTGAGCTCTAAAGCCCGGGAGCTGCAAGTCCTGAAGCCCACGTGCCCTGGAGCCCATGCTCTGCAACAACGGAACCCCCCTCAATGAGAAGACCACGAACTGCAACTAGAGATAACCACCACTTACCACAACTAGGGGAAAAGCCCACACAGCAGTGACGACCCAGCGCAGTCCAAAATAAATAAATAAAAATTTAAAACCTCAATTCAGAAGCAGGCCAAGGATTTGAATAGCCATCTCTGCACTGTTAAGCAGCTGGTAGTCACGGTCCCCCGAGAAGGGTGACCCAGGTGGTGAGCAGGCCGGAACCTGTATCAGGAGGGAGCAATTCCGGAAGCTGAGGCCGCTCTGCTCGGAGAACAGGAGGCCGAGGCAAGACTGAGCGCTCCCTTTGGATGAGGCTCGTGGTCGGTTTCCCAGCTCAGGAGGGACTTTGCCATCCCCCAGAGGGTGTCCACCCTGTGAGCCCCTGCAGCACTTGCGCCGGCTTTGTCCAACAGAAGTGAAGACGGATCGGTGCCCTGTGTGTGCTGGCACTGTGCCGAGTGCCCATGGATGTTTGTATTTAATTTTTGGCTGGGCTGCGTCTCCACTGCTGCTCCCAGGCGCTCTCTAGTCGTGGCGAGTGGGGGCTCATCGTCGTCGTGGCGCACGGACTTCTCACTGTGGTGGCGTCTCTTTGTCTCTGAGCGCAGGCTGGAGGTGCGTGGGCTTCAGTCATTGTGGCACTCAGACTTAGTTGCCTCGAGGTGTGTGGGATCTTCCCCGACCAGGGATTGAAGTCCCGACCACCGAGTCCCCTGCACTGGCAGGCAGGTTCTAAATCACTGGGCCACCGAGGAAGCCCTGTGCTAGGGGTTTTACCACCATTATTTTCTTAATTCCCCCAAACAGCCTCAAGTACTATTATCTCTGACTTTTAGAGAAGGAAACCAGGGCCCCAGATGGTTAAGCACAGTGCCAAGGTCACATACCAAGACCTTACTGAATCCTGTACCCCAGATGCCATGACTTGCAGGGCAGGAACCAGGACCCATAGGTAGTGGTCTCAGGGAGACACATGTTTATAGACTACGTGTTTATAAGACACGTGATTGTAAGGTGGAGCAGTCAGCAGTTGGAGTTAGGCAGCAAACTCCTTAGATATTCTGTGCTGCTCAGCCATCACTGAGAGATCGCAGACAAGCGGGGGGCCCAGCTGAGGGAGGCAGTGACCAGACCCTGCGGGCCAGCAGCCTCGGCAGAGCTCTGTCCCGCCCTGGCTGGCTCCTCGGGTCTGGGTGTGAGCGTGCTGGTCTGGAAAGCTGACCCCACCAGTCATCGCCCAGTGCTGAGCTTGGACTCTGGCCTAGCCCGAGGGCCTCGGTGTCAGAACAGGGCTACAACGGGAGACCGTGTGTCTTCTGCACACAACCAACCTGCTGGAAAGCCAGGAGCCCCAGAGAGGGCCCCAGCTGATGCCCCAGACCAGGAGGTAGATGATTCCCGGGAGACTCCAGTCACACCTCCTGCCTGCTATGCCAGCACTTCTGACAGCTCGGGGAGTATCCTGGATCTGGCAGAATCCAGGCCCCAGAGCTGCTCTAAGACTCATGTGTATTTTACCCGAAATCTAATCCATCTGGTTCTCATTTATTTACACTTAACTCATCAAATGCAATTTTGCAAGAGCCGCTCGATAGCCAAGAGGCCTTTCTGCCTAAGCCTCCCTTCTGAAAGGAGCCGGAGGAGGGCTGGGGCCTCAGTCTTCCGGGACCAAGAGGGAGTTCTCAGGGTTGGAGGCTGAGTTTGGTTTCTGAGACGGGCCAATGCCGCTGCCTCGGTTCCCGGACCCTTGTTGGGAGCTGGGATGGCGGAGCCGGGCACAGTGCCGGACACACAGTAGGCTCTTGGCAGCCGGCAGAACATGGGTGGGGTTCAGGCAGAACACAGAGTCTCTGTTTCAAATTGTGAAGCGTTCATGGGAAACACAAAGCAACCAAAGCTGGATCCAGAAGTAATTTCTCGTTATAAATAACTGCAAACCTGGATTCTTGGTCCAAAGTAGGACAAACAGTCAACTATTAATAAAAACAAACACCAGCACGTTGGGCCAGAGAGTAGACCTCATGGGCAAACCACAGCCCCGCCTGCGGAGGCCTTTCAGAAGCACGTCGACCTGTAGCCCCTTGGTGTCAGCTCTGGAAGCCTTCCTGCTGGAAAGCAGCCGTGTCCGTCACTGCACGCGGGCCGGTGGAGTGGGCCCGTCAGCCGCTGGTGGGGGTGCGGGCAGCCTTTTCCGCGTGAGTGGTGGGCACACTGAACAGAAATGGGGAGAAGTCACAGCTAGGGTTGGTCTCTCCCGACCGCAGCACCCAAAGCTGTGCTCATGCAGGGCACTGCAGAGGGGCGCGGGGGCACCTGACCCCAGAGACCTTGCTTGGACTCCATCTTTGGTGCTTGGCTTCCCTGGTGGCTCAGACGGTAAAGCGTCTGCCTGCAGTGCGGGAGACCCGGGTTCAATCCCTGGGTTGGGAAGATCCCCTGGAGAAGGAAATGGCAACCCACTCCAGTACTCTTGCCTGGAAAATTCCTCGGGTAGGTTACAGTCCATGGGGTCACAAGGAGTCCGACACAAGTGAGCAACTTCACTTCACTATGGTGCTCAGGGTGCTATGTGCTGCTCTCACCAGAGTCCTCACTGAGGCCACTAGGATTGAGGAGGAGGAGGCTAGAGAGGCCGGGCCATCTGGGGCTGGGTTTGTGGAGCCCTGATGGAATCTTCTGTGGGGGGAGGCGGAGACCCAAGGGGAGGCTGTGCCCCGGGAGCGGAGGCGGGACAGACGGGCAGGGCAATGAGGAGAGCCACCAGCCTCAGGGACTGCTGAGTGTCGGGTGCACGGAGGCAGGGCTTTCTTGGGCTGGGCTGGCTGGGTCAGGGCAGGCAGAGCCGGAGCCTGACCCCTGCTTGGCCTCCTTGGGGCCCTAGTCCCCCTCCCTCCCTCCCTCCCACCTTCCATCGTCAGTGCACACCAGGCTCAGAGCCTCCGGCTGGGGAGCAGCCCCCAAGGCACGCAGGCTGTGTATATGTTTTACCCCAGACTACACTGGGACCATCTGTTTCAGAGGGTGTCTTCTCCCAACCACACCAGCCGAGGCCCCCAGGGCAGGGACTCTCCCTTCCCAGCACCCTGGCCTGCCACCCCAACCCTGAGCCAGAAGATGGGGCACTCCAGCAGTCCTGGAGGCTCAGCTGAAGATGTGTGTGTGTTACAGGAGGGAGCACATTCTCCTGGTGCGGGGGGGTGGTGGGGAGTTGCTGCAGGCTGGTACCTTCCAGAGGGAGACCTGGCTGGTCCAGGCAGCCCACGATGAGCTCTGTGCCAGACCTTCACAGTGCTGGAGCCCTCGGGGTCCTTTCTGCACTCTGCCGTTTAGATCTTCTGTTGCCAATTAAAAGGGTTTCCCGAGAGGAGCCTCCTAGCGTCTGCCCCGGAGCCCACGGGGCCTCCTCTCTGCTTTGGAGCCAAGGCCCTGTGCCGAGGAGCTCCCTGCCTTCTGGGAACATTCAGCCATGGTCATAAATAATGATGAAGGACCACGGGCTGCCAGCAGGGTTCAGAGGCGGAGGGCACCCCCATCCCCCTGGGAGCCCGCTCGGGGACCATGGGTCGTGGGCGGGAAGCAGGCTTGCTCCGGGCCTTCACTACATACACATAGGCCCAGCCTCCACCCGAGGCTTGGTGGTTGGTTGGTGACACTCTGGCTTGTCAGTCTTCCCCGGGGACTGTCCCCTCTGCCAGAAGGACTGGTGGAAATAGGGGCCAGGAGGACCCAGGCAGGGCCGGGTTGGTGAGAGCCCTGGTGGAATCTTCTCGAGGAGGGATGTGCAGCCCCTGGGAGCCTCCAGAATCCTCTCTCGCCCAGGTGGTCCCAGGCCCTCCCCACCTGTGCCCTGCACCTTCCACAGCTCCTCTCCTCGTCTTCCAGCCTCAGTCACAGACCCCCCCGACCCTCGGCTCCCATCACCTCCTCCACGGAGCCTCTGCCTCCATGCTCAGGTCTCACACACTGGCCGCCCGGTGAGCAGGGGCTTGACCAGGGGCATTCATTCTGGGGCCCCTGGCAGCTCACGGGGCGCGGGGCATGCAGCAGGGACGCAGTGTTTGCAGGAGAAGTGTTTCCAGTGGATTTCAAGGGCGAGGGCTTCTGTCTGGACAAAGAGGGCGAAGGCGTCCCGGGAAGAGGCGCACATGTGCC